>NW_026575159.1:12731666-13359583 GCF_905146905.1 Nyctereutes procyonoides
ACAATTCTTCAGTTAACAACAAGAAAATGAGGTGGCGGCGCAGACAACATGGAAAAAGAGCAGTTTACACTGGAGAGAAGCTACAGGGAAATGCACACATTATCACAACTGAACAGTGCAAAAAGATTATTTCATGGCATTTGAAATGACATCCCCTTATGTCTTCCTGGGATACAACTCAGGCTTCCATGCAATACTCAGGAGGAAAGCTAAAGGAAATCTGAACAATTTAAAGCAATGGGTAGGTAATAATGGTTGGAAACAAACGACCCAGGGTTTCAGTGGACTTCTAGTAGAGAGCTCAGTGATTAGGAGCATTTTCCGTAACAGGGAGAGGTACCCAAATAATCTTAACCATAGGTTAGATAAAGAAGAGATGCTATTTCTCCCAAGTTTTAAATTTAATTAGTTGTATTTTTATAATTCTAACACTTTTCCTTTATGGGCATTTCCAAACATTTACAAAAGTAGCAGGAATAGTATTTTGAAACTGCATTATAATCAATCACCATTTGGTTTCAATAACCACCAATGTCTGCCACTCTTGTTTCATTTCTTTACTCCCTCTCTACTTATTTTTCTAGGTAATTTTAAGCCAGTCTGGATAAAATGCATTGTCTTAGTTTCCCTGTTTATAAAATGTACCAACTTCCTAGAGCTGATGTTGGGGAGAAAGGCTGAAAGATGTTAAACACAAAATCCTGCAAACGGAAAGTATTCAATAAATGTTCATTTCAATTCTTATGTTGTGGACACATAAAAACAACGGCTGAAGGTATGGAAAATGAGACTTTGTCAAGTGTGTGGGGTAGAACAAAACAGGACAGGAATATTAGGTGCTTTTATGTTCTGGCATTGTTTTAAGTATTGGCTATGAGGAAACATGAAACTCTTTGGACACACATTTAAGTGAAGTTAAGTAACAGGATTCTGTTCCAAAGTGTGGAGACGTGCACCTCAGAAAAAAAATCTATTAGTGAGTCAGTCCACAAGTTTATGGGCTTTTTATTTGTAGTATTGCCCTAAACGCCACCAGAAGATGGAGAAAAAAATGGCTGCTAGCTTCGAGGAAGTTGACTTCTATGTTTGAACCCAGAGCTGGAGCACTTCAGGAGAAAGACCCTGGCAAAGATACAGAAGAGCACATGGGAAAATACAGCAGAAGAATCTTCTACGTAAATGTAAATGCGGAGGAGATGCTGAGTAATGGGTCCTGCTCAGAGGCAGCGCTGGCAAGTGGAGAGCAGTTGGCCCAGCCTGTGAGGCAGTGGGGATGGAGATGGTGCTCTGTCAAGGCGCTGACAGTAAACGCATAAACACTCCTTAAAAGGCTTGCATAAAATGGAAATGCACCGACCACTCTTCTCCTAAGCCTCAAGAAGATGGTTTTAATCATGTAATTTGAGATTTCCTTTACTTTGTGAAAGCCAAAGCCAGATTCCATTGCAATTGAAATAGTGCTACATTCTGTTGTTTCTTAACATAGGTTTCAGTTTTATTTTAGGGTTAAGTCCAACTTTCTTACTCTTTTTCTTGAGAACACCTGCAAAAATCAACAGTCTCCTAGTTAACTCACTATCCATAGGCAAGTGGTTCCCAGGTAACCACCCCCATGGCTTTTGTTCTATTGGCACCTTTACCACCCTTGGAGGGGTCTTGGTAATATCAGCACTGACACCATCTCCTCCACCTTCTGTCCCTCCTGAGATCCACTAAAGGATATGCTCACATCTGGGATTTCTGGCCATCTTTACAACATTTTCTACCCTAACAAGTGTCCTCATGTTTCAATTTAACAACGTCAGTAATCATGCACTGGAGTAGCCAAAAAGGGAAGACAAGATTGTTGTTATAGAAAACATTCTACAAGCCTTGGTGACCCATCACCAAGTCTTCAGGGTACTCATTGCTGATTGCTTCAAAACCACTAGCATGGAAATAAGATTGTGGCCATATGTGCAGGGGTGAAACAGGTGAAGGCAGAGGCCAGGGGAAGGGAATGAACTGAATGTACTTGGAGCGACAAGCAGAATCTTTGGGATTGTGACACGTACATCTATCTGCCTGGTTTTATATGTCTTCCCAGGGCAGTTCTGAGGCTTACTAAAATTTATATTCCCCCAGCTGTTTTTACCGGGTTGGAGAACTAACTGATGGAGAAGGGAATCATGATGGAATCCTGTGGAGCTGGCAGCAATGCAAGGTGAGGACTCATATTGAGACATAACTACCTTTTGGAGAATGGGAAGGACCACCAACAGAACAAGGTTAATTCCTCAAGTACCTTTTTATGCCCTCTACTGTATTGCTCTTTGCAGGGCCATGGAAAGTTTTATTATCCTATGCAGGACAGGGCTCAGGTAATGTTGCTGTTCCTTCCAATGGTGATTACCTAAGGGAGTAGAAATGGACCGCAACGAGGCATTTTCCTAATGAGAACATCCGGAGCCCAGTTATCCCAGCACTATCATCACTACTCAACTTGCTAATAAGTATTTTCAACTCTCCTTAGGACTTGTACATCTTCAAAATGTCCATGACTGCCTAATTGATTAGGACTTGGCCAGACAGCTCCAGGTGGCTAATTGGTAAAGCAATGTCTCAAAGAGGATTCGTCTTTAATTACGGGCATTTGACATCTTTATGTAGGTTTTATGAGATATTAAATACATTTTCACTAGACATCCATTGAAGCCATATGGCAACCTTGAATATGCGGAACAAATTGGGCATAATGAAGCTTTATTTATTTATTTATTTATTTATTTACTTTCTTACTTATTTTAGAATAGCAAGATGTACTGTTGAGAGTACTTTTTACAAGTTGAGGCTAGAAATTCAGGAGTCTGGGTAGTAGGGAAAACATTCTTTCTGTGCTGCTTCAGGATAAATGGAGGAGGATATAAGGCCCGACGGAATCCAAACAGCAAACAGAGAAAGAGATTCAAAACCAATTTTCCATATTCCGAGAGGAAAATCAAAGACATAAAATAAAACAGTGCATTGATTGTGTGTCCTTGTTTTCACCTAATAAGTCAGCTGGAACTAGAGTCCCTCTCTTTGGATCCATTCATTTAACTCAACATTTATTCAGAATCTATTAGTATAGCAAGTGATATGGATCAGACTCCTAACAAGTTCATGAACACTCAAGTGATCCATGAATGGGCATCAGGGACTCTGTAATTCTCTGAAAGTATATGCAAAAATCTGTATACAGAGTGAAGCCACAGCTTTAATTAGATGAAAGGCCTCATAACTGAAAAAAGATTAAGAGCCACAAGCTCCACATCCAAGACTGTAAGACATATAATGTAAGACACACTAAGGTGAGTGAGCAGTGACTATTCCCTTTCCCACCCAGCCTTCTTAAGTAAAAGGCATATACTCAATTTATTCTGAAGGAAATAGGTAGGTAAGTAGAATCCATAAGCCCCAAAGAATGTTTCAAGTATAGTGATGTTATGATTCTCAGAAAATAATTCTTACTATCTGTAAAATCTAAAAATGTTCTAAAGAAAGACAACTAAAAGTGGAAGATAAATAAAAGCAGCTACAAATGAGATGTTTTGAGAAGGCTGAGGCCATCTGGTTCCCATTATCCTTAAGCTGGGGTACATTATTTCATCTGCTCAAGACCAGGCCATCAACTTGAATAGCATGTGGACACGGTGGGTTTGCTAGGAAAAGACACAAGGATGGAGAGAGTATCATTTTCGGTTCCTCTTCACCCTTCTTGCTGTTGGAACAAACATGACGTTGGCTTTTCAGCACATACTTTTTTTTATTAATTGGTTTGAAATCAATAAATAATATATGGATTTTAAATCAAAGATACCTAGGCTGAATTTTAAAGAACTGAATTGTTCTATAAGATTTGCCATAGGGATCCCTGGGTGGCTCAGCGTTTAGTGCCTGCCTTCGGCCCAGGGTATGATCCTGGAGACCCAGGATGGAGTCCCATGGAGCCTGCTTCTCCCTCTGCCTGTGTCTCTGCCTCTCTCTCTCTGTGTTTCTCATGAATAAATAATAAAATCACAAAAAAAAAAAAAGAAAAAGCTTTGCCATAAAAAACATCCTCTGATAGCGCTCCTTCCCCTCCCCACTCCCACAGCTGATTATTTTATTTACTTCCTTTATCTCTAAATCACATACTTCTATTGCTACTTAAAAAAAAATTGTCCAACTTTAAGGGATGTCTGGCTAGAGCAGTAGAGTCAGTAGAGCATGTTACTCTTGATCTCAGGGTGGTGAGTTCAAGAACCACGTAGCTTGTGGAGTCTACTTAAAAAAAAAAGGATTGATTCACATGTGGAATTTAAGAAACAAAACAGATGAACATAGGAGAAAAGAAGGAAAAATAAAGTAAGATAAAAACACAGAGAGGCAAACCATAAGAGACACTTAACTCTAGGAAATAAACTGAGGGGGTCGCTGGAGGGGAGGCGGGGGTGGTGGTGATGGGCATTAAGGAGGTCACTTGATGTAATGAGCACTGGGTGTTATATACAACTGATGAATCATTATATTCTACCCCTGAAACTAATAATGCTGTATACGTTAACTAAATTGAATTTGTTTCTTTTAAAGATTTTATTTATTTATTCATGAGAGATACATAGAGAGAGGTAGAGAGACATAGGAGAGGGAGAAGCAGGCTTCCTGCAGGGAGCGCGATGAGGGACTCAATCCCAGGACCCTGGAATCATTATTATAGTAATTAAATGCTGCCCCCAAACTGAACCCAGAGTAAACTATCATCACAATTCCTCCCCTGCATGACTACTCTTTCCCGGGTGATAAAATTACCTTGTTTCTTAATTTATTGGGTTTTCTAAACACTTATGACTACCTTAGCCTCAAAATCTTCACCACCTATGTAACTACCCTGTTAAGATATCCCCATACTACATTTTCTATCAATTTCATCTTCCCAGAGAAGTATCTTCTGGAGCCTTGCTCTCATTTGTGCCTGGTGAACTCCATTTCCAGGGACTATTTTACCCTCCTCTGGAATAAAGCTTCAGTCATTGGGTAGGCTGGGAGCATGGCAGTCTCCTGAATTGAATATAAGGAGTGGGAGAGGAGGTCTGGGGGTCTGGCTGTTTCTCAAACTTTTCAGTCATCTTCTTTATTTTAGCTCAGATATTAGAATCTTAGGTCTGCTAAGGCATTTACCATGCGCCCGTCTGCTTTCCAGCTTCCAAAATGTGTGTACTGCCATCTTCCCTTCTGCTTTCCGTGTCTTGATAGAATTTATGTCCTTAACATTTTTCTTTGCTGTTGTTTTTCTGCATTTTTTCCCTGGTAGACGACAAATGTAGAAGTGTGTATCCAATCTGCTGTCATTGTTTTTGACAATGTTTTAGAAATCAATATTAGCAAAAATACTTTAAGTAGGCATTTCATCAACATCTCTTTATAAGACAATAACCAACATATGCTTATCTGTTAACTCATAGGTGAAGAAAATGAGGCACATTCTGCTTCAAATGTATCATTTGCTAGATTGATAGAAATACAGAACACCTTATGCCCAAGTCCCCTTTTCGCTTCATTTTCCTAATTGTAGGCTTCTGTAGAGCACTGCCTTCCTAATAGTCTATGGTTGCTTTCAGGTCCCAAATACCTGAGAATTGCTTCAGTCAATCAATACTTCTGTCATGCTATATTACAGCTGATCAATACGGACAAGGATGCAATGAGCTGGAAGCAGGATGTTTTATTCAATCAAGTTTTTGGTCTCTTTTATTGACCCCAATATAAAACTTCTCTGTTTACAAAACTTCTATACTCCTCATGTTTGATTCTAGCTAGCAAAAATTGTTTGCATAAAAACACATGCACAGGGCAGCCCCAGTGGCGCAGCGGTTTAGCGCCACCTGCAGCCCGGGGCATGATCCTGGGGACCCTGGATCAAGTCCCATGTCAGGCCTCTGCATGGTGCCTGCTTCTCTCTCTGCCTGTGTCTCTGCCTCTCTCTCTGTGTCTCTATGAATAAAGTCTTTAAAAAAAACACACATGCACATGCCTCCTCCTTCATGGTTTCAGACTGAGTCCATCATGCTGAACAGATCTGGATCCTAGATTCATATCTGCTTCTCTTTGTGCACTTTTGGATAAATCACTCCCACTGTAGGTATCTCCCATCTGTGCAATGGGAGTTGTTAAAGCTCACAAACTGGTATTCCATGGGTCAGCTGGAGTCAGTGGACATATTTAGTGGGGCTGGTACAATAAAGGAAGTTTTTGGAATGTGACTGCCTTTAGTGATAGTGGGGGAGGGGAAAGTACTCCATAGTTCTCCAGTACTCTGGTAACATCACCAGGTTGCTTCACAAAATCCTATGACTTTTCCACTTCTTAAATGTATTTGAGTTTTTTTCTTTTTCTGCACAACGACTGCTCTGTCATATCCCCTTTAGCACTAAACTCTTTTGAGTTTATGGGTACTGCAAAAGCGTTAGCCAAAATACCCCAGAACCCTGGGGCCAGCGGAGGTAGACCAGCTGTGTAACCACCTACAGTCAGAAGGAGAATTTTATAAAATAAAGTGACCTTCCTCTCTTTCTATATGTTTTTTTCTTTGATCAATGCCCAAGAACCAGCTGACTTTTCTTTCTATATATTTCCATTTCCTGAATAGACATTAGTGTCAGCAATATCATTACCACCCACTTTCTTTTCTCCTATCTCACTCTATATGTTTGTCATTTTTAGATAGTGAATTCCCAGAGGGTAAAATGGTCTTATTTGAGTTTTCATCTTTCTTTTCTAAATGTTTATTTGGATTACAATTTTTGCATTGTACACACAGCACACTGAGTGGAAACATTCCTCATTTTTATTTGGTCTTTTTTTTTTTTTTTTTGAGAGGTTAAGGAGTCACAGAACACACTGTGTGCTGAATTTTATTACTTTTTGGAGCTCGGCTATTAAAAGGAAAATAAATGACACAGATATAAGATAGTTTTTCCTAACAATCTTCTCTGTACATCCTTGGCCATTCTCTAGATCATACACTTGATCTTATAATCCAAAAGACAACAACAGTGACGTAAGTTCTGGATTACAGAGAGAAAGGACACATGGGGAGAGGGGGAACCCAATAAAAAAAACCCAAATTAACAAACCCAGAAAACAAACAAGGATAAAGAAGAGATAAGATATTTATACCATGAGCAGACCAATGAGTAACCGCATAGGTTGAATATAATTATTGGGTAACTGAGGTGGGGGTCACAGGTGTTTTAAGTTTAAGCCAAATGGAGCGAGGTTATCATATCTCCCTTATTAGTCTGGGAAGCCATGATTCATTGTTGGAATCAACAATGCATCTATTACCTGCTCAAGATATGGAAAATTATACATTAGCCCTTCCTGGATCCTTTTGACCCTGCTCCCCTCCAATGCAATCAAGATTCTGAATTTTGTGCTAATCATTTTATTTTTCTTTATAGTTTACACATAATATATATTTTAAGGGATATATTGAAATCTGCCTGCTTATGAACTTTATACTGTATACATATTCTGTGATGGGCTTTTTTTCTCAGTATTATTTATCCATATGGACACACATAGAAATGGTCCATTTGTTTTCCTGCTGTACAGAAGGCCATTGCATGAAGATACCACACTGATTTATCAATTCTAAGTCAAAGGAAAATTGGGTAATTTCCAGTTTTCTGCTATTAAAATCAAAGCTGACCATGCTGGTTGCTTGTCTTCTCATATGCAGTTATTCTCTAGATCACGTGACTGCAGATCTTCCAAAATTACGTGAAATAAAAGTCGTGAGCTTGCATCTCATTTTGATCTTGATTTTAAAAGGGCTTCAAAAAAAATTTCACCATCAAATATGATGTTTGCCATAAGTTTTTGTGGGTATCCTTTATCAGGTTAACAAAGTGCCATTCTATTCCTAGTTTGCTAAGAATTTTTATCATGGACAAATTTATTGAATGATCATTTGAATGGCTATATGCTGAGATGACATATAGCTTCCTCCTCTAATTAGTTGATATGATGAATTACGTTAAATAATTTTCTAATAATGAACTAACCTTGCTTCCAGGAATAAACCCAAATTTATGATATATCATTTTAAAATCCATCGCTTCATTTGGCTTGCTAATATTCTTTTTACTTGTTAATGTTCTAGATATTTGAATGGTGTGTAATTTTATTTTCTTATTCTGTGTCAAGTTTTGGATCCAAGGTTAATATTGGCCTTGTAGAGTAAGTTTGGGAATATTCCCACATTTTCTGTTGTCTAAAAGACTTTATGTATTTTGGATTGAATATTTGGCATAACTCATACGCAAGACCTTCTGCTTTAGTGTTTTCCAGTAGAAAAAAAATTACCAATTTCATTTCTTTCATGGTTAAAGGATTATTCAGGTTTTTTCTCAAATTAGTTTTGATAATAAATATGTATGCTTAGAATGTCCATTGTACATGAATTTTCAAATTTATCTGCATAGTTTATAATTTTGCCTTATTATCTAATTAATTTCATATGCATGTGTAAAGATCCTTTACATCCTATATATTATTTGTGCAATTTCATTTTTTAATCTTATTATTTCATTATTCTTTTCACAGAATGGACTTGATGTTGGTGATCTTCTATTTTTGTTGTCTACTTTGTTAGTTTTTGTTAACTTTTTCTCCGTTATCTTTGGGTTTATTCTGCCCTTTTCCTAAATTTTTCAGTTGACAATTAGCTAATTTTTTTTTACTATTTTTTTCTAATATAAGCATATAAGGCTATAAATTTCTCCTTAAGTACTGTTTACTATTTTAACTTCATCTCACATATTTTGTTAAGTAGTATTTATCATTTCCCTAGTTTGTTATAATTTATTATTTGATCCATGGGTTATTTAAAAGTGGATTTTAAAATTTCTCTATGTATCCATATATCTTTTTATAACTGATTAGCTTATATTCTTATGATAAAATTGATTCTTTACGTGAGACATGCTTTATGCCTTACAACATGATAAATTTTTATAAATTTTCTGTGTGTCCCTCAAAGGAATTTTTACTCCTTAGCTATTGGAACAGTGTTTTACATATGTGCTTGAGGTCAAGCTTATTCTTTGTGCTGTTCTAGTTTTCTATATTCTACTGAAAACCGTTAAGTAAAAATTTCCTACTATGATATGGAATTGTATATTTTTCACTGTAATTCTATTAATTTGTTTTTAAAATTTGAAGCTCTACTATTCATCACATACAAACTCAACATAATATTTCCTGAGAAATGTTAAGAAAATTCACCTCTTTATTTCTGGAGCATTTTTTACCTTTAATACCACTTTTGTCTGGTATTATTATATTAATGAGGGCTTAGGTTAATGTTTGCCTGGAATACCTTTTTCTAATATTTACTTTTAACCATTCTGTGCCTCTTATAAACAACATGTAGCTGGATTTTGTGTGATTTTGTGTGTGTGTGTTTTAATCTAGTTCGACAATTTTTGTCTTTTAACATGGAAAGATGATACAGTTGCATTGATTTTGGTTACTGAAAAATCTGGATTCATTTTACAACTTCATTTTGGGGTTTCTGTTCCACTTTTCAATATTTCCTTTATTGCCACTTTTCTTTCTTGACTTATTGAGGTTTTTGAAGTTTTTTTTCTTTTTGCAGTTTTTCTTCTACAAGCTTCAAAATTGCAGACTATATGCACCCTCTATCACTTGGAATCATGAACAGCAACTCTTCTGTAGTGTGGGCTCCCCCCCCCCCCGCCATATTCACCTACTAAGAATGCCACCTTTTGGGATGGGATCCTGGCTTTTTGTAAAGATTCAATCTCCTGTCCTGATCAGGGTCCTCTTTAACTCCTGCCCATCTCTCTCCCACACTGGTCACAGCTCTAACACCTAGACTACAAGATGCCAGTTGTAAAACTTGCTTATCCCTGTGAAGTAGAGCTTTTGGTTGTTTCTTGACTTTGTTCTCCTTTCAATCTCTGTATCTGTCTACCTACCTATTTATCTATGTCTAGTGTATTTAAGTGCAAACTGGGAGGGTTTTCTCTAAACATTAGGTCATTCATCTTGCTAGAAATGGAAGACCACACTTTGGCTTCGATGCAATCATTTCCTTATGTAGCTTTGACAGGTTGACGAAAGCCTGGGACAAAGGGGGAAAAGTAATATATTTGATTTGTATGTCTCCTGCAAATTTGCAGAAATAAACTCTCAGATCATGTTCTTGAGGGAATTAACAAAAGGGATGAACCTAATAAAATTATTTCCTTCCACTATGCATATTATGTTCATATACTCACTTTATTTAATCCTTAGAATGACTCCATGAGATAGTTATTATTACTCTCATTTTATGGATGAAGTACCCGAGATCACATTTTGAGGTTATTAAATTACTGAATTGGGATTCAAACTCTTGCCTATCTAATTCCACACTCTGTACCCTTTCCTGAATTATGCTGCCTTTCTCCTGAGGGCTCTAAGGGATTCTTTCTGGAGCTGGTAAAAACAATCCTGGTTAGTCTTTCCCTGGTAATTTTCATAGCAAACAATGCAGCTATTTACCCGGCATTGCTTAGAACTCTAATTGCTAGCACTTATTCTGTTAGCAAACATGGTATTTATTGACTCCAGAAAGAGTCCAGATTGTGGGAAAACATAAACAGTGATAACACAAACAAATGCTTGCAAAGCAAACCTTTGTTTGGGTCCTAGTGTCATTTTTATTTCTAATTGTCATTTTTACTTTTGACCAAATATCTCCCATTTAACACTCTTTAAACCTCTGAGAGTAATTAAGCCCTCCATAAAATCTCCTAATGTCAGTTCATATAGTAAATCTCATAAAAAATATATATCTGTTTATGCAAGAGCCTATGTAGCCCTGCAGGCTAAGCCTAAACTGTTATTGAAGGCCATGTTGCCAAGTCTAATGGATGACCCAAGAGTGCCATAGATCAGCTAATCTTATTTTATCTCTCTGCTTTATCACTGTGGAAAGGGTTGAGGAAAAGGCTCTCTCCCTTTCTACATGTCGCTTTTTCCCTAGCTGAACTTGAAACGTCTAAAGCAGATCCAAGAGAAATCTGGTATCTGGGCAGCTTAGAGAACAAGCCATAAAAGATGGCGCATGGGCCTATTTTCAATGGTCATGTTACTGGACCATTTACTGGTCATGGGCTGCCTTGCTACTGGAACATAACGATTTCTGCTCAAAACCAGGTTGGAAGCAACATTCTCAGGCAACTCACGCTCGAGCCATATGGGAAGGGGTTAGAGTTTGGATCACTATAATTCAGAGGTCAGTGATCACAAATGCAAACCAAGCCAGGCAAGTTTTCTATTTCAAGGCTTCATATATGATCAAAGAGACCAATATGGCAGTGTAAAGTGAAGAGAAGTGAAGGTGCATTGTTTCCATTACATGCAGCCATATGTATTTGCAAAATGGCTCATAAGATGTTATCATTCCCTGGGTTATAAAAGGCCCTAAATCCTTCTTTGTGCAAGGTTTGCCCCAAAATACAATTTAGAGAGGAATAAAGTATTAGCATTCTCTCCCAGTGGATGTCTCTAGTTTTGTTATTAAAACGAAATGGGTGTGTTTACATAATCTGGGCATTACGCACTTCTGTGTAATTTTCCCCAGAGTTGAAATTGAACAAAAATCAATTGCACATCTGGGTCTGGGGCTCCTTCAGCCTCTGATTCAAAAATGAAGATGAATTCCAAGTGATCAAAATGAGCAGAAATGCTCACCCCTGACAATTTTTTCCCTCCTTGGAATGGAAAATATAACAACTGTTTTTCTGAAAGATAAATTACAATCAGCTGGTGTTAGTCTTATTATTTTTAAGCCTTTCTACTGATCAGACTAATAGACTTTTACCACTGAGTACACATGAAAAGAAAAAACATCCTAACACTTTCTCATGATTTTAACTGGAAGGAAATCTAGATCAAACTGGGTGTGCCTTGTGTATTTTAATATTATGCAATAATCATACACTATGCTCTTTTCATTAATGTGTGATTAACATTAATTGGAAATGGTTACATGAAATGATGCGAACACTGTATCTTTAAAAATTTTTTTTAATGATTTTATTTATTTACTTGAGGGGGGTGTTGCACAAGCAGCCGAAGGGGGGTGGTGCACAAGCAGCCAGAGGGGCAAAGGGAGAGGTAGAAACAGACTCTGCTAAACAGGGAGCCTGATGCAAGGCTCGATCCCAGGACCCTGGGATCATGAGCTGACCCAAAGGCAGATGCTTAACTGACTGAGCCACTCAGACACCCCTGTATCATTTATTATTTTTTTGACATTTAAGCAAATTTAACCTTTCAATCAAGATATTTTAAAGCTGTACATAATTTCCAACTGAAGGTCATAAAACAGCTTAGAAAAAGAAGATAATTTAAAGACAGAAGACATTTCCATGAGTTAGAGTGACTTAGGAGAACCTTAAAGAAAAATCAGACACTGTTATCTTTTTAAACTTGATTTTAATCAGCCATTGCCATATGCGAATTATGCTTTGAACTGTAGCAAAGACTATAGCTGTTAGGTACAGAACTGAAATAGTTAATTCCCCTACCATAGCCTCATTCTGACATTGTGGGGTACATTGTCAGTGTTTTATATATACATAAGAGGGAATATGTAAAAAGTCTATTTTAACATTGTAATCAAGACATGCATATTTGATGCATTTTGCTGATTTCTGTGTAACACAATTCTGTTCCCTGTGTGTCTGAGACATCTATATTTCTTTTTAGGACAGCTAAGGGAGATGTAATGCATGGCCCTGTGGGATTCACTTTACCAAAGAGATAGTGGGGTAAGACAACTTGAGCTCAAACAGCAACACACATGCCAACACATGGATACATGACTTACCTTGGCAAATTTCTCATCTGCAAATACCTCCCTTTTAAAGGATACCCCTCAGATTCAGAATTGACCCTTCCACTTTCTCCCCACTCGCACATGGGACTGGGCCATTTTTCCATTTTTGTGGCAGTGATGAGGGAAGCACAATAAATGCTTGTAGGCTTTATTCTGTTGCAGGTGCCCAGATAAACCACAAAATCAATAGTCATAACATTTTCTTTAGCTGAACAAGGAATTCCAAAAACAAATCCCTGTGTAAATGATAGCACGATGTCTTCATTCTTAGTCAAAATACACTTTTGAGTCTGATTGTTATGGTGTTAGAACAAATGCAAAGCATTCCCCTCATGCCATCTTGTAGCCAAGCAACTCAGAGAGGAGCACGGTCACTCAGAGCACGTACAGCTTATCTCCAATCGGCTGCATTGCCCACTGTATGCTACAAGGGCAGGGTAAACTCAAGTTTGAGATAGAATCAAGGACAAAATTATCATCATTGATACCTCTGGGGTGATTTTGTATTACAGCCCTCAATAGAATTGTGGCAAAGGTGGTCTGAACGCTGCTGGTGGGACTTAATGACCTGGTCAGGGGAGGGCTATGCCTTTGGACAATCAAGCTTAGGAAAAATAAAGAAGTTGTAGGTCAGCTTCCAAGAGCAGGCTCCAAACAGCAGTAAAAGGGAAAGAAAAGATTCAAGTATTCTTCAGAAAAGAGAAGAAACCCGTTTGAGCCAAGCTTCTAAGGAACACACATAAATGGTGGCAGGAGGTTATTTCCTCATTAGGCAACTGAGACTTATCTCAATTGTATTACTATATGTGTACTGTGCCTCAAGCACTCTAAGTCCTCTAGACAGAAGAGTTTCTAATAATTGCAGGCTATGTCAGTCACCTGCACAGTAGCAGGTAGCTCCATGCTTTTAAGTGGCAGAAATGTACACTCTGGGCCCCCAGGAAGAAATCATAAAGCTGCCCTCCTTTGTCCTATGTTAGTGATCACATCCTAATAATAGTCTTCACAGCACCTTATGTTTACATGTATACAGTTAAAACTCATTCACATATTATCTGAATTCAGTTTCAGAAATAGCTAGCAGTGTTAGTAGGGAGAGTATCATAATTTCTTTTTAATAAATATGGAAACCAAAGCACAGATTTTCCTAAGGTCAAGCAATTATCTTATTCTAGAACTGAAAGGGTCCCAAGAGAACTCATTTTGGCCTCCAATTTCGCAGATTTGTAAGTAGAGGATGACAATGAAAGGTCCCATGGTGAATTAGTAAGGGAGAAAGAACTGACAGTTCAGAAAGACTCAGAATCCAGTGCTCTTTTAAAAAGTAGTATTGAACATATCTAGATGGGAGGCCCCTCTTGTTCAAAGGCTTTCCTATGTGCCGTGGCTGTTGGTCCAGGACTGAAAATGCTGTGAGGAGGGACTCTTTCTATCTTGCTTACCATATTATTGTCCATTCCTAGCACAGGAATCCTTCCGTGATGTTAGGTAAATGGATATATGTCTTCTGGTAGCTACTAGGTATTTTTAGGAATAGATTGCTGACATATGGCATAAAGTAACAATTTCTTGACCAGAGAAAAAGACAATATGCCATCTATCCACCAATGATCTCTGTAAATGATACAAAACATCTAGAAGTAGCTTAGACACCTATCTTGGATGGGGGAGGGGTCCCGAATCAGGCCCTGAGACAAGCTGGTAGAGTGCTCAGTCATAGACTCCCTCAGTATGACTCAGGAGACTCCCTACTAAGTAGAATTCCAGAGAGTTAGAAGTCAGTCCCCAATTTCTAAACCCATGTCCTCTATCCTCCCTAAAGTTTGCTCAGGATCCATTTTTCTACATTAAAGGCTATGATTCTCACTAGGGTGTCATGGCAAATTCTATCTCCTGCTCCACTATCTATGTATATAGAAAGCCACTGTTTCATACAGAAGGTGTATCCTTCAGGGGCTTTTGGGAGAAGTGAGGTCCCTACCTCTGACGAAAGACTTTAATGATCTTTGTCAGAAGGTTAGTTATTTGGAGAAAGGGCTAAACAACTTGGGCTGAGTGACACTGCGCAGTAACAGCTTAATTTGTCGTGGTTATAGTTTATCAAGTCCTCCAGCTTCCATTTTCTTGTCTGGCCATCATGACTTCATAGTGTAAGTAAAAATGACTATTTCCTTTTTTCAGAGAGGGGAAATCAAGGTTTGGAGTGGCTATGTCACATGTGTAAGGTCAAACATCTGGGGAAACTTTAATTCAGGTCTTCTCATTCTAAGTCCACCATCCTTTCCATTTTTCTAAGGACATGAGGTCCAAGCAAAGTAAAGGCTCTCCTCGCCTCTCATCTCCCCAGAAAGGCTGGTGCCAGCTATCTGCTGAACAGGTTGAAAGCTGGGCTCCAGCAGCTGCCCCTTTCTCCTGTGATCTAAAGAATGTGAAACTTCTATGTAAACCCAGCCTGTCCGTCTTCTGCAATTTGTTTCTCTTGCTTTTCAAATATACATTTTGCTCTGAGCTTACAGAAATCGTTGAAGTTGAAATTCCAATTAACCCTAGCAGTAAGTATTGTAACTATGAGGGAATTTTTGTCTCTTATGAAATGAGAATGAACCTCATATGTTACTGGGATTTGCTAAAACTGGACAGAGATCAGGATTCCGATGCTTCAGCAGACACCACCCAGGTTGTTCCCCCTAGAAAATCAGAAAGAGGTGCAGGTTTTCAAAGCAAATATGACTATTTTTATCAGGCAGGCTGTTTTCATTAGCTGTGGTTCCCTGCCATAGTTTCATTTTATTTTTTCATCAGATTCATTTTGTATTTTTTTCTTTCCCCTTGAAACATATCATTTAAACCCAAATTAGACGTCAGGTAGAAGGAGCTGGACAACTACTACCATGGACTAAATATACAAACAAAAATTCCAATGAGCCTAGACATATTACAAATAAATCTAGTTTGAAATGTGGTTGCATGTGGAGTTTCACTTTGCATTTGGCTAGGACTCATGAAGAAAAATATTTAATACTCCTCTGACACTTTATTTTTAGGAAAAGTGTTGTCTCTTGGTAAAAACAAGATATTACTTTTCCAGACTCATTTAGAACTTAGTCCCTATTGTGTCGATGGCACCTTTTGGGACATCAATCAACAAATACCATTTAAACCCCTACCATGAGGTCAGAACCACACTTGGCATGCAAGGAATATAAGCCAGAGTGAGAGATTCTTATTCTTTAGATACTTAAGGGCTGGTTTTGGGATATACAAAGCTACAAGGCCCAAATGTTCTATTTCTCCCTTGTATACCTAAGAAAGATGCTGCTAATCCACCAAAGCATCCTTCACACAGACTTGGGTAAAGAGTCTTGCAATTTTCATCTAATCAGCTTTATCTAAGCTATATCTGAATTGGAACAAAAATGAGATGAAAAGCCCACTGGCTATTCCTGAACTAGTTTGTGAGACAAAGCTAAAGACAAGAGTAAGAAAAACCAAGCAATGAATCCTAGGGAAGGGAAGTACATCCTACTATGGTGATGAGCCTTCTGTAAAGAGAGAGGGTTTCCATTGGGTCTTGTAAGTATGGCTAGAACTTTGAGAGATGAAGGGGACCAGGAGTAACAGACTCCAAAGAGCAAATATGTGGATAGAGCAGATGAATATAGATTATGAATACGGAATAGGGGTTGCCTTGGGATTGCAGAATAGGATTCTCTTCTCATTATCTTGAAGTTTCATTCAGAAACTTCTATTGTGGTTATGTTCTGATTCACAAATTCTAAGCATGGAGACCCAGTGGTGTCTGATCTATAGATGCCTAGTGGCACCCTAAAGTATTATGTATCACACTCTGGAAGGTGTATTAGCTCATTTTCAAAGAACAAAGATTACTCTGAGTCGTAGCTTTCATGTCAATAAAATGGGTAAAATAAAGGTGACTTTAAAAGTTTGCCAAATCTTCTACCAAGCTCTTTATTTTTAAAAATTTATTTATTAATGAGAGACACACACACAGAGAGAGAGAGAGAGAGAGAGAGAGAGAGAGAGAGACACAGGCAGAGGGAGAAGCAGGCTCCATGCAGGGAGCCCAACATGGGACTTGATCCCGGGTATCCAGGATCAGGCCCTGGGCTGAAGGCAGCGCTAAACCGCCGAGCCACCCGGGCTACGCTACCAAGCTCTTTAAATTAAGCCTTTCCAAATACATTCTTTTAGATGCATTGTAGGCAACCTTGATAGTCACTCTTTGCCCCCTTTATGATAAAACGAAGAAAGCACCAGCTTTCTTGCACTTTTTAAAGGTAGATGAAATAATAAGCCAATCCCCCTGTCTTTGGCAGTTTGGACTTGTACCTTGCTTGAGGCAGAACTGGCTAGGATGACCTCATAATTTCCCTTCAAGTGATAGAATTCTATAAATTTTCCCTCTGAGTTGGACAAGAATCTGCATATCCTGTTGGAAAATCTGCACACTTAGACTGATTGTGAATGACTGTGATTACCTGATGTACCTGTATTTCTTCCAACCTCCATCAATAAGTGTGTAATAGTTTGCCTTCCCCTTTCTATCTAGACAAAAAAGAAACATCAAGATTGACTGGAAAATGGGCATTTCTCTAGAAAATGTGATTCTTGGAGAAGTAGTAGATAAAAATTCATCTGATGCTGAAACTGCATGATCCCAGGCAGATAAATGACCTAGTTAATTCTTCTAATTTCTATGTGGATTCAGAAGTCTGGGTTATGTGCTGCCTTTATCCTCTTATACTCAGGCAGGTTCCTTCTAATTTCCTATCTGATTTCTCTGCTCTTAGTCATGTTTGTTCAGAAGTGGTTACAAGAAAGAGCCTGGACTATTAGTTGCATGGGTAGACTTTTGGACGGCATCTCACAATTCTGAGTGGTTTGTAATCCATTTTGCCCAAATTGCACAGTGGGCATTCATGAGACTTGAATCTTTCCATGCGAAATCTGATAGCCCCCATGTAATAGTGATCACATACACTTTGGAAGAACCCAGCAATTTCTTAAAAAGAAGTAGGTAAGCAGAAAAAGCCAAACAATCCAAATAGCAGCTTGATGGGATGACTGGGTGGCTCAGCGGTTTGGCGCCTGCCTTCAGCTCAGGGCGTGATCCTGGGATCCTGGGATCTAGTCCCACATCAGGCTCCCTGCATGGAGCCTGCTTCTCCCTCTGCCTGTGTCTCTGCCCCCCCCCTCTCTGTGTGTGTCTCTCATGAATAAATAAATAAAATAAAATAAAAAAAACAAATGGCAGCTTGAAGGTTTGTTCAAGGTTTATTGTATTTAATGAACTATGAATGCTACCATTAAAAATAAGAAACCAATGCTAATTTTCTCAGGTTGCTGTGGCATGAACAAACTTCTCTAAAACCCTTTTCACCTCTCTACTTCTGTCTCTCTAAAAGATCTACTAATTTAGAATGGCACATTTGAAAACTTGTCCTGCCATAGGAAATATGACATAGTTGAAATGGACACAGGCTTTGGAGACAACGTGGCATCATTTCAACACCAGATCGGTTCCTTCCTAATTGTGTGGCAGCACAGTAATTTGCTTACATTTGTTCAGCCTTGGCTTTCTTGTAAGCTGGGAATAATAATTTACCAGTTTCACAGTTATTGAAGAAAGTGAATGGGACCTAGTCCAGTACCTGGCACAGGGTGGGTGTATGATAATTGCTAGCAATTTCTGTTGTAAAAGTCTGACCCCATGAGAACCCTTGTTTGATACTTGGAGAAAGACACAGAATGGCTGCTTATATAATAGTGATGCTTGAGTTTGGTGGGTGGGGGCAAGCCTATGTTAGAAAGATGTGTTGGGCTCTTTTGTCCAAGATGTAGTTAGGGACAGCAATTTTCTTGTCTTTGTTGGGGCCTGTTCATGTCTGAACATGGTTTCCTGTTTCTCATCAATCTCTTTTCCTCCTCTCTTCTGAAATCCATCCAACCTTTTCCTTCCAGTATCTTTAAGAAAAGTAATAAAGGCTAATACTACCACTCCCTTACTCTACAGAGATGAGAACATTTTCTTCTGTTACCCCTGAGGCAATGTGTCATAAGCTGGCAGAGTTCTCCTGCTTCATTTAACTAGGAATCCAGGGTGGTGGGACCAGGAGGCTGTGACTAGGAAGAGAATGGATCAAGGGAGGAAGGAAGAAAGCCTAGATATCAGCTGGATTTGTGACTCTTGACCAACCTCTGCACTAGAAGATCTGGGTAGATTCTAATGAAATGGTAAGAGAGGTTTGGTTAAGTCAGATTAAAAATCCACAGTCTCAGTATCCATCAGAGCATCTACATTCAGAATAAAAATTTGGTTTCTCTGGTTGGATTTCCATCTAAAATAACCAATCTGTGCCCACCATGTTGAATATGGCCAGGGAGTTCACCTGGTTTAATGCACCTGAAATAACTCACTGAAATCACTGCTCTACCATTTACTATCTCTATGACCCTATCATTTTTTTCTTAGCCCTAATACTGAATTGTTTTAAAGACTAATTAAGATAACATATGTGAAGCACCTTGTGCCTGGAATATAAGAAACAATCAGCAAACTCACTATCTGGAACCAAGAAATGAAGGAAGAATGTTCTCTAAGCCAACAACAAAATAAAAAATGAGCAGCCAGAGAAAAGAGCTAAGGATAGTACAAAGAAATAGTTTATCGATGAAATGAGTTGGGATAATGCAGGGAGTCAGAGGGAAACCCTGACTTTGATATTCATCATCCCCAACTCCTGAGAGAATCAGCTGGTGCCCAGTTTTTACTCATCATTTAACTCATGATATTAATTTGTAATAAATAGTAAGAAAAAGAGGACTAGAGTAAAGGGGTCACATATGAGGCACATCTGTAGGGGTTTTTCTTGTTGTTGTTCAATGTTCTGATTTACTATTACTGCTGTTTACCTTTTATTTTCCTTGTTGTCCTAGAGATATATTGGCAAAGTGTGGACCTTCATGAAATTAAGAAAGGGTGGAGTTTTAAGACTTGTTGGTTCATGGGAAAGCCCCTAATAGTCCATACAGTCACACTTTCTACCCATGCTTATCCTGGCTTAGATCACAAGAATAGGAAAATTACATGGAAAACTTCTGCTTTTCTGGATTGTTGAACTTCAATCCCTTGTTCTTGGTAGACCTAAGCTTGCCATTGAAAATGACACTGTCAGGGCAGCCCGGGTGGCTCAGCGGTTTAGTGCCACCTTCAGCCCAGGGCGTGATACTGGAGACCTGGGATCGAGTCCCATGCCAGATTCCCTGCATGGAGTCTGCTTCTCCCTCTGTCTGTGTCTCTGTCTCTCTCTCTCTCTTTCTCTCACTCTCTCTTTCCCTCCTCTGTGTTTCTCATGAATAAATAAATAAAATCTTAAAAAAAAAAAGAAAAAAGAAAATGACACTGTCACAGGATGTCATGAACTGACTGTCCTGAAGACCAAGCTCTGGCCTCTGAGCAGTAGTATTTTTCTGACCACAAAAATAACAATGGAAATGATGATAAGCAATGATAACAACAGTAACAATGATGCCAGCCTCTGTGCTCAAAGTTTTATAGATTGCATCTTTAGTTCTGAAAACAAGGCTGCAAGGTAGATGTTATCCCCATTTACAAATGCAAAAGTCAAGGATTAGAGACATTAAATAACATGCCAGAAATCACAGTTAGCGTCAATAGTGCTGGAATAAAATTCCAAGTCGATGTGACAATAAAGATATTTTAGGCCATCCCTGCACAGCTGTCCATAATGACCTTCAGGAAGTCAGATCTTTTCAAAGTTATGAAAATTCAGATTTTGATGGCCTTGGACCTTCTTTCCCATCATTAGTTTTTCCTTCTGGAATTCAACTTATAACCATTGAGGACTGGGGCTCTAGGGCAGTGATTTCAGATTTCTTGTAGACCATCATGAACTACAATTAGTTCATAATAATTAGCAAGAAAAAATGTTTCTTAAAAAAATCATTCACTTAAAATTATTTTTAATTTTATAATAACTAGTATATAATTATAGCAGAACAGAGCTATTTAGTTAGAAATAAAGAACTTCAAAGATGAGAACTCATCTAGTGTTTATTTGCTCTGGGGTTCTAATTACTCTGAAAACTATCAAAACTTTGTATATGATTACTAACAGCATTCAATAGCAGCTTTGAGGGAAGCTGAACCAATCTTTTTCTTTCTTTTTCTTTTTGCTCCATTAACATGGTGGGAATAAATGACAAATGCTAAATGCCGTACATATTCACTATGTCATTATTACTCTCCTGCTCTGTTCCCACTTTAGGTTTCCTGTGTTAAAAAATAACAAAACCAAACACATCTCCCTGGTCATTTTCAAAAGGAGACCAACCAAAGAACACCAGTGAGAAACACTAAACATGATATTGTTTTTCTGTAATATATTAGCAAATCCTGGTAGCTTCAATTTGGCTTCATTACATTTCCAATATATGCATGCATCGATTCATCTTCTTTTTTTCCCATATTAAGATTTATGTACTTTATTAATCACCTCGTGACAGCCATCTCAGCAGTTTCATTTAGCAGAGTAAACCAGTCAAACCTCATCAGACTTCTGGGGATGTCACATGGCAAACTCTGGATTCCTGGCAACTTGAATTACTCTTGCCAATTGAGATTTTTCAGAGTGATCCATCTTAGGGCCATCTAATATATCACATCTGACTCCGCTCTTTTCCTAATTGATAGGTTGAGAGAGACACCCGCTAGATCTCACAATTGTCCCCCTGAAGCTGCCTTGGGATAGAGGTGCCTTGGCAGCAGCGGCTCAAAATGGCAGGCAGTTAAGCATTCTGTTTTCCAAATGTAAATTGACTGATATGAGGTGGGGGACTATGTGACATTCATCGAGCCCACATTTTCCAAAGGGCTTTAATAAGCAATGGCAGCCTCCCACACATTCACCACATGCTCTGGTGGTCTAAAAATAGGATATCATCAGGTGTCATGGACCAGCCATTCATTACGGCATCCTAGCCTACAGTAGTACTAACCAGACTCAGAGGCTGTGGACACTTCCCTAAATTGTTGTCACCAATTCTAATTCTTGGACACACTGCATTTTTTTTTTTAATGTGTTATGACTTTTCCAATGTCTACTCTCCCTAAAGTTCTAAAAGAACACAGTTTAAACATACTTTTGCATGACTCAAATAATTTTCACATAATCTTTATTAAGTCCCCAACAGCACATGTGAATTACTGGCCAGCTTGTTTTGTGATACAAAGAGTATAGAATTGGATTCCAAGTGTAGCTATAATCAGAAAGAAGCAATCTTAACACACTTATTCATTTAAGAGAGGGGTCTTCTGAGCTCTTCCAGGTCTTACTTGATTATATGATCAAATAGGAAGGCTTGAGGGTGGCACTTTTTGTACTAAAGGACTCACATAGGGAAGATCCAGTGATTTGCAAACTCTTACAGTGGAGCAGCTGAGTAGAAATTATGAACCTTATGTAACAGCATGGCACATGAGACCAAAAAAAATTTTTTTTTAAATGACCAACTTGATATTAAGAAAATCTAATGAGAAACCCTAAGAAGAAAATGGGTTACCACAGTGCTATTTCTATGGTCTTTCAAATGCAGTTGCACTTCTAAAATTGGAATTAACAGTACTCAAAACTCCTCAGCCTCACAAGTTTATAAAATGGTGGTGTGGTTTAGCAAAGGGAGGGCTAGATGAAAAATTGGAAGATCTGTATTTTAGCCTTGACCCTATACAAAACTGTATGGTCTGAGGCTGAGCCATTAAACCCACTATGCAATAAAGGGGCTGGAAGAGACAGTGGCTTCCAACCAGTAGCCCTCAAAGGTGGCAGTGGGCCTTCTTGCCCTATTTTTGCTTTTCAGAAAAAGACTCACAGAAATCACACATTTACCCATAATAAGATTACACAGGATAATCAAAATGTCACATTTATTTGGTTTTTGCTTAAATTGTATTAACTGAAAGAGGTACCACTAGTTATTTCGTGCTTATCCATACTCTAATTGGAAGATCATGTTTTTACTTAGTGGGAAATCAAGTTAATTGGCACTTAATAGGCACAAATTGTAAAGGGAATCTTTCACAAAGTAAAACTCACAGGCAAAAATAAGTTTTAAATGGGAACTTGGTGGTGGCCAGTTTAGAAATGGTTTCACAAAAATCCCTTCCAGCTCAGGATTTCTATTACTCTGAATATATATATTTGGTCCTTTTCTTATTGTCTTTTGACTTTTAATATAGGACAGTTCTTATTTATTAAACCCAGGACTTTACAACTTTTTCATTCAACTCTGTGTATATCTGCAGTGAGAGCATTTTAACCAAACCTCACAATTTCCTTGGCTTACATGCTCCTCGCTTCACTGGCCTAATTATTTTAATAAGCAGCTTAACTGAAATGCTGGCTTATATTTATATTTCAATTTAATTGTGTACAGTTCCTAGTATAATGAAAACCTTGAAAGTCTTTCCCTATTTGTGACACTGTTTTACTGAGTCTTTTTGTTAGGGACACTAACAAAGTAACTTCACTTTATCTCTAAGCATACATCTTTTATTTCCTTTTTTCCTCCATCTTTTTTTTTTCTTTTTCTTTTTTAAGATTAACAATGCGAAGAAAAGATCCCCATGTTCTATCATTTTAGCTGCCTAGATGAAGAGAAAAAAGAGTCCTCGTCCAGGCCTGCAGGAGAGCCTATGTCTCCTGGATTGAAATGAAAAACCAGTAGCACACCCTGGGTCAGCCATCCAGCTCAGGGGGCTTGAGTTTTCTTAAAGGAGGAAAAAACAGGAAGTGGAAAAAAGAATGATCTGGAAAGTCACCTACTAATCATAGTCTCTGGGAAATGGAAAACAGAATTCCCCCTATGGTCTAATTATCCTTCGGTATCTTTAATGAAACCAAATCATAAGAGTTTCCAGCGTTTGGCTGATGTTTCAGAGGCCTGATTTTCACGTGTCCTTGGCTCTGAAAGAAAATATTCACTACCTTCCTGAAGTTTCCTTATTATCCTCTATTTCCATTTAGTTCCCAGAAAAATGTTTGTCACTTTTCTAACATGGAAGGAAAAAGCTGGAGGAAAAGAAGAGATGTATGTAAACTGACATATGTTTTGCTTCTTGAAACTGTAATAGTGTGACTTAAGAATTTGTCACTGTGGAGGTCAATATGCAGCAGCTGACTCTCTGATGATAGCTCCTTAGGCACATAGCAATGGACCCTATGCGTGCCCCTGAATTACCAGGCAAACATGAATATATGTGTCTCTTTTCATCTATGCTCCTGCATGTGGGCCTATAAAAAAAAATGCTACAGAGTGATGCGTTAGAAACCCAATTCTATTGCCTACTATAAACTGTGGCATGCCAGAACCAGGGGATATTGGTAAACCTAATAAAACACATTCTGGAATCCTTGGATCAAAAGCAGTATTTACAGATTCACACAAAAAAATTGCAACAATACGGTAATAGCTACTTCTGTTCTGAAATACTGTTAGGGCAGGCTGGACTTTAATCTTTATTCCATTAAGAAACATAAAAATGTAAACCCTTGCAAATTGGGCAGTATTTTACTTATGCAGGGTTCATGACTCAGAAATGTGAAGCAGCATCTCAAGAACACACAGGTGCCAAGAGCAGAGGCCTGCTGAACGTTTTCTAGGTACCTTAAGGATTACCCAGACCCACTCCCCTTGTGTTACATGCAAGATGCTGAAATTTGTAGCTATAAGGTATTCAGACAAGGTAAAACAGTGGGTTTGAAGTGTTAAGGCTATGGATTTCTACACAGTCCAGTCTGAGATTTATGATAACTGGATGGAACGTAACTCTGACAGCGAGCTTCTTGTGGACCAGAAGAATGTCTGTTTTGCTCACCTTTAGCAGTAGCACATTCTAGGCATGTAATCAATATTTGTGAATGAAAATCCAATACATAAAACTGAAAACAGAAAACATGTAAGTCAATTTACATTTGGGTTTTGAAATACATGTTCTCTTCAGCAGATTTATCTTAGGAAATTATATCTTTTTTAGGATTACCACAGCCAGTTTGCCTTTTTTTTTTTTTTTGTTTAACACTTTGATGAAAAAAATCAGAGCCAGATGTGTGCTGCTAGAAGCCAGCTGAAGATGTGAAATGCAAAATACCCCAATATGCAGTCAAATCCTAGGTACCATCTGATGATAGTTCCTCCCCATAGGGCTCAGAGCCCATTTCTTCAAGGAATCCCAACTCCTTCTAAAACCACTCAGACTGGCACACTCAGGTCCTCACAACATGTGAGGTGTAGCAGGGAGAGGTGAGGGCTGGTGGTGGGAGATGGCAGGTCTTTCAGTAGGTCTTCAGATAGAAGCTGGCTCTCTCCAAACACGCTCACCCTTGATTTCTTTGGCATTGAAGGCACATCTGAAAACTGATCGTAAACCCAACACCAAAGTAAGATTCAGCACAACCATCTCAGCTAAACAGAATGGGGCCCAGATTTGGGGCATCACAGCATCCTGATCGGAGGGTAGCCCGCTTCTGTGTCAGACACATCTGCCTGTCAGATTAGGTGGGGAAATGCTCACTCAGCAATGAGGCATGAGCTGACATTTGGGGACACAAGCAGAGCCTGCTGTGTGATGTTGGAGAGAAAAGCTCTTCCTTCCAGACTGACAGCCAGGAATGCCATTTTCTTGTTCGATGAGTGCAAATCTTTTCATTTCTACCCCAAACCTCTGGAGCCCGGCTACACATCTTGACTCTTCCCCCTCTGAGCTGAGCAAGCTGAACAGACTGACACAAGCTTAACAAACACGACCCACTTCTGTGAGTGCCATTGTGGGCAAACGGAACGTAACATTAATTGTTTCACCGGCAGAAGGAGAGCTTCAGAGGCTTGCTTCACTGGGAGAGCCGGGCGTGCTTCAAGCACCCTGATGCTCAGCTTAAATTACCAGTAGCTACATGGCAGGAGGGCCTGTTTCGGGAGGGTTTTTTACACCATGACATTAATAATTTATGAATAGGCCAGTGCACAAAACTGTACTTGTACGAGGGACCAATAGGTGGGGTAAATAGGAACTTATCTTCTTAATAAAGGCAGAAGGATGAAAAAGACAGTAATAACATAAGCCCTTGTCAGTAATATGCAAAATGTAAATATTGCCTTGTAGCTTCCATCACTAATTGGGGGGAACAAAGAAAAGACCCACGTAGGCTCATGGGACAAAAGGTGACACTTTGTACCTTCTCCTCCCATCTGCTCTCTGAGCAACAGGTTGGGTCTGGATACATGCATCTGATTCAAGGTAGTTTTTATAATTGTTTAGGCTCATCCACTTGTGTGTTGTCACTAGAATTGTCAGCAACGTTTGGAGGGCAGGAGCTTTATTATGTGCTTATGTGGGAGAGAAAGAACCAGCTTTACTTTGCAGTTTTGACAGTTATAAAAAAGAAAATACTTTTTTTTTTTCTCCTTCCAATTGGAAACTGGGAAAACAGGGCATACAAGTCATCTAGACACAAAAGAAATGGAGTTTGTCCAGGTCAATTTTTGGCATATTGATCCATTTAGACGTCTCCATCAATTAGATACAACATAACATGAAATAAAAAGAGAATTAGATTCCTCTAATCAGCTGAATTACAAGACCAGCGCTCTAAATTATTGCTCTGTTGTTTGAGAAGCAAATTATTGGTGAAAGGATATTTTTATTTTATGCATTCAATTAATCTCTGTATTTATACACTTTTCTAATAGCTATCAGAAAATGCTATGATTCAAATACATGTTGCAATTCAATATCTATAGATTACATTTTTCATCATCCTAAATCTTTGAGATGCTTTGAAGCTCTGAAATAACCAATACTCCACTTATTGGAAAATAAAACCATGTCCAAACTACTCAAACCCCAAATATCAGTGGATAACAAAGATGCCTAATTCCACATATGAAAGTATCAGAAGCTAGAAACTCAATTTATTACTGTAAATCCAAAGTAATTTTTATTAAGTAAAAACCCGAGTAGGAAAATATATGTAAAATCCTAGCATGCAAGGACTGCTTAGTAATAATAATGGTAACCCAGCTGTGGTGTACTGAGCATTTACCAAGCAGTTCACAGCCAGGATGGGCAATAAGGGGACCCACTGAAATATAAGACCAAATTCTTGCTCTTCATGACCTCAAAATGCAGGTAATAAAAGGGAAGAAAGAGGAAAAGCAAGTGATCATAGCTGAGCATTTCCTATGGCCCAGACATTGAGCCAAGAACTACCCATAGGCTTTATACTTGCGGTGGACCTATCAGGTAGGTGCTACTAAGCCCCTGTTGCTGGAAAAGGTCAGGGCATGTCTTCCTTCATCACACTGCAAAGAGCAGTGAAGCCCTTTTCTCCAGCTGCATCTCTCAATGCTCTCCGCCCTCTCTCTGTGCTTCCCGATAATCATTTTTCTTCCATTTCTCCAATGCATAGTGCTCTTAGCTTTTGTCTTTGAACTTGTGTTCAAAATGTTCCCTCTGCCTTAGCATCCAGTTCAAATATCTCTTCGCCAGAGAAGGCAGGCTTCCCTGAGCTCTCAGGCCAGGCAAACCTGTTATATGCCAGGCACTTAACAGCGCCTGTTATTCCCTACTGTTCTAGGAACATTTGATCACTGTCTGTCTCTCAGTAGACGGGAAGTTCCCTGGGGGCAGGGCCTGCAGCTCATCCTCCTCAGGTTTCTCTGGCATTCAGCCAAGTGCACAGCAAGGCTGACATTAGCCAGAGGGTGGATGAAGAGGCTCCCAGTGTGCATTTCCCCAACAAAAACAATAAATGAACAACTTCAAACTGATGAAAAATGCTCTGGGAAAGCCACGGACTACGATGAAGAAGCTCCAAAAATCCTGTGGAGCTCACCAACTGAAGGTGGTGACAGAGCAAAGTGCAGGAGGTGCTTTATCTGCAGCATCCCATCTCTGTACCTGAAGAGCTCCATACCAGAAGGGAGTCCCTGGGGTAGGGAGGGGATGGCACCACACAAGGCACAGGAGAACCCAGCTGATGGAGCTGCCTGGAGCTGTCACTGAGGGGAGCCCTGACTCAGGGGCCTGAATTGCCGTTGTGCCCTGCTCTTCAGGACCAGGACACTGTCAAACCTGCCATTTATAGGGACCAGAGCTGTTGCTGCACCATGGCTCCCCCTCCTCCCGAGCCTCTGGTCCGGGCTCTGAAGTGCCATCACCTGGCTATGCTGCTGCTGCTTTGAGCCCCACTCCCTGGGTCCAGGGTCTGAGCACTGATCCACCATCACTGGGCCTGAGCTGGTGCTGCTCTCTGCAACCTGCAGCCTGGGTCCTGATTCAGGGTTCTGTTGTTCAGTCACAAGGCCAGGCCACTGCTGTATAATGCTCTCTGGGTCCTGAGTCATAGATATCACTCATGATCACAGGAGCCGAGCTGCTGCTGCTCTGCATCGTGTCCCCTGAGGACTAATGTACAAGCCCTTCCAGTCCTAATGTACTCGGACTGCCATCCTGGGGATGGCCCCTGCCCCCGCAGCCCCCTGTTATTTCTGGGCCTGTGCTGCTGCTGCATACTACTCCACCTCCCCTGGAGCCCAAGTCACTGCATGAGCCCCAAAACTCAGAGATAGGTTCCAGGAGGAATAGGCACAAGCCCATAGTCCAGACAGCAGCACCCACTGCAGCAAGCACATCTCCAGGACCCAGGAATTAAGGTCACTCCATGTGTCCCTGAGCCCAGAACCCCAGCTATGCTGCCCTCTTGAGTGCCAGCATGCCACACTTGGTGCCAAGAGGAATTCCCATGGCTAGAACATCCCCCTGAGGGAAAGGGAGAATGGGAAGATGCCAACAACCACTGCAACTGAGGCTCTCCAGAGCCCTAACTGCCACTGTGACCACAGGCATCTCCAGGATTCCTGCAGCTTTGGTCACTGAAGGCCCCCTAGTCTTTGCCAAAATTAACCTAAACTGATGGAGCTTCTTGGAGACTATGCCTCTGTGCTCTTCTTGAAACCAGAGATACTATATTCCACCTCACCAATGCACTGTTGGCAAGAATCTATTTGGTACAGTAATTATAGGAAAAGCTATGGTGGTACCTCAAAAAATCTAAAAGAGAACTACCATATGATCCAGCGGTCCTGCTCCTCGGAATATTATCTGAAGGAAATGAAATCAGTATCTTAAAGAGATACCTGCACTCCGTGCTCACTCCAGCATTATTCACAATCACTAGATATGGAAAGATGGATCCATTCACCCATCAACTAAGTGTCTGCTGATGGATGAATGGATAAAGCTAAGTGTATAAGGTTGCACACGGTAGAATATTATTCATCTGTAAAAAGAAGGAAATTTTGCTATTTGTGACATGGCGAAACATGGATGGATTGGTAAGGCATTGTGCTAAGTTCACTTAAGCTAGCCAGAGAAACACAAAAACTGCATGGTATCACTTATGTGGAATCTAAACAAAAGCTGAACTCATCTAAATAGTATAGAAGTAGATGCCAGTGACCAGGGGTGTGGAAATGGGAAGATGTAGATCAAAGGGTACAAACTTTCAATTATAAGATGAAAAATTTCTGAGGACCTAATGTACAGTACGGTGATTATGGTTAATAAGACTGTATTGTGCACTTGAAATTTGCTGAGAGACCTTAAGAGTTCTCCCCCAGCCCCAAAGAGTTACCTAGTGAGATGATGGGTATGCTAATTATCTTAATTTTGGCAATGTGTATCAAATCATCAGGCACACTTTAAATATATGCAGTTATACCTGTCAGTTATTCCTCGATAAAGCTGAAGAAAAATAGTGTAAGGCATATTGTAAGTACTTAAGACACACTGGTGGAGTGAATGACTTAACAGCTACTCCCTGATAGCGCCAAGGTTAGAACTGAAGCTTGTTTTCTTCAGTACCATTCAGCATTCATCATGTATTTCTCATCAGTATTATTCAAAAGATTTGGCCATCATGTATTATCTTACAAAATAAGGTGAACAAAGTTTGGATCTTGGTGTCCAATTGTTAAGTGCTGGTTTGTTCATTCATTTATATTTTCATCACATATTCATTTACTCAAGATACACTGTTTGGGGGGCACCTGGGTGGTTGTTGGTTGGGTGTCCAACTCTTGGTTTCAGCTCAGGTCATTATTTCAGGATTGTAAGATCAAGCCCTGTGTTAGGCTCCACGCTAAGCAGAGTCCACTTGAGATTCTCTTTCTTCCTCTCCCCCTCCTCCTGCTCTCTCTTTCTAAAATAAATAAATCTTAAAAAAAGAAAAGAAAAAGAAATATTGGTTGACCACCTGGTCTGTGTGCTAGGAACTCTCCCAGCCGTCTGGAATAGAACAGTGAATAAAACAGACAAAAATTATTAGGATGAATGACATTCTAGTAAAAAATATGCACAGTCTACAATCTTGATCCAATTTTTAAGTGTCTGGCATATATAAGCTATGTGTATAAGGTTGCATGACACATTGACATGTAGATTAATGGACAACTTTTAATTAATATATTTAATATGAAGACTAAGAAATGAGGTGGATGTAGTGAGAAGCCTTCCATAACAGATATATCCAAATGACTGTGGTGCTTTACAAGAGCCAGGCATTTATTCTGCTCATGTTTTCATGGCTCCATAGACTTGTTTTTATGGATGGTTTAGGACCACAAAGAAAACTGAGGTTATCACCATGCAGTTGCTCTACCATTTGTCCCTAACCTGATGAAGTAACTGATCCTAAGGATATCCAAAAGATTGTCACTCTGACTTTGATGGTCATTCAAAAACAGACTTATTCAAATGTTGAAGCCATGGTCGTGTCATGCTATAAGGATACCATCTTCTAAAGTGACTGATTTCTCCGGGACGGCAAACATTGACTGTATGAGCTTTGGTATGTTCATTTAAAAGCCGAAAGAAGGAATATAAAAGGCCAGTAAATCAGATAGGAAAGCAATTCAACCTTATCAGTAAAATAAATGCAAATTTAAATTGCATGTCATTTTAAACCCAATTAGAAAATATTTAAAAAGAAAAAGAAATACTTATTTTGTAGAGGCTTTTATAGGAAAGGAACTGTTTCACATTCACTATGGGAGGGTAAATTGTTAATACATTTTCAGAAGGGCAGCTTATTCCATATGGGAATATCATATGAACTTTTTTTTTTTTTTAATTCATATGAACTCTTCTTTAAAGTGGCCATACCCTTTTTTGAGGGCATAGTTGTGTCTTACTTGGGAAAAAATAATTTTCATAATATGTTTATTTTTAATCATAAGTAAAGCACAGTACTTATAATAGAAAACAGTATTAAATCTGTCCCTTTCTGTTCATCCTTGTAAACTTCTTGCCAGGCATAATCACTTTTAACCATTTTAGCTCTTTCTTGTGGTATTTACTTCAATTGTTCATATACTTCTACCAAGGGATTACCTTGCAAAGAATCTACCTTAGAAATATTACCAGGAATGGGTACAAAATTTAGATACAGGGATATTCATTCTGTTATTATTTATAATAAGAAAATCAAAAGCAACATTTGTATGGATTGTTTGAATAAATGATGGCCTAAACATACAACTGAATATTCAGTCACTTATATATAAATGGCATGGCAATAAATAAAAACACTTATAAATTCCATAAATGTATATGAGATTACCTTTGGGTAGAGACTGGTATCAAAGATGAATTTTTCTTTGTGTACCTCTTTGTGTATTTCTCTTAATTTCTCTTCAGTTCAAAATTCTCTTCAATAAATGTGTGTTTTCTTATAATCAGAAAAATGGATACTGCTTTAAGATTGAATCTTTTCTGTAATCTTGAGACTTTGATTTCATGTCATATAGTGTGGGGCAGTTTGCAAGAAAAGGATTGAGGGGATGTGCATGTTTTCATAAGACATATTTGGGAGAAATCACAAGACATATTTGGGAGGAATCATTGTTTTTGGTCCAATTCTGTGTGTGGGAAACTATTAATAAGGGTGATTATACAGCATCTGCATAACAGAAAGAAAATATTTGCACAACAGTCTACTTTAGTCACGGAATGCAATGGCTGTGGAGGTCTACACAGGAGAACTGACAGATGAATGGGGTACCAATGCTTAGCAGAAACACAAGGAGGAAAGTAGGCAAGACTGGGAGGTGCTAGAACAGCAACATGCACATCTAGGCAGGGTCCAGGGAAAGGGGGTGAGTTATATTCACCAAAAGCAGTATTAGCAACAGAATTAAGGAAAAGGGATTTTTCTGGATGGTCTCATGGTTTAGGACTGTGAAGAAAGATGTAGGTCGTCTGGGGCCTATTGACCTCACTCTGAGGATGCCTAAAGGGAAAATCTGCTTCATCAAGTTAGAATTAGAAATTCTGGGATGATCTCCTTGGCAGAACTAGGTAGGAGAGGAACAGAGGACAGAGTAAGGCACATCTGTCCTATAATGGACTTTGAGGGGGAAAGTGCATTGGTCTCATCCGACTTGAAGCAAAGGATTTGGGGGATATAACCATTTTGAGAATGCAAGAATATAGGGGTTCCAGAAGCAGCAAGCAGAAAATTTCAGATGAAAGCTCACCCAAAATGTACTAAGGTAGATTTAGGAGATGTTCTGAAGGATTGGCAAAAATCTCTTTGTGGCCTACTGACTTGTGGCCTTAGGCTAAGTATGTATAAAAAATTTTAAATATATATATTTTTGGATTGGGAGAGTATATGGTAGATAATTAATCTCCACTCAAATTTACATAATAAAAGTGTCCTCAGGGACGCCTGGCTGGCTCAGTGGTTGAGCGCCTCCTTTTGGCCCAGGGTGTGATCCTGGAGTCCTGGGATCAAGTCCCACATTGGGATCCCTGCATGGAGCCTGCTTCTCCCTTTGCCTGTGTCTCTGCCTCTCTCTGTGCCTCTCATGAATAAATATATAAATTAAAAAAAAATTGTCTTCAGAGTTGGGCATGGTTCATCTTGTGATCACATGAAAGTTATGTATATTAGGGTAAGTGAAGCAATATTGCCCCCAACCTCACTGACTTCCTATAACAAAGGTGTATTCCTCTTTTACAGGACAGTTTTTTGAGATGTAAGGCAGTTTTCCTCTGTGGACAAACTCACAGATCCAGGTTCCTTCTATTTTGGCAGGCCACCATCTTTAATACATAGCCTCCACATTGCCTAGTAAAGGGGAGAGAGAGAGAGAGTGGAAGAGTTTTGTGGCTAGATTTGGAAGTGGTATATGCATGCCTCTGGCGTGGACACAGTAATTGCCCCCCCCCCCACCTCACTACAAGTGCAGCTGGGAAATGCAGTGTTTCTGTGTGCTCCAAGAGAAATGGGATAGCAATGGTTCTCAACATGTGGCCCTGGATCAACACAATAAAACTTACCTGGGATCTTGTTAGAAAAGAAAGTTCATAGGCTCCACCACAGACTGACTGAATCAGGGGGCTCAAAAGTGTTTCCGCAAGCCCTTCAGGTGATTCTGATGTAATCAAAGTTGGAAAAGCATGGGGACAGGGGATTGTTTAGCCAGTCTCTTTTACGTGTTTTTTATTAATGTGTAAATGCTGCAGATTACATCTAGAGAGTGCATGTTCATAAAATTGTATAAGCTTTTGAGCATTGATACACCTACTCTACTGGGAAGTAAACACACAGTTTCTACAATGTGCAGACTTAAACATAGCATACCAATTTTAAACTTAATGCAATACACAAAGATGTCGGTAAGAACCAAATTGCATTTTTGAGCTTTCATATATGGAGTCAAGTAATTTTATACAGTTGTAAGCATTTATTTACTTAAAGGTTAAAAGGTTTAAAGATATCTAACCAAGGCTGAACCATCTGCAGAAAGTCAAAATAGACAAGCTTGAGTAGAAATGCTAAAGACAAATTAGAAGCAGGATCAAATAGACTGGCATGGGAATAAAACCCCAGGACAAAAACGACATAATCTTAAAGAGAAAGAAAAAAAATGGAAATGCAAAGAGTGAAATGTGGTAGGACCACTAGATATGAATAATTAGCAAGTTGCAATCATCATGGAGGACCTGTACCACGTGAAATGTGTTACAACTGTGAACAAAGCCAAGAGTAAAAGCATGAAATAAAAATATGAAAAGCTTCGATGCAAGTGGTTCTCTTGACCCACTCACTGAAATACCTTCTATATTATTAAAATGCTTATTGGGGGCGTGTCATTCAAAGCTAAAAGCTACAGACTTAAAAGCAGTTCAGCCATTGTCCACCCTAAATGGACCCCAGCATGAATCAGTGACTAGCATTTAATTACAGACACCCAAGAAATGCTTCCATAGCTGGAATACTGGACTCATTAAATGTTGTATCTTAAAACAATAAGACTATTCATTTGTTTAAAACAAACATATAAACTGGATTAATATTTCATTGACATTTTTAACATCTGCTAGAAAGGCATATGTCATGATGAATGTAGGTATTTTATTTCTAATCAGTTTATAAGTTATAAAAGTAACATAGGCTTGTGGACAAAAATGATCCATACAGATGGTTACAGAATAAAACGTAAACACTGTCCTCTTCCACATTTCTACGCTTCCCACACATAGCTACTGCCACTAGTTCCTTATGTTCTTCTTAGGCACAACTGCTACAGGTAGAGAGTCCCTGACCTGTATTTTAGGAATATCTCATTTAAAACAGGCATCTTAAAAAGCTGTCACAAATAAGGCAAAGACAACACACTTAAAATAACAGTGGAAATTGAGAGAAAGAGCTCAAGCTAGGGCCAAGAATAAAGTAAGCATATACATACACAGATGCTGGAATGTTGTAAAGCTCTTCACAATACTTTCTAGTAACAGAGTTGAGCATTTTTGCTGGGGTAGATTAAAAGGGTAAGGAATCAAAGGGAAAGAAATTAAACCTGTATATTGTTCATGGAAGCCAGAGGAAGAAAATTTGGATGCCTTCCAGGGAAGAATGGGGACCATCCTCACTTGTTCGTTGTTCTTCAGTTTCTTAGCTCACATCTCAAATGTAAATGGTGGCTTCTTGAATCTGTAGCCACATCTATTCCTTTGCTTGTTAATTTATGGTAGATTTATTGTCTACTGTGTGACATTAGCTCTGATCTCAAAGAGTTTATAACAGAGATGGAGAAAACAAGATGAGCACACACGAAACATTTGGAGAATAGTCAAAGATGGTATATAAAAAAGATAAACTGAATATAATTAAGTGCCAGCCTGCATGGTGCCATGAGCAACACTTAATTAAATTCAGGCCATAATCCATGTCCTGGTTCTAAGAAAAGAGCCTCCTACAATGTCGCATTTTCTACTGTAACCAATACCTGGAGTTCAGTCCAGTAATGTGATTTAACAATGACTATATTTCCATTCTCAAAAGGGAAATCTGTTGTTCTCGAAATGTGTAATATGTTTATATGTGTATACGTGTTGAAAAATACCTAGTTAGTTTCAGGGGAAGACAGGGTGGATTTGATTGCATTTAGTGATTGATTGTTCAGATTTAGTACCTCTGGGAAAAGATGTGATAGGATCATAAAATCTAGAGATAGAAGGCTGAGAAATCAGCAGGGTCAATCCCTTGCCTTCAGGTGGGATGGAACTCCTGACTGATCACCTAGCCAAAAAGTTACAGTGATATTCTTGTATATATTTTCTTCTTGCATATATTGAATCAGAGTACAGCAAGGCATCTGGAATTGGAACATTATAAAGCCATATGTGAGGCTCACTAATACAAAATGCCTGGAAGGAAACTAAGTTAATACATATGGCTTTACATTTATAAATGAAGACTCATCCATCATCAAAGACCCAGAATGATCGCTGCCGTGACATAAAAAAGAACTTAAGAGAGATATCTGTTTTCATTTGTGTACCATCCCTTCAACACAAGTAACTATGAGAAAGACATGTGTGCATTTCCTAGACTTGATCTGGGGTATGCAATGCATTTTACAAAGGGATTAAAGGGTCCGAGGTCTCTTAGACAAGACTATGCTATGCCAATTTCACATCAGAGACAACTTATGTTGTTGGAGTCTGCAGAAGAAGAGTACTTATGCATTATGCTAAGGCCATAAACAGTATTGGAGGTTCTTAAAAAAATTATAAGGGACAAAACAGCAGACAGCTCTGGAATGGAACCCTGTGGCTACACTCCAAATACTGCATGGTTTCCTTTTCTAGGAGAAAGAACATGCGGCTCAGACTCCATCACCTCACATATTTCATCAGAGAAGACGTTAACAAGAGAGCTTTTAAAAAATTGCATGATTAACAAAAGTGAAAGAGGAAACAGAATCCTCCCATAGTTTTCAATGTTTGTAGTATCTTCTTAGGATCTCAAAATCAAAGTTTCTTTCCTTTCCAATTTTGACCTTTTCTATTTGGCAGACGTTATTTATTTATTTTTTTCCAGCCTGTGTTTCTAATGGAGCTTGAAATTAACATAGCTTTTTGTTTACTTCCTAATTTGTGTGCCGCCATCATCAATGTTGTCAGCACAGTTCTGGGAATAGGGTTTGTTTACTGCTTCTGTTGAGCAAGCAAATAGAGAAATACAGAAAAGACTGTTCTGCTCATCCCATCCCAGTTCAGATCCCCCCTCCATTCACAGAAATGGCCTTCATCAAGAAGCCAATGACCTTCTCAGGTACAAGCACCACCAACCATCTTTAAGTGCTTGTCCTCAGTGACATTTCTGGGCTGCTTTTGACATAGCAGAGGATAGCCTGACCCTTTCCATTCCTTGTTAACAGGTGACCCAGAAACAGAACCTTTCCCTAGGCATCTCCATTCTTCAAAGGATCCCTTGCAGGATTTCTGGGTTCTTGTCTCTTCTCCTACTCCTTTGTAAGGTTACCTATTTTTGAGTTTTTCAGATGCATGCTATCTCTCTATATATAGGTGACATCCGATTCTACCTGTATACCTCTGATACTGCCTTGCCTTTTCATTTGGATGTATGCTTGTGCTTCCTGACCGTATCAAGTTCAGTTTGGGAAAGGGGACAGTGATATTTCTCTCCCCAGCAAGTGCAATTAAAACTTCACAATGAATCCTGGAAACAGGGTTTTGTTTTTGTTTTTTAAATTCTTCATGCTCTTTTGATCCCACACTTCTGTCCAAGATTCAGCTTCTATGGCTTTATTGCCAACATTCACCTTTTCACAAAGGGTTCTACAATCAGTAAATATATTTGGGAGGCATAAGAACCCTCTTTATCTATCCTTTGATGTGACATGGTTTTGCTTTAAAAAACAAACTATTTATTATTTTTCAACGTAAAATTCAGTGCCATTAAGTATGTTGACAATGTTGTGCAACCATCACCACTATCCATTTCTGGAACTTTTTCAACATCCCAAATAGGAATCTGCACTCACTCAACAATTGCCTCCATTGTCTCCAAACCCCCAGCTGCAGGTAACCTCCAGTCCACTTTCTGGCTCCGTGAATTTGCCTATTCTAAGTACCTCATATAAATGGAATCATATAATATTTGCTCTGTTGTGTCTGGATTGTTTTCTATTGGCATGTTCTAGCACTTGTCAGAATCATGTTCCTTTTGATGGCTGAACGATATCCTATCACATACACATCCCATTCTGCCTATCATGTATTGATAGATGTTTGGGTTGTTTCTACTTTTTGCCAGTGTGAATAATGCTGTGAATTTGGATGTACAAGGATCAGTGTGAGCCCCTGCTTCTACCTCAAAAGAGGGGTAGAAGGACCTTCTTTTGCTTTGCAAATTTCTCAACTTCATCCAGAAATAATATCCAGCAATTATTCATTTGTCCTGATCCACAGCTTGGGTTTGGTTATTGCTCCAGTTACTTATTGGGATTTCAGATCCATGCTTTACTCTTCTTGGCCTGCTCTGTTTGCATGAAACTACATTCCCCAGGCTCCCATGCCCTTTACCAGGCAGTTTTAACCAATGAGGCACTAAAAGGAGGCTGAGGGGGCAGAAGAAGAGAAAGGCCAGCTTATTTCTTCCTCTATCACCTTGCTTCTGGTGGCACCTTGGGCATGGCTGCATCTTCTTCTGGCTCCAGCTCCCACGAGGATAGGTCACTGGGGTTCCAAGTGCTGCCAGGCAACCTTGACTTGCAAGCTCTCACTCCTCTTTTGTACCCCAGGGAAGGTAGATGTGCCCCAGGGAGGGTAGATGCTTCCTCTGGCTGCTAATCTCTGTATTATCTCACTTTCACATCTGTGCTGCCAATTCCCTTCGTTAAGTTCCCTCTTCTAAATATAAATGGTATGGTTCCTGGGTTCTTGACTGGAACTTGACTATTAAGCATTCTATTGGGGAAAGATCTGGAATTTCTCAGGACGCAGAACCTATCTATAGCAGCGAATCCTAGCCGTCTCCAGTGTACCATCCCCTCAATAGAAGATTTAGCTGCGATTCCATTTCCATGCCTCCCTGGCAGTTCTGTGTGGCCATGGGAGCAAGTTCTGGCCAAAGTTATGTAATCAGATGTGCTGTGTGGCAAATTCTAAACCTTCTTTATAAGCTCCATACTTTCTGGCCCACTTTTGGAGCATGGACACAACAACTGGAGTTCCATTGTGGAACAAGAGGGCAGGGGCCACATCCTGGGGAAAGCAGGACTCAGAGCTAGAAGAATAGCTTGAGTCCTTGAGAACCCTGTGGAGTAAAACGACCACCACAGCCCTACCTCTGCAATTTTACATGAGAAGCAAATAAAATTCTCTTTTGTCTAAGCTGTTGCTATTTTGAGTCTGTTTGTTTACCGCAGCCAATCTGAATCCTTACAAATCAGAACCTATATCATGAGCTTGATTTCTGTCCCACACCGCTGATGAATTTTCCTCTGCCTTTTCTTACTAGATTAAAGCAAGGTCCTTGATCCTACGATCTTATTCTAAGTTTTGGACACCTCCTGTTTATACTGGGAATTGACCTATTATCATTTACAAATCTTTCAAAAAGCTTTATTCCCTTTAACAGCTTCTGCTTTGCTTATTAAATTTTCTCTGAAAGGGTGTGTGGGGGGGAATCCAACCCCTCACCCAGCCCATATCCAACCTAGAAAATGATTAGGGCCTTGGATGTTAGAGAATTTTTAATTAAAAGCTTGGGAACATTGTTCCTCAAGCATTAATAAAGCCAGTAAAATGGAGAATCAGCACAGCCTAACACCACAAGACAGACTGTTAGTGTCCTGGTCTGATGGCCCCTCTTCACAGAGCTGATGGGCTGTAACTGTACCTAATAGCTGCCAAGCACAGATAAATCTCACCTACACTTTACCCAAGTGGGCATCAATTAGAAATATGGACGTCTAGGATGATGGCTCTCAAACTTTATTGTGCATAAAAATCACTTGGGGGAACTTGTCTGAAATGAGGATACCCACCCTTCTGCTTGTGATTTAGATGGTCTGAAGCAGGGGCCACAAACCTGCCTGTTAAAAAGGACCCCAGGTGCCTCTAAAGCACATGGTCTATGGACCACACCATGTGCGATGCTGCTCCTGAGGAACTCATGAAGTCCTATAAAACAGCCACAAGTGGGGAGTGCTGTCATCGGCTGGGGGAGGGGCTGGAGAACATTAATGGACGTCTATTATGTTCCAGGGGCTCTTCTAGGAATTTTCCAGGCATCATCTTAGTTTATGCTTATGAGAACCTGTGTAACTATTAATAATGACTATTATTATTATCCTTGCTTTACAAGAGGCAACCTGAGGCTCAGAGAGATGAAGCAACTTGCCTGAAGTTGCAAAGTGGCTTCACAGCTGGGCATGTGTGTGCTGGATATATCCTATTTATTCCTCTAGTTTTGCTCTGTGCCTCTCCCAATACTCTGTATTTCTAGACACTGACCTGTAGTAACTGCATCCCAGGGTCCTCTGCCCTCCAGTTGGGTTGGGTCCTGCCATTGGGAGAGGACTAGGGGGAGGGAGGATTGATTCCCCAGCATCACTCACTGCAGGTCATACCATAGTTCTTATCAGTGGCTCTTGCTATCTGATTGTCTCTTTCCATGCTCCTGTAACTATTCCCTCTTCTTGCCCCTTCAGGTCTAAGGCTGATAACTGGTGTCCTTCCCCTTCTACCTAGGATGAAGTAGGATGCTGACCATTTTTTTTTTCACAGCTTGCCCAAAACTTTGTAAATACAATTATTTCTTTATTAAATTCACTTCCAAATAACCCCATTTGAACGTTTCATCTGTTTCCTGCCAGGAATCTGACTGATACAGTTTGTGTGGCTCCAAAGTCTTCCTCTTCCCCCTGTTCTATACTGCCTATATCATTCCCCTGGTGATGATGGAGGATGGTGGTGCTGGTGCTGCTGGTTGTGGTGACGATGATGATGATGAAGCCGGCAACAATGACCACACCTGCTGAGCACTTACATACAAGTTGTGCTGAGTGCTTCACATGGACATTCTTATTTATTTTCCACAAGTACCCTAGGTATTAGGCCCTGTTTTACCTCCATTGTATAGAGGAGGAAAATGAAGACCAGTATGATTAAGTAGTAGAATCCAGCGGAGCCACTAAGGGGTGGTGCTGAGGTACATGGGCAGTACTTACTCCTTCTACCAGTGTCACTGCCATCATGTTACTTCCCCGGCTAAATCTGTGTGAATAAAATTCATAAAAATAAAGATGTTGAATGAAAAGCCTAGATCACTTACATTTTAGGCTTGAATTTGAAAAAAAAAATGCATTTCATTCCAAAAAGGAATATGGTGCTCTGTAATAGTTTTCTTCTCTTGAGCACAACTCAGTTCAGACCTTTCCATAGCCCATGTGGCAGGTTATGATGGCTGCCTAACACCTTCCAGCCTCTCCCTGTATTCCTCGGCATACTGCTTATCATGGTGCTACATAAATGTGCCTAGAATGTATTCTGAATATGGTCACATCTCTGGAAATTATCAATATAATTCAAGGATTACTGCTAAAATAAACCAGAATTCTAGGATAAGATCTTTTTTGACTCCCAAATCATTTTTCTAGCCTTAAGTGCAACTATTCCCCTATATAATCAGAAGTCTATAAGATCAAACTGTATGCATGATTGAGCCACAGTCTTTGAATATGTCTTATGCTCAAAACATATGGGCCTTTACTTATGGGGTTCTCATTGCTTGGAATTCTACTAATTCCAAAGAGACGTCCCTTATCACCTTTATTTAGCTCTTGGGTCTCTGATGACATTACTTCCATATTTATTGTCTGGCTCATGCTTAAGGAAACTAATTCTGCTCTTACCTGCTAAGCCCCTTCTATGCTCCTGACACTCAGTATAGCCCTGCATCCATGGAACAAAACAGACTTATTCCCTGCACTCATAGAATTTACTTTCTGGTGGCAGGGACCACTGGAGGTACTAGAAGAATAATTTTTGAAGGAAAGAAATCTTTGAGGCTTCTCCTGCCTTCCTTAAGGAAAAGTGAATCTCCATACTCCAGATGTTTTTTGTCACTTCCAGGAATAGGGATGGGAAGAAGCACTACCATTTTGTCTAAGCTATTTCTTCTGTTCAGAAATCTTGTCTTCTCTCTATATACCTCATTAGTTTCTTTTTATCCTTTCTCCCCAGCAACTGCCTCTCCAGTTTGAAAAGAAACCCTCCTTCCTTTATAGAGTCTCCTTTAATTCCACTTATGCCTCAGTCCTAATATGACTGGTTTATCTGCTTATCTCTCCAGTGGTGGGAATGAGGTATTCGACATCTACTCTACTTTGTTTCTAACATCTTCATTGTACTGCAGAAGCTAGTAAGCTAAAGTACTGTATTTTCCAGACTCCCTTGCAGCTAGATTGTAAGTTTGACAAATTACTCTTTTATGAGATTTTCATAGAGAAAGCAAGTTGGAGGCTGGGTACCCCCAGTGGTGGAGACACTGCATTTTTCTGTGGCAGATCTCTTAGGGACAGCCATTACTCCAAGGGTCCAGAATCCATTGCAATGATGGATCTCCCTTATCCCTGGATAACAGCTAAGGCGTTGTGCTCTTCAATGATTTCCCTGGTACTCTCCTGAATTCCTACCTTCTTCATTGAGACAGAGAGAGTAACTGACCTTGCAAGGCCAGATGGGTATTGTTTGGGAGTCATTTCTAGAATTCTCAGAGAACCTGGGCGTCCCCTAGCCCTTCCAATGATTTTGTAAGTATCTAATTCCCTACATTTAATACTTACTGCATAAAACAGAGTATTTTTTACCTCCCACATTTGAACCCTGACTAATGGCTCTACCAGGTAGAGACTTGTTGATGGAAGGGTATCTTATTTGTATCTGGTCTCTAAAATAGTGCCTGTTGCATAGCAGAAAGACTGTAAAGCATGCTGATATCAATAAGGAGTTTATGAGTCCAATCATGTGACAAATAATATCTAACTTTGAACTCATTTAATTTTCACACTGTCCTATAAGGTGGGAATAATTTGCTTCGTGTTGCAATAGGCTTAGAGAGATTTAGCAGATTGCTCAAAGAATCTGCTATATAACTTGGTATCTGCTACCAGATTTATTTATTTATTATTTTTAAAGATTTTATTTATTTATTCATGAGAGAGAGACACACACACACACGGAGAGAGGCAGAGACATAGGCAGAGGGAGAAGCAGGCTCCATGCAGGGAGCCCGATGTGGGACTCGATCCTGGGTCTCCAGGATCACGCCCTGGGCTGAAGGCGGTGCTAAACTGCTGAGCCACCCAGGCTGCCCTACTACCAGATTTAAACTCACCTTTTCAGTCTTCAAAATTCTTGCTCCTTTTACTATGCCACTGCCTTCTTATAACATTAAAGGTATTTCACAAGAAAAAAACAGAAAATATATGACTATCTTACTGATTTATTGAAAACACTATCATAGGGCTGAAAAATTTGACTCCTGAGGGTAAGGATTACTTTCCTAAAATAGTCTGTTTCCTACTGTGTGTGTTAGATATTGTGGGAAGTGGTCTATAGTGGTCCCTGGAATATAACTCACCCTCATGCCTTTGCTGTTATAGTCACAAAGTGGTCAATAGAATGTTTGTGGGCAAACTAAGACGTTGTTAAAGATACAGACCTCACAATTTTAATTTTCCCTTTATTAAGAGCCATTGTACAAAACCATTAATGGAAGTATTTAAGAGATTCCTTCCTGTCACATGCCTTTTGTGGAATTTAAGGGAGACACTTTCTATCACAAACATTCATACACCCAAATTAGAAAGCCCATATAGAACATAAACCACTTTATGGCCCCATATTGACATATTAATTAGTTCTGAACACTGATGGCATGCAGGTGTGAGAACAGCAGGGAGGAAAATTAGATAATCTCTTGGTAATTTGCTAGTTTACAAATTGAGAGAGGTATTCTGGGTTTTCTTCACTTATATTTCTCCACTTGGCCAAATATAGAATGACTGAGATGGTGATTATGGCATTCCTCCAACATATTAAATGTTGAGACTGGTGATCTATCGGCAACCTGAAAGTGCCAATGCTCATCAAGAAGTATGTGGAGATTAATGAAGTCATTCTTTTTCTAGAGAAAGAATGTTATATTGGGACCATTTGGGATAGCAGACAGGATATATAATAAGCAATTTCAAAGAACAATATGATTCCTCCACAAAGAATATGGTACCTGGGGATTGGATGAAGCAGAGAGGGTTAGCTTACACATCTTCATCAGAAACATCTCCTGTGACCTCATTTATTGCATTTTCTCCCTGTCTGAAATATTCACTCCTAATTGACATGATTTGATGGGAAGAACAAATGCTCTAAATTTATAAGGCAAGTCTAGGTGACTGAAAATAAGACATGAACTCTGAGGTTCCTGAGTACTTGGAACTGATACAGAGGCATCTCGGCCTCAACTCCCCCAGAAGACATTCCTCTTTTGATTTTCTTAGTTGGCTAATCTTTCTCCTCCAGCCTTTGACTAGGACCCTTCCTCTGTGGAACTGTGCTTTTCTTAGCTCTTCTCTCTGTCCCTAGGAAAGCCACCTTTTCATCTGATTTCAAACAATCTCCTCTGTGTTATTTATTTTATTTTATTTATTTTATTTTTATTTTTATTTTATTCATGAGTGACACGGAGAGAGAAAGAGGCAGAGACACAGGCAGAGGGAGAAGCAGGCTCCATGCAGGGAGCCTGATGTGGGACTTGATCCCAGGGTCTCCAGGATCACGCCCGGGGCTGAAGGCAGCATTAAACCGCTGAGCCACCCGGGCTGCCCCTCCTCTGTGTTTTTAATCACAAAGCTTTTTCTCTAATTTCCTTTGATATCTACAATCAAATGCCCAACAGCATGTCAACCATTTTTGCTTTTATATCTTACGCTTAATATGTCCAAAAAGCAATTAATTATCTGTCTCTTCTTCAGTGTTTTGTCTTTAGTACCATCTTATGATGCTTCTTATATTCAGGCTTGAAATCGAGTGGCCTCCTCAGTCTTATTTGCTTTAGAAAAGGCTTGCAATATGCTATTTCTTCTTCATTCTTGAAATCACTACTCCTGGGATCCCTGGGTGGCGCAGCGGTTTAGCGCCTGCCTTTGGCCCAGGGCGCAATCCTGGAGACCCGGGATCGAATCCCATGTCGGGTTCCCGGTGCATGGAGCCTGCTTCTCCCTCTGCCTATGTCTCTGCCTCTCTCTCTCTCTTTCTGTGTGACTATCATAAATAAATAAAAATTTAAAAAAAAATCACTACTCCTTTACAAACACTCACCATCTCATATCTGGATTGTTTTTTCTAAGTAATCTGTACACCCAAAGTGGAGTTCAAACTCACAACCTTGAGATCAAAAGTTGCATGCTCTACTGACTAAGCCAGCCAGGTGCCTCTCTGGATTATTTTAATAACCATTTAGAGTTCTTATAACAGTCTTGAGACTCCTATTGGGGTCTATATCTCCAATCCTTACCATTCTTTAAACTGACTATATTCCCTATCCTGTGCTTTTCATCACCATTATTTATTTATTTTATAACTGGAAGTTTGTACCTCATAATCCTGTTTATCTATTTCATACTCTCTCCTCAGGCAACCACCAGTTTGTTTTCTGTATTTATGAGTCTGTTCCTGGTTTTTGTATGTTCTTTTGCTTTTTTAGTTTCCAGATATAGGTAAAATCATTTATAATCCAGTAATTCCACTGCTGGATATTTACCACCTAAAAAACCCCAAAAACATGAATTCAAAAAAATACATGCACCTCTATGTTTATTTATTGCAGCCTTATTTTGAAAGCTACCTAAGTGCCTACTGAAAGATGATTGGGTAAAGATGTGGTATATATACAATGGAATATTACTTAGCCATAAAAAAGAATGAAATTTTGCCATTTGCAACATGGATAAACCTAGAGAGTATTATGCTAAGTGAAATAAGTCAGTTCTTAGCATTCCTTTTTTTTTTTAATTTTTTTTTTTTTTAGTTCTTAGCATTCCTTAAAGCTCAGACCAAGTCTGAGCTCATGAATATTTGTGTGACCCCATCACCCTCAACTTTGCTTTGTTCTCTAAGCCCTCAGGGTCTTTATTACATTTAATGACATACTGTCCTTGAACATTTATGTGGATTAGTCTTTTCTCCTCCATGTGACTATGTCTATACCTCTCTTCCACAACTGCTACTGCCCTCCCTTACATGACCATCTCCTGCTATAGCTTCTATTGAAACTTTTATAAAGTAGATATCCAGGTAGGACATGCTCTATGTTTTTTTTTTTTAAAGATATCAAATAATTTTATCTAAAGTGTATAATTGGGGACGTTGAGGGTTAGAAAGATTAAATGACATGCCTAAGGAGGCACATCCAGCAAGAATGTGGTTCCTAGGTCAGGCTAACATCAAAACTGCTCTTCCCAGACTCGACTCCCAGATGACATGCAGAATGAGTACAGGCAAACTCAGTTACCTTGGTTTGGTATTAAATAACAATATTCTCATATTACTACTAAGGAATCTTGTCTTTTCTTAAGATAACTGAACCAAACTGAGAGACAAGAAATATTTAGAATTTGCAACCATAAAGAATAGATTATACCACACAGATATAGTAGTAATTTATCAGTTATCTAGGATTCAGATGTGGTACATTATTCTTTGATATATACAGCTCAGTATGGAGGAAGAACTGAGTAAGGGAGACCTGCTACACACCATACATGAGCAGCCACCTCTGCCAAAACTGATCGATACTTCTGATGGGGGCACCATCCATTGAAAGACTCAGCCTGAGAGCTTCACGGCCAACACCAGAATGAAGAGGTCTAACTGGTTAGAGATTTCTGGTACCACCTTCTTTTTGGCATGATTTACCCTCAAAACACTGGGACAGGTGTGGAGGGGCCAAATTTCAAAATAAGAAGAATAGTAATAAAGATACTGGCATTATCAACTTATTTTTCTGCCTAATGATGTGAAAAACAAGTAAACAAAAACTCCATAATTAGTTAACATGATGTTGGGCTAAAATTTTCCATGCCACACGCTTTGCACATATAATGCAAGGTTTGCAACAGAGGTGTGAAAACCAGTTCGATTACCTTTATCTCTCAGTCAGATAGAGACCATGTAAAAGTTGGGAGCTTGTGTTTAAAGATTTCTTAAAAAAAAAAAAAAAAATCAAGTGTTGGTGATGATGTGGAACATCCAGAATTCTCATATACTCCTGGAGGAAATACTTATTGATACAATCACTTTGAGACATTGGAGGAATCTACCAAAGCTGAATATGTACGTACAGATGAGTTATGTCCACCCCCACCCAGCCCCAAATTCCTATGTTGGAAGTTCAAACCCTCATTACTTTACAGTGTGACCATATTTGGAGACAGGATTTTAAGGAGGTAACTAAGGTAAATTGAAGTCATATGGCTGAGCCCTTATCCAATATAACTGGTATCCTGATAAGAGGAAATTTGGACACATACAGAAAGAAGGCCATGTGAAGACAGAGGGAGAAGTCAGTCATCTATAAGCCAAGGAGAGAGGCTCAACCTTACTGACACCTTTATCTCAGACTTCCAGTTTCCCAAACTGTGAGAATATGTTTCTGTTGTTATGCCAGCCAGTTTGTGGTACTTGGTTATAGCAACCTGAGCAAACCAATACATCATACCTCTCCAATGACTCAGCAAATCCACTTCTCGTATGCACTGACTGAAATAATTTTATCACTCAAAGACACGTTTAATAATATTAAGCAGCCTGGGTGGCTGTATGTTAACTATACTGGAATTTAAATAAAAACTTTGAACAATTATTTAAAAATAAGTAAGAATAGGGCAGCCTGGATGGCTCAGCAGTTTAGTGCTGCCTTTAGCCCAGGGCATGATCCTGGAGACCTGGAATCAAGTCCCATATCGGGTTCTCTGCATGGAGCCTGCTTCTCCCTCTGCCTGTGTCTCTGCCTCCCTCTCTCTCATTCTCTCTCTCTCTGTGTCTCTCATGAATAAATAAAATCCTTAAAAAAATAATATTCAGAACATCCCTTTTTACAGAGCACTCTCAAACTGGAAACTACCCAAATGCCCGTGAACTGCAGAATACATAAATAAATTGTGATATGTTCACATGTTGAACAATTTAGAGCAATGAGAATAAACAGCCCAAAACAGCAGACAACAATGTGAACAAATTTTAAGTATAATGTTGAATGAAAGAGGTCAGACACAAAGAGTACATAATTGATGATTCTATTTATGCAATGAACAAAACCAGATGATGCTATTCTTTACTATCAGGACTTAGAATAGTGTTCATCCTTTGAGGGGAAGCAACTGGAAGGAAGCAGCAAGGAGGACTTCTGGGATACTAGTCATGTTCTATTTCTCAGTCTGGGTATTATTTCATAAGTGTGCTCCATTTGTGAAAATTCAGTGACCTATACAGTATACACACACACACACATTAATGGAAAAGTTTTAGAAGGAGATTTTCTATTAAGAAAGCTTGGCATGAGTCCATGACAGCCTCACCTGCCTCTATTTGCTTGGGGGTAGGGGAGAGAGAGAGAGGAAGGGCTACTTCCTGATCCCAAGTCTCGCAAGGAGGCTTCAAGATCACTCTGAACTTGGTGTGTGTCTCTGGGGGACAAAGTGAAACATCTGAAGAGCCTGTACCTGTGGCTTGCTAACTGCTCTGGTGGCAGACCAAACAAAAGATTTTCATGCTAGGGACAGTCTGCCCTTGTTTGGCAGGGCAAGGACTACATAAGCATTTCCCATGGGCCAGATGTGGGCCATCCCACAGGAGACAGCTGGTGTGGAGAAGCTAAGACCTCTCCAAAAGGGCACTTAAAAGGTAAAAACACAACTCAAGCTGAAATGCTACTGAAGAAAAATAAACTTGTGGAAGAACACGGACACATTTTCTCTTGTCAAGGGAATCACAAGCGAGTCATTTCTAGCACAGGGGTGGTGGGGTGGTAGTGGTATCTAAAGAACCCATCAAGACTAAATATCTATCAGTCCTTAAGAGTGAGGGCTGGGGGCAGCCTGGGTGGCTCAGCGGTTTAGTGCCACCTTCAGCCCAGGGCCTGATCCTGGAGACCTGGGATCGAGTCCCACACCAGGCTCCCTGCATGGAGCCTGCTTCTCCTTCTGCCTGTGTCTCTGCCTCTCTCTCTCTCTCTCTCTCTCTCTCTGTGTCTCTCATGAATGAATAAAAAAAAAAATTAAAAAAAGAGTGAGGGCTGGCTCATACTAGTATTTGTCAAATAAGAACTTTCCTGATCCACATACTTTCCTCAATTTGCTCTAATCAAGAAAAGGCTAAAAACCCCTAGTTAGCAAGGGAAGGAGTTCTATGGGGCACCAGGCAGCAGAATGTGGCCCGTTTTCCCATCATGTTCTACACTGAGAGAAAAAACATTAAAACTTGAATTTTAAGTCATAGGTCAGTCATCAGGACCCTGGTAAAAGTTGTAGCCCATTGAAAAACAGTTAAAATTACAAAGAAATTTCCAAGAGATTACAAATTGATCTTATCCTCACAAAACTTATACCTAGAAAGCCTACTTCTCTCAGTACTCTAAATCACTCTTGGGCTAGATCAACCCCACTTCTTCAGTAGAGTAGACCAGTGTTAAGCAGAGGTAGGAGTGATGGAGAGGGAAGAACTGACAACAGCCCTAAAGTTTTTCCCTTGGTTGATCAGAAGACTCTGATCAATAATCAAAACATGGATGCAGGAGAAAAGAGCGTGCTGGGTGGTAGAGGCAATATGTGAGTTCAACTTTAATGTACCATGTTGGTGGTGCCTCTGGGCTATGATTGAAGTAAAAATTTCCCTTGGATAGCTGGGAATTGAGGAAGGAAGTTTGGAAGAACTAGTTCAGATTAGAATAATCGGTGTAATGATTCAGTTCATGTCTGAGGGGTAGATGTGGTTTCCCAAGGAGAATATTTGGAACTTAATTTTATGAGAAATGAAGAGTAGAGTAGCCTGTAAAGACATAGTGAAGTAGGTAAGAAAGAGTGATTTTCCTGAAGGTGAAGAAAGAGAGAGTCCCTTGAAGAAAAATGGGACCAACAGTGGAAAAATTCTACAAATGTGAGGGAAAAGAAATACTGAGAAGTATTCACTTAACACCAGAGGACTCCAGGGATCCCAGAATGATCACCTTGTGAAAAGAAGTTGGGGAGCAAGCCAGAAAACATAGAACTAGGGAACAAATGGGACATGAGAAAGCCAAGATAATCCTTACACTATTCTAGAAATCCGGTGACAAGGAGGGCAAAAGTTTAAACACAGAAAAGGTTAAGGGAAGGGATTCTTTTTGTGTACTATGGACTTCTCAACATGTTCCAAACTAAGAAAGAGAGAAATCCATTAAAATTAGAATTTTAAGTCATAAGTCAGCCTGGTGGCTCTTGGTGGAAGCTGTGGCCGGGGAAAAGATAGTTAAAAATCACAGAGAAATTTTTCGAGGAGTTATAAATTGAAGTTTATTTGGCAGTCTGGAGAAGCCTATGGATTCCTTCTCAAGAAGCTATTTAAACGCAAAAAGGGAATATATAAGATTATAAAATAAACAACTTATATTGAAAAACACCTTAGATAGTTTAAAAAATTTGTGGGTGGAACAATACATGTGTTTCTTTATTGATGCATTAAAGAATAAGATTTATTGGCAGAAATAATAACTTTTGTAATTTGACAGTAGTGATGAGTGCAAATGATATTTCAAGAATGCTTCAACAAGTTTTATGTGATTAAGAATTACTTGTGATTCTAGTGACAGCGTCACATAAACTGCTAAGAGTACTGAGGTTTTGGGCAGCCGGGTGGTTCAACGGTTTAGCGGCACCTTCAGCCTAGGGCCTGATCCTGGAGACCCGGGATCGAGTCCCACGTCGGGTTCCCTACATGGAGCCTGCTTCTCCCTCTGCCTGTGTCTCTGCCTCTCTCTCTCTGTGTGTGTCTCTCATGAGTAAATAAATTTAAAAAAAAAGAGTACTGAGGTTTTGTTGTATTCATGATAGAAAGAAATGTTAGAATTTCAGTAAAAAGTTGACTAAAAAAGGTAGATCTTATATGTAATACATATTCTGTACAATATTATCTATACATATACCCAAATTCATCAACCCCACTAAAATCTTTCCATGGCTCTGTTGGAGGAGAAAGGGATCCAGAAATCTTAGGTTAAGAACATTCAGCTAAGAGAAAGAGGTGGCTTGTTGCTTTCATTCTTTTTTTAAAGATTTATTTATTTGAGAGAGAGAGAGAGGGAGTGCACACAGGCAGGGGGAGGGATGGAGGGAGAGAGAAAAATCCTCAAGCAGATTCCTGGATGAGTGCAGAGCCCAACACAGGGCTCAATCTCATGACTTTGAAATCATGACCTGAGCTGAAATCAAGAGTCATTGCTCAACTGATTGAGCCACCCAGGTGCTCAGACCACTGCTTGTACTGCGCTTTTTCTGTCTGAAAGACTCTTCCAACCTGTTCTTCACATAACTGACTCCTCATCCCTTGTGACTCAGCTTAAATATTACTCAGAAATGCTTTCCCAGAAGCCATCTCTGAAAGAGGCCTTCCGCCATTAAGCTCTATGGTGAGCTCCATAATGGCTGAGCTTGTGCCTGTCTTGATCCTCTCTGTAGCCCTGTGCCTACCACCTCTCTGTAGCCCTGTGCCTACCACATAATAAGCTCTATATAAACAGTCTTTAAATGAGCCATTGGATAGGGAGCAACTGAAGAGACCTGGGCTATATTCATGCCAGTAAACAGTGCTTCAACTTTCAGTGTGGTATGGATTTTATTAAGACTGTTCCCCGACTTGTTTTGGAGTTGTTGGAAAGCCAAACACCCTGCTTACATGAAAATGTCTGCAATAGAATTTAGCCATTCTTCAAGCACTAGGAGGACCCCCTCTCTGGTCTAGACTGAATCAAATAAAGCAAGACAAGAATGTCAAATTCTGGGCTGTGCTATGACTATTCACATTCATGTGGGCTGTAGGCAGTGCCTAGGAAATCCACAGGTGATGCATCTACAAAGTCAGTATTCAGCTATCATTTCATTTCTAAGCAACACAAGTGATGGAAGAGATACTCATCTAGCATTCAGGAACATGACTTCTAATTCCGATTTTTTAGGTTTAACTGAGTGATCTTAAGCACGTCAACCTCTTTGAGCCTTAATTTTTTTTCATCTTACAAATGGCAATTTTAAAATATCTGCTATGGCAGAGAATGCACCTACCAAGCAAAATCCATTCTTTCCTTTACTCTGAATAGAAGACTGGACTACAATTCCAAATTTCCCTCAAGGCTCATGTGGTTAGGTGATTAAACCTTTGCCAACAGAATGTAAGTACTAGTGTTGCTTGTAATCTGTGTTTACTTGGTCAAGGCCCTTTACTTCCAGGTTGGAATGTCAAGGACCAGAGAAATCTCAAAAATGGCTTATTAAAGGTAGGAGAGCAGTTGTCAGCTTGGATCCCTAAATGATTGTGCAAAATAGTCATTCCTTGATCTGTAGCCTTTGCCTAGGGTTGTTGAGTAAGAGAGAATTAAGCCACTAGCTTTTCAGAATATATTTGTTGCAGCAGGTAGCATATTTGTGACTAATACACATGTTCTATCTATTTTATAAAATTGTGAGACAGAGTTCTAATGTATGGAAAGAGCTTTGAAAGGTAGCAAGTACTCTGGAAGTTCGTCATCAATTTTTTTTTCCCTAGCTTTATTGAGATGTAGGTAACATACAACACTGTATGCTTCAGGTATGCAATGTAACAATTTGATGCACGTATATATTGCAAATCATCACTATTGTTAATAGAGAAAAGTGCGTATTAGAGTGCCTGACACATACTTATTATTTATTTATTGAATTAATGAATAAACATCTTGCTGATAAAAAGCCTGAGATTAAAAAAAGATTCTATCCAACACAACTACACTTGGCAAAATACTTGTTGGCCAGGGAAAACCTTTAATCGATTCACCTGAGCTCATACAAGTAAAATCAAACTCCTAGATAATGAGCTTCTTTCAAGAAGATTCTTGTTTTTCTTTTTCATAGTTTTCCACCAAAATAAATTATAAAATATTATGCATTTTGAAAAAAGGGAAAATAGACCCTTAATCTCATCATCCAAATACATTGCGTTCCAACTACAGCCATGTCTATTTTTGGTAGAGGTAAACTTGTTTTTTCTTATTTTTATTTTTATTATTTTTAAAAATATTTATTTATTTATTCATGAGAGACACAGAGAGGCAGAGACATAGGCAGAGAGAGAAGCAGGCTCTTCGCAGGGAGCCCAATGCAGGATTCAATCTGGATTCTGGGATCACGACCTGAGTTGAAGGCAGCCGCCCAACTGCTGAGCCACCCAGGCATCCCTTTTTATTTTTAAAATAAATTTTAATTTGTACTTGGTAAGGAAAGCACAGACTTGGTAATTCTCCAGAAGTGATTCCATCAAAAAACCACCTAATACTTCTAACAGTTCCAATTTAATTTTGCCAAGGGGTTCCATTCTTATTAAAAAGTATACCAGGGAGAGGAGGTGATTTTCATAAGAAAGTATGTGGGGGTGTTAATTCTCGCTACAATTAGGGTGATCAAGATCGCAAATGTCACAATCTTTCCACTTGCAATTTAAAAGCTATCTTGTGGGTCTTACAAAAGTTACATGGAGAGCAAATGAGTGTATACAGATCTTTTTCAAGGATATAAATGAATTCAATGATTAATGCAACAAATATTTATTGAGTTCCCACTATGTTTTAAGCAGAAGGTGAACCATAAAACATAGTCTCTATCCTTGAAAAAATTAAAGTAGGAATGAAAGACAAGACAACACACTGTGGTGATCTCAGAGGACAAATGAGGCCAGGAGCAGTAGCTGGAGAAAATGAGACATGGCATCTGGCTGGGGATCTGGCAGGTAATGGGGCAGACAGTGGTCCAGGCTCCCCAAACCTGTGGACCAGAATCAAGAGAAGAAAGCGCATGGTATTCATGGGAATGCAAGTTATTCTGATAGGACATTAAGAGAGCCACTGGTGGTGAATGTCTAAGAATGAGAAGTAGAGGTCAGATCATGAAAGAGTGGATAGACTTCCATAGAGCAGTGATGGTGTTTGTTCTGTGCTACCTAGGACAGCACCTAGTAAACAGGCATTCCACCTGTGTTTGTGGAATGAATTAACCTACATCATGCTACACAGTTGACCCATAGTGCTTGGCTTCTCATTACAAAGGAAGAGTACACACAGCTGTGAAAGACAACTATTCCTCTTTCTAGAGATTGCACCTATGATGGTGCTTATTGCCATGTTGGGTGTGCCACGTGACCACCTCTTGCTTCTCACCTCAGGGATGCTGTTTTACTACTGGTAGCCCTGAACTGCTAAATAGTAGGGTCAGACACATTGAACCCTAATCTGCAAAATGTCCCCTTAGCTCAATCTCATTTGTTAATGGCATCAAGAATTTCACACATGTATCTTCTCAGGACATGCTTGCAAATTTGATGTATTCATGCCACTTCCAATTCCCAATCCTAAAGGCAGAGAATCGAGGCAGGTGGGGAGAGATGTGAGGGAGCTGAGGAGGGAAAGGACCTAAGAGGAAAGGCTCTGAAGACTTCTACTCATTTCTCTGTCCTTGATTCTATTCTTCTCTATGTTTTGAAACTACTTTTAGTTGAAATTGAGCATCAATGATGTAGAAGTACCAGAAGTCCTACCTTCTAGGGAGATTAATGGATTAATAAACCAGATCTAGCAATACTGAATAATTTGGAGGCAAAAACAGACTTGACTCACAGCAGCCCAGCAGGGTGGCTTACTTTGGAAACATTTTGCCACCGCTCTGCTGAGCATACTAACAATGCACAGTGCAGGCTGACTCCATGGGGGGAGTGCATGGATTCAGCTGCTGAAGAATGATGTGAAATTAAAGAGAGAATGAAATGTGTGATCTTACTTAATCACACCTGGTGCTTCAATTTCTCAATAACAGCACCCTGCTCCACTGTGTCAAATTGGGGTGTGTGTGTATGTGTATGAATTACAGCTAGGGGATAGATTTACTTTCTGATGCTGCCAATCCATGGCAGGGGATCTAATATGCAAATGACAAATGAGGTCTCCTCATAAAGAATTTGAGAGTAATTACCCTTGGGCCTGGACTGGCATAAAATTACCATAACTGAGGAGTAGGCAGTAAAATGTCACCACCTAAAAGAGGCTCAAACCTCATGGTCTCAGGTTGGAGGCGGCTTGGGGAAGACGATGTATTTCAGTACCCAAAGTATACTCCAGGCTATAATCTTCTTCTGGCCTAATGGCCAAGTGTGTGATTCATGTTGCTTCAGATTTCCAGGAGGATGAGAGATACCAAAAAGAGGGAGAATGAACCATTTCAGCTTATTTAGGAATGCATGTTCATGAGTTTAAAAGTTCATAAATCTGCACTAGAATTGGTATTTAGGGAGATCACCTCTCCCTCCCCAGCCCATCACTAAAGAACTGCTACTTTATGGCTTCTGTGGGTTTATACTGAGTATCAAACACAATGTATTTCTGTAGGGACCTGTGCATATTTCCCTGGCTAGTAGATACTTTATGGCAAGGAGGTCCTCAAGGATAGCAAAATGCTTCATCTAATGTAAAAATGGTTACTGTAATTAAATGTTCCATTTTCTACATTTTCTGGGGTAGGGGGTTGAACTCTACATGATTCCATTTAGCAGTAAAAAATAAATTCTTAAGTATAACTAGCTTAACACTGTCAGCTTCATATTGCATTTACAGTGAAGCAGATCAAAAATGAGAACTAGACAATAGCTATTTTGATCCCTTCTAGGGAGTAAACACATGGTGGCCTGCAAACATGCGCATGAGTGATCCCCAAAGATGCCCCGCTAATTTAGAGAAGATTTGTTTAAAGAGATTGATTTAGTGAAAGGAATTACAGAGGGAATACATGAATGGACTGTTCAGAATTCTGACCTAATCAATTTTCAGAAGCATGGGTTTTCAATATATATATTTAAAGCAATCTCCTAAAAATAATCCTTAACTGCCAGGGATTCAGGTAACTGAAAGTCCTCCTCGTTTCTCTGCTGCTTTTGCAAACCCTGAGTTTGTTAGCTATCTTGGTAGTGCTTAGGTCATAGCTATTGTGACCCTCTGATCTCCTCTGGAACTGGAGGCCTCTTGAAGGCAGAAAACCTGGCTCATTTATCTCTGTCACTCATTTTCAAAGTATATGATGAAGTACCTTCATGCCATAGGTATTCAATAAACAGGTGTGAATTGGACCATTCATCACTGTAGGCCACATTATTCTGAAAAGTAATTAGTTATTTCCCAGTATCTGAAGAAACAATAGGCAAATCAGAGGACGTGGGGAGAGGGGGGAAAGGATGGCAGGCAATCAAATGAAGTTATATTGAAATGAATTCTCTGATATTGAAAAATATCTACTGAATGGACCCTTTATAGTCATTGAATGGGAATCTATAAAAATAAAATGCTGATTTAGAATAAAGGCCTATCCATTTTGCTATGTGGTATATTTCCTTAGCCTACTGAAGAGTTTAAGCTGTCTTCAGTTCATGGAGTTCATGGCATCAACTTTCTGCTGGCAGGAGGGCAGGCAAGACTGAACAGCAGGGGTGGACTGGGGCAAGATCTGGGGGTTTCATCAAAATTCTTACTTCTCCTAATCAGAAGACACATCTTCAACTTGAAAAACTATGAAAGTCAGGGATGTCTTTTAAGGTTTATCAGATCTATGTTCAATTTTTAATATGTAGACTGAGAGTGATGTATTTTCAACCATTTAAAAAGTGCTTGAGATACCATATATTTATAAGCAAATCTATAATAGCCTAACAGGTTATTAACCATTCCCAAAGATATTTGGGCTCAATAATAAGCTGGTTTGATCTCTTCAGCCTCTTTTTAGTATATAACACAACAGATATGACCATGTTCTCTCTCCACTTTTTAAACCCTGCAGAACTTGCCCTAACTTCAGTGCAACACCCAAATTCTGGTCATCATGTCTTACACAGCTCTGTAAAGTGTGTTGCCCCCCATCTTCGGCCACTACCCATTTTCCTCACTGTGCCTTTATGCTGATTTCTTTAGTTTGCCAAGTTCTTCCCAGCTCTGGGCTCTTCCTCCTGGCTCTGATTTTATTGTATTGCTGTTCTTTGCTGTTTATCAGTTGGGTCTTATATTATTGGTCACTTAAGAAATCCTTCCCCTGGCACCAGTCTGGATTCCTTCCTTTGTACTATTATACAGTAACTTCTTTCCAACTGTCACTTGATGGTTTTTCATGCAATTCTCTCTTTAATGTCCATGTTCCATTCTATATTAAGTGTCATGACAGCTGTGAAAAGATAAGTCTTATTCATTGCTGTGTCTTCAGCACCTGGCCCAGCACATAACAGGTGCTCAATAAATATTTGTTGTATCACTGGACATATCTTTCAGCTTGAGTTGACTAGATTTGAAGCATCAGGCATTGTGATGTACTGGACAGTGAGTGGACTCTGGACTGTTTGAATTTAGCTTCTGTCTTTAACAGACAGAGGGATAAGTCACTTCAATTCACCAAGCCTCACTGTCCTCATCACTCTAAGTGTCATGGTGCTAACCCTACCTCTGAAGAAAATGTATGCACACAGTGCTGCTGCTTGCGCTTGCAAATGACCCTGTTATGCTACTGGTAATAATGCCCTGTGTATAACCCTTCTTTCTGGGTTTCTGGGAAAAATCTCTCATGAAAGCAAGCTCTCCACCCTTCCTCCTTTCAGAAAATGCAAAGAGAAGTAAGAACAAGGAACAGCTTCCCCTTAGTCTGAACTAGGTCACCTAACAAAGTCGTTTTAGAAGCATCTAGAAACCTGCATCTGATACAATGTAGATGGCCTCAAACTAAGGGAAGACATACAAGTTCTCTCGCTGTCTTCCATTTGACTCTTCGGTTCAACTTTGGTTTTGATATTTGTTTATATGTCAAAATAACACCTGGCTATTAGAGTTTGCATTTCATTGTACAACTACACAATTTATTTACCATAGCTACAGATAGATATTGAGCTTATTTTCAGTTTTTGGCTATTACTTGCCCTTTTTTATGAACTTACTCTGACACCCAGGGGAGAGGTTCTTCCTATGGAAGGTTGAGATCTAAAGTCAACTGCGGTCTATAGGAGATAGAGGGACTCACTGATAAGGAATAACATGGAACATGTAGTACGGGGAAGAAATGCCCATGGCTCTACCTGCAATTCCAGTGAAAGCGGGGCTTTTTCCCTAATCCATTTGTCACCGATGTGGACATTCCTAAAAAAAAATAGGAAAAAACATCCTGGAACTAGACAGGATACTGTTCCAACTCATGTAAGCTCTACCCAACTCAGATGGCTAGACATAGAGTCTGAAATCGTAGAGTCAGTCATTCTAGGTACACAGAATAATGGACAGGGTGAAGTGTATCCAAGATATGAAGAGGTGGGTCTTGATGCAAGAGCTCCCAGATGTGTAGGAAATGCTGAGTAAGGTAAAATTCTACCACCGGGTCTCCTCATAAAGCTTGCTGCTCTCCATGCTCCGCAGGCTGAATAACAAGAATTATATAATGGCATATCATGCAGCCTTCAAGGGAAGAGTGCCTGGGGATGCAGAGAAGACACCAATGACACCTTTGAAGAGTGAGCTATCAAATTGGCCCAACATGGAATAAAGAAAAGTACCACAGCACAAATCACAAACATAATATAAACATGAGGAATTAAACATAATGCATAAAAGGGAAAAGAATAGCATCCTTTAGAAAAGATTTGCCACAAGACAAAGACAAAAGTTTAATAGTAACTACTTTGTATTCTCAAGGTAATTACTCAACACTCCAAGTTGCTATAAGAGAGGTAATGAGGCAACAAACAGAGATAAAAAAGGGATTTTATGAAAAGAATACAAGCAAGCAAATAATTCCATTGCAGAATTTAAAACTGCATGAAAAACAGTAAAGAGCAGTGATTCTCACTCCCGAACTAAATGGAATTAGATTAGTGAAATAGGACAGTGGCTCTCAAACCTAGATGAGTAAGGGGGGGGGGGGACACACTTAAAAAATACATTCCTAGGGTGAAATACAGATTTTGAGTCAGTGGGCCTCAGGTGAAGCCATGAAATCTATATTTAGAAAAAGTCCCTGAAGAGGATCTGGTTTAGAAACTATTAAGTTCCAGATTAAACTCAATCTGGTTTAGAAACTATTAAGGTGAGTGCAAACTTAAGACAATCACCCAGAGTTCAGAGGGAGAAAAAAAGCCAAGTGGAATAAAGAAAGAGAAGTAGACTAAGAATCATGACTAGTATCTGTGGCATATGCATAATGGGAGTAAAGGAGGAAGCAGTCAGAACCAATGCAACAAAACCAATCTCAAAAATGTATAATGGGTGTGCCTGGGTGGCTCAGTCAGTTAAGCATCCAACTCTTGATTTTGGCTCAGATCATGATCTCAGGGTTATGAGATCAAGTCCCAGTGTCGAGCTTTACACTAAGTGTGCAAGTCTGTTTAAGATTCTCCTTCTCCCTCTCCCTCTGCCCCTCCCCAGTAGTCCCTAACAAAAATGTCCTTCCTATAGTGAAGGAAATTTCTCTGAAATGAGAAAAATATCTCCAATTTAAAAGGTTTTTCCTGTGGACTTAGTGAAAACTGAGAAATATTTTGATCTGCTGGATAGTAAGTCTAAAAAAAAAAAAATCTTCCCCAAATCCAGGAAAAAGAAACATATCCCATATAAAAGAAAAAGATGTCAGTGGAATTTGTCTATGTAGTTTTCAGGGAGAATGTTTAGGCTATGATTCCCCCATTCTGTTATCTGCCCAAGCTGCTGTCAGTACGAAATAAAAGCAACCGGAAGACTTTTTCTGCTGGGAAAGGGTTCTAGAACACGGATATTCTCTATGGTAGCTGAGATTAACCAACATCATGGAAACTGCACAATGTTGCCATCACTAGATAGCATCATTCCTATGGAGAATGTAAATACTGTCATTCCTGAAACAGGAGGTCCAATTACATGAGAATCAACAATTTAGCAACTATAGACTGCGGATAACAACCTCAAAGAATAACAAAACCTGGGTGGGAGGGGTATTGTGGGGAGCTGGAGGAAGGAGTCTATGGTCATCTTCCATTTGTATACAGTGGTGTGTCAACATATACTGCTTAATTCCTGACAATAATTTGAGAAACACAGGTTTAGAATATGGGTTCTAAACATCACTATTATTTAAAAATTCATTAGGAGCTATCAGAGGAACTTAAGTACCACACCTTCCAAATTCCTGGAGTGGGATGGGGAAGGAGAAATGAACCAAAGAAAAACTCAGATCATGTAGCAAAACTGGCCTCCACTTAAAATAAAAGGGGGGGAAAAACAACAAAAATCCAATATAGATTACGACAATAGAATAATCAGTTTTCTGATTATAATGTAGTAGACATATAATAATATAGACATGTTTATAAGAGTCTGAAAATATATGCACCAAAATGTTGATGGTCATTTCTGCCCGGTGGGTTTACAGTAACTTTTTTTTTTCATAACTAAATTTAAAAACATTTCTGGCAATGATTACATATTACGTATGTGATTGAAAATAAAACATAAACCTAAAATTCCTCTTCGTTCATCTGAATGAGCACTGATCACGAAGCCACTCATTAGAACTAGAAATGACCAGCAGAGCTGCAATGGCTGAGATTGGCATTTGCTGTGATTATGCAACTTGTTTCACTAATTTGACTCATTTCCCCAAACAGGATGCACAGGTGGTGTTCATTTATTTAGTCACAACACTAATTACTCTTTACAATTGTGCTCTTCTCTGGGTTTCTCAACATAACCATCGCAATGGTAGGAAAGCGCCCTTGAATGATTGCTTGTGCGTGTGTGTGCAGAAGGTGGGGGACCTCGGCTTACAGTCAGATGAGTCTGGGTCCCCTGCCTTATGAGGGCTTAGACGGGACATTCCAGTCCCTTAGCACCATACGCTTCTATCTACACTTTAGTCTCAGCCCCCACCATGCCACAAAGAGCAAACTCCAGCCATACTGAGCAAGTCATTTATTGACTCTTGCCATCATGCCCGGAAGGCTCAGCCACGTTAGGGGGAGTTAGGGGCCCCTCTAGGGTCACAGCATCCTCTGCTTATCCTCTTTATTTATTTCATGTTGTATGGGGACTGCTTATTCAACTGTTCTGCAATGGAAATGTCTGCCTCAAGAGGAAAACCTGGGATGCCTGCTGGTCAGGAATGTATGGTATTTGCCTTCCAGCACTAGCAGGATGCCTGAAGAGGAGAAAATACTCAGTAGATAGTCCTGTGAGGGGGCTTCTCTCAAAGTTGATTCACCTCAGCTCACACCCCCTTTTTCCCTTGCTCACATCTCCTTTCTTGGTGGGAGAGATCAGAAGGTCCAAGAGGCAGCATTTTACAGCAGTTTGTTTCCTGAGCTTCTGAGTTCTGCAGAGCCAACCCTCCCCCTCTGCACAGAGATGCTTCTTCAAGAAGTTGGCAAGAGCTAAATGGCAAGTTCCCTGTGCTCTGTGGCTCCAACCTCATGGAGAATCCCAGCTCGCTTGTGCTTTCTTCTCATGTACCTCCTACACAAAGCCCCACTACTCTCTGGAAAGAAGCTGATGCTAGGCCTGTTCAGCTTTCTGTATCAGGATCATGAAACGTGTCACTACTGAAAGAGAAGGGATGTTCACAAACTCCAAGGCTGAGGTCAAATATCTTCAAACTGAAGAATCACCTCACTTATGTCTATTTTTAGAATATGAACCAGCCATGGCTCTTCTGTTTTACAAATTTATAGATGCAGCTCAAAAAGAACGGTCATGTTTTCAGGCCAGGAAAGTATTAAATAAGGTCGGACTTGACTTAGAGCAAATATAGCATGAGAATCATTAGGAGCTCAAGAGACTCTGAAAAACTGGGGTTTGTATACTTCATTCTCCTCCTGACTCTTCTCTGATCACTAGTCCTCTTGTCTCTACTATATAACCTCTACTCCAATCACACTGTAGTCAGTGTCCAGTCAGTGTAGCCCAGCGTCATGTGTCTTGTGTGTCCCATCCCTTCATGCCCACCTTGCAAACAGTCATCGTTCAAGATGTTCAAAAGCCAAAAAAAAAAAAAAAAAAGTTCAAAAAAGTTCAAAGCCAACTCTTCAGCAAAGCACTAATTACTTTATCCATAGTTAGAAATATAATTCCAGTACTGGGGCAGCTAATAGTACTATGTCATTGTATTAGAATTTATCTATTTATACATCTCCATTTATATATTTATTCAACAACTAGATATTGAGCATGAAGCATGAGTCAAGGAGCTCTATGAAGACCTGGCCTGTGTCCATCATCCCTAGGGCCCTAGACCTCAGCACTGCACCTGGATAGGTTGCACACACAGTATCTCTTTGGTGTCTGAAAAAATGATGGGAAGATAAAGCCCGGTTCTTTGAAATTCAGGGATGGCTGTGCTTATCATAGATGAGTGCCTTCGTATCTAAGATATGTAGGGAAAATACCATAATTTCTTTCTTTTTTAAACAGATTACTAACAGGAAGTTCTCTGATCTGAATCACATCTCCCATAACTCAAGCCTCCTCTTGATTCCCCCTTGCTTTGAAATTACAAATGTTGTTCATCATCACTCTTCATATATGTGAAAATTATTCTAAACTTTTCTCAGCTAGTTCCAAATTCCCAAAAATGTGGTGTTGAGAATCTGTTACCTTTATCCTTTTCATAGAGGCCAATTTTCAAGGCTAGAGCTCTTATTATTTATTTTTATATTTTTTAAAGATTTGAGAGAGAGAGCACATGTGCACACACAAGTAGGGGGAGGGGCAGGGAGGTAGGAGAAAGAAATCCTCAAGCAGACTTTCCACTGAGCGTGGGGCCTGACTCAGGGCTTGATCTCATGACCCCGAGATCATGACCTGAGCTGAAACCAGGAGTCAGATGCTCAACGGACTGAGCCACCCAGGTGCCTCAAGCTCTTTTTAAAGTATTTTTCTCCTTGGACTGTTAAGGCCTTTGCATTATGCTGTAGTTGTGAGGCCAGAAGCTTCCTAGCCCTGATGAGGGCATGACCCTGGCTAGTGGAAGAGAAACCTCTGAGATCTGAGAAAAGTGAACAGCCCCTGCCTCTAAAGCCCTTTATCATGTAACATTCCTGATGTGGCTCATCCAGAATCTCCATTGCCGTCTCACCCTTCTGTGTCCATGTGTTCTCTCCTCCATCTGCCCGTATGACTCTGGGGTTCTCCACTAGGGCATTTCCCTACTCTCCTCACACATGAAGGGTTGGCTTTCCAAAGAATGGTTGTCCTACACTACTGGGGAGGCTGGCTGCAAAGCTACTTGGTCCTAAGTACCAAATATAATATCAAAGTGTGCCTGACAAAAGATTTTTAGAAATGACTATCTCACAACCTGGTGTGTTAAGTGAATTGTGTAACTCACCTGGGAAGTTCTAACTCCCCAGTAAATCAGAATGCGATCTTATCTGGTGTTGTAGATGTAATTAGTTGAGACGAGGTCAAACAGGAGTAGTGAGGTCCCCAATCAAATATGACTAGTGTCCTTATAAACATGGGGACTATGGGCACAGACACACATGTAGGAGAATGCTGCATGAAGACTGGAATTATGTAGACGTACAAGAAACTACCAGAAGCTCGAGAGAGGAATGGGATAGACCTTTCCCTAGGATCATCCCATTGAACATGTCCTTGCTGACACCTTGATCTCACACTACCAGCTTTCAGAACTGTGAGGTGACCCATTTCCATTGCTCTAAGCTAGACAGTCAGTGGTACTTTATTATGGTGGACCTAGAAAACAAATACACTAAAGGCTTTCTCATTCTATCTTGCTATCCAGAAGGTAGCCAGCCAGTTTCCCTTTAAAGTTTGTGCCAAATCTCCCAGTTACATTATGCTGTCTACAACATTAGAGAATGATTAGATGTTTGACATTGTGTCTCCACACTGAGCCAGAGGATGCTAGGAACCCAACAGGAGGGTATCCAGTTAGGTGAAGGAGGAACAGAAAGGTAGTCTGTATTCTCTGTGGTAGGTACTGCACATATTTGTTTACTCTGAAAAACCATCTTGTGATGTAAGTAGACTGTTCTTTAGCTCATGTTACAAATCAGATTTATCAAGATCAGTAATCTGCTGACAATCACAGAAGCCACAGAGCAACAATACAGACATCTGAATCCAGACCTGCCTCCAAAGTTATTCCAGGATTTTCCTTCTGGGGAAGGTAATTCAGCATCAGGATAGGTTACTAAGGAAAGCTGGCTCCTTTCATTTTCCCAAGTGCTTAAAAACAGGTCAATTGTGTTCCTTTGTGGACAAGTTGTGCGTGGTTTTACCTGAAGTCGGGAGCACGAACAAGTAATCCTTCAAATTCCTTTGGGTCTGTGATTTTTACGATCGTAGAATAGCCTTCATGAATTGAGGAAGAATGGGCCTCATGCTTCAGGAATTTCATCCATGCAGTCCTCATTTAAAATGCTCAGCTCACCAGATTAAGGGGACAAGACTATGCAACCAAGCAGGTCCCTTGAAATTGTTGGCTTTGGGCCAGTAGTCCATGTCACTTGCCAGTTCGGCTTTTCCACATCAGTGAGCATCTCTTCCATGCTTTGGGTCCCCAGGTACTCAGTGTTTTCAATCCCTTCGAGGCAGGGAGACCAAGCATGCTGTCTTGACATTCTTTCTTTAACCTTATTTCACCTTCTAGTCATCTCCTGCAGGTTACGCAATAAAACTTTGACTCACTTAAGAACGTACTGCCTGTTGAAAGACAGGAATCTTGGGATATGAGATTCTAGATTTAAATGTACTGGAACAACCAGGGGGTAGCGGATCACACAGGAAACGCTTGTAACAGCTAAGAGCAAAGCACCACTGACCTAGAGATCAGAGAAAGTGAATGGAACTTCAAAGAATAAAGTAAAAAATTAGCAAGCAAGATTGGTTCTCAGGAAGATACAAAGTTCTTCTCCCTTTGAGATTGGATCTCTTCAGGAAGAACTGGGTGAAGCTGACGGGCAGCAGCACATCACGTAGGGGCTAATCACCACCTCCTGTCGATGCTTTCTGCACTTTTTAATAATACCTTGATTTGTTTTGATGATTTTACCTAATTCCCAAGACAACGAATTTATACCGACTCTCTGAATTCCAATGTTGAAATGATGAAAAAGCTACTTTTTAAAGAAGAAAATAACCCTTGATAAAGATATTTTCTCCTTAGAATATAAACATGTTGACAGTTTGAAAAACTGTGAGAAATTGGAGGGAAATCTGGTCTCTGTGGTTCTGGCTTTTTCCTTTCCTTCTAAGATTTCTACTTTCAGAAGCCCAGAGTCCCCTGAAAAAATATGGCAAATTAATTACTGGTTAAGTATTTTGCTGGGTTCTACTTTACAAATAGAAAGTCATTTCCACCTGTGGGGTTTGGCTTCCCTGGCTTGGATATGGCTCTGCTGCTTGGAAATCGGTGAGACAGCCCCAGCGTCATCCACCGACGACTTCCTGACATCCTCCTGGATGCTATTTAACATAAACAATGAGACATCCTTCAAAACCCAAAAGCATTTTATTTTTATGATTTTATTTACTTAGAACAGGAGAGAGAGAATGCTAGCAGGCAGAGGGGCAGAGGGAGAGAGAGAATCTCAGGCAGACTCTGAGCACAGAGCCCATCTCGGGGCTTGATCTCACAGCCCTGAGATCATGGCCTGAACTGAAATCAAGAGCCGGATGCTTAACTGACTGAGCCACCCAGGAGCCCCCAAAAGCATTTTAATCAACACTCTGTGCAATGTTGATCATATAAATATATTGACACTGATACTCAATCTCACTGGGAGAATAAAGAATAAGAAGCCACTTATCTTTAAACAAATGCTTTTGCTTCCTGACTTCACAAAATCCTCAATTAGAAAGAAAAGGGGAAAATGTATAGGTTGACAACCTGCCCAACATACTTGGAAAGGAAAAAAGGTAATTCCTCAAAGTCCATACAGGGCAGGCTGATTAAAACCAAGCCTTCCTCCATCTCCTTTAAGAAAACAAAACTTTGGTGTTTGCCCTGAACCTTTCAGTGCTAGCTACTCTGAGGAGTGCTGTTGATGGAGCAGCCTCCTTGCTGTTTCTGCAGTCTGTGCAAACAGAGCCTGATGGAATGATGCATCAGTGATTCTGTTCTTGCTTTCCTGATGGGCCCTGGGGGTGCTTCTGAGTGATTGTGCCTTGCTTCCTGCAGCTCCGATGGGACTGAGCTCCCTTCCTCCTTAAACTCAGCACGGGGAGGTTGTCTCTTCAGGGGAGGTGGCTTGGAGCCCTGTCTCATTCTGGGCTCTTCCACTATATGTGTGTGTGTGTGTGTGTTTTTCACTGAGGTATAACTGACATATAACACTTTAGCTTCAGGTGTGCAAAGTAAGGATTTGATATTTGCATACATCGCCAGCTGAGCCCTACCACAAGTCTCCTTACCATCTGTCACCATACAAAGTTAGAAAAAAAATTTTTTTCATGTAGCTTATTGTTTCATCTGGGTATGATGTGAATAGCCGAATAGCCTAGCCAGCTAGACACAGATAAAGTGGTGTTTTTGAATAAAAGAATGTGCTACCCAGGAGGCATAACCAGTATTTTAATTTGCTGCTTGTGTTCGATAGACTGTGAGCTCCTCAAGGGCAAGGACCGTGTCTCATTTGTCTTTGTATTCTTGGTGACTAACACACATTCATTTGTCCATTCATTTATTCAACAAATATTTACTGAGAGCTGGAGGTACAAGATGGGAAAGGCAGAGTCTTCAACAAAGAACTAGACATTTCTTTTGCCCCATAGGCTGGAATGCCATGGAATGAATATACTTTCTAATATATTACAAGATACAAATACACACTCAAAATAAATAATAGAAAAGTGGAGCTATCTTACTCATAGACTCATCGAATGTCAAAGATGAATGGGATTTGCTTGTAAAGATAAAGAAGCCAACACAAAGGAAGAGCTGACCAAACCTTGATCTTGTGCTCTTTTCATCTTAAGGTGGTCCATAGAAGGTAAATTTCTCCTTCAAGTAGAAATTTCCATTTTTCTCTGTATCCCTCCTCCCTTCCGAACATAACTTTTCATATATTTCTATATATATCTTTAATATTTTAATTTTCAAAAATTCACATAATTGAAGGGTCTCCAGACCACGGTTTAAATCAAGATTAGAAATCCAGATTCATACAGGAACCAGGATGTAAAATAATTTAAGTGAAGCCAGGGGAAAGAATGGAGGTCAGAATAGAGCGAACTAAAAACTCAAGCTCTTGTTCAGTTACTGACTCCAAATGTATGGCTTAAAGCAATTACTTTATTTAGCATATGCTTTCATGGGTCAGGAGTTCATGAAGGGCTCAGCTGGGTGATTCATCTCTTATCCACGTGCTGTCCCCTCATGGAAATGGAGGATCTTTTTCCAAGGTGGTTCCCTTAATCATGTGTCTGGCACTTTGATGCTCTTTGACCTTCTGTCTTTGTTCATATGGTGTCTCTTCTTCTAGAGCTTCTTCAAGTGACTTGGGCTTTAGGCAGCAGGATGGTCTCTGGGTAGTTGCACTTGATATGTGATGGCTCATTTCCCTGGATTGGTATCTAACGAAACAGGAAGTAAATGTTGCCAGTTTCTTAAAGCCTAGGTCCAAAACCTGACTTACGATTACTTCTGCATATATTACTGGTTCGAGCAGTCACTAAGACCTCCCAGATTCAAGGGAAGGATTCTGGGAGGACTCTGGGAGGATACCCAGACTACACAACTCAATAGGAAGAGTGTTAAGGAATTTATGAACATCTATAATTTGGCATAGTCTGTTTCAGACAGTAGCTATCAAGATACCAGGTTGTTGCATTGTGGGACTATAGCTCACAATGAAATATTAGGAATATTTGAAAGATGGAAATTTAAATTTAAAAATGTTTAATATTTTGATATTTTAAGAAAGAATTTATGAGAGAGAGAGAGAGAGAGAGAGAGATAGAGAGAGAGAAAAAACAAGTGGGGGAGGGGCAGAGGGAGAAGAAGAAGGAGAAGCAGACTATCTGATGAGCAGGAAGCCTGATGTGGGGCTCGATTCCAGGATCATGACCTGATTCAGAGGCAGATGCTTAACTGACTGAGCCACTCAGGCATTCCCACAAACTCCTGACTTTTAAGTGCTGTCAACAGACTCAAATTTTCTGAAAAACTGTGTCAGGCACACACATTTGCAGACACTGCCCAGGCCCACTAGCATGTACCCTGTCCTTCCAGCAATAAACCAAATTCTTATAAAGAAGATCTAAGAAAGTACTGACACTCATTTGGAAATATTTTGCCTACACCTGAAAATGAAGATCTTAAGAGCTTTTTTTACTATCTTTAACAATAGATTTTTATTGAAAACACACCAGTGGGGAAGTGAGGGATCTTTCTATATAACTATCATGACCCACAAGGGAAAATTCAATGTCTCCTATTCTGAGAATTCCCTTCTCCGTTTCTATCTTAGCCAAATCACCCTTTGATGAAAAGTACAGTGACTTTCATTTCTTGAATTTGAGAACTAAAAATACAAGATGATAGAGGTACTGACTTAATGCCCCAAAGGAAAGAAAACCAAAGAGGGCCCCTGAAACTAAATAAGAAGTCACCAATAGAAAGAGTACAAACTCTACATTAGTACTTAAACTTTAATGACTGGGGCACTTGGGGGGCTCAGTGGTTGAGCATCTGCCTTTGGCTCAGGTCATGATCCTGGGATCCCGGATGAGTCCCACGTGAGTCTTCCTGCAGGGAGCCTACTTCTGCCTCTGCCTAGGTCTCTGCCTCTTTCTGTGTCTCTCATGAATAAATAGATTTAAAAAACAACAGCACTTAATGATCAAAGCACCTTCTGACTCAAAAGAACCAAGTAATGTCCCAAGACTTTGCATTTTGAATCAATACTTGAGATGACTCTGATAGAGGTGGTCTGAGAACCCTATCACTGGTACTCAACTACAGGGGTAAATTTTGAGAGAGCAAAACTGGGCACAGCTACAGTATGAATCATGCCTCATTTTGTGAGTTGGTGCTAAGCTACAGTAATGATGGAGTCAAGAGAAGGATGCATACAGTGGGCCCCACTTCCCTCAGTCTCAAAAATGTATTGGGGGTAGGAGAAATAGGGTTTATGGCTCTGATCTGCATAGCTAACTGAACTCAGGGAAGTCATTTCCCCTGCTATGGCCTCAGTTTCCTCCTCTATAAGATGAGGATGGTTGGCCTGGGTTCCAACAGTAGCAAGTACAACTACCCATATTCTGTGCTCAAGGGGTTCCCTGTTGTTGGGAGATGTCATGGAGACCTGAAAACCAGACCTGGGAAATCAAAGGCTCAATGCCTTGCCCCCCCAATCCAGTGCCCCACTCTGTCCTTGGAATGTATATTCTGCCCACTATCTCCAGTGGGAGCTATTCCAAGGACTGAGTCTTAACAGAGTAAGGTGCTGTTGAGACCATTTGGATGAATATGTGACTGAACCCCATTAGGGCCTTTACATAAGCTTTAAGAATCTGGTGGGTGGGTGGGTAGATCCACTCTCCTTGCAGGTGCTCAACACAAGCCTTGTGTTTAAGTTCTCCTGCTTATTGACACTGCCACCTATCAATCTGGATGGGACTGCCTCTTTCTTTGATCTTCCTTTGTTCTTCCCACCATGCAGAAGGGCCAGTTTGCAAACTGAGCACCATGCTCTCTGACGAGCCCTGGCCTAGCCTCCCAGGCCTTCTTTTCCAGTCACTTCCAAAAGACTGGAACTAACACAGGGGTTGAAACCCACTTCGTGGCTATGGTGGAGGTTCTCTGTAGTTTATTCTGATTGTGTGGCATCTTACAATCTTGGAGGGAAAGTCAGGCAATAAGAGGTCATGAAAGGTAGTTTTTGAAGGTGGGAAAATAGTTTTAGGGCAGGAGCTATCTGGAAGTGGAACTGTGGGATCTTTGAAGGGTAGGAGTGCCAATCTGCCATCCAGTCTTAGGCTTGTCTTGGTTATCTTGGTGATGGAAGTCTTGGTATAGTTGCCTCCACCAAATCCCAGTGACTACATCCCAGGACAAGCATCAGGAGGAGCAGGATTGGGATTAGGGTGAGCAACATCGTGGGTCTGAACATACGTGAACCTGGGAGTGAGTGCCTCTTTACATTTGGCACCAGGCACCTTGCCTGCCTCAACCTGGCCCCACCCCTCACCCCAGCCCTGGGGAGGGGGATTGTAACAATGGAGTTGTAGGCTTGCTTCGAAGCTCTCCTCTCCACCACAGACCCATTGAGCAGAGTGGGAGTGGGTTGTGTAGATCGGAAAGAGCAGATGAATCAGGCCAGATGAGGCCAGGAATTCCACAGATCTGATTTTCTGAAGGGCATTTGATATTAAGGGCAGAGGCTTCAGATCTATGTTGGCTTAGCTGTACAACTCTGTCAAGTTACTAAATCTCTTTAAGTGTCAGTTTTCCAATCTGCAAAATGGAAATAAGAACAGCTTCTTGGCAGAGATGCTGTGAAGATAGGATATGCATATGGGGCACCTGGCATGTAGCATTCAGGTACATAATTCTTTCTTTCTTTCCAGCCTCCATTTTGCCTTGAGTGAATGTCAGGAAGTGAAGCAAGCTAGCCACAGCAAACTTCATGCCAAAAATGGATGCAGAAATCCACATCCTTGCGCAGAGGAAGTCCGGCAGGTCTTTACATGCATTGTTGGCTTTCTGACTCATAAATGCTTTCTCTTTTAAATCCACCCATTCTGCTCAAGTTGGACCTAGTGAAGGAAGGTTGACAGTACAATGGTAGGATCTTGCTCACCAGGAAAAGTCTCCTGGTGCTGCTCTGAGGCCAAAGTTCTAGGGAAAAGGGAAATGACAAACCTTGTGTCACAGGCTTCCCTAGTAAGAATTATAGCTACCATTCATTTAAGCAATTAGTATGGTGTTGGCCCAGTGCTAGGCACTTAGGAACCTTAAAGTCAGTCTTTCCGGTATGATAAAGAAGCAGATATGACTATTTCTATTTGTGTGATTTGAATTAAAAACAAATTTTTTACAACCAAAACCTAGGAGTAACGTGGCTACCAAGGCTGAAATTATTGCAGCTGTCAGGTGTCACCAACTTTAAACATTTTTATGTTTATAATTTTAAGAAGCTTAAGTTTAAGTTGATTTTATTATAGTTTTATAAATATGTTTATAGTAATAAATATTAGCAATAGTATCATTTTTTATATTGGAATTTTTCATTAGATTTTGTTTAAAGACAGGTGGTTCTGTTGCTTAAAAACACAAATAAATAAAGATTAAAAACTAAAAAAAAATATGGGGAAATAGAAGCTAATATGGCTCATAAGCTGTAGCAGTGAATAGAAGCCAGACCTTCTCCTGAGTTCTTACCGGCTACTTAGAAATGAACATTTGTCACTCTGGAAATGCAAAAAACACAAGAGGAATTCATTGTTCCCAGAGAGTTTTGAGATGCAGAGAAGAATCAGGATCAGCATATGAAAAAGAACAGTATGGCAGCCATGTGGCAGCCCAACCACACTTTGAGTTCCTTGGGGGGTTGGGGGCTCTGTTTCAAATACCCCTGTTTTCTAGACCAATGGATGGTCCCTTAGGAGGAGCTCAATCACTGTATGTTAGATGTATAGGCAAAATAAGTGATGAGGTGTGTGCTACAGACGCGGAGATTGGTGGGGATTCAAGGTCCAGGGGTGTCCATGAAGGTACAAGGGAGAAGGTCAGCTTCATGGAAAACAGTGGGACCTGGGATAGGATTTAGACAGGTTGAAAAGAGCAAAGGTGACAGAAGAAACCCACAAACGATGACATAAAGCAGCACAAACATGGGGTATTGAGACAGAGGATGAAGTGCTTAGAGACTTATCTGTGTGCTAATCGGCTTGGCAAAGAGCCAGCCAAGTAATACCTGGCAGGGCTCTGGTGTAAGACGGGCCATTATCTCTGGAAACAGGTCCACAAGGGTTGGCAGAACAAGGTCAAAGGAAACACAGGGCAGGCTGGTCTAGACATACAACACAGGAAAGTGTGCTGGAGCGGGCTGGATTGCAGGAAGCGTGGTTCCCCACCCATGGTAGAGGATGTGCAAATATAACTTTTGGCAGCTGTGAAAAGCATAAGAGGAGGGCAAGTCAGCCATGAAGAATGCGGAGGAGGAGGAGTACCATGAAAGGTCTTGGAGGAACACATGCTGAGGCCAATCACCCTCTCCAGTTGGATTTTCATGCACCATAGCAGTCTACCTGCTCTCAGGAGACCCGTGGTGCATCTGTTTATTCTGTAAAATGAACTCAGGGAAATCATATTCACTAAGGGTAAGTCATGATCCATGGGGTTCAAAAAGCCATGAAGTCCTTTTAGTAGGGTTGTATAGATATAAAAAAAATCTCCTATACACATATGTAATTTTATATAATTTAATACATTTTCACATAAATGCTAATATAATTTTGTATAAATTTATACAAGTAATTTTATCCTGGGCTAAAGAGCTAAGTCTAAAAATGGAAGAATGTAACAGATGGCTCTATCTCGAGGCTGGCTATTGGTTCCATCCTTACCCTTCCCACCCAATTGTTCCAAAAGAATGATGAAATTGTATCAGTCAGTTCTGCTCTGTCAGTATATATTTAATCCATGTGTTCTAGCCAGGAAGAAAATCGTTACTTGGTAATGACCTCCATGTGGGCTTCAGGAACCCTGAGATTTTTCACCAAGAATCCCAGAGTGGTGGTGTGGGGCAATCTCTGCCTCTGACTCGTGGGACTAAACAGTTCATCACTGCCCACACCGTATGCTCTAGAACCCCTGTGGCCGTGGGATGTTAAAAAGCACTTGTGAGGAAGAGGATATTCTGGTTGTGACAGGAGGTCCCTAAGAACATCCCCAGAGTTGGTGATTTGCTAGGAGAACCCACAGGACTCAGCAAATACTCGTACTCACAGCTAGGATTTATTATAGCGAAAGGATGCAGAGCAAGAGCAGCAAAGAGAAAGACGCACAGAGCGAAGTCTGGAGGAGAGCAGGCACAGGCTTCCAAGAGTCCCTCCCGGGAGAATCACACAGGATACATTTAATTCCTCCAGCAATGAGTTGTGACAGCATTGTGTGAAATGCTGTCTACCAGGGAAGCTCATTAGAGACTCACTGCCCAGGATTTTTATTGGAGGCTGTTTCACATGGGCATCCTCTGCCTAGCATGTACCCAAACTCCAGACTCCCAGAAGGACAACAGGTGTTCAGCAGAAATGACTGTTTGTACAGCCAGTTTAGGCACATGGGCCATTCTGATCAGGGAATGCTGGGAATCCTCCTGAAATCCAAATTTCCAAACACCAGCAAGAGTCAGCCTTGCAAGGAGGACCTTCTACGAAAAGAGTCTTGGGCTCGCTTCAAGAACTTTTTCCTACATGGTGGTCTAGTAAGTCCAGTGTACCCTGTATGCCATGGCCATCTTTTGAAAATAAATAATGAACATTAGTATATTAAAGGATCTGAGAAGTATTGCAGTATAAAAGACTTTTTTTAAACCAACATTTCTCCAACCTTTTTGATCAATATACTCCCCTCCCCCCCTTTTTTACACAGAAAACTTATTACATCCTCTGGACACTAGTTTTCTAGGAATACAGTTTGGGAAATCCTAGCCTAACTGTATAGACTTGCATTTACCTTTCCAAATGCTTTTACCCTTTATTAAACACACAAATAATGAGAGCTAGCTCATAAATTGCTCTCACTGCATGTTAGCAGCTTTTTAGGTTATAACTCATTTGACCAAAAAAGAGGCTGGACGAGATGGCCCGAAACAGCACAGGAGGGATTGCTGCTGTGCCTGTTTCTTGGCTTTGCCAGTTATTGGCTGTATGACCACTTTCTTAACCTTGGTGTGTCTCAGTTTCCTCACCTGCAAAGGGAGAAGAGTGCTTCACACACAGGAAGAATTCCAAATGTGCTTGGTGATTTTTTTTTTTTTAAATAAATGAAGTTTACAGCTTGAGAAGGTTCGATCCTTTGCTCTATGCCATGAATCACATGGCAAGCACAGCAACAGACTCAAGGGGCTTCAGAAATGACAGGATGGGATGGTCAAGTGAGGGTGGCCTGGGGGGCACCCAGGATAGTCCCAGGTAGAGCTTGCTTCCAGTTCCAGGAAGCCTCAACACCCAGGCCAGTCAAAACCAGGGCCACTCCAGGGAGTAAATGCAGAATGTACAGGCCAAGAGGCACCGTGAATTTTCTGGGAGTCTAGGACTGAGGCCAGCAACAGAAATGATATGCTTTTGACTGTAAATAGAGCAAGACTCTAAACAAACTTCCATTAAACCTGGCAATTTTATCCGCATGCTTGAAGAAAGGCACCTCGCAAGAAAATCCCCTCTGATTCAAATCTCATACAGATCTACGTGGTAGAAAAAAAGAAAAAGGAAAGATGCCAAATTGAAAAATGACAAACTGCCACCAGGAAAAAGCCAGTTTTTAATATGCCTTAACACTGTTTCTTTATCCCTTCTCATGCTATCTCCAGTTAAGGAATGTTCTATGTAACTAAAAAATCCTTCACTGAGATATATGAAGAGTCAACAGTGCCATCCTGGAAAATGAAGGACAGTTATATATATTCTACAGTGTGCAGGTACAAGTGGGTGTAAAAAATCAAGGGGGTGGGAAGAGGAAGACCCCTCAGTGTGCTACAGGGTGCTAAATGAATGAAGCACTTCACTTGAATGAAGAATTTCTTAAGGGCTTGGTGAAGAAATTATCTCCTTGAGACAATCCTAGGCTTGTCGTGGCCATAATTGTTCTCACAGATGATTCCTTATGGTCATTTTCCATTTTCATCTCTGTTTTGAAGTCAGGATCTAGAATATTCCATATAGTTTCATAGTGCCATGCTTCTTTATCCCAAACTGACACTGAGCTGGGTACTTGGCACATGTAGATAGATGCTCAATAGATGGATAAACAAAGGCCTTTACTCACAGATCCTTCCACTTTAAATGTCCAACATTTGCCTCCCTACCTGGCAACATCTGATATGTCAAAGCCTGTTTCCTCTCTGAGTCCTGCCTGATTCCCATAGATGGCACCAATTCTTGCAGTACATAGTACTTTGTGGATAGTAATATGAGCTACCATTGTGGGAGCCCTTACTGTCACTGCTCCAGGACCTTTACACAAATCGACTCTTGTACTCCACATATCACCGACAAAGAAGGTCTTTTTTATCTCCCTTCATTTTTACAGGTGCAGGGCAGTGAAGATCGGAGAAAAAAAGAACTTGCCCATGGTTCCATAGCTAGGAAATGGCAGATGTCTCTTGTCTAGATGTCTCAATCATAGTACATGGCTTATCATGGTGCTAGCCTGGGAGCTATCTAGGATGGGGCAGGGGTGTTTCTTACACAATTCCTCAAATAATCAATAGAATAGACTGAATAACCCATGACAATCCAACTCAAACACTGAAAAAATAAAACCAAGGGTCTCACAGACTGATCTGGCTTGAGTTCCAGCCTCTCCAAACCCTAACACTGTGACCTTGACCATATTCTTTTAGTCTTTCTGAGTATCAGTTTCCCCTCCATAAAATGGCAATTACAGAACCTACTTCATGGTATTTGTTGTAAGAATTAAATGAGTTCAAGAACATGAAGTGCATACTCAAGTGCCTAGCACAAAGTTTATCTAATAGTAACACTCATTGACAGGTTTGTTTGATAACCATACTGCCTAAGAAGATTTGCCTGAGGCTAAGTGGAGTGTTCTACAAATGTCTATCAGATGAACTAATGCTTATCTGTCTCAGTTTGGGGACCCAATGCAGTAGGATGCACACGGAACAGCTAATTGTATTTTGGTTGCCTTAAAAGTGATCTTTTTTTCTTTCCAGGATGCAAGCTTCATAAAATATGCGTGGGTTGCTGTCTAGACACAGCATAGTAGATTCTTAAGAAGCAGCCATCTTCACACGGCAAACCTGCCTGCCTCCTGTGGGCTAGTTTTACTTTCCTGGTGTTATTGCTAGTTCTGATACTTTACTTCACTTCCTTTGATCATATCCCATCATCTCCCTGACATCACTCTGTAACCATTCCTTACGTTGAAAACACAAAACTGCTCTTTCTTGCTATGTAGGAAAGAAGTCTTGAAAAGTCCCTTTTTCCACAGCCCCATCTATATGAGCCATACATTGCTTCTTCTAAATATTAATGCCAAAATGTTAATCCAGAAAATTTAGATCTATGTCATTAAGTACAATGAAAGCGTTAAGTACATAATTACTGAGATCAATACCTTTCAGGGTGCGTGACTGCCTCACCATGGCCACAGGGGCTGTCTCTGGGCAGCATCACACCCTGGTGCTGGCTGTTGTTGACCGCATCAAAGCTGGGCCAATCAGAGTTCCTCTGTCCGGGGATTATGGACGTGAGATGAGAAGGGGCAGAAAATAACTGGGAGCAGAAAGATGAGAAATTGAGAGAGCACTTGAGGGCATTATGAGCTCTCTAGCCATAGTCTGTAAACCCGAGAGGGGTAAGAAATCGCCCACCATTCTGTCATTTAAGTCACAGAGATAATGTGTTATAAAGAATGAAGTGGAGAAAGAGAGCAGTCTGTCGTCTAGATTCTTCCTGGCTTTCATAGTTCTACTTCTTTCTGAGGTGCTGCTGCCTCTTTGCTCGAAAGTCCTGTCAAGGACTTCTGTCTGGGTATTAAGAATACCCCACCAAGCCCCATCATTTGGCTGAAGACACTTCTAGATTTCTGTTCCTTGCAATCACAAGAATCTCAATTTAGCCAACGCAAAACTATGATTACAATTAGGGTTATCAACAATAATCCGTACAAGCATTTAATACTGTGCACACATTTACTAACTGATTATTATTATTAATATCTGCTACAAGCAAGTGCTAGAATAATGCTACGGAAGCAGCCATCCAAGAACTAATAATTGGGTAGCAGCTGGAGGTTAAAAAGCAAGCCGCGGAGAGGGAACGGATTTACGGAAATGATAACCAGTATGAGAAGTCATCAAATCACTGGCGACGATTCTGCTTACAAGAGTCCATCAAGGTTGGATGATTGTAGATCAGTGAGACAGTGGAGGAAAATGTTTTTCTATATCAGGAAGAATGAAACAATGAAACAGATGGATTGCTGTTTTTAAGATGAAAATTACAAGAGCACAAAAAACTGGCTATGCTTAGGTGGTTCCGAAAAAAAGCATGGCCACCGTCACCATGGTTCCTAAGAAATATGCTTCAATCTTACAGATGTCAATAAAGCATTACTCGACTGTCAATTTTATAATGGAAGTGCCACCAAAGATTCATATTTAACAAAGCTGAGCATAATAGTAATGAGGAAAGGTGGCTGATGATGGGGATCTGATTTAACTAACCATGTGTGATTGAGGAAATGAATGAATAAAAAGATCAATGGGAAATCAGGCCACTCTCTAGGACCTAAGGGTTTCTCATTGGAATATTTTGGAAGAAGAACACTTAATTCCTGCAGAAAAGGGTACACAATGAAGCTTAAGCTAACTGAATGGATAAAATGGAACTTAGTCACATACCTCTCTCTACTGAGTACAGCCCCACAGATCTACCCTGCAGATAGATCAAGAACAACAGAAACATTGTTTTAGATCAGAAATAGACAGTAATCATGTTGCTTTAGAAAATCTGGAAAGCCCAGGAGGATGCAAAGGAGAAGTAAAAATAACAGCCTTAAACCACCACCACGCAGATACCACTGTTAAAATGTGGGTGCATTTCTTTCCAGTTTTCTTTCTTTTCCCCCGTGAGTGTGAATAATATGCACTTGTATTTTACTGCAGAGGCACTATCTAAAAATAACATTTGGGGGTGGGGCGGGCGCCTGACTGGGTCACGTGGTAAAACATGACTTTTGAGCCCAGGGTTGTGAGTTCGAGTCCCATGTTGGATTACTTAAAATATAAATAAATAAATCAAATAACATTTGCATCTTCCAGTATATGCTCTGTTCATATTCTTCTTTTCACTTATTATCTAGTGAAGATTTTTTCTTGCCATTGTATGTAATTTCGAGGTTGCACACTTCTTTCAATTGTACAATTTTCTCATAATTTAATCAACATATTAGATATTTATATGGTTTCCATTTTACTATCAGCTATTAACTGTTTGTGTCTTCCCAAAATTCATATGCTGAAGCCCTAATCCCCAGTGGGATGGTGTTAGGGGGAGGGAAACTTTGGGAGGTAATTAGGTTATGAGGGTGGAGCCCTCAGGAATGAGTTTAGAGTCCTGATGAGATGCAAGAGAGCTTGCTTCTCTCTCTTTCTCTGTCCACCATGTGAGGACACACCAAAGAAGTAATCATCTACAAACCGAGAAGAGAGTCCTCACCAGAAGCTGAATCAGCTGGCACTTTGATCTTAGACTTCCCAGCACCCAGAACTGTAAAAATTTCTGTTGTTTAGATGCCCCCAGTCTACGGTGTTTTTGTTTTAGCAGCCCTAATGAAGACACTACTATTTCAACATTAAAAAAAAAAAAGAGAGAGAGAGAGAGAGCTATTTATTCACACTCCTTTTCCCCACTTGCCTTTTCCCCACAATCCATTGTCGCCTTTTCTATCCATCTCGCCATGGGAGGCTGACCCCTGAGGACTGTATTATCTCCGATCCCAGGGCCCCTAGTCTCTGGCTGTGTTTAACCAGTGAGAGGCACCAGTGCGAGGCGGAAGGCAGGAGGTTTGACTGTTCTCTTCCTCCTTCCCTGCACGACGACCCGGGGCTGGGGGCACAGACTGCACCTCTCCACAGGGTTGTCTGGTCAGCTGACGCCTCTTCCATGCCTCCAGCTCTCTGTCCCCTCTGGCTTCTGCTCTTGCTAGTCCCTAGGAGACTCAACCCTTGTAGTTTAACCTCGGTTACATCAATACTTCCTTAAACTATCTTTAGATTGCTATCTCACAGGTATGGAAAATTTCACTGACCAGCTTGTATCCTACATGGCATAACTCTGTGGAGATCACTTATTTCTGAGAAGTATAGCAAAATCAACACTATGTAACCCGTTCCAAATATTGGGAGGCTTAGCACGGGCAAAATACTCATATAAAACTTGCAAAATAGAGGAATGGTCCAGATTCTAGAAACATCTTTCCTGGCATTTTTCAGCAAGTCTTTCTCATCAAATTTCTTTCAATTCTCCTGCCTGTGTAATGTTCACAAACCACATGCTTTCCCCTTCCTCGCAGTCTTTGCTCAGACTGTTAGCCTAGACGGAGAGTCTTTCACATTCCTCCCTACTTCTAAGCTCTGTCTGAAGCCCTATTTCCTTCCTGAATTTATGGAGCCCACAACCATCTCTCCTCAGAATTGCTGAAGCTGTGACGCTCAACATGTTAGTTGGGAGTCATCACAAATAGCTACTTCAATCTAAGTCAATTAAAATTAAATTGTAAAGCCAGTTCCGAAGTCACACTACCCACTTTCAAGTACTCAATAGCCACATGTGGCTGATGGCTACTGGACTGAATAGTGGAGATCTAGACCTTTTCCATTTCAGAACGTTTTATTGGATGGCATTTTTCTAGAGCACCTAATTATATATGATTCCAAAAAGTATTACATCATAAATCTCTGGTACTGTTTTCTAGCCACAGAGTCAAGAATATAAGGAATAACAAGGAAGAGTTTGCCTTCTTCATTCTGAGTCCTAGTAATGCCAGAAACATAGGAAATATTGAGTAGATACAGTTGCTGATTTGGGTAATGACCGTGACTATTGTTCAGTAGAACATTAAAACACAGGAAGCAATAATTGAAGCAATGGTAACTTGCAGGTAGTGGTAGTAGGGGTTCCTCTAGTCTCACAAAAACACAGGCATCCTAGACAATGTCCTCTTTATGCACTCACAGAGAACCTATCCACAATATTAGGGATGATTCTTCAACAAGCTACATAGTCTGATCAAATGGAGTCATCCAAAGGACCCAAATACACAGCTATATATAGAAGCTTCTATACCATCCTCTAGACTTGTTCACAGACAATGAATAACTGTCTTTAGATATTTGAATAACTGTCTTTAGATAGTCACATTTGTGACTGTGATTCTGGTTGACAAACCGGCCTCTGTCAAAAGTAATTTAATGGAAGTGATAAAGCTATATATCCTATACAACACCCTCTCTCATTTCTCTGCCTTGAGATGATTGCAGAATTTTAACAAAAATTCAGTGTTTGACTTATTGGAATAGTCTTATGAAATACATTATTTCAGCCTTATGCTAATCTCTGGCAAGAATGTCCTCTTAGATATTGATCCACTTCCCATCTATCGTTTATTCAGATCTGTGCTAATAATCACTTCACAAAAATCTCTTTTAATCCACATAGCAACTCTGAGCTAGGTATTTCTGTTCTGATTTTACAGTGGAGAAAACTTGCTTTCAAAAAGGATTATGTCATTTGCCTGAAGTTAAATAGATAGTGAGAGACAGAGCTGGGGTAACAACTTAGATTTTCTACTACAAAGGCCATGACTTTGGTTGCTCTATCAGAGTTCACCTGGACATCAGCAGAGGTGATGCTGCGAATAAGGAACCCGGGCCCAGGCCAGGGCATGGTGGCATGTCACAACACCATTTTGTGATGGCTCTCCTCAGGACAGCTTCTCATCCCTCCCAAGGCCTTTTCTGATGTTGATTTGCAGAAACCATCAGAAGACACTCAGGATATATACAAAAGCTGATGGCAGAGCACTGGAAACTTACCTGAATAGCTCTCTTATTTGACATTACACAAGACCTGTTGTGAATATAGGTCAGGAAGGCTTAGTGGCCAAGCAACTGCATTACCCCCACGGCATCTTTGACACGTATTTGGACAATTCCTCAATTTACTGTTCAGTACAGATTCCTTATTAGACTTTCATCCCCTGACATCTAAATGCTTTCTTCAATGTTTCAAAGGACTGTGAACATAACATGCTGCAAACTGACCTCATCATTCCTGTCCAACCTCTGCCTCACACTCCCCCTTCCAGGTAGGTCCCTCCTGAGCACAGACTGCTCCACCCACCCTGCAGCAGCTCAGACCAGAAATCCTGACTCACTTTGGTTCTCTCCTGGCCACATCTAATCCATCATCACACCCTACAGATCTTACTGGCAGACAGATCTGTCCCTGTTTGGTTCAGTGGCCACCACCCTAGTTCTGACCATCACCTGTTCTCACCTGGATTTCTGAACCTCCTTGGTTCCATGTCTGCCCTGTCTAGTCCATTTTCCAAGTAGCTGCCAACATGATCTTTTAAAACACAAATACGATTTCATTGCTTCTCTGCTTAAAATCTGCTAATAGCATCTCACTGCACTTCTGGAGACCCTAGCTCCAAACCCTTAATGTGACTTTGAGGTCCTATGGATCTGTCCCTTGCTATTTCCAGGCCACAGGGCTCTCTCTGGAGCTCTGGGGTCCCACCTGAGGGATTTGTTCAGTTCTTAGATAATACTAAACTCTTCTGTACGTCAGAGCTTAGCACATACTTTCCTACTGCCTGCTTGCTCTTCCCCTGCTCTCATCTGTGAACCCTCATTTCTTCTTATAACCATTAAATGTCAGTAATCCCCCAGTCTAACTTAAGGCCTCTCCTTGAATCTCATATTTTTCCTTCCCTGTCCTTACCACAATTTTGTGGGGGACACACACACACACACCTACTTCATTTCCTGTGGGTAGAACTCTAGAAAAGTATATGCTAACTGAACAATTCTGCAGGGGACAGTACAATGTAGCTCCTATAGAGTTACCTGACATGAGACAATGGTGATAACTCTCCTCAACCTCATGAAATGTATTCACAGGGTGACAGTAACATACCTACCTGGTGTCCAGGACCATGTACTTTGGAGAAAATCAGGACTCAAATCCTTACTTCACCACTTCTCAGACTGGGTGACCTGGTTCAAGAGTCACTTCAATTCTCTGTGCATCAGTTTTTTTATTTGAATAAGGACATTAACAGCTCCTATGTCACAGGGTGTTGTAAGGATAAAATCACAGTGCAAACAGAGTGTTTAGGGCATTGCTGACATGTAATCAGCACACAAGTGACAGTGATCACTGCTCTTGTTGTTCACCTTGGCCTCATGTGGGACTAAGTATCCTGGGTCCCAGAACCAATTCTGGTAAGATGTGGGCAAAGTCTAAATTTTTGGAATAATCATTGGCCCGAAAGCCCCTTGAGGGCTGGGGCTGTCTGGGGTCTAGTACAATAGCTAGCAGAGAATAAATGCTCAATAAATGTTTATGCAAATACTCCATAAGCTGCCCTTAGAGGGCCTGGGAGGGGCCGCCATCCTACCTCTGGAGATACCCATTACCTTTTTCTCTGCACTTGGGCAGTGTGGTTTTGGCCAGAGTCAACATGCTCAATATCCCCTCTCAAGGGACAAAGAAGTCAATTCTTTTTCAACCTTTCCTTTTTAAGCCCAGGGCTTGAATAGGATAGGTTCCCTGGAGTCTAAGTAATATTTATTTCAATTATCTTTACTGTCACCGCACTTACAAGCGACCAGAAGCTATTTTAAGGATCAAGAAAGTCAAGTACTGGCAGTTCCTAACCCTGGTGCTGGGTTAACCCAGGAGACCAGCTGCCTCCCAGTACAACTGTTCCTCCCTACAGAAACTGCTGAGCCATCATAATTTTAGCTTTTATTATGACGTGGAGAAGGAAACACAAGGGTGGCTTAAAGATTAAAATTGTGCCTACTTAATGGAGTAACTCTTTAAGCTGTTGGAAACTAAGCTTTCAAGCCCTTTGAACTCAGTTTTGCCTCCAGATTATTTAAGCCAACAACCACCTTCCACCACAAAACAGATGGAGTTAAAAACCTGCTTGTATCACAGGAGGGATAATAGCAATGTGTATATGAGGGACCCAGTTTTTTCATTCTACTTCATTTTTAAAAGATTTATTTAACATTTGAGAGAGAGAGAGAGAGAGAACGAACATGTGAGTAGAGGGAGGAGCAGAGGTAAAGAGAGAATCTCAAGCATCTCCCCACTAAGTGCAGAGCCCCACGTGGGGCTTGATTTCACAACCCTGAGACCATGACCTGAGATGAAATCAAGAGTCAAACACTTAACCGACTGAGCCACTCAGGTGCCAGGACTGTTTTTTTAGCACAATACCTCAGAGCTGCTCTGTGTACCCACAGGGATTTTGCCCCAGGGTGAGTGATGAAGGAGTTCATATCTGTGGCTGTGTGATCACCAGAAAGTCTAAACCAAAGTTTCCTCATGCCAGGTGGACATCAGCGCCCATTTCTACCCTGTCAATTAGGTAGAGAACTGCTTTAACCACTCTTGTTTTTTCCTGAAAAGAGTTCGAGGTAACATTTACACTTTCAGGATGTGTTCTGGAAAAGTGGAGTAGGCAGCCTTATTAGCACCAGCGTGTCAACCTTCTGGAAATGGAACATAATTTGCTCATGCCAAAAAGACTTTGGCAGCTAGCCCATTTGTCACTTTTAAGGATTACATTGTTAATCACTGAGTCCCAATACCCAGCCTGACACACAGTAGGTACTCAAAAGTCATCAAATGGGTGAATACGTATGTTAACATGCTATTACAATGTTAGATACATAGACTGTAGTCAATGATCCTTTAAAAGACATGAAGGGAAAGATTAGGTATTCAAACCTTACAACTCCAATTGCTATTTTGAAACGGCAAATAAAAACACATAGATGGTTCAAGTACAACCTTTGATACAGGTGCATGTGTGTGCACAGATATCCTCAAATATGTCCCCCCACATGCACCTAGATAACATCTACACAAGCAAACCACCATTCACACATTTGTTAATCGTGGCTTTGCTTATATAGTGCTTCTACTCAGAGGAGTAAACATTTGTGAGTCTTTTAAACTGCTGAAAGAGACATTTTTCAGTTCATTGTGTGAACAAATGTGATGAGCCCAAGTCCCTACTAAGAAATTCAAGCCTGGAGAACTGGATAAATAAATATAAATGAATTCATTTGACTGAGTGACATTTTCATTTAATTAAAGCAGAAAATCAGCTCTAAAACAAATGATTATCCCTGACAAAGAAGCAGAAACTGGTCCTTAATTAATAAATTTCTAATAGTTCTTTTGCGGGCTGAGCAGTCTGTAGTGGAGAAGTACACTGGGGAGAAAAGAGAGGATAGTAGAGAGGGAGAACCCAGAACATAATGCATGTTTAAACTTTTAGAAATAGAAAGAAAATTAGAAACCATTTATTTATGCTTGAATACATGTCAAATCCTGCTAGACCAAAAGTATTATAGTAAAACTCTTTGTGTAACAAAACAAACATTCAAGACTCAGGAAAGGATTTAAAAAAAAAAAAACAAAAAACAAATCTAGGTCAATAAAATTTGTTGTTACTATTTCATCTCTTCTTCCCTTCCATGGTGTCACCAAATGACAAAAGAAAAATACTTAGGAAGATAAATATTCAAATATATGTAGTTTACAGTAAACATGAACCAACTTGACCAACCAATGTGATAGAAATGGGATGAACTAAAACATATATTCAAATGCTTCTCATATATTTTCAGAATCACCATATCCTACCTTTATCAATGTTTAGAGTTTAACAGTTTTTGATACTAAACATCTGTGTTGTGGAAGTGGCCTTTCAGATGTATACCTAAAAGCCACATCACATCTTACATAGCAGATACTTGAAACCTTTGAGGTCACTGTTAATAATTTTCTGTGCATTCATTTATGTCGAATCAATTTCAATTAAATCAATAAAAATGGCAACTAGCAAAACTTCACATCATTGATCCAACAAGATTCAGACTACTCAGGGTATTTGGGGGCATCAGGAAACGCTAGGCTGGCATCTCTGCTTCATTATGTCAGTTGGGAAATGAGTTTCTTAGTATCCCAATATCTTGGGTAGGCAAAAGGGGCTTAGCAAAACCATCCACCTGCCAAATCTAGCATCCCAAAATAATGGAAAATGGAGGATGGAGAGTGAAAACAATGTGTGATAAGGAAGATATTAAGAGAAATCTTGGGATGCCTCGGTGGCTCAGCAGTTGAGCATCTGCCTTTGGCCCAGGTGTGATCCTGGAGTCCCTCCTCGGGCTCCCTGCATGGAGCCTGCTTCTCCCTCTGCCCATGTCTCTGCCTCTCTCTCTCTGTGTCTCTCATGAATAAATAAAATCTTAAAAAAAAAAAAAAAGAGAGAAGAATCTTTTTATATGAATAGTCTCAAGAATTTTTTTTTTTTTTGAGAGAGAGAGAGAGCACGTGTGAGCAAGGTGCAGGAAGAGCAAAGGGAGAGGAAGAGAGAATCTTAAGCAGGCTCCATGCCCAGCTCAGAGCACAATGTAGAGATTGATCTCATGATCTGAGATCGTGACCTGAGCCAAAATTAAGATTTGGACTTTTAAACAACTGAGCCACCCAGTTTCCCCCTCAAGCATTAATTTTTTAAAAGTACATTGGTGTCTTACTATTCACATCAATGTGGATGGAACTTGAGGGTATAATGATAAGTGAAATAGTCAATCAGAAAAAGACAATTATCATATGGTATCACTCATATGAGGAATATAAAAAACAGCACAGAGGATCATAGGGGAAGGCAGGGAAAATGGATTGAGAAGAAATCAGAGAGGGAGACAAACCTGAGAGATTCTTAAGAATGGGAAAGAAACTGAAGGTTGATGGAGGGAGATGGGTCAGGGGATGGGGTAACTGGGTGCTGGGCATTAAAGAGGGCACGTGATGTAATGAGCACTGGGTGTTATATACAACTGACTTCTATATCTGAAACTAATAATGTACTGTCTGTTGGCTAATTGAATTTTTAAAAGTACACTGGCATCAAGAGTATTTTATAAAAGAAAAAAATGTATCTTTGTGAGAAGGGAGACTTACCAGCAGGCAGGTAGGTCACCAACAAAGAGCACTGGTTTTGGAGACAACTAGTTATCTTGCCCACTGTGATGGTTACTTTTATGTATCAACTTGACTAGGCTATGGGGTATCCACACAGTGAAACATTATTTTGAGCATGTTTATGATGGTGTTTTTGGATGAGATTAACATTTGAATAGGTAGCTGGAGTAAAGCAGATTGCTCTAATGTGGGTGGGCCTCATACAATCAGTTGAAGGTCTGAAAAGAAAAAAAATCTGATCCCCATCAAGTTACAGGGGATCCTTTTTGCCTGTTTTGAGCTTGGGCATTGGTTTTTCCCTGCCTTTTAGACTTGAACTGAAACACTGCCTCTTCCTGGGTTTTTGGTCTTCTGGTTTTCAAACTAGAATACCACTGGTTTTCCTGTGTCTTCAGTTTAGTGACAATAGATCCTGGGACTTCTCAGCCTCCATAATTTTGAGAGCCAATTCCTTATAAGTTTCTCTCTCTGCATATATATTATAATTAAAACATTAAGTATCTATCCCCTAATGGTTGTTTCTCTGGGGAACCCTGACTAATATTTGCACTTTTAAACTGTGGAAAGAGCACTGCAGCTCTCTGGGCCAAGTTTCTTTATCTAGAGAATGGGGCTCATGATATCCATCTTGCAAAATTATTGTGGGGGCTAATTATAGGATTCAAAATGCCAAATGTGCAAATTAGGTGCACCATCAATCTTAGCTCCAGACTTCCCTTTCATAATAAATTGAAGATTCAGTAACTTGTGCCTTTGTGTGGAAATAAAGACAGTATCTAATGCTGATGTTAGATATTAATGATTTTGAAACAGCTGCCAAACTTTACAAAACCTTGATGGTTTCAAATATTAATCTCCAAACTGCTTCTTGTAGAGCTGAAACACTTTTCTCTCTCTCCTTCGCCCTTCTATCTTTAGAGGAGGTCCTACCACAATAGCTTGATCTTTCCCCTGCCCTGCACAGGAAATAGTGGAGTCTCCATGTGAAGTACCTTCTTTATTGCCCTGGGGGATTGCCCAAGGAAACCTATTTCATTTTGCCTGGGGAAACGGGAGTGGAATTACAGTGGTGGTCTCCTGGGAACTATGGAGGCTGGGCCACTTTCATGGACTTTGAGGACACCTGCAAGGTTAGGTGAGAGCATAGGATGGGCTCCACCCCATTTTGGGCTTTAATATAAGATATTCTCATTCATCTCAAGGGCTGAAGCTTTCATCTGAGTTTACCAGGTTATGGCAGGCAAACTCATGAAGCCCAAGAGAGTCTTATGCCGTGAAGGGGCAGAGTGCCTGGTACACTGTGCATGTGGAATCTGTAGTGTTGGGCAGTGACAGTCAAGCTCTCATCTGCCTAAGCATCATGTAGAAAATACCAATGCCTGGGCTGGAGAGCCTCATTCCACAGGTCCAGGGGTCAGGTCCAGGAAGCTAGAATTGTGAAGAAGCACAAAGAAAATTCTGCTGCAGAGAGCATGGATTTGGGGGAGGAGAATGTGATGCAGAGACATGAAAGATGACCCTTTACAATCCCCTTCTTCACCATGGGTTGCCTCATCTCTTGAGTTGACTTCTCTCTACTCCCATTGGCCACCAGCCTCCTTCAGGCTATCCTCATCTTCTGCACAGATTAATACAAGAGCTTCCAAACTGCAGTCCTGCCTGCTGTTTTGTCCTTCTTCAGTGCAGCTGCTCTCCTTTTGTCACACAAAGCTCATCAGGGTGGTCTCTGGTTCAAACCCTTTATTGCCCCCCCCCACTCTGAATTCCTTAGGAGAGCAAGCACTGAGGGTGTTCACTTCACTCTGGCTCCTCCCTTATTCTTTCCCATCTCTCACATCCCACCACTGTCTCCCTCCCCCACCCACCTTCTAACTAAATGAGCCTTCCTTCTGGCCTTCCACATGTTCCTGGGATGCACCAAGTTCCTTCCTCAATGTTGGCCACAGAACAGGCAGTTCCCTCCAACTGGGACATTTTTCTTTTCTTTTCTTTTCTTTTCTTTTTTTTTTTTTAAAGATTTTATTTATTTACTCATGAGAGACACACAGAGAGAGGCAGAGACATAGGCAGAGGGAGAAGCAGGCTCCCTACGGGGAGCCCAATGCAGGACTTGATTCTAGGACCCCGAGATTACAACCCAAACCGGGATTACAACCCAAACTGAAGGCAGATGCTTAACCACTGAGCCACCAAGGCATCTCTGGGACATTTTTCTTCCTCAGCCCCACCTGCTCCACTCCTCTGCTACATCTCCTGAGGGAGATTTTCCTGATCAGTCAGGGAAGTCCCTCTGCTTCCTCATGCCCGAAGCATAATTATCACCACCTTTAAGATCATTCACCACTGGTACAAAGATTATTTGTTTAGAAGTGCCTTTGAAATGTGAAATCTATGTATCTGAGAACCATGTCTCTCTTGCTTACTGAATTTCACCAACACTCAGTAAAGGTCAGGCACTTAGTAAATATAGATTTTTTTTTTTTTTTGTAAATAGGAGTTTTACAGCATAGTATATCTCTCTGAGGCTCCGATCATCTTGACAATTTTATATTTGCTTGATGACAACATCAGAAATTAACATACCCTAACTAAATATCGGCTTCAGTTTAGAGGTCACTGCCTCTTGGAAACTTTCCTGACATATTCTTTCTGGTTTAGATACAATTCCTATTTGATCCTTGAATTCTATGTTTACTTCTGTTATATCTCTTTCATTTGACTTCCACATCAAGGATTGTTATATTCATCCCTGTATCCCTAACACAAAGCATCAAGTGCTGGGTATGTGATAGGATCTCAGTAAATGTTTTCGGGATGAATTATTGAATGAGCAGCTGTGTAATTGCTACCAAGTAAAGCAATTAAAAAAAAAAAGGGATACTAGTAACAAAGGTGTTATTTCAGAGAAGGAGAGAACATTTTGACTCATTGTTGGGGGAAAAGGTTGGGGCAATCACAGTGTAGACTATGTATGCAATGCCTTCTGGAATTGGTAGGTAGAAACATGGATGCAAGGAGAATCTTGAATATCTACCCTGTGTAAAGATTTACTCCGTGCACTGAGAATTAGTGGCCCCAAAGAAAAAGGCCACAGAGAAAGTAGGTAATAAATAATACTAGGGGTCAATATTCTATATTATATGGATGGTATATTTCTCTGTTTCTTCTAGAAAAGGCAAAGCAGCTCAGTGAATCCCTGAAAATGGCTTCAATTCTCTCACATCATGTCCACATGCCATTGTCCTATTACAACTGCCTTTTTTTAAATTTTATTTATTTATTCATAGAGACACACACACACACACACACAGAGAGAGAGAGAGAGAGAGAGAGAGAGAGAGAGGCAGATACACAGGCAGAAGGAGAAGAAGGCACCATGCAGAGAGCCCAACGTAGGACTCGATCCAGGGTCTCCAGGATCACGACATGGGCTGCAGGCAGCGCTAAACTGCTGCACCACTAGGGCTGCCCTACAACTGCCTTTCTAATGAGCCCATAGGAGATTCGAACCCAAATTGCAGGGTCTAGCCTTATCCTAAAGAAAGGAACACAGTGTTAGTTGTGGAAACATATGTCAGTACAGTATCAGTCACTCAAGGTCCTTCAAATTCACAAACCACAAGGTGAAATAAGAATGCAATCTCATGGCCATCTTGAATTGTCCAAACAAAAGACATCAAATATATTTTTAATTTCACTGAGGACATTTAAATGCAAAGAAGTCAACAGTAAAGAATTCTGAGGTTGGTGATTTCTGCAGAGGCAGACACGAAACATTTGGTGTCCCTAACAGTTGCTTCTCAGCATGGAAAAATGCCATTAAAAAAAGAGTTGTGCAGAAGTCAGAACAAGGATAACTCCTGATAGAACATGTCCATACTAAAAAAATATATAATGTGTGGATACCTCTCCCTTATGCTGGTTAGAGAACCATCAGGGCATTTTCTACTGTGAAGAATGCAGCAGATAAGAAGGGTCCATTTGAAGCCTCACTTCAAACATCTTCTTGAATGACCCAGCCATAATGGACTCCCACAATGAAAATGAAATTGCAGTGGGTGCTAACTAGGGTGTATGCAGCACAACGCTAACCCCTACTGACATACTGATGTGTGAGCTCAATAATCTCCCAGAGAAGTCTATATTTAGGCCTTTAAACATAAAACTATACTGAAGAGAATTTCTCTGAAGGCTCAAATGCTTGATAAAATTAGAACTATTCCTGGCCGCACCATTTGTATAATAGGGTATGGAGATTATGAAACCTGTTGGGGAAAAGCTCAAGAAGGTAGCAGATTGAGGAAATGTTTTTTGGAGGCAACTTAGAAGTGACATGTGGTTGGCAGCTCCAAATCAAGTAACACTGGATGAGGAAGTGGTAATGAAAGACCCCAGTTATAGAAGAATTATCTCCATAAAGTCCTATAAGATTCCTGATCCAACATTCTCATCTACCATGAGCCACTGGGAAATTTATTGGACCTTAGGAGAAAAGGCTCAATTTATAGTTGCTTGATAGTATCCCTCAGAACATTTAAAACTGAAAAATACTAGGAAAAACAACTTAAGGAAGGAGTGGCTTCTATATTTAAGAGCCCTTGTAAAAGGTGTATATATTTAAGAGCCTTGCCATCACCTTTAATGGTCAAAATAATACAAAAAGATCACAACAAAATAAAAGAGGTCTTCTGCAATTTTGCTCATGGGTGATGCAAAGTGGCTCTGTAGCTACTCTTATTTTTTATTATGAATCCATAAAAAATTGATATTACATTTACTGTTTTGAGAAGATTGAGAATAATAAATAAGAGAAAAGGAGAACAATTAAGTTTAAATCAGTAAAAAATAAGTGGAAGATCCACTCTCTGCTAAGTACTATGCTTGGAGGTAGGAGAACAAAGGAAAATCAAAAGACAGTGAGGTTGTCTATGTTCTACAGGGAGACAGACAGACTTCTTGCTACCGTGTCTTTGTATAGGCTCTTCTTCTGCCTCATGCCAGCCCTTGGCCATCTGTGAAAACTTATATCCTTCAAGATCTAGTTCATATATTATACTCTTAGCAAGTCTTCCTTTTTCCCACCTATTTCCAGGTGAGGCTAAGTTCCAGTTCTGTGGCATTATTATACATCTGTGTATTTCTGTAAGGGCATACACATTCTATCCTCATTGCTAGATTGGGTGTTCCTGTCTATCCCTAATACCATAGAACCTGGTGCTCAGTGGATGGAAGAATAAATGGATACTAAATAGATAGTATGTAATGAATACATTATTAATATGAACAAAGTGCCTAATAATTAAGAAGAGAGAATGATTGTTTCTGCCTGAGAGATGAGGTAAGGCATCTCAGAAGAGGCGGTATCTCATCAAGACTAGGTCCTTTCATGAGTTTTTTTATACCATATTCATAACAACTCTGTGAAATAGGTCTAATTCCCTTTTTTTTACAACTAAAGAATCTTAATCTCTGACAAGTAACTTGCTCAAAGTTAATATATCTATGAAATGCCCAGAATGGCTTTCTCTGGAACGCTAAAAAGTTTGGATTTTATTCTGTAAGCAGCTGGGAGCCATCAAGTGTTTTAAGCAAGGATATAAAGTCATCAGAAATATATTTAAATTAAGTATGGCAATAGAATTAGGAAGTTAATTAAAGGGGAATGAATGGGACAGGGCAGAGACCAGAGATCAAATAACTAGCAGGTTATTCTTATGGCCTGGGAAGGAGCTTTAACACAGTGACTAACAGAGTCAGGGAAAGGCTGGAAACGCATTTTACAAGCAAAATTCAGAAGATATGGTCACTGATTACATATGGGTGATGAGAGAGGAGGAGTAATCACAGGTCAGGTGACTCAGCCTTCTATGTTAGGTGATGGAATGAGTAATGGCATTAACCTTGAGAAGAAAAAGGGGGAAGAGTAGGCTGGGGAGATGGTGAGAAAGACAATGGAGTTGATTTGGAACATTTTAAATTTGAGATATCAGTGGAATATTCAGAGTTCATGACCTTTATGGAGATTAAAAATCTGAAGCTTCATTGAGGTCTAAGATGTATTTGAGAGTCACTGTAAAGGAGGGGAGGGTTAAAACACCCCTTACACTATTTTTGTACATATTAAAACCAGTCTCTAACACTGTTTTTCTTCTTTTATTATCTTAAGAATACTGGCCTGGCAGTTTCTTCTGAAAATAATCATATAATTATGATACAACCCAGCAATTTTTAGATACTTATCCAATGAAATGAAAATTCATGTTCATACAAAACCAGCACATGAATGCATGTAGTAGTTTTATTAATATTTACAAAACTGGAAACAACCCAGATATCCCTCAACTGGAGAATGTGATATATTCAACTATGGGATATCCATGGAGTGGAATACTAATTAAATTAAATGAATGAACTAATTAAAATGAATAAACTGGTGATATACACCACAGCTCTGATAAGTCCCAGTGAATTACAGTAAGTGAAAAAAGTCAGATTCCACTTATGACATTCTAGAAAAGGCAAACTAAAGGGACAGAAAACACAGCAGTGGTTGCCAGAGGCTGACAACAAAGGGGCACCAGGGAGAGTATTTTCTGGATTTACAGAACTTTTATTTTATATTTTGACTGTGGTGGTAGTTACACAAGTATATGTGTTTGTTAAAAGTTGCAGAGCTGTACACTAAAAATGGTGAATTTTATTGTATGGAAATTAAACTTTCATTGCAAACAATAAGAAAAAAAGAACACTAATTTGGGAATTAGGAGAATAGGGATCTAGTTTCAGTTATGCCACTAACCAGCTGTGTAACCACGAACTATTATCTAATCCTCTTTGGGTCTTGGAACCCAAAACTGTAAAATGCAACTGGAAAAATTTTCTCAAAGAGTCTATTGCTATGTTCTACAAAGACTTCCTTCTTTAAGCAATGTGGTGGACCAGATGGCCTATTTCAGATCAGATGGCCTACTTCAGTTGCTGAAGTATCACTGTGGGGGTGACTGGACTAAAATACCCAATCTGTACACATGGTTCTGAAAAGTCTTCTTGGATTAGAAAGTAGTGTTTCTAATTTGTGTAACTCAAAAGATGAAGCTCTAGGAAAGTCCTCTGGTCATGCAATTCTTAACTAAAATTTGACACATATATTTGGACAATGTGGAAGAAGTCCTTCAAGAAACACTAATGTTTAATGAGCTATAAGTGGCCCTGGTAAACAATCATGGTCTTTTTTCACTTTGTAGGCACTAATTAAAAAGGCATTTGGAGATGGTGGCATTTACTGCCTTCATCTGCTTTATCTGCCAGTTTGGATACTAGTGTCTACTGCCCAAAGTAACTCAACCCTCATAGTTGTGATTACATTTTTACACTATCCATGTATTTGTAGCCAAGGAAGACACTGAAAAGGACACCCAGGAGTGATATATATATAGTGTTCCTGAGATGAGGGAAACATTTATAACTTCAAAAGGGAAGATACTGAGAATAAAAAATAATCTTGATAATGATGTTTAACGTTTACATTTTTGCCCCTGTAATACAAAAGTCCACAAATTATAGTCCACCAGCTATGTCTGTGAATAAAGTTTCATTGGTACACTGCTACAGCTCAATTCATTTCAGATTATCTGTGGTTGTTTTTACATGATGTGATAGTTGCCACAGATTGCCACAGATACTATATGGCCTTTATTAAGACTAAAATACATACATTTGGCCCTTTCAAAAAAAAAGTCTGCCAACCTATTTTCATAGAATATGCCATAAACTAGGCTATACAGTTTACAAATAAAATTTCATTTAACCATCACAGCACCACCATGAAATAGAATTATTATCCCATCTGACAGATCAGAGGTGGTGAAATATAATGGATAAAAGTTTGCTGTTGAGTCAGACAGACCTGTACTATGCTCTTTATTAGCAGTCTGACTTCGGGTCTATTAAAATTTTTTTTAAAGGTTTTATTTATTTATTTATTCATGAGAGACACACAAAGAGGCAAGAAACATAGGCAGAGGGAGAAGCAGGTTCCATGTAGGGAGCTGATGTGATACTCCATCTCAGGACCCTGGGATCACACCCTCAGCCCAAGCCAGACGCTCAACCACTGAGACACCTAGGTATCCCTATTACTTAAATTCTTAATCTTCTGTTTCCCTGTATGTAAGTTGGGGTTAACCACACCATTGATCATGGTAGGGTAACTATCAGGAGTTGATGTGACAATTAGTGCAGTGATTTGTGTGTATAGTAAAATTTAAAATTCATTAGCCATCTGAGAAACAGTCAGCTTTCAGTATCCCTGGGGTCTTTTTCTTCCTACAAATACTGTCCATTACTAAAAAAGCTACGGATGCCCCCTCAAATGCTTGGTTATGAATTAATTTGATATTTTGCACCACCGCTGTGTGTTACATAAGGAACCTTTCTCCTGTCTCTCATGAATCAAGGAGAGAACAATGATGTTTCCAGCTCTGTACTGCATTTCCCAAGATAACTGGAGGTGCCATAACATGGGAGAGTTTTCTGCAGAAATGAGCAAACTAGCAAGACCACCAAACTGACGTCCTGGCCACTTCGTGGATAGGACACAGAAGACCAAAAGGCTGTATGGAGGAAGAAACCACCTCAGTGGTCTCCAAGGGAACATTTAAAGCAGGACCAGACATGGGTTATGTTTCTTGCAAATATCAGATAGTTACAGGGCCACTGTGAACAAAAGAAGGGAAATCAGAGGCCAGCATTTCAGCTGAAGGACAGTTCTGGCTTTAGATGATGAGCTGTTTTATAAATTTTTTGTCATGATTCATTGTCAGTGCCTATAAACTGATATGCTTGCTATGAATCCACCATGTACACTTTTAAAATACCTTATAGTTTTTGTCTCTGGGTCAGCATCCAGGAGGAGGAGATTAAGAAAAAGCAGGGTAGAAACTTCACATTCTCTGTGTTCAGATGACCCAAAGGAGCTCCCCCAGTCCTTTTGAGACCATCTTAGTCCAATTACTGTAATGGGGTTCCTGGCCAACTGTGTGAAAATGATTGGTACAGAATCAATAGCTTAAGACCAGTTTTAAAACAGCCATCAAAAAGTCGCAAAAGGAGGCTTAGCTATTATTTTCTTTAGAAACATGTTGAGAGATTTCCAGAAGCTAAGTAGCATTCTAAAATCTTAGTTTGGACTTATTCGGCATATTATTTCTACTGATTAATATTTGCAGAGATGAGGAATCAAATATTCAATACCAAATCACGTATCACCCCTGTGGTGAATTTCCCTATGATCTATATGTTATGCCAGTCCTTTACTTGGGTAGAATAACATTCCAATTTTTATTATAGCAAACCCAGACCTAAAATATTTTAAGCCTACCCCAGCTGCCTTTAGAACTTCTATTATCAGTCATAAAAACAACTTGTCAATTTTTTTTGTTTCACTTTTTTAAAAAAAGAAACCATCGCTTCAACAAGGCTATAGATTTTCTAAAGTCGGCCTGGCATGAAATGAGTTTGAACATTAACATGTAAAGGACAAGCAATAAAAAAGGTAATATGAGTGCAGATAGAATATCCAAGAGCTAGTGAACATGATCTCTTCTAAAGGGAATGGAATGAAAGAATGCAAAATGCACAGCTCTTCAAAGCTAAAGGAAGTGACAACAACTGAATTGAAAAGGCTGAACTTAGCATTACCTTCCCAGAACACAAACATATATTTAGCTTAATAGACTTGAGTACTATCTCAGGAAAAATCTTATATATTATGCATCTAGGGCAATGAAAGCTGTAGAAAATGATTTTGCAAAGCAAACACACTGCAGGCTGACAGCAGCACGGGGGGGGGAGGAGTCTAAGGCACATGAGATGAGTTTAGGTCTCATTTTCTCCATATCATCAGAAGAAGAAAACAAAAGAGCAGAGGAAACCTCAAGACACTAACCAGACCTGGTAGAGAATGATACATGTGATCGAAGCTTAAAAAATGTGACATACTTTCTGGTTATAAACATAATGTAGATTTAAACTAGAAAATTTGGAAAATATAAAGAAAATAATTAAAATCACCCACAATCCCACCACCTAGAGAGAATCATTATCCAAATATTGGCACGTTCATTGGCATTCCTTTTTCTGTGTACATATAAAAATATGTTCTTTTTAAGAAAACTGGTTCATACTGTAAAATATGGTCTTTTCCCCTCTACCCCCACTTCCTATTACTTCTTGAGTACTTTCCCCACATTGTCATATATTCCTTGAAGATTTAATTTTAATGACTGTGTTATATTGTATCTTATGAGTTAAAGCAGAATTATTTCTTTCCATATTGCTGAACCTCTAGGTTGTTCATAATTTTTCAGTTTTATAAATAGCACCAGGATGGACTTTCTTATAATAAATCTTTGAATCTCTATTTACTTCTTCAAAGAAACTAACAAGTATATCAGTATGCCAGATTCAAATTTAAATCACTCAGTGTATTTGTACCTATAAATTTACCACTGGAAGCCTCTGGAGACAAATGCAAATAATGCATATCAAATAAACACACTATTTTCATATCACTCGAAATCTGTATTCATCCTTCTAGAGCAGTCATCTTTAGGCAGTACATCGCTTTCTCTAGGCAAATGGTCTATTACTGGGTTATAATCTAAATGCAACAACATGAAACTTGGCTGACCCAGATTTCTCCAATATCAGTATGCACACAGTTACAATATTCAACAGATTGAAAAATACCCCAGGCTCTCAAAAACACATATTTTAGCACCCTTTCACTTAAAATGGTGTGTAATGGACATTAAAATAAAATAAATAAAGGACTATAGCCAGTGGAGTTTGGTAGCAACCAATCTTATGTAGACACGAGTTACACATAGTGCAACTTAAAGTTTTCTTCAAATTCTAGCTCTCTCCTGTCACTTCCTGTTATAGGTCCCTGAAGCACTCCCAATATATCGAATTTATAAATGATTCTTGTTAAGAATTATATGGTCATAATATCCCAGGCTTAAATTCTTTACAGTCTGTTTTTTATAAAAAAAAGATTCTATTTTCAGGATGCTAAAGAGCATTCTCAAAAATCACTGAAGAGTATGTGTTCATAGGCATATATATACAGACACATACCTTTAAAATGGTTTATTTTTTCCATTAGTCAATGAAAAGCAAAGTAAAATGAAACACAACAAAAATCCCACTTTTATCACGATCCTATGAACTATGCAATCATGCGAATTCTGAGGCCCGTGACTAAGAGAGCTTGGGCAGCACTATACTATAAATTGAAGGGGTGTGATTGTATCCATATCCATATCCTATGTAAGTTCTCTAGGGTTGTGCAGTGCACAACCTATATAACGCTATGTGATGTTCTTGAAATTAGGCCATCAGATAATTCCTTTTGCTCATCCATTACTTATTTGTGTATCCTTCCCCAGTGACCCATGAAAAAGAGAAGTTTTAGGAGGGAAGTGGGCTTTAAATCTATATGCCTTTAAAAAAAATAAAAGAAATTCTGCAAAAACACAAAAATAGTTTCTCCCTGGCTCCCCTTTGTCATGGTGGTAAAGGTTTCTTTCTTCCCATCCTCCCCCCCTTCCATCCACCCACAAGGCAGCAGCAGGATACCTTGTGTGAGTAACTGTAGGTTTCTGACTTCTTCTCGCACCTTCAGCTGGAGCACCTGTTGTAAGATGTGCTGCCGGAGGTTCTCCTGGGCAATCCCCATCCGCTCAAGCTTTTTGTCAGTAAGTCTCAGCAGGGCTCGCCCTGCGGGGTTTCAAGAAATAAAAGAAAAAGCAAATGAACAATGGCTAAAAAGGATTTCCATCCCCATTTTGGCTAATCTTTCCTTAAAGGTAAGGTTCCTTCTAAACAGATGCTTTAGAATTGAGGGTCCTCAATTATTCTTATTGACAAAAATTGATAATATGGATAAAGAAAATGCACAAATTTAGAGAAGAACCTCACTTTTTAATCTAATTTTGGCAATTCTCAGCTGAAAACACACGGAGTCAAATAAAATAGCACAATTTTAACCTGGGTATTTTGGACACAGATTGCAGGTTTCCATAGAAACAACGCACTTTGGTGAGTGATGGGTCCTGAGGCTGGCCTGTAGGAACTCATGCACTGACAGACCAGTGGAAGACCTGGATATTGTAGCTGTGGTTATAGAGAAACTCCATCAATGTTTAACTTGGGTTGCAATAATGTTTCTGTGAAACATGCATGTGAAGTTCCAGTTTTAATCTGCAGGCATTTGCCTGTTGCATCCCTAGTGCTGGGCTAGAGTTCATTTCTAGCCAGTGGGAGCCAAACCTTAATCTCAGCCTCTGGCCTCAGGCAAGGGCTACAGGAGTGGCCGTGGGTGAGGGGAGCAAGGTGAGGGCATCTAAAGATTGCAAAACAAGGAGCCTCCAGGAGTGAGTGCCTGCAGTGTGCAGACACTCCCAAGGCCCTAGGCAGCCTGGCATGGCTTCTTCTTCCCCAGGAAGTCTGCATGACTCCCTTCCTACAGTAGTTTCCATCAAATTCCACAATTCTCTGCCACTCTGTGATTGCCCTGAAAGAAGCATACTTCCATTGTGAGAGTTTAGCACAAGAAATAAAGAGAATGATGGTGGTTAAATGCTGTAGCATTACCCTGTTCTCTCTCCCCAGCACCCCATCATCATACTTGCAGATCTTTCTCATTTCAACTGATGTAGAGTCAACTATGTGTGATGAATGGTATATCCTTGGGTATATTATCACCTACACTTCAGAAAATAAATTCTCTACCTCCTCAGAACAGAAACCCAACAGCTAGAAGATGGGGTCAATGGACATTTTCATCAGAAAAATAGGGAAGTCTGGGTCCTGTGAATAGAGACAGGCAAAGGGAAAGAATCAGGTAGGAGTGATCTGTGCTGTTTGCTTTTCCCTTTTACCTCCCATTAACCCTTGCTAAATGTATCAGTTGGGATAAGTTAGGTAACATGTTACAGTAACAAATGATCCCCCAAATATCAGTGGTTACAATAAGGTTTATATCTTGCCTAGTGTACACATCAAATTCAAATCCATCCATCCTGAACATTGCTGCTTATTGTACCAGAGAGAAAAGAGGTGTTAAAAGGTCTCATGGCATCACAGCCTAGAGGTCATTTACATGAGCTAATGTAAGGGTCATTAGCCAGAGCTAATCACATGAACTTTCCCACCACACAGTGTTCACACATAAACTGCACTTCCATCATGTGTCAGGAAGGTGACGCGGGGAGAGAAATATTGGATGGGCAGCCTGATAAGAACTAAACACCAATACGGACTTGGCTTTGGACCAGTGCCTGGCAGGGAAGTGAATGCAGTGAGCTGTGGTGGTCTAAAGCTTCAGTAAAAGCTACATCTGGAAGAGGAAGGTGAGGTAGGGGAAAGGAATCCTAGGTGGCCATAGCTGAGTCTTGACAACACAAGGCAGATTGTGGTGGCCTTGAGAACAAAAGGAAAGAACATAGACTCCAAGTAGTTCTGGTTATCTCCTGTGATAGACAGAATGACGCCCTCCCCTCCAGAGATGTATATATCCTCATCTCTGAGACCTGTGAATTTGTTACCTCACATGACAAAAGGGACTTTACAAGTCTGATTATGTTAAGGGTCTTAAGATGAGAGAGTATCTGGCATTATCCAGATGGGTCTAATCTAATTACACAGGCTTTTATAAGTGGAAAAGAGAGCCACAGAGAGAGAAGTGACAATGGAAGCGGAAGTCAGAGTGAGGTGGCCACAAGCCAAGGAATTCAGGCTTCTAGAAGCTGGAAAAGACAAGGACATGGATTCTCTACCATACTCTTCCATCAGGAAGCATCTCTACCGACACCATGATTTTCTCTAAGATTCATTTCGGACTTCTGATCTCTATGATCTCTACAACTATAACACAGTTAAGCTGTATAATTTTATGCCACTAAGTTTGTGGTCATCTGTTTCAGCAGCAATTGTTCTTTTGATTGAAATTTAACATACTTTTAAGAAATGAACCGATGGCTTTAGATTCCCTTTCCTAGTTTCTGGGCAGTGACATACTCAAAGGTAGAGAACCAAGGGGTGGTGAGCCTGAGTCCGAAGCTTCCAGGACAACCCTGCCTTCAAATGCCCTCTTTACTGTCAGACCTTGGTCCTGAAGTTTCATTTCAGGAAGCATGGTATTGGGTATCCTCTATGCGGATAATCTGCTTCCAAATAAGATATCCAGCTCTTTATACATGCTCTCAACTTACAATGCTGCATAAAAAGACTCCCTGAAGTTCAGATGTTCTAAATCCCTCTCAATACCAAAATATAGATCACCCATCCTCCTTTCTGTTCTCCATTAATTGAGCTGTGGTTTCATAAGCTGTGACATTCGGGTGCTCACACTGCTGAGGCACTGGTAAGATACACTGGAGCTTGGTCATGGTAAGCTGGCTGGTCTGTCTCTAGAGCACAAGCTAGTAAGTCAAGATGACAATTTTGTTCCAGTGTGCATGGCTCAGCTTCTCTGTCAGGTGGCCCCCTGAGAATCTCTAGCCTTGGTCTTTCCAGTAATGCACCTGCCTGGTTGATCCATAAGCCCTTTCAGAAAGTTATCCCCTACTTGGGTGAGTTAATAGCATTAGCTCTGAAAATGCAAGTTCCAAAATTCCATTAGTTGTAAAAAATCTGTGCTTTTTAGACTATGTGGTGTAAACAATTGTGCCTATCAACATTTCACATGCTAAATACTCAGCTGTTCAAACTGTTTTATGTAAATTCTGAGAAAATAGATATTATTTCCATTTTTGGAGAAAGGAAATTGGGAAGTTGAAAAATATTCAAAACACGAGAGCCTTTCCTAATTCTTCCTACTATACCTTTAGTTGTGCTTTCGCTTCCTTGGGAGGAAAATAAAAGGCCCAGACTATAAGAAGAGAGATTATGGGAAAATTGTACAGAACTTCCTGATAAAACAACTTCTAGAAAAGATCATGATCTGCACACTGACAGTGTTATGAACAAAATTTGATTTGTCTTCCTTGGATGGTTTCTACAGAGCCACTCAGGTCCTTAGTTCTGAAAAATCTGCCCAATAATTAGAGCATTTCAAGCAGCAAATGTCCCCTGTCCCATCACCTACTGCTGACCACAAAACAGTGTCCAAATAAATGTGGTGCTGCTTTTGATGCTGGTGTCAGGGAAACGATAAACAATCAACACTTTTTTTTTTTTTGCAATTTATGTTGTCATTTTTTGCTGCTTAGCATAAAAATCCAATTGTTAATTCAGCAAACATTTACTGTGCACCTACTGTGTCCCTGTCATTTTTTTATTCACCTTGACTATATAATGATGAACAGGACAGACAGGGTCAATCTTGGTGCCTTCAGAATGGCAAGGCAGGCAGCTCATGATAACTGTTGGCAGACATGAGTATTAAGAAAAGGCAAATATGAGATCACAGAACTGCATGACCTGACCTTGTCTGGGGACCAGGAGACTGTCACTGAGTAAAGAACATTTAACCTAACCACTTGAGGAGTAAGTAAGAGGTAGTCAGACCAAGACCACTGGATAAAGCAAAGATTTTTTTAAAAGTCCAGCAACAAGGTGGATGAAGAAGGAGCCCACTCTTGCAGAGAGAGAACAGAGGCATGCTGCTATAGTTTTTACGTTCCCTGCCTTTTCTCTTGAGAAGGTCATGGGCACCTCGCTCTGCATTCAGCTGTTCCACATAGAGAGGAATCAAGAAGAGAAAAATCAATTCAGTCTCAAAAGAGGAGCACTAACTAAAGTTCCTGATACTCCACACTTGTTATAAATTTAGTTAACCCAGGCTGCTCGGCCTTCACAGACCCATAGATTCTTGGAGTGGGAAGAAGCTTAAAGTCCTTCATTCACATTGATCATATGCCGACCTTTTACTTCTTTCCTTTGTTAAGCATTTATTGAGCATCACTGTATGCCTGACACTTTTCTGGGTCCTGAGGCTATAAATAGGAGTAGTATTTTCTGTCTTCATGGAGCTTACCATTTAGTTCGAGGGGCAGACAATTTTCAAATGAACTGATACAGGGGCAGACCGGGACCCTTACCGGAAGGATGGCACTTTGTAGTTTGGGTGGTGAGGCAAGGCTTCCCTCCACAGGTGACACTGGAACATCCGGAAGTGTTAAAGCAATGAGAGGAATGGCAGGAAGGCTAGTGTCATGAGGGTCAAGTGGACAAGAGAATGATAAGAAAGGCGGTCTGAAAGAAGGCAAGTGCCAGATCACACAGGGCCTCCTAGGCCCTGGTGAGGACTTTGGATATTATTCTGAACATGGGAAGTTTTAATAACTTCCCATGATGATGTGGACGTGATCTTACCTATTAAAAGAATCCCTGTGGTCACTATGTGGAGAACAGATTGGGGGTGTGGAGGTGGGGGTGGGAAGAGTTAGTACACTGCCATGGGACTCAAAACACGAGGTGTTGCTGCCTTGGATGAGGAAGGAGGGGGAAAAAGTCATAAGAAGTAGGAGAGTTCTAAATTGTGATACCTAGAAGTGGGGTGTGAAAAGAAGGCACACCTCAGAGATGATCAGGTTTTCAAGCGAAGCCACGAAGGGCTGGGTCTTCCATTTCAGTGCAGGAAGTTGAGTCAAATGAGGATGTGTTGGAGGCACAGAAAATCATGGTAGTATGAGTGCTATTTTTTTTTCTCTTGAGGTCACTTGGGATATAGAGAAGTAATGGAAAGAACAGAACTAAACAAAAGAAGGTTTGAATATTCTTCTTCCCAAATCCCAAAGCTCTGAGCTGATTGTAGGCAGGTCCTGGTGGAATTTAGAGAAATATGAGGGAGCAATTATGACCCACGCCCTGTACTGCTTCAACCCCAACAATGGTCCTCAGGGCTAAAAACGCTTTCCTAGGACCCTTGGTGAAAGCTCAAGCCAGGGAATATTCAGTGAGAAAAGTTCACCCAGCAGAAACACGGATCTGATGCTCTGCTAACGGGCCTGGAAAATTAGTACTGTGCTGCAATTTAAGCTTGAGTATAGATATAAAAGCTTTATCAAGTGTGGCCCACCACAATGCTAGCTCCGTAAGAATCAGTATCTTTCCTGTCAGCCTCCTTACTGTCCCTTGTTCCCTACGATTGCATGTAATGCTCAAATATTTATTGAGTGAATACACTTAGTGCTACTAAATGAATGTTCTCTTCTTTACTCACCGACTGATGATCTCAAGGTCATTAAATGACTATCTTTCTTGATGTAAGAGACTTGGCTGGAAACCGACTCCCAGGACAAGGAGAAACTGAAAATAGCAGAGGGAGGAGGCTGTATTGTGTTGGTGGTGGCCGCAGATGCCAAGTTGAAAGGAATAGAGAACTTGACGCTAAATGAGTACTTTGCCTTCCGGCAGGCTTAAAGAAAGACAAGTGTCTCCTCCTTCTTTTCTTTTTCTTTCTTTCTTTCTTTCTTTCTTTCTTTCTTTCTTTCTTTCTTTCTTTCTTTCTTTCTTTCAGATTTTATCCATTTATTTGAGAGGGAGAGAGGGGGAGAGGGAGAAAAAGGAAGAAAAAAAGAGACCACAAGAGCAGTGGGAGGGAGAAGCAGACTCCCCACCAAGCAGGGAGCCCCACTGGGACCCATCCCACAACCCGGGACCATGACCTGAGCCAAAGGCAGACACTTAACTGACTGAGCCATCCAGGCGCCCCCTCATTCTTCTTTTGAACAGGCACCAAGTGAGACTGCAAGCCTTGATGGGCAGATGGGCAGGAAGAATGGACGAGGAGTCATGGACACAGAGAACAGTGTATTCATTTCCTACAGCTGCTGTAACAAACTGTAAACATGGGGATTTAAAACAACAGAAACGTATTCCACATCCTCTGGAAGCTAGAAGTCCACCATCAGTTTCCCTAGCCTGAAATCAAAGTGTCATCAGGGCCACATTCGCCCTGGAAGTTGCCGGCGAGAATCCATTCTTGCAGCTTGCAGCTTCTGCTGGCTGCTAGCATTGCCTTGCTGGAGACCACATCACTCTAATCTGTGTATCCTGGTATCACCTTCTCTTCTGTGTGGGTAATCTCACTCTCCCTTCTCTTGGAAGCACGCTCGTGATGTGACTTAGGGTCCAATAAAATAATCCTGGATAACCTCTTCAGATGAAAACCACATCTTCGAAGACCTTTTGCCTTATAAGCATTTACCAGTTCCTTCACTAAACGGCTGCCATTCAGTCTACTTCAAGCTGGAAGGAATCTTTGGGATTTCAGAGTATGGCACAGGATTCGTTGTGTTCTACATAGAGAAGTGAGGCTGAGAGGGGAAGCTGACTAAAGCCACACAGGAAAAGCAGGGGGGGGGGGGAAGACTTAGGTCTAGACAAGTGTTTCTGACCTTCAGGCCCAATCTGGTCTTAGGTCTTGAGTTCAGGTGTTCCTTACCTTCTGCTCAGAATATTGTAACAGAAGCCCTGTCCCAGCTTTTTAAGATGGTGACTGTATGCCATAAAGCACAAGTAGAAATTTCTGGGTAAGCTGGCAGTGGTGCAAAGGATGTGGCTCCAAGCCCTACCCTGTTGGGAAGTCTTAGTACCACTCTGAGTGGTTGGGGACTTCTACTCTTCCCAGCAAAGAGGAACCACAGGGCCTCTCTTCTGCTAGAAATAAAGGTCACTTACAGTTCCCCAAAGAAAGGGCCATTTGTACCCTAGGCTAGCGCCAAACCTGCTCTCAGATAAAGGCCTGTGCCATGCACCAAGTAGGTGTCCCTGGCTCTACCCACTCTTGGCTGCTCAAAAGCTACAGAGTGATGAATGCTGGACACACGGCCAGGGTCCCACAGCCTGAACCCTTGTATCTCCATCTCCTCATCATTCCAAAGTCATAATATCTGGAACAAAGAAATAAGGAGAGAGGTGGAATGGCTAAAAGCACAGGATCAGGAACTAAAAGGTTTCAATAAATGCCCAGGAAAGCATATTTCAGTCTTAGCTTTCTCATCTTTGCAATGGGGATGAAATGACACTATTTCATAGGGAGACTGAGGATCCATCAACATAAAACACATGCCCTTTGCAAACTGAAATCATTAACATCATGCAATATGGTTCCTTTTTTTTTATAAATGTTTTTTTTTCTTTTTTTTTAATTTTTATTTATTTATGATAATCACACACACACACAGAGAGAGAGAGAGGGAGGCAGAGACACAGGCAGAGGGAGAAGCAGGCTCCATGCACCGGGAGCCCGACGTGGGACTCGATCCCGGGTCTCCAGGATCGCGCCCTGGGCCAAAGGCAGGCGCTAAACCGCTGTGCCACCCAGGGATCCCTGCAATATGGTTCCTATAGTTCTCTGGCTGAGAATGCTTCCCCCTCCTCATAGCAATGATCATGGTTATCAAACATTTATTGAATAGTCACAGAGTTAAACACTGTCCGGAGAGTTTGACACAGATTACCTTACTTTCAACAATTTCTCGAAGATACTTCTACTATCTATACCTGATTAAGAGTGGCTATCCCCATCTGAAGGTCATATACCCACTAAGCTACAGATCTAGGATACAAATATACATAAAGACCATGCTCTTAACCATGCGTTAAACTGCCACCCCAAAATTTTTCAAGCAGACTTTATGTGTCCCCAAACCCATGTCTGCCAATTCTTGAGCAGGGAGCACCAAAGGTCAGGAGAGAGGCTGAGGGGCAGAAAAGGGTCATCATCTTGGATGAGTTAAAGGCAAGCAGTGCAAACACTGGCATAACTTCACAATACACAAGCTGCGATGCCCTTCATTCTTTGGTCTTCACTCGGTAGTGTATCCCAGGAGACTGAATGGTCTTTGAGAGCAGCCATTAAGTAGATTATCTATGTCTGCACCATGAACTGAACAGATCATGCCACTAGGTGTTAGGAAGAGAAAGATAAGATGATTTTCCCTGCCAGTGGGACAAGCACAGGTTCATTCAGAGCCCACAGGAGGGGTACCTAACTTTAGCTGGGGTCCTTGAACAACAACAACAACAACAACAACAACAAAAGCCAAGATGGTGAGTAGGAGGGAGAAGGCATTCAAGGCATGGGACAGCATAGGCTAAGACAGGGATCTGAGAACCAAAAGGTACATTTAAGGAACTCTTAAGAACCTTGAGATTGTTGTGTGTGAAACATGAAGCAGGGAGCACATCATGTAGGATCCTGCCATTTCATGATGTTCTACCCTATAGATGGGCCCGTCTTACTCTTTTTTGTTTACCTCAAAGTAGCACGTAGGATACACCAAAGGATGATGTGCACGGTACAAAAAAACACTTTCATTTGTAGGACGAATACCTCATTTTTGCCTACATTATATCGCTGCCCATTTCTTTAAAAGTTTCATTTATTTATTCATGAGACACAGAGAGAGGCAGAGACAGGCAGAGGGAGAAGCAGGCTCCACACAGGGAGCCCCATGTGGGACTCGATCCCAGGACTCCAGGATCATGTCTTGGACCAAAGGCAAGCACCAAACCGTTGAGCCACCCAGGCGTCCCCCTGCCCATTTCTGATAAAAGAATCTCTCTTGACCTTTGGGAACTGGTCCTCCTCATCTGGTGGGCCTTTTAATAATTTAAAAAAAATTCCCTGTGGTACCTTTTACTTCTAAAGTACTATGCAATATTCTTATTTTTTAAAAAGATTTTATTTATTTACTCATGAGAGACAGAGAGAGAGAGAGAGAGAGAGAGAGATGCAGACATAGGCAGAGGGAGAATCAGGCTCCTCATAGGCTCCTCATCGAGTCCCCAATGTGAGACTGGATCCTCCAATCAGGATCATACCCTGAGCCGAAGGCAGATGCTCAACTGCTGAGCCACCCAGGTGTCCCACAATGTTCTTGCTTATTATATTTATTTTTCATTTTCAGATTCCTTTCTACCTCTTCCCATAATGTAAGATCCACAACAGCAGGGCTTCATGGATGTTTCAAAGCATGTAGTTAAAGCCTAACTCAAAGTAGGCACTAGATACATATAGGTTACCCACCTGGTGGCTCAGTCAGTTAAGTGTCCCACTTGGTTTTGGCTCAAGTCATGATCTGATGGGTCATAAGATTGAGTCTTGCATCAAGTCCCTCATTGGGCTCTGCTCTCAGTGGGGAGTCTGCTTGAAGATTCTCTTCCTGTGTCCCTCCCTCCCCACTCATGCACACATGTTCTCTCACTCTAAAATGAATATATTAAAAAAATATATATATATGTTAAATTAATGCTGTGTGTTCACTAGAATTTGTTGGAATTACTAAAATGCACTAGAATTGCCATGATTTATAAGAGAGAAGTTCTTTCTTTCTTAGATCATGTCCCAAGGGACAATACAAGCCTAGACTTACTGTCAGTCGCTATCTTTGTCAACACATGGAGAGAATTTGCTAGAGAATTAAGCCAACAGAAAACGCAAAGCTGAGAGATTAAAAAAAAAGGGGGGGGAGTGAGAAAGAAAATAACAATATGGGATCTCCTGAATACAGCCCTGCATGAAGTCAGATACCCCTGGATTTCTCATTTATGTAAGGCAATACGGGGTGGGGCTGGTTAGCAAGGTGAGATCATTTACACCACTTGATTATAGCATTTATACCACATGATTCCCAGTGAATCTTGACTTACAGATCCAAGCTCATATATAATGCTTAGTTGAGGCACTGCACTGCCCCTCTTATTCTCATTTCAAGAAAGCCCATTATGATAGGTAAGAATGATATGTAACCTACCTTATAATAATTGGTTTTCAGAAAGTTAATCATTGGCAAATTTTGGTATTTTAATTTTTATTACTTATAAATTATTTGGTATACACCTTAAATCTGACTGTACATTTTTATTTGATGCACCTGGTACAAACTACTTACCAAATTTATGACCAGTGGTCGAAAATACAAATGTTGTCAAATGTGTGAAGAGAACCACTCTAAGGGACAACAGGGAGTAGGTGGACCACAGTAGATTGGACAATTTGGTTCTTTAACTTTCTAAAATAAGCAATTCCAATCCATTTTTGCTATGCTAGATATAGGCTGAGTGTTGCTACTTCTACTATTTTTAAGTTAAGAACAACTGAAAATCTAGAAGTTTTATGAAGCCTCCCAATTTAAAATTTGCCCGTTTTTTTCCATACTATGAGAGCCAAACAATTCATGAATATGGGTCCTATTTGGCTCAAAGGTTTCCACCCACAACATCTGACTTTTAACCACCCCCTCCCACATCCCTCCCACAGGCAATGGAAAGTGATTCCGGAACCTCACCTTCAGCGTCTCATCAGGCTTTAGGAACAGACTCCAAGTTTTGTGATTCCATTCTCTACAGCCTATTCTAAATTAACAGCCAACTGAGACCAAGGGGAGTTGAAGACTAACACGAACTGGCCCTCTGTTTTTTCTAACTTGGATATGCCTTAAAAATCCATTTTCATAAGTAACCCCCATCCCAGTGCTTGATTTCCTAAAAGTGACTGTGAACCAATACCAGAGCTAACAAGGACTTTGAGGTCAGCCAACCTATTGCCTCATTTGTTGGCAAGAACGCGTGCAAAACCTTCCAAGACCAATAAATTTCTTCTCACTTCTACCTGAGAGCACAGCCCACTTGCCAAGCCTGGTCACTCACTTGGTTACATTAAGAATGATTAGCCATTAATTGAAGGCTAAGAGAAGGATTCATGGACATTTATTTGCACTGTAGTTGCTGTAAGTAATTTACTATACTGATGGGAACTGTATGCATTGGTTGTTTTGTTCTGTTGTTTTTAACCAGTCTAGGTTAAAAGGGCTGTCTTAGACAATCTAGTTTTTTTTTAAACCTAATATTATTTAAATTCAATTAATTAACATATAGTGTATTATTAATTTCAGAGGTAGAGTTCAGTTGAATGTAACACCCAGTGTTCATTACATCACGTGCCCTCCTGAATGCCCATCACCTAGTTACCCCATCCCCCACCCCTCTACTGACAATCTAGTTTTTTGGTTCAATACATTCAGGTGCTTATGATGTTAATCGGAAGAAACTGGAATAATGTTATTTCCCATCTGAAATATAAATTCAGAAAGAAAGGATATGATAGTGTTTTTCAAACAGAGTGAATATGTAGCCTTGCACTATTCTTTAGCCCTCCAAGAAGGAATACACATCTTCCAAACAGTAAATTAAAGGTTAAATCCTTTTATGTTGTTGGTAGTACATAGAGTTACCAAATCCCCTCCAAAAATTAATTTAAGAAACCCCTAAAACATTTTGTTTGGGGATTCTGCTTTAGTCCCTGGGAAGACTCAGTAATTACTTCCCTTGTACCTCAGAGCAGATTTTTCAAGCAAGGAAATCTAGTACCGACATAACGGAGAATAGAGCTGAAGATTTATGATATCATAAACAACCTTCAAGGTCTTTTCTGTTTTTGATAGGTAGACCCAACCTCTTGGTATGTTTGCTTTTATTTATTAGCATTTGTATGCATTGTTTTGGGATTTTCTGTTAATTGAGTGCCACTAGGTGAGCAACCCACCATGAACTAGGCATTTTTTGAAATTAGTTGCCAAGAAGCATGTGAGATATCTATTGACAAGTGTCCTCCCAGCCCTTGATATTCTGCTCATGGCCATAACAGCCAAAACTGTACAGCGTTCATATGCTGAAAACAAGCACTGGGCATACTAGCTTCTCCATGTGAATTAATTTGAACTAGTGACTCAGAGCCAAAGTAATGTTTAAAAAAAGTTTTTAAGCTACGTTGACTCTTTCTGATGCTTAGGAATTTGTTCTTCTTTAAATGTTTAAATGCTTAACTTTATTAGTATTGGGGATTTTTTTTAGTAGAAAAATCAATAAGTGAGAACTGTCCCTGGTCCAGATATCTTCAACAGAAGACATGGAAACTTCTCCTGTCTTCGGTGAGATGAAAAATTACCTGTGATGTAAGATCAGAAAATATTAAAAAGTCTTAAAAGCAATTATTGAAAGAACCTGTAGCAATGACCATGAGGACCATAAGATCTTGAAAGTTAGGGCTGGATTAACCAGTTATTAGCTACCTGGTTATTTCTCAGCAATGTTTCACTTTCCTAGGCTTCAATTTCTTTACTGGTAAACTGGGGATGATGAGACACCCTCTCTCTCATGTTGTCCTGATTAAGTACTCAAGAAAGTAAGCAAATAGAAAATAATGTTGCCACTTTTAGAAAGAATGGTAAGAAACCCACCCAGGAGCCTATGGGTAGTGGTATAGCTCACTTCAAAACTGATGGGGTTACCTGAAAGGGTGGGACCCTGATGGTGAGAGCAAGAATCTTTTATCGGGAATGAGTGGTAACAAGGTAAAAGAAATTCTACTTACTACATGCCAAATTTCAAAAGCCATCAACAAGACATGAAAGTAGAATGGAACTCTTCTCCTTAACTTAGTCTATTTTGGCACTATTGACACTTGAGGCTGGATAATTCTCTGTTGTGGGGGGTTGGGGGTGTCCTGTGCATTGTAGGATGTTCTGTAGAGTCTCTGGCTTCCACTTGATAGATGCTGGTAGCACCAGCTCCCAGTTGTGCCAATCAAAAATGTCTCTAAAGTTCTGCCAAATGTCTGCTAGAGGGCAAAATCCCCCCGGTTAAGGACCATGTATCTGGATGTTTGCTTCCCACAGATTCTCAAAATGCTAATCTCCAAGAGACAGACTAATCCTCAGCATTGAAGGTTCATGGGACTCAGGTGGTTGAGGAGACAAACCAATCCAAAACTCACTTTTGGGAAAAGCATCTACTATGTGTTAGACCTTTCTCCATTCATTGTCCCATTTAATCCACAAAGCACCTTGGAAAGCATTCTTAACTCCATTTTAAAGATGAGAAAATGGAGATAGCACCAAAGCACCCAAGCAGCAGAACAGGGATTTCAACCCAGTTCCACAAGTAAAAATTTCCACGTGTTTGATTTTGAAATGTCTCAATCCTGTAACCACAGCACTTCAAATGAGATTTAACTTAAGGGGCCTCATGTAGTAGTAAAAGTTGACTGAGGGAACCAAGACCATAAGCTTTGACTGACACTGGCAATTTAGGTACACATCAACATAATATTATCTTCATGTAAAGAGTAAAAATAAGCTCAGCAAACTTGAAGTCCAAAATTTGATGTCAACAAGTTACATCACTAAAAGTTGTGTTATATTAAGAAAAGCAACATGAATACATTCTCAGTCTTATTTTTCCATGTCTCCATACATGTTACCCCTTCTAATGCCTTCCTTCCCTTCTTGTCTGATGGGCTTCAAGGACTGGCGTGGGTCTATCTTTTTCAGCAAGTGCCCCCTGACTCCCTTTGCAACCTTACCTTTGGAGCAGGTAAAATACAAGGTGGTAAGTGCTACAGTAAGGATCTCTATTTCTCTACCTAAAGGTTCTTTTTTTTTTTTTTTTTACCTAAAGGTTCTTAAAGGTGTATCTTTTCATTTATATATTGCCAATATCCAGGAAATGGCTTAATAAATTACTGAAATAATACTTGGACAGTGTCACAATAAAGTGTGTCAAAGGAAACCCAAGTTAGAGAACGTGGCAGACCCTAAGGATAACAGTCCCATGTTGCATTGTCACATACATTTGAACTAAATGGCTTTGCCATGTCTGTAGCATCAATACTTTGACTTTGCAAAAAAGATCTGCAGGCTTGCAAGAGCCATCAAATAGTCCAGGCTGGTGATGGTGCTAATGGTTGCAGGATTTGAGACAAAATGGATAACGGCTTTCTTCTCTTATTCGTTCATCTCAGAGATTATAATGCTAGAGTAGGAAGATGGGAAGAACAGAATGAGGGAGAAAACTGATGCTGTGATGAGTTTGATCACTCCTGTAGTGCAGCAGCACAAGGAGAAGGGGCACTGGATGGCCCAGGCAGCATGGACAAATGGCTTTATGATGATTATGGGTACAACCCATGGAATCAGACGTTTGGGTATGAATCACATCTCTGTCACTTAAGTGACATGCCACCTTAAGCAAACTACTTAACCTGATTTAAGTGTTCATTTTTCCATCTTATCAGTGAGTATGAGTATCTCTGTCACAGAAATATTTATAAAGAATAAATGAGATGATACATGAATAGCACAATGCCTTCAGAAAAAGTTAGCAATGGATGATAATGATCAGTCCTAGGACGGAGGACTAGCCACAGATGAGCCTATGATCAGCAGTGTGGCTCCTGTGTTCCCACAGATGAAATGTACGGCAACCTCCATGCTAATTACAAACACCGACACTGACGTAGCACACCTCTTTATTCACTGTTACTGCAACCTTTGCTTCATGGCTCAAATCACTTAGCTGCCCTCAATTTCTCTTCTTACAATTCCACTTTATAGGAAGTGTGTCTTTAAAGTAATGTCAAATTGAATTTTTTTCTAAAAAACTCTAGTTGCAATGAGACATTTCAAGAATTATTTGGAAAGAAAGCAAAGCAAGGTCAACTTGGGTTTTCTCCAAGAAGCATGCTAGAGCCAGTGTTCTGGGACCAAATGGCCATGTATGAGGGTTCTCCAACCTCAAAAGGTTTTAAATTATTATTGTAAGTATAATAATTTGTTCACTGTGGACACAAAGACATACTATAATCAATGATGAACTCTTTACAATCAGTCATAAATGATAAAATGGACTGTAAATAAATTGGTAAAATGGAAGATGAAGGAAAAAGTGAGACTCTTTGATATGATTTTTTTCCTTCTGATTTAGATTTGGTTATAAAATATTTGGTTCACTATTGGTTCATTCTTCTAGTGATAATGCAATTAATAACTCATACTTTAATCATGTTGATTTCTGAGGGGAGAGACCTGAACTTGTAAGTAGAACACTTGGATTTGAAGCCTGGTGCCTCCATACCATGGATACTATGTACTTGGACTGCTTACTTAATGCCACTGAGTCACAGTTTCTTCATATGAAAAATGGGAATAATGATCCTAATCACTTGGAGTTTTCTATGTAAAAGTTAAATTAATTAAAAGTACACTTGGAAGTGCCTACCACAGTATGTGACTCAACACATTTCTTTCAAATTAAACATACAGATTATATAAAGACATGCCTCAGTCTTCTATAATTACCTTTACTATATTATAGTCATGAATTTGTTCACATGCCTGTCTTCCCTTCTAAATCCTAGATTCTTTAACGAAGAGAATGTGGCTTTCATTTAACTGAATAAATCCAGGGCTCTATGAAGTTGGTGATGTTCATTAAAGTATTGCTAAATGAATGAATGGATTTCTTCTGTGAGAAAGGGAGAGCTCATTTAAAGAAAACAGGCCCAGAAAAGTGAAGTGAGTCACTCAAAGAACACAGCTAGTAATTGGCAGAGCAAAAATTAGAACCAAGACACCTGATTCAAATTCATGCTGCCTGTATTTACAAAAGTTCAGCATTCATTTAATAAACAATTAATGATCTTCTAATGTCAGCCATTAGGCTACATGCTGGGTATAAGCCACAAATCCAGCTGATACGGTTGCTGTGCTCACAGAGCTACAGTTTAGTGGGGAAGTACACATTAAAAAAATTAACAGCCAAATAAATGTTCTTCATGAGAGAAACAGTGGAAACCCAGGTGAGACTGAGAAATGGGGAAAACAAATGTGAAGGAATCTTCAGGTTAAGATGAAGGATGAGAGCAACAAGAGTAGAAGAGCAAAAGTGCTCTGTGGCAAAGGAAAAAATATACAACATTCTGTGTAGAGTATTACTTTCAGAGAAGGCAAGAAGGCCAATAAGGTGAGCTTGTGGGAAGAGTGGAGGCCATCAGCTCAAGATGAAGACAGAGGGGCAGACCAGAGAAAGATCATTCATGGTCTTGGAGGCAAACAAGGGTCTCATTATTTACTGCAAGTGTAATAGGAAGTCAGCATAGAGCTTCAAGCAGGGCAGTGACATGATACAATTTTTATTTTAAAACTCTGGCTGCCTATAAAAATAGTCTCAGTTGACGATCTAAGTGACATCTGGAAGTACAGAAACTGGTCAGAAGACTGGAGCTTCTGTTGAACCCACAGATGGTGGTTGCTTCTATTAGAAAGACAGTGATGAAAGATGTACATTTTGCATGTAGAATCAAAAGGATTTGGTGGTAGATTAGGTATTATTTGAGGCAGGAGAGAAGGGATTGTTAAGGATGACTTCTGGTTTGGGCAATAAAAGAAAGTGCAGTTGCTGACATGGGGGGTACTGAGTGAGCAAATTCAAGGGAAAAGATCAATACCTCTGGTTAGAACATGCAATACCTTTGAACTATGAGATATTCAGTAGAAATGTAAAGTTGGTAGGTTTTCACACTGGAGCTCCACACAGAAGTCAGGTCTGGAGTTTATCTTGGAGTTGCTATTATAGAGTTGACACAGAAATCCACAAAGAGAAAGAAGCATGAACAGGGGGTAGTCTTCAGACTGATCCTTTGAGGAACACTAGCACTGAGTGGGTAAATCAGTGAGATAAGCCAACAAGGACACTGATAAGGAGTGGCTGAAGACAGGGAAATAAATGTGGGAGCATGAGATGTCAGGAGGAGTGTGGTTCAAGAAAGAGAAGGGGCCATTTGGGACTCTGAGGAGCCTACCAAAGTGTAGTCACTAGAACACAATGTGGAATGTAAGGTCCTTGATGCATAGGAACCCTGGGTGAACTAACCGTGTGAAGGGTGAAGGGTCACTCAATAACTTTTCTCCTAGGTTAGGTTTTGTTTGACCCAACAGATGACGGTAAAAGAGGTGTATGGAAATGGCTCCATAAACCTTTGACATCATCATTATCAATAATAAAATCATTATCAACAGTTCATTTGGACAATTATGATGGTCTGGATATAAGTGGACAATTTCTTATTCTTCACTTTCTTTTTTGGAATAGCCATTTGGACAAGTTCTATTATTACCCTCATTTTTAAAAGGAGGAAAATGGAAGTCGACAATTTCAATGACTACGATCATCACATGGATAGTAAGAGACAGAATTTTCAGTTATTATTTTTCTATTCAAAAACTCATCTTCTCCTATTCTGTAACCTGGCCTTTCTATGCATATGAACAGAGCTTTTAAAAAAGAGGAGAATTTAAAAAAAAATTTTTAGTCCCTCATTAGAGTTCCTCTTGCATAGTAAGCCATCAATAAATTGTTGATGGAAGGATGGAAGAGAAGGAAAAAATTGAGGGAGACTAACTAGAGAAGACTAGAAACTAGATAACTTAAGTCAAATCAATGTTGTTCTACCAACTGGTATAGACTTAGTGCTGTGCCACTCAGATCTCCCTTAAAAACTAAGGAACTTCCCAGCTGTTGCAAGGGAGTGTTGCGTGGTGTGTCCTCTCTCAGCTGTTGGCCCTTCTTTCAACCTGGGCTGCAAAAGAACCACCATGCCCAAGGTCATACTTCTCTTCCTGAGAGCAGCCTGCATCCGATCCTGGTGGACAGGGGTGGAGAGAGAAGGTATAAAGATCCAGGCCCCCAAAATAATCCAGGCCCAGCTTGGGACAACCCCAAAGGTCAATTCCAGCTCCAGGGCTGTGGTTGACCACGGTCTTCTCATGAATGAGTAACAACCCAACTTCTCCCCTGTCCAGCTGTGTTTCTTTCATTTCCTCCATTGGTTTTAAACTTTAGGATACCACCCAATACACTTCCAACGTGCAGCTCTTCTCTGAGCTTGCCTTCTGGGAAACTGAAACTCTAACAGGGTTTCACTGGGCAAAGGGATTCCTGATTGATTCTCTGACATAAACATTATGTGTTGCCTGTGGTGATTTTAAAACAGCTCGGGTGGCTTCACTGTATCATCCAACATGCTTCTAGGTCACCTACCTCCATTGTTAGTAGGTGTGTGTGCAGGGAATGAAAATGAATTTAATAGTGGCCTCTGCAATATATAATTAGTAAGAAAAATCTGCTACTAAAAATTCTGTGTGTATACCCTCTATTGATTTTGTAAGTGTGCCTCATTTTCCATATAACACTAGGAACACTAATCATAGTGCACACTGTATTTGGGCACTATGCAAATCATAAAACACAAAGGTATATATGCATGCACATACACATTTTCATACATACACAAAAACCTACATATGATCCACCTTACTGAGCGCTTGCTATATTTTAAACACTGTGATAAGTGCTGGGCCTGAATTAACTCATTGTATTTTCACAGGCAGGCACAATTCTCTCATTTTCCAGATGAGAAAACTAAAGCCCAGAGAGATTAAGAATCCTGACAAAGACTTCCAGCTAGAAAAGCTGATGCCTTGAGTCACTTCTGGGACCACCAGATTTTTTTTCAAACTCTGTACTTTTAATCACTACATCACAGTGAACATTAATTTGAGGAAATTTCTTATAACAATCTGTGAATGTGGTAAAAGGATAACAAAAACAAAGAAAGATTCACTGACCCCTCGTTGTGTAAATCTGGGTTTTGTAAAATGGGTTTCCTTAAAGTAGGAGACACCTACATATACAAATAAGTCAAAGTCACAAACAATGAAGCCACAGGGAAAATGCACCATTGTCCTTTGCCCCTTGCAAAAGCTACTTCCACTCAACAATTGAAGTAAGCTTGCTTTTACAATCGAATTGTTTTCCTTTATATGCAGAGTAATGGAGCATAGCAGAATACATGCCTTCAGCTACAAAAATCTGTAAATCAACACACACTCCACCATGTTGTGGCTGTGAGGACACCCTCACAAGCCAGAAGACAGCATCTGTCAAAGGAAGGGCTGATTCCAATGAATACTGAACAGCCACTAAAAACAGAAGTGAGACTGAAAAACACCTTATAACTGATAAATGTATTGCTGTCATAATATCAACAGCTTGAAGTCAATGAAAACTATACTGGTTAAATTAAGTCTTTTACATAAAGATGTCAAATGTTACAACTTCACTATTACAGTGAAGAATAGCTTCAAAATGAGCCTAAACGGAAGAATTAGATGATACCATCCTTAGAAATGACTATGGAATTGTTGGGTCTAAAACCTTAAATCTGTACTGGAACATCAAATTTCTCTTGGTTTGGATTGTATAATCCAAGCCACCTGGACCATTTTTGTATCTTGCTTCTAACAAAGAGTTCTCCCATAATCACAGAGTGCCGTGGAATCTGGACACATTTGAAAATGTGCATTTATTAACATTTCTTTCAGATTTTGATAGTGAAGCAAGTCTTTCAGATTGCTTTTTGCCTAAGGTCCTGTATGTTTTCTGGATTGATTACATCTCTGGGCTTTATTTAAAATACCAAAACAGGGGTACCTGGGTGATATAGTCAGTTAAGCATCCAACTCTTGGTTTCAGCTCAGGTCATGATCTCAGGGTCATGAGATAGAACCCTATTTTGGGCTCCACACTGTGGAGTCTGCTTGAGACTCTCTCTCCCTCTACTCCTCTTGCTCATGCTCTCTCTAAAGTAAATAAATATATCTTTTAATAAATACATAAAATATCAAAATATCAAAAACTCTAAGACATAGAAGTCTGAACCCATGAGAATTCATCTTTTAGATGAGCTAAGTCAGGAGATCCACTGCTGGGATCACACACATACACACAGAAACAAAACTTTTAAAGATATCAGGATTGCTCAAATATATACTAAATGTGCTTCTACATTTAACCTTGAGATTTTATTTTTGGAATGTCTTTTCATCACTTACAAACATATCCACATGATTTTTCATTTCAACTTTTAAGATGAAAGTAAGCCTTTCTTGAGCATGATTTACATTTCCTTTATTTGTTCCTTATAAATTATATTTTAAGTTCAATATTCTGATTTATGAAGCTCCACTTCCTTCTCTTTCCATAAGAAAAAAGGCACATGTCTCCAAGATTAGATTCTAAACAATTCTCTGCATGTAATTATGAAAACCTGTGCAACACAGGAAAAAGTTGGAGAAGAAAATTGCTCACAAAAAGAAATAATTCAGTATTACAAAATCACTGAAATTAGAGAGGGAAAAGGCTTATTAGGTCATCTATCAAAGGAAGTGTATGCATTCAACACCCAGATTTAATATGCCAGAGACGTCAGGTCACCCCAAGGTGCCTCCAATCTTTTGATAAAGTAGAGAAACTAAAACAGAACATTTAGGAATCAGAGTCCTTAATCAAAGGCAAGTCCTCCCAGATCAAAATATCAGAGAGAAATATGTAAGATGAAGACAAGAGGCAAATGGAGAAGTAATGCTGAAACATCAAGGAGATGAAACTTTGAGATGCCAGTCCTGTGACATTCACGCTGACAAAGTGTACAGGGATTGGGATTTTATAAGGGAATTTACAGCCAGAAAAGCCAGAGGGGTCAAAGGCTACAGGATATTGTTGTGTGTAAAACCCTAACCTTTCATCTAAGGAATGTACTTTAACCCTTAGAAATCTGCTATTTTTCTTCTAGCAAAGAGCAAAGGCTAGTCACACATTCTTCTGAGTGTGTTGGGGAGGGAGGGGATACGGGATAGGGGCTCTGGCTGATAAAGCAAAACTGTAACAAAGCAGATGCTGGGATTTACCAAGATAATCAGATCAGAATCACCTCAAAACTTTAAGAATCTTCAGATTTCACCATATGACCTCCGATGGGACAAATCTTTCGTAAGGCATGATCTTGTTGATCTTTTATTGTCTTTCCTTTATTTTAAAAATTATGGCACTGCTAACTAGTTGCTAGAAGCCAGTTCAAAGGAGAAACCTACCAGAAAACGTAGGAAAATGAGGTTACAAAGAACTTGCCGGTGAGCAAGTTCTCTAAAGTTTATCAGAATATCCATTGAGAGTCCACCCACACACCCTGAACTGAGGATGGATACAGATCTTCTTTCCTGAGGTGCCATGGCTCTGCACACAAACACCCAGGCTAGCATCTGTGTATAGTGCACTACACCTTCATGCCAGCCCACCAATTCCTTTAAGGAACTCTCGGAATTTAAGAGAGTTTGGTCATTTCAACCAGATCACTGTTGCAACTGGGCTAATGAAAGCAAAGGGAAAGAGATAAAATGTTCCCTAACCTGTTGAGCAAATTAGGCTATGATTCTTGGTGGAAGTGGGGAATAAAGTCTGCTATAATTTTGTAAATATTATGCATAATATACAATCTTTCTGGTGGTGGTGCTTTAAAATTGAGATGCAGGCAGAGAATGGTTAAAAGTAGGGGTTTCTCTTCCCTCATAAACACCTATCAAAACAAAGTTATAGACCCTTAAATATATACAGTTTTCATTTGCCAATTATACCTCAATAAAGATTGAGGGGGAAAAAAGTAGCAGTTTTGGAGTTCAATTGCCCGGATTTCAATACTAGCTGTTTTTCTCATTTGCGTGGTGAATTTGAACAATATTTTAAGTTCCTTTCTCAATTTCTGCATGTATTAAAAAATAGTATCTCTTTAATAAGGTTGCCATGAGAATGAGGATAAAATGAGATGATATACACATATAGCTAGTACCTGACTCTGAGGAAGGGCCTAGTGAGAGATGCTATTATTAAAAACAATAATAGTTTCTAAAGAAAAATAGGTTCTAAAAAATAAGTTGTGAATATTTGGAGAAAATGACTTTAATGGGTCAATTTTAAAGACTGGCATCCAAAGGCCTATTATGAACGAATACAGTGACATGCACCATGAGAAATAAATCAGAGGGAGAGGAAGTTCACATGAGGTAGATGTACAACAGAAGAACCTATAACTGGAATTCAAAAAGCCATGGGGTGATCAATGACAAAAACACTCCCATGCCTTTGGAATACAGACAATATATTGCATTTGGTCTTTAGCAATAGATAGGTCTCGGAGTGATGTGCTTAGTTTTTAGTTTGGTTGATTTTTGGTATTTATCCTACTTGGTGTTCTAGGACTTTCTTGGATGTGTCGTTTGGTGCCTGAATTAATTTTGGACAATTCTCTGCCTCCTGAAAAACATTAAAAAACTTGGCTTCGTTCTCTTTTTTTTTTTTTTTCTTCTGGAATTCCAACTATCTGTATCTTGGAGCATCTGATACCAAGAGTGGCTGAAATTTTCTGAGGCTGTCCTGATTTTAGATAACCTCAACTGTTAGTCTGGAAGTACAGCATAGATTTAACTCAATATTTCTCAGTTGCCATTTGAGTGTTTCTGTCAGTTAACTATGCATGCAGTGTTGTACATATATACAAACCTTAATGTCTGTAAGAGTGAGTGGGGCTTGCTATACATGCAGAATTCTAGGACAGGAACTCTGACTCAGTGAACCAGGGGTGAGACCAGGAGTATATATACTTACCAAGTATGCTGAATGAGGCTGAGAAAAGTGATCAGAGTATTACACTTACAGAAATATCAGCTCAACAAATCCTTTACTATTTTCTACTTGTGGTACTCTAAGAAGCTCTGTAAGATTAATGGTACTCTGCTTGAATATAAATTTTCTTTTATGTACTTTAGAATAGCCTTTAGTTCAAGAATGAACTGTTCTTTAAACTCTACTCGAATGGCTGAAATTAAAAGCACTAACAATACCAAGTGTTGACAAGGATGTGGACAATATGAATTATAATGAACTGCTAGTCAAAGTGTAAAGCAGAATAGTTACTCTTAAAACTTTCATAGTATCTATTAAGCTAAACATACCTAAGACGTAGAAAGTCCATTCCTGGGTATGGAAATGAGTATTCCTTTCCACCAAAACATGTACAACAATGTTCATATTAGCTTTATTCAAAATAGTTCCAAATTGGAAGTCATCCAATGTCTCTTAGCAATGGAATAGAGAAATTAGAAAATATTCACACAATGAAATATTATTCATCAATAAAAACCACACACTACAGCTATATTTGACAACATGGATAAATCTCGTTGAGAAAATATTAAGTGAAAAAAGCCAGACACAAAGAATTAAAAAAAAAAAAAAAAAGAAATCTAATCTATGGTGGTAAATCAGAATTGTGGTTCACTCTGAAGACAGTCGGCTGGGAAGAGGCACAAGGGAGGACAGTAATGACAGAAATATTCCAGAGCAACAAGCTGAGTGAAGTTTACATGTTATTGAGATGTATGTCTACAATTTGTATTCTTTACTGTAAGTTACACAAGAAAAACAAAAAAGGAAGGAAGGAAGGAAGACTATAAAGCTAAGCCACTTTGTTCTAGAACTTGAAAATCTGGAAAACAACTTTGAAAGCCCTTTGGTCCTTGCCACTAATGACTTCACAGATTTTTCTTTCTTTTTTTTCTTCACAGATTTTTCTTATGTTCTTTTTTACCTATCATTTTCCCAAATCATAAAACAAGTCTGGATGCAGAAAATATCCCTTGTTAATAAATATTAACAATCAATGGAAATCATATGGGCACATAGATAATAAGGAAAATCTTGCTGATTTCTTTTTGGTTTTCTCTCTATGGTCAGTCATAAAAAAAGATTTCCCTGGATAAATACAAGGCTTCAGGAGGCTGGGGAATGTTGGTTTAACTAAGTTACGTAAACTGGATTGAACCAGATTTAAGTATTTCCCTCTGACCAGAAAAAGAGAATTACTGAGGAAAAATATACAAGGCTTTCCTTGAAATTCCTGGCTCCAGCATTTCTTATGCAACAATTAGGTTAAAATAAACATTATGCATTCTTAAAATAAATCACAAAGTGATAAACTCAGCAGGGAAAATGTTAAGGTAGAAGAGGGAGGTCAATCTTCTATTTTTGCATTCATTAAACTAGGAAGGACAATACATGGGTCAGAATCTCCACTTTATTTTTTACAATTTTTATTATTTTTAAAATAATCAACTAGAAATGTCCTCCTTGCCTCCCTGACAAATGTCACTGGAGGAGCCGTGGGGCAGGTCCAGGGTGACTGCTGGCAACAGCTTCCTCTTGCTGCTTCCAAATTACTACTCTCTCCTTTTAAAAGAGATCCTCCTCCTTTGATGTTTGCACCATCCTCCAATTGCATCTTTACCTCTCTCATTATCATCCGCCTTCTCCTTCACCCACGTCTCTTAAAGGACTATGGCACCTGCATCCCAGACTCCGTTTTTACTTCAAACACTCCTCTCCACATCACAAATGAATCAATTATCCAAGTGTTACCCTACTTCAACTACTATTTACTTCAATAGCCACACTTTATACTTTCTCATCACTGAATTATTTGAGCTCTTAAAGTTTAAACTTCATCACCAACCTCCTCTCTGCTGAGCTGTTCCCTCCCCCAACTATTCCTGTCCTCCAACTTTATGAACACTTAAGTTCTTTATACTTTCCTTTCCCCCAAACCTATCAATTCCTGTGTGTATTCACTGTCACTCCAGTCCTACACTCAACTGCATACCAGACTCCCTTGACACTATCCTCAAATCCCTTGCACCTGTGCTGCAAAAGACTGGTTAATTTCAAAGATCACACCCACCATCTGTCTTCCCAACTTACACATCACCAGAGAGCAGTCTGTGGATTCTTGCCACTACAAGCTAAGTCATGTTCTTCATCCTGCCTGGACCCTCATCCCCACATTCAGTGGTTCTTCCTGGGATTCTGTTCTCAACTCTGCACCACTGCTGTTCCACATTCTCCAGGATCCCAGTCCCCTTATTGGACAACTACTCAACATCACCATCAGAGGGAAGAGTTCTGCTTTGCATGGAGACCTGAGAGTGGCAGGAACTCTTTTACCTTTATGCTCTACCACCTACCAACAGATTAAAAATTGAATAAATCTATGGTGGTGGTCAGAAAATTGGGAGGAGCAGAAGGCGACATGGAATAATGGAGCCATTCCATGTCATGAACTGAGTGAGGTTTACAGGAGTGTCCCTGACAGAGGTAGACACATTTTCATCTTCCACCTTCCTCAAAAGGATGATGAAAGCACCAAAATAGTCTATCTTGGTTTTTCCAACTTAATAGGCTTATCTTACAGCAACTCCATTCCACAAAACATCATTCATATTGAATGTGCTTTGCTAACAGCTTTTAGTTTTGAAAGTTCCATTACTTGCTGGGCTAAAATAAAGTCCACTTATTTAATCATCAAGAACTCTCCTATTTCAAGCAAAGATCAAAGTGGCTCAAAGGAACCCAGGTAAAGATTCTGAGTAACAAACTTAAAAATGTAATCCCAGCATGGTTACTGATGCTCTGTGAGGCCTTCAGTAAGAAATTTCAACCCAATATGCCTTACTTCTTCTACTGTAAAGAAAAGGATATTAATACTAACTCAACTCTGCTAATTGTTGAAGGAAATGAAATGATTTATGAGGCTGTTAGGAAATGTAAAACCCTAGACATCAAGATGAAGTTACAAATAGGAAGGGTGTGAAGGGGAGGAAAAATTGTTAATCTTCACTGATATAGAAACTTAATTTTTCAAAGCGGCCTCCAGTGGGAATGTATTTCATAGGAAAATAAGTTCTCATCTTCCACAATTGTTTTGACTAGCTCATGGAGGAGGTGAGTTGTCGAGAACAATGGAGATTTTTGCAATTTTCTTTTTGTTGCAGATACAGCACTATTATTCTACACTCAACAAATACTGAGTGCCTACTTTATGTCAGACATTCTTAAAAATTAGTGCAATGTAAAAAAAAAACAACAAAAATTAGTGCAACGTATTTATTAAAGGTCCTCTTGTCAGATGCTTTCATCATGGCATGCTTGCACTCCAGGGGGTACATCAAATGTCTTCTGAGGGTGTGGTAAGAAAACATCAGGTGACATATTCTTCTTTATTTATTTATAGATTTTACTTATTCATGAGAATACACAGAGAGGAGAGAGAGAGAGAGAGAGAGAGAGAGAGAGAGAGAGAGAGAGAGAGAGAGAGAGAGAGAGAGGCGCAGAGACACAGGCAGAGGGAGAAGCAGGCTCCATGCAGGGATCACGCCCTGGGCTGAAGGTGGTGCTAAACCACTGAGCCACCCAGGCTGCCCTATTCTTACTTATTTTTAAATAATTGTTCAAAGTTTTTATTTAAATTCCAGTATAGTTAACACACAGTGTAATACTAGTTTCAGGTGTACAATATAGTGATCAACCCTTCCATACAACACCTAGTGCTCATCACAAGCGCACTCCTTAATCCCCATCACTTATTCTCCCCATCCTCCCTCCCACCCACTTGCTCTCTGTTCACCATCCGTTTGGAATTTAAGAAACAAATGAGTAAAGGAGGGAAGAGAGAGAGAGAGTGAGAGAGTGAGAGAGTGAGAGAGAGAGAGAGAGAGAGGCAAACCAAGCAACAGACTCTTAACTATGGAGAACAAACTGATGGTTAACTTATTTTTTATATTAAAAGTTAGTTGGAAGGTCATATTGTAGCTAAAGTATCCCCTAGAGCAAAGTGAGATTCTACAGGCTTGATAGACAGCTGGGCTGCTTCCACTCACTGGTTCCTGATCAGTGCATAGTGGGATGTGTAATATTTACATATGTCTGGTTAAATGAACTTGTAGCTTATAACTATTTTAACTAAACTGCCTTACATAAGATATAAGACAAAAAAGTTAACATGATTCTTGAAAACTAATAAAATGGTGAAACTGGCACTTTTTGCTCCAATGAAAAACATTTAATTAGCTGCACTATGAGGTAAAAGCCATAATAATATACCATTCAGACAAGAAAATGGCCCCTGAATTCCAAATTATTGAGATAGACAAATTCAAACATATGTATTTATATTCATTATTGTTAACAGTGAGTGTTGTTTTAAGTATATCTTTCTGCCTTGAAATATGATAATATGTCATCATAATTAGCAAGATATTTACAAATAATTTATATTTGACTTTACCTGGTCCATTTTAATTTTCTATTTTATAATTAACATAATCTTATTTATAGAGTGTATATGTGAGGGTATTAACACATTCTGAGCATACATGTTCCAAAGTGTTTTTACATTGGGACATGTGCTAAAAAAAAAAAAACAAAAAAAAAAAAACTGGAACTGTAAGAAAGCAAGATTTGGGGAAATGAAGATTGATAGAGAGCTGTGCTATGTCTAATTGAACAAAGGAATATAGACAGTCCAAGCTCAAGTTCAAACCTTTCTGCAAGCAATATGAAAAACTTCTCATACAAAATATTACCTGTGTTAATGGTCCCCTATGGTAGCCCTAAAATATAGACTTAAATCTTTTAACTCTCCTCTCATTGACAGGCAGGGATTAGACTATGTCCCTTCCTCTTGGATCTGGATGGGTATGTATCTCTTCTGACCAGTAAAAGCCATTAATCGTTTTCTTGGCACCTGGGATGCTTGCTATTCTACAGAGGAAGCTATCTGTCACAACTACCCTAAGATAGCCATGTTAGGGAGGCCACATTTAGGTGAATGGTTCAGGTTGAGTCATATCTTCTGAGCCATATGCATAAGTGACGCCACCTTGTGCCTTCTGAACCACCCTATCTACCAGATGATGAATACCAGTGAACAACCTCAACTGAGATCACAAGGTGTAGAACAATCACATAGCAGAGCCTTGCCCAAGTTCCTTAAACAAATTCTCTGATATAATAAAATGGCTTTTTAAGTCCGTAAAAAATGTGGGGATACTTTGTTATATAGCAATAGATAACCCTAAAAGAACCTGTTATCAGAAGTGAAGTGCTAAGGTAACAAAGTAAACAAGTGGTTGTGACTTTGAGACTAAGTGGTGGGCAAAAGATAGACCCGAAGGAAGCTCTCAGTGATGGAAGTGAGGAGGATACAGTTGGTAGGTGGAGGAAAGGAAACTGCCCTTGTATGGTAGTGGAAACCTTAGAAACACTGTTGCCTGCAGTATCTTCAAAAACAAACTGCGCTGATGACTTGAAGAAGCCGGCTAAGGAAATTTCCAGCAGAACATCCAAAGTTTCAATTGGTTTCTTTTAACTGTGTTTCAGAAGTTACCAAAATAGGGAGATGAACTAAAAAAGGAAATATGCTGTTTCAAGCAGAATTTAGAGAAAATATAAAGGAGTCTGGACTTGTTTAGTTAAAAAATAAAACTATTTCTCAGCCCCAGTGCCACTTAGCAGAACATTACCAAAGTAAGAAAGTAAAGAAAGGTATAAGAGCAAAGACCAACACCAGAATGCTGTGGGGAAATGTGGTCTCAGAGTAAATATGAACACTGGGTGTGGCTATAAAACCACTTTTTATTACCTCAAAAGATTCGAGGTGCTGTATCATAGATCATTTTAGTGAAACAAAAGAACCGTAACAACAACAAAAACTCAAGCTTCAGAAAGCTCCTAAGGGTGTGCATTATAGCCTCTCTTTGATAAAGAACTCTTAAGGGCATTGTCCCTCAATAGTCTCAGAGGACCCAGGATAGAAAAAGGCCTATTTCAAAGACTTTTATGCATGTGACTTTGGTCTGATACAATGAATTCTAGTAAGGTTCTAGAAAACCCACAAAGCTTTTAAAAGAATTGTATTGGTAGAATATATTGCAGCTTGGACCTGGTCAAGAAAAAGTCAAATAAAGAGTGCCCTGCATTCCTCGGAATTCTATGAGCTGGAAACACACTGAGATGATTACCCAGATATAAACACAGGCTATTTCCTTTCAGTGGGAAAGGAAAAAAGACTCAAGGGTAGGATCACAAGTATACAGCACAGGTTGGCAAATTATGGCCTATAAGCCAAATGTAGGTGGCGGCCTGATTTTATGTCTCCAGTTAGCTAAGAATTATTTCACTTTTTTTTTTTTTTTTTAGATTTGAGTGAGAGAGAGGGACAGAGTGCGCGCGCACACACACGAGTTGGTGGAGACGCAGAGGGAGAGAAAGAATCTCAAGCAGACTCCCCACTGAGCATGAAGCTCAACATGGGGCTCCATTTCATGATCATGAGGATCACGACCTGACCCAAAATCAAGAGCTGGATGCTTAACCAACTGAGTCACCCAGGTGCCCCAAATGTCTGTACATTTTTAAAGGATTGTTTAAAAAAATACAATTAAACAAAGACTACATATGGCATGTGAAGATTATTAACTATTTGGCCCTTTACAGAAAATGTTTACCTACCTTTACCTGGAAGGTGATGCCAAGAAATATGGAGAATCATTCTCAGGAAGCAATAATGGGTGCTGATCACAAAACTGAGAGTATGGTATACTGAGAGTATAGTATGAAATATAGGTAGGCCTATATTTCATAACTGATAGGGACTTGTGTTTATTGAGGTTAACCATTCCTGTTCTACCATTTTACATTGGAAAGCAGAAAACCAGTTTCTGTGTTCGCTTATTTTCAGATCAAAAGGACCGATACCCACTGAATGGCACTTGAGGCAGGAGTTTCATCTGCACCTGATTTAGATAACAAGATCCTGGATCAGGCACCTGAGCCTGCTATCATAAGGGTACATCTTTGGGTACATGGATCTTATTAGGAGTATGATTCACAACATGGTAAAAATGCATATAATTTGTTGTTTGCAGAATGACCATGTGGTTTCAAAACATATCTGCAAATTCTTTTATGTTTCCCATAAGGAGATGGGGGTCTGTGTCCCATCTCCTGGAAATTGGGGAGGGCTTGTGTCTGTTCTGACCCACAGAGTAGAATGGAAGCTTACTGCATAAATTCCAAGATTAAGTCAGAAAAGGTCATGTTATTTCTGCCTTGTTCCTTTGGGAGACTTGGTCTAGGAAAAGCCCCTGTCATGTAAGGATTTTGATTACCCTAAGAACTTACCAAGTGGAACAGAGTTCAGCACTCTTGACAGTACAGCTGAGCTTTAAATTCTAGCCAAGATATTAGACACGAGTGATGTGGTCTCGAACCATCCATGTCAGTCCATCTACCAGCTGAGTACCACTAATGTCATGAGGATGAAAAGAGCTCAGCCAAGCCTTCCTGAGTTCCTGACACACAGATTCTAGGAGGTGTTATATGTGGCCAATGCTTTAAGCAACTAATATTTGGAGTATTTTATTAAGCAGTAATAAATAACTGGCACAGTTTACTATGTGTATGTAGGACCCTCTACGATGAAGTGGCTCTATGGACTGAGCCATGTGACTTGCTCTGGTCAGTGGAATGTTAATATATGTGACACAAGCAGAAGATTGGAGTTCTCTCCTCTTGGAACCTCCACCATTGCTATGAGAAGATATGCCTGGGCCAGCCTATTGGCAGGCAAGACACATGGCGGCAGAGGTCCCAGTTGTTCCTGTCATCCTGGTCAAGTCTGTCCTACACTAATGAATAGCCAGCTGGCTCACAGACAAGTGAGTGAACCCAGCCAAAAGCAGAAGAACCACTCATCAAATCTAGCCCAGATCACCAGGCCATAAACTTGGGAGCTAATGTATTGTTTTACGCCACTCATTTGGAGAGTATATATGTGTGTTGCTATTCACCTTTAGTAGCAATAGATAACACAATGAGGATTTTCATTTCAAGGTATTTCTCCACTAAAAACACATTGTTTCTAATCATATGGTTCTGTGCATTCTTCCTGACACTTGGCATATTCAATTTAGTCTTTTTTCTTCTTACTCCCCTTCCTTCCAGAATGCCCTTTGCCTTCTTTGTGCCTCTCCTAATCTTACATATTCTTAACAGGCTGGCTTAAGTTCGATAATCCTATAATCAATCTACATCACTCTATTCCACAATAGCTTCACTTCTGGATTCATGTAGAATTCACTTTCTGCACCATCTTCTTGACAATTAATTGTATATTGCTTTGAGATGCTACTTAGTCATTTCTCCCTACCTGTATTTTGAGATCCCTGAAGGGTGGGTGATACCTTATATCCTACTCTTCTTACCATCCATCTCAACACCCTACATTCCATAGCCCAGTTTCATGCAAATAGTAGGTGTTAAATAGGAAGTAAAGAACACACCAAAGCTTTTGAAAGGGTCTTGCTAGGCAGCGGCAACAAAATACATGTTTTGTAACAATGCTTATAACCATTTCCTATTACAGGTATTCCCCTTGCTTTTCCAAAGTTCCCACTATGCCACTTCACTTTTATGTAAGGCCTACATTAGTACCTGGTTTCCCTGACTGTAAGGAATCTGAAGAGGATTTTTGCTTTATGGAAAAAAAAAAAAGGCAAAAAGCGAACATAGCGTTCACTGCTGGTTTTGCAGTAGCCATTATAGAGGCAGCCACACCCTAAGCAGTGACAGTGCCCCTCCCCATTCAAACTCCTTCCTTGAGACCTACACTCAGCATCCAGCCACGAGAGCCTGGATTTGTGTCTGTGCTTTATCTTGATTTATTTTGTGCATCCATTAGGAAGAGGTATTCTAAGGTATCAGAAAGCCTAAAAGAGGTGATTTTTTGGGTCAAGGAATGCTCAAAAATTTTTCTGTATGAATTAATGGTATTGGTCTTCTCTTTGCACCATTTCAGCTTAGGAAAGGTTTCATTGGAACTTTCTACTTTCAGATAACAGGGGGAAACCTATACTTCAAATTTGAAAGAATAATAATTATGAACTCCTTATGGGAGATAATTGAGCAATTTGGTGGAGGGTCAGAGGGTGGGAGGGAAATGTGCTGAAATCTTGAATGTTTTCAGTGAATCGGAGTCTTTATGTGTAAAAAGGTATCAAACAATTGTTGTCAGGCTTCACTATCTGCCAAATGACTGATCATAATGGCAGAGCTGTATTTCCCAACTTGGAGGTTTTGCAAGTCATTAATAGCCTGTGCAACATTTACCAGGTGTTTGGTTAAAGCATGCTTACATAAAGAGTTTGCAAATATTTATATTTCACAGAAATCCTCCCACTGTATTTAGAGTTAAAACAGAAGAATCATTTTCCTTTAAAAGATTGTATTTCTCATGAAAGGACATTATTTTTCCAAGAATTATAAAGAGAAGTGTTACCTTTTCCTCCAGGGAAATTACCTCTGAGGATGATGGGAAGGCTGAATTAGGACGAATAATCACCTGCCCAAAACCACATTTTAGTGACAATTTACCATACCATATTTTTCTTGAAAAAAAAAAAAAAAAAGGCAATAGGAAATAACCTTTTAGCATTTGTTGGGAAAAACTAAAATCTTTGTAACTTTCATTTCAACTACAAGAGGAAGCCCAGTTATTTTTCCTCTGGCCTTCGCAAAAGAAGACTTATAATAGGACTTAACCAGTCCTTATATCCAGACATTAAAAATGAGGGTAAATATGCATCCTACACCAAAATAGATTTATGATAAAGGGACAGGGTTTGGAGGTGGGGTGGCATAGTACCTCCTGAGGCCTAGTAGGAGGTGAGAGCAATCTCTTGTGTGTCAACGATAAACTGGCACTGCTTATGTGGCAATATGAAATGGTAGGTTTGAATAACCCTATCCACAAAGAACGTTCTAATGAAAAGTACAATCTAAGACCTAGATGTCATTGCTTTTGAAATGCCCTAGTGGGGACACTGACTAGACTGAGCACTCCACTTACATCCGGTAGGACACCTAACAGTGATTAATTCATATCCAAGTACAACTTGACATCATTATTTTAAAACTGTAGTTGACTGGCTGTCATCTCCCTTCAGGTCAATTAAGACAGCAAAACTTGGGTATCAAAGGGAGAATCCTATTCAGATTAAATGGATAGATAAGGAAGAAAGTCCAAGTCAAACCTGAGAGGTGAGTATCCTAGTTAGCTTGTGTGAAAGCTCCCCCTTGAGGAGCTCACAACAACTGCAAAAACTCAGCGGAAAACTTACATCGCCAGCTCTTGCCCTTCAGAAGAAAAGCCTAAGCATTTTTTTTAGGACCAAAACAAAACAAAACAAAACAAAACAAAAAAAAAAAAAGAAAATCCTTCACAAATATTCCTGTTAAAGACTATTTTACTATGGGTTTTTTCTCCCCCCTCCATCCAAGATATTATTTAACTGGTTCCTGTAACATGAAATGAGACACATATAATTAACCATACTGCCACACTTGTCCTGTCTTTAGCCAGGACTCATCTTCAATCAACTTGAGGAAAAACCATTAAAAAAAAAAAAAAGATAAAAGAAAACTCGTTTAAGATTTTACTTTTTTGTGTGTAGACTGCTACCAATAGTTAGTTGCTTTATGTTCCAAGAATACTGCAAAGGGAAAATAAAACACTTCTTGACCCGAGGTTGTAATTAATTGGAAAAAAATTTGGGTGGGTGAGCACTTGAAGATTCTGCTTTAAGTTCAAGATGAGCATACCCCAGAGTGGACTCTACTGAGGTTTGGAAAGAGAAAGAATGAGGCGGTATTCTAGTCTAGTGTCTTTAGCAACCATTCTCCTCCAGGGTAAACAGGATCCTTTTCCAAGTATGTTTTAAGAATGAGCTATCTAATCTGCCCACATAAGTCAAATAAGCAAGCCTTGGGGGCACATTCCACAGGCAGAAGGGTGAATTTACAAGTCTGGATCCGCCCAGGTAGTGCTAGAACTGAGGAGCGGGCTTCAGCCTGACCAACTGTGCCTGAGGCCTTGGATGACGGGAACAGATCTTCCATGAAAGCTGTCTCAATATTCCCATTTATCTAGCATGGCTTTACCCCTTGTACTTTAAAGTTTTTGGAGACATTTCCCTCAGTGCAATGAAGAATAGACGTCAATGCTCAATGTTATAAAAGGAGAACAGGGTTTTCTTTCTATCAGATCAGGGCAAGTCAGTTCCAATAATAGTTTAATAGTTCCTACTGAAGTGGAATCAAGGAGGAAGTTTGCAATACGTACTGTCCATCTAAGTCACAGGATGATGGCATGAAATGTTGGATATACGGAAAGACAGAAAATGTCTTATGAAGTGGGAAGAGCTTCATGATCATATGAACTATTTAACTATTATTAACCATAATAAGTTAATCAGAACAGGGAATGAATTGAGGACAAGGGGCATTTACTCCCCTCCAACCACCCCCCCCCAACCCCCACCCTGCCACCAGGGCATACTACTCAAATTCCGGCAAAGGATAATCAATGATGCTACACTTCTACTTAGTACATTTCCAACGTACTCTCAGGAGGCAGCTGAAATCAAGAAAATCTTTAAACATGGGCAAAATCAAATAACAAAGACTAAATTTCATCTAAAGTAACTTTGAGCTTGTTGAACTGAATATTGCAGCTGCGAAAATTCCAGAATGAAGGAATTGTCCTGTGTGGAAAAAAAAAAAAATCAAACCATCTAGTGGTATAGACTTTCATTCATTTGGGCATGATGAGCCCAACCTCAACCTGTACTACCCATGATAACAAGCACCAAGATATCACAGGATAACCCTTAAGCCCCACTTAACTCTTTCAAGCTTGTCTCCTGCCCCTGTATCTCTGTCCACCTCTGTTTCATCCCTCAAATACTTAACATCTATATTCATTACAAGACTACTATGTGTATAGTATTTGTGATAATACAAAAATATGATTTTCATGATTCCATTAACTTTGTGCATTTTGATTTTTCAAAGTGTTCCCAGATTAAAAGGTTTTTTCATTTGACCTATCTTGGGGGAAAAAAGCAAATAAAAGTTTCTAAATTTCACCTTTTTCTTTTTGGATTTTATTTTTATATGGAGCTAAGCAGAATTAGCTTAAAGAAAAGAGATGAATATATCTGCTTGTACTAAAGAAGATGCAGTTTATCCAGAAGGGACACATAGAGAATTCCTTCTTGAAAGAAGGAGCCCAACTTCCTTCTCAACCTTTTTTGTGTGCCCATTTCTGTAGTGTTGGCCACTTAGTGATTGCTCAGCAAATGTTTAGTGAGTAAATTAATGAGCACTAATATAAAGATAATTGAACAATTAGTAGGTAATGAATGATCTGCAAATTAGCAATTTATAATAAATTACAAATTATTTAATCCGTAAATAATTAAACTTCAAACGAGATAATGATAAATATTCAGTAAGTAAACAAATTACTGGAATGAAAAAGGAAGATTGTACTAAAAAACCCGAGGCCCAAACTACAGAATATTTGCAAGGAAAAAGAAAGGGTATTTTTTTCAGATACTATAAGCTGTAAATGGGCACTGAGACAAAATTAGATACACTGTGAGCTGGGCAAGTCACTGTGCCATCTTGCATCGTCACCTGTTTTTAACAAAGAGGTCTTTAGCAGTCAACTGCTTGATGCCCAATAGAATCTTACTGCTGAAACATACTTGAGAGGTTTTTTATTCAAACTCCACCATTTTGCAGATAAGAAATCTGCGCCCCATTTCAGATGTGCAACCTGCCCAAGTTTATTTGGCTAGTACACCACTGGCCTTCTTTCCAATTGGTTCTTTCTTTTCTTCTGTCCTGCCTGTCGTTAACTTAATCCCCATTTCTCCAGTGACTGCCATGTGTCATTTCTCTGCACTAGTCCAATTTTTGTGAACTGAAAGGTAGTGGGTTGCAAATAAATGAGGGTATATTTGTCACACTCATTTTTTTTAAACTATGAAGTTTCAAAGATAGGTACTACACTATTGATTATACCTTGGTGATCTGGTTTTAACCGTAGCAGTGGTTGCAACAATTGTTTCTACTGATGCTGCTTCAAGGAAGTAGAGTAGTCCTGTTTGCAGATTCAGTGTATTTCTTAGTCTTTTTGAATGTACTAAGAAAAATCCAACTCAAGTGTGTGCAGTCAGAGGTGATAAGGAGGGAGGGATACAGACTACAAAAACTTCTAAAAGCCAGCCAGCCAGTTTGTTAAATAAAAAGCAGAAAAAAAAAATGAAAAAGGAGAGTTTTCCAGCCAGGAAACAGGCTTTTGCCATTATAGCATCCAACATATGATCAAAGAGAAAACATCAGTAAAACATATGTTTTTCCATAGTTTCTAGTCCATCTGTCCCTGACATTTTGCTAATTATCTCAAAAATGGGTTTTGGTATAATTTTCCTTTCTCTTCTATTTCTAGTTAAAGGTAACAATATCTCTTGGTGAATAACAGCTTCATTATTAAATGATCTTGAACAACCGTGCTTGGCATATACACACACTAGTGTGGAGTTCTGAATCTCCTAAGACAATCTTCTCCTTGGTGTCAAAAATCATCCTTTACAGTCGGCGTGTTCTATAGCATAGAACAACATAGCACGTTCTATAATAGAGAAATATGACCATACCGAGCACGTAACAAGGGCAAAATGACGGGAGTAAAGAAGGCAAAACTTGCCTTGGACTGGAGCAAAAAATGCAGCCTGAGGTGTCAGGAGCTGAGTACTGCCATCTACTGGCCACGACGTCTGGGTCAATTTTCTTCACTTCCCTGAGCTTTAGATTCCTCATCTGAAGAAAGACTCACACTTAGATCAACAGGGTTCTGAAGATAATGTATTGGAAATATCACTCTATACATTTCAGGTGTGATATGTCACTGGGAAAATTTCTTACAAGTAAAACAACCTGAGATTCTAGGGATATCCGCAGAATGGTTAACAACGCAAATGCAGGAAATTGCTTAGAGAAACAAAGTGGCTCCCTGTTTACGTTCTATAGCAGTACTTTTTGCCAGTACCCAGTCATCGCTGCATCCTTTGCCCTGTAGCCATCTACATTTGTTGGGAGAGAGGCTAGTCTTTGACTTGAACTTCATGGGAGCGTATTTTGCAAAAACAGAGGTAACTATCTTGTGCCCCTTTTTCTATGTGCTCAACTGAACATCTCTGTGAATGTACTGCCAAATGGCAGATGTGAGGCTAAGATCCTTCTGGAATGACTACAGCAATCCCATCTTTTCCCCTCTAGATATACTCACCGTCCTCTGAAAGATTTATAAAGAAGGACACTGTGGCAACATGCGACCTTTTGAAACTGCTCACACTATGTTCTCTTCCCAGAAGGAATTCTAATGTCCTCTTTGCCTTGTGCTGCCTGCCGCGTACCAATCACGGGGGAAAGACACTGAAAATTTAATGAATTTAAGAAAAGCTGTGCAAGCTTCTCTTTTGGAGGAGCCTTGGGGAAGAGGGAAGCAGACATAAAGAAAACATTCAAAGAAATTACACTGCCCCCAAGGGTGGCATCTATAGAGGACAGTGACAGGGATTTGGAGATGTATTATTTTTCTAGTGCTCATTTACCTACCGGGCTGGTTTCACTACTGCTACTGGTCATAACCAGGGCAAAGGTGCAGGGATAAGATCGATATCAGAGGTAAAAATACTAGAAAAAGAAAACTGTGATTCCAGCACACAAGTAAGAGTATAGGAGGGACATAGCAAGGGAAGGGAGGGTGGGTGTTAAAAAGAGAAGCATGTGGAGCCAGAAACACACTTCATCTGAAAAGCAGAAGTACATACATCTGGATAATAACAGCCAAAGAAAATATTTTGCATTTAGCTAATAAAGAAATGTATTTGCCATATATTTTTAAGTGGAAAAGAGAAAATATATTTGGGTATAGGGAGGAAGAAGTTGGGATGGGATCTACAAACCATAGCCTGTGGGTCAAATCTATCCTGCTGCCCATTTTTATAAATAAAGTTTTACTGGAACACAGCCACCTCATTCATTTACATACACAGGTGGAATCCAGTAGTTGAGACAAAGACCATATGGCCTGCAAAGCCAAATGGCCCTATGTGGTCCTTTACAAAAAAAGGTTGCCAACTCTGGGCTAGAAGAATCCTTCCTCTGCTATTGGAATATCCACTGCACAATTTTAGCTGTGTCAGCCTGAGGAAGTCATAACCTCTGTGTCTCAGCTTCCCCATATATGAAGTAAAGGGTAATGCATCTTGGAGTTTTCTTGAGGATTAAATGAGTTAATGCAAAAAAAAAAAACACTGTTTACTGTTGTGCCTGGCACATTAGGAAACGGTCAAAAACATTCTACTTACTACCTACTTCCTTATAAACCAGATACATTATTCCACTTATTAGGTTAAACCTAATGAAACTGCCACTTTGTTGGTGAAAATTGGTCAATATTGGCAATTTTATATGGCTCAATGTAACCATATGTCACCACTCACTGTTTTCATTTCTCCCATGTAAGTTGTAATCTCTGAGAGAGTGTCAATGTCATTAAGGCAGTTTGGGGTTAGCTAATTTGCCATGAATAGCTGAGAAAAAAAAAAAATCTAACATTGTTGTACCCAAATCCAGACAATATGGATGTCTGAAACAATAATGCTGTATTTGTATTATGCTTTGTTACTTTGAAACACTAGCAAATTAGCACTAAATGTATATATGGTGTGACAGGTTCTGTGTTTCTGTCCTGCTGCCACAAATAGCAGCTTTTCAGATAAAAGATCTTCTTCCCATCCTCCAAAATAACACTTGTCTCTTGAATTTCAGCAGGCCCAGCAAGCTTCCACAACACTGTGACAATCACTCTTAGCACTGAGCAGAAATCCAGACACAGCCTGCCACAACATCTGTGGGAAGACCTGCTTGAAGGAAAGATGGGACTCTGGATCCTACAAAACTTCAAGAGTCTGTCATTCAAGTGCACTTAAAGATGGCATTTTGAGGCTTAGTACAGATCCAACATAGGAGTTCTTAAAAAAAAAAAAAAATCAAATGGGGCTCCTCCAAGAATGAGACAGGAAGACAGACTTGAACATCAATGGAACATAATTATGAGAAGCTGCAGATAGAAAAGTATAGGATGAGCTTCATGAAGAGGAGGCAAATCAGGAAACTGAAAGACTAATCAAGTATTCTTATCAACGGAAATGGAGAAGGGCTTTAAGTTCAGTACTAAGCCTATCAAAGGAAGAACAAACTCAATTTAATCCAATCAACACTTATTAAATGCCTATTTTACGCCAGGCACTGGGTTAGCACAGCTAGAAATAGTAAGATAAACCAGATGCTATTTCTACCCTACAGGAGTTTCTGGGCTGGTTGGTGGAAGGAAGATAAATATGTAACCAAATAATGTTAATATAATGTGTTCTAAATACTAACAACAATAGCGGTTATACATGCACAGCAAAAAATGTAAAGGAAATACAGATGGAAAAATTAAGTTTGCTTGGAAAGGCCCAGGGAGGGTAGGGAAGAGAAATAATTGGAGGTGGACCTCACAAATTACTCACAGTTCACTAGGCAGACAGTGGGGGCAAGGAGAGTGGTCTGCTACAGTTTCAGGATAGGATGGACACAAGGAATGGCTGCAAACCAAGCTGAGGAATGTTTATGAAAAGTCTCATATGCTCAGCTTAAGAATCTGGATTTTATCCAGGAGGCATTTAGTCTTTTTAAGCAATTAGAGATCTGGTCAAGTCTGATTTAAAGAGACAAAAGGAAAGATGCTTTCCCAGAGAGCCATGAAGTAGGGTCATAGGAGACTGTTTGGGCAGAGACTAAGAAAATCTAGACCACAGGGAGTACAGAAGGAGTAGCAAGGAGGGGACATACTGGGGAGAGCAGGCCTTCAAACTGGAATGCAAAAGTGGGAGCAGAAAGTCTGAAGACTCAGAAGAAAAAGAGAGATGAACAGAATTCTGGCGTGGAAGGAGGGAGGGTCACACAGGCAGGGAGAAGAGCAAGGTTAGGAGATCGGCCTTGGGAGAGATAATATCTCTTCCTCAGAGACATAAAAGAAACCAATAAGAAGGGGGTAAAAGTAGAGATAATATTGCAGGGAGGAATTTAAGAAGATTTATCACCATAGGTGCCTCCTCAGAATAATGAAAGGGGAAAGGGATGGGGCTCTGTGGAAAAGGAGCTGGGTGGGAACCACCGTTGGAGGCTGGGAAAATGGAAAAGCCAGAGATCCATAAAAGTAATAATCCAACAGATTCTGACCCAGGATCCACTTGGGCTAACAACTCACACATTGCTGATCTCTCTCATGCACACATTCCATTTTTTCCAAGAGTAGGTATTCTGAGCTTGTCAGTTCATTCATCATTGGTGATGCTATTATCTCTGATAGGTGGTGAATGACATCCAAAAGAGGAAAATTTAGTTTCCTTAGTCTGACACTCAGAGCCTCTTCTAATGTAGCCCTCAGTCTACTCTCTGATCTATCTCCACCTCCATCACTTACTACTCTTCAGGTTCAGAAATCCAAATGCTTTCAGGCTCAGGCACATAACCCCAGTGTGAGAAGAGGCAGGGTCTGATACAATAGGGGGTGGTGAGGTCTGTGGATTAAAAGCTGTTACATTTTCTTGCTCTCTAGGGTCAAACAAAATACATAAATAGAACTTGGCATTTCAAGGACTTTCTGTTTTAAATTACTACATGGGACAAATCCAGCCTCCTCCAAGAAGACTTCCCAATCAATCAGACTCCTATATAGGAGTTCCTTCTCAAGTCTCCCTTGGTGCTTACCCGCATTTTCTTTTTCATCACTCACTTGTACTTAAAAGATGCTATCTTTCATTGCACAGAGGTCAGGATGCGAGCTTTGGATTCAGATGGCCCTGGGTTAAAACCCTGACTTTGCCATTTTTAGGTTTCAAGGCCATAAACAAGAGACTTGTTTTATAAGAATCACTTTCTCCATTTGTAAATTGGAAATAATAACAATAGTACCATATAGGATTATCGTGACAATAAAGTTAAATAATGTATGCACAGTACTTATTGGAGTGCTCAGCATGCACACACTCAAATATTTTTTTAAAATATGAGTTTTCTCCAACCATATATTAAACAATGAAACAAAACTACACACACATGCATTTATATAATTCTTCCCCATTTGAAAAGTGATTTCTACACTCCCCTTTGCTTCTTATAAACCTATGTATGGAGTCCATACAATCACAGATCAATAACAATAACTAGTAGCAACCTTGTAAGATACATTTTAATTTTGAGAAAGGGAAACCAAGACTCAGGGAGGTGAAATAGACTTTGCCAAGGCCACACACAGTGAATAATCAGTGGAAGGGATTCTATCATGGGTTTCCACGGGCCAGGCTTTTTCTGACCTTTTGCAACTATCAGAGATAGGAAGCATGTCAAGAGCAATTAAACACTTAACAGTCACATTACCCCAAGGTTAGGATGGAAATTGAAAAATACATTTAATGAGACTCTGAATGAGGAAGATGAGAGTCCAAACACAATGCCTAGAATGATCCTGGCCAAGACCTCTTGAGGACAATTGTATTTCATCAAGACAGTGCCACAGAATCTTAAATATAACCAATCCCATGTGTGTGGACTCCCATTTCTTCCATTAACAAACATGGCACCACACGACCATAACTGATGCCATCTGAAGGAAGTGAGCCATTGTTCCACAGAGCAGAATGCCTCTAAAGGGCATGATTCCCAATCTCCACACTGAGTGTCATGACAGAGGTTCTGTCCAAGAACCCTGGAGCCCTGAAGGATAAGAAATTTGATTTGACAGGATGAGTACACAGTATGTTCATTTTCAAACAGGGATCGGGAGCAAAACCAAGGGAAAAAGATATCGAATTCTGCAATCTGTCTTCAGTACTTTCCCAAACTACATTTAAAAAAAAAAAAAGTAAAAAACAAGATGGAGGTAAAGTCATCGATAAAAAAAGGAATGAAATAGACACAGAGGCTAAAAAGTGGACGTATCCAAAAAGATCATGTTTTATCAACTTCGTTTCTCTGACAGAGTAAAAAGTTCAGTGTTCAAAGTGAGCAGCAAAAGAAGCTGGATTTTTGGTTAAATGTGACAGTCTCATAGGGAATTAGGTGGAATTAGGAGGGGAAAAAAGGAGAAAAAACTGGATCTGGTTGAAAAAAAGAATGAGATTGAGTTTCTGGCTATAAAGCCTTCTGGAATTTGGAGTGGGAAAATAAGTGGAGTGGTGTGCTTTAAAAAAATAAAAGGGAATACCTTGTCCATGTCTGGCTCCACTTCTATCTGTGAGGCAACCTGCTGGACTTTTCCTAAGAATGTTCTCCTATTCTCCCATAGTAATGTGATAATGAGAAGTAACAGTTACTGAGCCCCTACAATGTGTCAGACACTATTTTAAGTATTTTCTAGATGTTAACGTCTCTCACCTGCCAACAAACCTGTGTGCTAGGTCTTGCTGACGTGAATCGCTCAGCAAAACTGTGCTTACCTGGACGTACCCACCACTCTGAGCCATGCTTCCTCCTATCTGTAACAGCTTGCAAGATGAGCCTCATGCATACACAAAGCCTCCAAGACACAACAGGTATGATTAAAGATTTCAGGGGTTTTCTAAAGCAGGACTGTCTCATTAGTTACAACTTTGATAAGAACACCTGCCTGGCACTGGCATTTCTAAGGTCTCAGAAGCCTTTGGTTTGGGTCTACTAACGGGTGCTGACCGGGAGAAAGAGAAGGATATCTGGCAGGCAAGGGGAGTGCTGGGTAAGGGTGCAGAAAGCTAGCTCCTGACCCCAGCCCTGCATTCCCAGGCCGTGATATGTAGGCAAACCTTTCAAGTCTTATTTCCCAAACTACAGAATCTATAAAAGCAGTGAAGAGTGGGGGTAGATAATCCAAGAAAAAAACTGAATCAGGTAGCAAGTAAAAATCCTCACCCTTGTAAGAGTATTCTTGATTATTTTAAGTCTACACAATTGGTTAAAAAAAATCATTCTAGTTCTTTGATGTATGAAACAAATAGTTCATTTGGTGACAAACTCCCTTATCTTTTCAAGTGTAATATTAAATCAATGTTGTATTTAGAATATCAATTAATGTCCCCTTAAGAGCAGTAGTTTCCTTACACAAGTCTATAAAGTGGCACTGTTCTGTGATGAAAATGAAATATTTTTCTTAATGTAAAATTTATCATATTTTTTAAATGAGATTTTGTGTGTTAAGATTCCTTTGGTTTATAAAATGTGGTGAGAGTAATTTTTAATTTAAAAGTATGAATGAGTAAAATACTAAGGTGGCAACTATATGCTATTGCAAAAATATCTTCTGAAATTTAACTCATCTGTGAAATCCAAAAGCCTTGGATGCATGAGTGTAGCTCAGACAAGGAGAATCGCAGTAAGACAAGAAAGCTGTTCTTTTTGTCAGCTGTCATCTTCCACCAATTGGTAAAACCATACCTTTCAGTACAAGAATGTTCTGCTATCTTCAGGTTATTCTTTGAGTGAAAAATGCATAAAGTGGATTTTCAAACTCAATTTCTTTATATATAACATATATATTTTCTTCTAGTTACATATATTTGTTATGCTATATTAGATTGCATACATTAGATTTATAATAGAGTTGAATATAAAACCACTTTACCTATCTTCATCTTTTTTTTTTTAAAGATTTATATATTTGAGAGCATATGTATGAATATGCATACACAGGGTTGGGGGAGGGGGAGAGGGCGAATCTCAAGCAGACTCCCCCACTGAGTGTAGAGCCTAACGTCAGCCTCCATCTCACAACCCTGCGATCATGACCTGAGCCAAAACAGAATCGGATGCTTAACGGACTGAGCCACCTAGGTGCCCCTCCCCATCATCCTGAGTACAAATGATCCTACACAGCCCGTATGGAAAGACACAGGATGACATTTTCATTTTTTCCTTTTAAAAACACTTTGCCATTTTAGAAAATTTGGAAAGCACACAAGTCTCCAAAAACCAACTGAGATATAATTTACATACAACACATTTCACACATTTGAGGTGCCAAGTAGATAACTTCTGACAAAGATATAAACCATTTTCATTGCCACAGAAAGTTCCCTTGGTCCTCTTTACCATCTCCCCTCCACATCTCAATTCAAGCAACCACTGATTTGACTGCCATCACTATCAATCACTCTATGTGGAATATAAGAAACAGCACAGAGGATCATAGGGGAAGGGAGGGGAAACTGAATGGGAAGTCATCAGAGAGGGAGAAAAACCATGAGAGAACCTTAACTACAGGAAACAAACTGAGGGTTGCTGGAAGGGAGGTGGGTGGAGGGATAGAGTAATTGGGTGACAGGCATTAAGGAGAGCACATGATGGGATGAGCATGGAGTGTTATATGCAACTGATAAATCATTGCACACTACATCTGAAACGAAGTATGTAGTTTATGTTGGCTAACTGAATTAAAAAAAAAAGAATTTCCATACGACTGAATCACACTGTATATACTCTTTTCACTCAGCACAACTTGAGATTCTTTCCTGTTGCATGTGTCAGTAGTTGGTTCCTTTTTATTGTTGAATAGTGCTTTTGGTAGGAATATAGCACAGTTTGTTTATCCATGCTACTCTGGAGGGACCTAAGGATTGTTTAGAATTTTTGCCTGAGTAACACTCCTTTGGATATTAGTGGACGGGAATTTTTATGAATATATGTTTCCAATTCCCTTGTGTAAATACCCCAGAGCAGAACTGCAGGATCATTTAATAATTGTGTGATTAACCACATAAAAACTTTACAGTCTTTGAATCAGGTGGCATCACATTATACCCAATAACAATGTATGAGACATCTAGTTGCTACACGTATTCAGCAACACACCAACAGTCCACTGGGATGAAGGAAAGGATTGGAGCTGGCAGCAACAATCTGCCCTAGGGGCAGCACCAAGGGCTTTTTGAGGCAAAGGTCTCTCAGTTGGGAACCTAAACAGGATCTGTGGGTGGGTTTCAGTTAAACTACAGCAAAACTTTATAATACTTAAATTTTTCGCCTATTAATGTGCCAATCATACAACAGGGCTTACCCTGGGTAACAATTTTTCTGAAGACCTAAATGACAATCTCTAAAAAGAAATGAAGCTGACAGTCCGACCTCCATTTATACTTTTCATTCAAAGCAGTTTTTTTTTTAATTGACCTCATCAAACCTAGGATGACATCTACAGCCCTTTCTGACATTTAGAAGTCTATTATCCTGAGTCATCAAGACAATTGAATGGAGCACCCCTGGTTTAAGAAAGTTGAGGAGCGTAAAGGTGATATTAGTAAGCTTTTTATTCAAAGGTGTTAAAAAACAATAAATGCTGTTACTGGAAAATTAACTTCTGGGAAATAGGCCCTGATGATGTCAGAAACTTTACTGTGCAGATACATTATGGCTTGAGGTTTAATAAAAAATGTAGAGTAGTTTATACAAAAGAGAAATGTAACAAAAACACAAAACACAAAGACATAGAAAAGGAAAACACAGTATTCAGAAGGAAACCAATAATGAAAAAAAAATGTAGAGATGAAGTGCTGCGGTACTTACATATGCTCAAGTTTTACTTGGCTACACTGGATTCTAATAAGTAGTATACTCACAAGTAGATGACATAAAGTAACTATTCCACTTCTTTTGATACTTGTTGACCACACACCCCACTGGCCTCTATGGGTAACTTATGTTAACTTATTATGTCTTTATTATAGACAAGGAAGACAATAGCAGAAGGGTAAAGAGGTAGAAGAGCTCAGAGAAAGCAGCACAGAAGGGAATACTGTTAGCAAACACACCGAACCACAATCCAGAGGTCCGATAGAGGTTTCCACTTTATTCAATAGCATAAGCAGAACTGACAAATCCCAGGGTGCTACATCTCAGTAGAATATTTTAAAAAGGGGAATGAGGTACGGAGGGTGGTTGGAGCACAAAAAGAATCAGAAATACTCATTTATTTTGCAGGAGTCCACTGGGAAATACTACAAATCAATACTGACCATTTGCAGGGGATATTCATATGATAAGTATTTATTCCTGCAGACATCTGGACATCTAAAGAATTCCCAGGGATCCCTGGGTGGCGCAGCGGTTTGGCGCCTGCCTTTGGCCCAGGGCGCGATCCTGGAGACCTAGGATCGAATCCCACATCGGGCTCCCGGTGCATGGAGCCTGCTTCTCCCTCTATGTCTCTGTGCCTCTCTCTCTCTCTCTCTCTCTCTCTCTGTGACTATCATAAATAAATAAAAATTTAAAAAAAAAAAAAAAAAAAGAATTCCCATTGCTGGGCCACAAATAAGACTACATGGAAACCTTTTACATGTTCAAAATGGCTTTTAAAAATATTTTATATTCTGGGGAACTCTGAGTGCTTCACCCATAAAAATAAGTCTTTCAAGTTGGCAGGGGTAAGAACCCTTTCCAGATGGAGAACTCAATGCTGAAGGAGGTAAACTCACTTTAGCATAGCAGCCATAGGAACAACACAAGGCACAGCCAGGGGCTGAAATCGCCTCAAACCTGAAAATATTCTTAACTGTGCATAAAAGAGAATCTGAAAGTTGCCTGTGAGCTTACACCTGGCCCCAGTAGAGCTTCCTCATCAACATTCCAAGCCGGCCTCAGAAAGCTGGAGAGAGAATCTTGCAAGCACAGGAAAATAGACAAATTTCTTTCCTTCAAGCCTAATCTGATGATTTAAATCTATCTATCCTAATGCCTCTCAGGTGTTCTCGCCATCCTATGCCTTTTAAGAGAGCTTCTACAGGGAGGTAATACTAGTAGCTTCTCTTCTGATTAAACACATCTGCCACAAAATAGCAGGTGCCTTCTGGACACAATGAAAGTCTCAGAAATTCTAATAGGAAATTTGCAATAGGTTTTGAATGGTCATATATTGAAACATATCTTAAGTTTTTTTGACTTTGGAGAAAATGGGAATGTTTGTGTAGAATTTAATGTCCTTCAAAAGGAGGCATAAAAAAGGTTAATATAGTGGATTTGCTGGCTAAAACATAAAAAAAATTAAGCTACTGATGTTAAAGCAGGAAAATTTTCAAAAAAAAAAAGGTTAAAATTTGGACTCATCAGATAGAAAAATGAATACATTTAAGTTTTTTTTTTTTTTTTTAAACTCGTTATAAGAAGAAATCAAGAAGAAGTAAAACCAGGACATTACAAAGGAGAATCCAAAAAAGAAACAGCCAATAGATCAGAGAGTAAAATGAACATATAAATGGCAGGCAAAATTCACCCTTTCCACAATGGCAAGAAAAGCCAATTGAACCTCTGGGGGACAGAATTTACACACCTACAACAAGGATTATTTTGTATTGCTATCAGTTATCTACAACTCACAGAGTTGTAAAAACAGTTTCGTGGAATTAGATAGCCCCAAATGGTGTGCTATTGATGATGCATAGCTTTTCACAGAAGCATCATTTTTTCCATGCACAGATCGCTGACCATCTTATTTATTGCTGTATTCCCCCGGTACAGGGTAATACTCCATAAATACTCACTAAATGGATAAATCTCTACTATGTATCAGGAATTAAGCTAGGCCCTTCACATACATCCTTCCATTTACTCTCCCAACACCACCCTTTAAAATAATTATTCTCATTTCACTAATGAAAAAATAACTTGTGTGATGTGGTATAGCTATTACTTGTCAAAGGTTGGGGGTGGAGGACAAGGGAAGACAACTCAGGTCTGTGAAAGCCCTTTTCCCCTCTCTCCGTTTAATATATGTTCTTTTTATTTGCCATCACTGTACCATCTGCCTCTAAATTAAGGGATTGTTTATAGGTTACACTGGTATAACAAACACACTTGCTTGATGAGCACGATATTGGAGTTTCACGCTTTGAGAAAAATAAATGAACAGCAACACTCAAGAGAATCTAAGCATAAAGTAAGAGACTCATCAACATCTTTTTTGCAACCTTGCAGATAAGCACAGGCTATTTACCAGCCCAGACTACCTCTACTCCTCCACTCCACCTGGGTGCTCATTTCCCAATTTTCAGGATAATAAAGATAGATGAATTCAACACTGTTTATATGTGTTGTTTGTTTTCCTAGAGATCAGAATAGCACTTAGGAGATCTTCATGCTTCCTAGGACCATGAACTACTTTCACAGCAACACCATGAGGCAGGTACCATCTCCTTTCTGCAAATAAAGAAAGCTGAAGGGCACTAGCAACCTTCACAAAATCACACAATGAAGCTACAGCTCTGGGCTTCAGCCTGGCCTTTGTCACCACCCTCAGCCCTCCACTGTTTTCCAGGGGTGGGTGAAGTTTGCTCTGTCACCACAGATCTTAATTTTTCACAAGCCTCTTTGCCCTGTTTTTCACAGCCTAGCCTCCAAGGGTACAGAGACCCTCACGGCTTCCAGCATCTTGCAGCTGGTAACTGCAGGCTGGAGTTCTATTCTCTGGCCACTTGGCACTTGTGATCACCTGGGTATTTCACCTTCACCCTTGGAGAGGCAGGGGCCAGAGGACAGGGGAAGAGAGTGGTTTTCCAAGGCCTCAGATAGCTGAATGACAAAGATGTAGGTCAAATGTTAATGTGAAATCCTCCTCTCTGTTCCCTAAACCCCCAAAACTATTCTGCTTTCTTTTCTTTCCTGAAAGCAGGCTGCCCTCTTAGAATGAATAGTGTTTTCAGACACCATCAGATGAGTCTTGACATGAATAATGGCAAAATGCTAGCATGTAGAAAGTGTCAATAAATGGTCAAATTAGTGGGTCACTTAATATTATTTCATTGTAATCTTCACAACAACTCTTGGGGACAGGTACTATTATTATCTTTGTTTTGGAGATGAGCAGTGAGATTGGGTAACTTATTCAGCTGAAGCAGCTTGCCTAAGATTCCAAGAAGGTTGTGATGTACCTATATCTGTGGTGGTACTTGGCGACCAAATGGGCCATCAAAAGCAATATGACGGCTGTTCAAAACACGTATCTCAGGCCCACAGCCTCTTCCTTCATATCACTTAGCAGAAAGCCTTGGGAAGTGGTACCATGGACTCCGAGCACTGCAGCATAAGACCTTTATTTCTACGGGATGTCATACTCATCCTCTACAAACCAGGATAAATACCTACCCTTCCCTCAAGGGCATCTCACAATTCCCGTTCATAATAAAGAGAACACTACTTTCAAATAAGATCACAAAAAAGCTTTTGCCATTATTCTATCACACAGGCATTAAGAAACATTAAGTACACATTATCAGATGAAGGCGACCATAATCAGCCAAATGGTGACTAACTGATTGATTGCTTTTAGGGGTGGAATAACACACCCTGTATGGGATTTTCTTATATTCTTTAGGGAGAGACCAAGAAAAGAAATTAAACACTTGGAATCTAAACTAAGTTCTGACACTGCCTTCACAATTTTAGGAATTTCATCTAAAAAGCCATTATTTTAGTTGGTGTAGGGGAAGCAAAGTGTGTTCAGGACAATTTTAAGACTTAAGTTATGAGGATTTCATGCTCTGTTAACTCATCTTGAGCTACAGTTGAGTGTGTTCCTTACATATTAAAACACTACCAATTTTGTCAGCAGGGAATCTACGATAAACTTAACTCACTGTTCTTTTGAATTAGAATCCTTTTTTTCCAAAGGTTTTTTTTTTTTTTTTTTTTTGTACAATTCAAATATGTCAAACAGGCATAAAGGGAGCTGCTTTAGTTGACACACCCATCTCCACCCAAAGCATATCCCCCCTGTCTCTCTGGCAATCTTTAGCGTACCCAAGGAACACACTATGAAAACCACCCATTTTGGAAAGAGGCTTGGCATCCATAGTGCTGGGCTACTCAAGAGCAAGTCACTTGCCCACTAAGAATAACAGTTTTTTCTTAGAAAAAAATCTGGACTAGAATCAGGACTTCCCAGTATGTTTTCCCTCTAAAGCACAGTTTTGGTGCACAGAGCATGTTCTTTAGTCGTATTTTTCATTATGGTGCTTGCAAAAGTGGAGGGAGGATGCTACCCATATCCATGCAGACCCTCAGGGCAGGAGCGCAGGTGAGGTCTGGGGAAAACGTCCCTGACTTGGATGGGCTTCCATCGTGGCCCCAATGCTCCTGCTCGCCTGCTCTGTTCTCAACGGAGAGACATGATCCTAAGGGCTTCTGCAGTTCATTATACTGTCATTGTTTGTTTTCTTTCTTTTTTTTTTTTTAAAGATTTTATTTACTCATGAGAAATACAGAGAGAGGTGAGGGAAAGACATAAGCAGAGGAGGAAGCAGACTCCCTGTGCGGAGCCTGATGTGGGACTCGATCCCAGGACCCTGGGATCATGGCCTGAGCCAAAGGCAGATGCTCAACCACTGAGCCACCAGGTGCCCATAGTTTCTAAGGGCTTCTTGATCTCTACATATAATATTCAAAGCCCTTTGGATCTAAATGGAATCTTCATTTTTGTTTTGAAGATATTCATCTCAGGGACAGTAAGTGTTATATTCACTTCAGAATTTTCCTATTTTGATATCTTTCCTACTTAGAACATTTAATACTGATCCTGTAACCCAGCTAATTTGAATGACTTTTTCTTTTTTTCCTCTAGGATTGGTACACACTCATTTTCTCTAGAGTTTCCCAACCCCTTACCCTGATTTCCACATACTTGTCCTGGACAGTCAGAAACTATGCTTCTCTGTAGCTGCTTATGCTTATTAAGCAGCATAGCTTGCACGGATCTGCAATCCATCCTCCCCTTTTAAAGTAAACCCATGCCAGAAAATTTCAGCAAGGAGAGGCATTTTATTGTAAGGGTATGGGAAAGGCCACCGTGATGGGGAGAGGAAGAGGGAAGAAAATATTTTGGATACCGCATACTTTACCAGTAATGTCATGCTGTTTGAATGACTCACTGTAGATCTGATACTGATTCGGACAATGTTTCTTCAACCACTTGCAGACATCCTGCTGAGTCCACAGAGCCACTGGTTTTGACAGCTTCACCGTAGCCGACTATAAATGAAGAAGGAAAAGGTCTGTGAATGCCAGTACCACGTCTCGAAAGGTACTACTGTTAGAAGTCCTAGTGTGTGTGGTCAAGGCTACCAGCTGGAATCCTTGAAGATAAGGATCTGGCTGTTTTTCTCCTAACCTCTACAGACCTTCTCCATACCCCTGAAAACCAGAAAAAAAGGTCTAGGTGGAAAAGACCATAAAAATTATACTTTTTCTCAAGTTATCATCTCTACCAGCAAAAAATCCCCAGGAAGTAGTGTTTTCTGACAAATACTTCAACAACAAGACAATGCTGTTGCTAAGCAATTAATTAAATTTTAGGGGTGAAATAGCTGCCCCCCAGTGGCCATTCTCTGTACTGTAAGAAAGTGTCCATTTCTCCTCCTCTGAGACCTCTAGGGTCTAGTGCAACAGCAGCCCTGACAGGTGCTAATAATTATTTTAGGAATGAATGTTGTTGGATTTAGATACCTACATACTAAAGAGTGTAAGATGGCCTGGGAGTGGTCCTGTAAAGTCTAGGAATTATTTATGCCATAGAGGGGAAGCAAAAAAGTCAATTCCATCAGCCCGTGGAGAATGGTAATCAGATAACGGGGTGGCTAAACCTGATGTAGAAGCCAACTCATCAAGGCCTTTTATTGCTTACTAGATCTTTCAGGAGAGGTTTATGAAACAAAACAAAACAGAGGTGCAGAGGACCCAGCCTTTGACAGATGGCAGGTTACAAATTCATTCATTAATTAACATGCATCAGCTCTGTGCCAGATGCTGGTCTTCCTCATGGATCCCAGCAACTTGGCTGACGCAAGATGAAAGCTTATTTATAATTTTTTTAATCATTCCAGGTCAGTGTTTGTCAACAAATAGGATTATAAAATCAAAAATTCTTTAAAGGATGTTGGCTGGCACATAGACCTGGCCTTAAATATCACTGACCTTCTCATTAGAGATCATTTGCTTTTACTTCTCTTTCAGTCTTTCAGGTTAAGGGAAGAAGACAGTCCCAATTTTGTTTGACTGTGATTTAATATCTTTCAAACACCTGCTAACATTTTTGACAATGAGGGCTTGCTTCAGTCTTACGATCTTCATCAGAAAGCAACAAACCTAACAACTGTTCAATTTTATATTAGTTATATTTAAGGTTAATTTTGTTTTACGGTAAATAAATTATGGTAAAAAATAAAATTTTTAGTAATATCTAGTTCGTTTTAAAAAATTTGTTCAAAAACGATCAATTTATTTATTTTTATTAGATTTTTTCATTTAAATTCAACTTGCCAACATATAGTATAACACTCAGTGCTCATCCCATCAAGTGCTCTCCTTAGTCATCCACTCACCTCACCCCCCCCCCATTCGCCTCCCCTTCCACAACCCTCTGTTTGTAAGAATGGTCAATTTAAAAAAAAATGAAGGGGGATCCCTGGGTGGCGCAGCGGTTTGGCGCCTGCCTTTGGCCTAGGGCGCGATCCTGGAGAGCCGGGATCGAATCCCACGTCGGGCTCCCGGTGCATGGAGCCTGCTTCTCCCTCTGCCTGTGTCTCTACCTCTCTCTCTCTATCATAAATAAATAAAACTTAAAAAAAAATTAAAAAAAATTTTAAAAAATGAAGGGAACAGTAGGAGAGATGGTAAAATAATAATAGACATGACATGTACAATTTACATTTGTGAAACATAGTGCTCAGGTGGTTCTTTGCTTTGTTATTGCTAGTATATTTCCATTTGTACGATTCTTTGGACCATGGCTTACAAAATCATCACAATATTTTTACTTTATGCTGTGATAATTTTTTTCACTCTGTGATAGATGATTTTATACATGTATATATATATACACATACATGTACATATATAAACATCCATACACAGAGCTGCTTTTCATTCATTGAAAATTCATTCATTGGCATTCCTACACTGATATTTGGGGTTGATGTTCCCTCTCCTTGAATTTCAGCAAGGTTAGTGATGGTCCTGACCAATGGAATGTAGTGGAATTGATGATATCTGTGTGACTTCTGAGGCAAGGTCACAAAGATACAGCTTCTGCCTAGCTCATCCTCTTAGGCACTCAGCTTTGGAACCCAACTACATGCTGTGAGAAAGCTGAGATCACACGAAGAGACAAATGTAGAAATTCTGGCCAATTCCCCAACTGATGTTTCAGCCGACAGCCACCACCAACCATCAAACAAATGAGTAGGTAGACAAGTTGCAGATGATTCCAGCCACCAGTCTTTGAGTCTTCCAACTGAGGCTCCCAGACATCACGATGCAGAGACAAGCCATCCTTACTGTGCCCTAAGTGAATTCCTGACTCATGTAACCCATGAGCATCACAGATTGCTGTCTTTCACCACTAAGTTCAGGATAATTTGTTCTGCAACACCAGTAATAACTGGAACACTTAGTTATATGCTGCTGAGGACAGATCTGTTGTAACTGTGGTCTCAGAATGCCTTGTCTCTAATAGGTGCTACATAGCCACAAGGAGTAAGTGAATGTATTAATGAAAATAACCCAGCGGTGAATTTCAAGGGTAGCTCTTTGCTGCTCTCTACCCACTCTATTGTGCTCATGTGGCTCCTAGTCAAACATTGTCAGCCTCTTCTTCCACCTCACATCCTCGAGTCACGGGCTGCTAGCCATGTTCCTGCAAGCTCTGTATGCAACTGCATCAAACACTTTCCTAATTTGGATGAGCAAGGAGGACCTCTGGTGTGGATGGCACAAATAAGTGAATGTTTTGTTGTTCAGTTTCTTCCCTTTCTGCTCATCATTACCTCCTTTCCTTTACATGATTAGGAACTTGAATTTTGGCTCTTTTAAGCTAGAAATGCACTCACTGTCGTGTTTCACAAGTCAGCACCTCTGAATCTGTCTCCTTCCTGCTCTTAAAACTTTTCTTCAGATTAGCTGAATGAGTTCGTAGCTGACACATCATTACCCTGAAACCCTTTACAAGTTTCCTGCAAGGAAAGCTAATCACATCTTTTGAAAACCCCTATAAACCAGTCATAGATGGCTGTAAATTAGGAAGGGAAAGACAGGCGAATGAAGTTGCTTGTATATTAATATACTGAACTTTCTGAAAGACCATCTTTAACTTGCTCCCTTCCTAGGAAACAGAGGGCTCTCAGCATCAAGTCAAAGCCCCTCAAAAGAGCTTCAGGTAGAGATTAACCCATTCCTGCCAAGTTGACTCAGGAGGCGCCTTATCAGCCCACCATGTTTGCTTTTGTCTCAGATTTTCCCTTTGTCATAAATTCAGGTGTTTTGAGGCCAATACTCAAGGAGGTGCTTTGTTTTGCCTTCAGAGTATACTCTTACTAAGAAGTAATTTGGTAACACTTGCTTGGACAGCAATTAATTCAAAGCCTTAGGCATAGATTTTTAAGACTGCAGGAACCTACAGGGATCTGCCTCCATGTAAACTGGCATAAATAAAATGGGGGAGGGATGAAGAGTCCTATCATTAAGCACTGCTTGTCTCTTCTTAATCAGAGAGTGATAAAAGTACTGGCCCCATTTATTAGCTGATTCTTAGCCTTGGCTTTATTATGAAATTATTAGTTTGCTACACATCAACTTGTTAAGAGGCATAATGACTCCACTTGCCCCAGTCTGCTGCTGCTTATGGATTCTCAGAGCTGACTTTATTTTTTCTGCTTGAGCTGCTCTTTGCGTAGCACCTAGGTGAACCTCAGCCACTTGTCCTATCATGATTGCCCTATCTCCAACAGCAACTAAATCTGGGGCATGAATGCCATAACCTGATCCTTTTAAAGAGTTTAAACCTCCATGTGCAATTTGGAACAACGAGGAGCATATGCTAAACTCATGTCAATCCATGTATGGTTGTCCCACCGGGAGGTGCAGCATCGTCAAACTTAATAGCTCCACAATGTTATTTCAACCACCCACCTTTCCTCTGCTCTACTCACAGCTCTCTTTGTATGCGACTCTAGCCAAAAATATTCTGATATGTTGTGTTTCCCAGTGGGAGCCAAAACCAAAACAGTTCACAAAAACAAAGAGTATTTCATATTTATTAGAAATAGTAAACTAGTAAAAAACAAAAAAACAACAACAAAAAAAACCCATCCTGCCCAAAGGCAAACATTAAAAAAACATTTGCCCCAGTTCCCTTTCTCCTGGCTCAGGTCTACCATACCGTTCACTGGATTTATAGCCCTGGAGACAATTTGAGTTTGTTTTGTTGCCCTGAAAGAAGCCAGAGGCAGTTTGTTATCTTAACTCCATGCATTGTGACACCAAACAGAATCCCAGGCATTTCCTCTCTGAATTGGTCCTGGCCTTTCTATAGACAAGCTGAAAATGCACTTCAGGAGCTTTTAGGGTCTATTTTACAAGGAGATCTCACTTGGGGTGGAAGATGCATCCCTGAGGGAAAGTTTGTTTGCAAATTACTTTTTTTGGGCAAATGATTTCTTACTGTTATTCAACGTTTCAGCCCTGTTTTACAGTAATTTTTAATTTGTATTTACATGGAGAGAACCCTTAAGTTTTGAGTTCTTGGAGGTAAACTTTAAGCTTTTCTAAGTTATAAAATAATTAAATGCTTTAAGGAAATTTGATATTGAAAGAACATGTTACAAAATGTTTTTCAAGTTAAATTTTATCTTGTCATTCGATTATCCCTTACCTGTTTTGCAACATAAAATCTCTTTAATATACTAGGTTTTGATTTATAAGAGAACACTGCAATTTTACACTCCCACTGGCTGTATAAACTCAAGTAGGTAAGCTTACAGGAGGCCCAGTGGGCTAACTGGGGAAAAGTAGAGAACTCATAGATCATTTATACCCACTGGCAAGTCAAACTGAGCTTTGTGCCCAAATACCAGGAAGTGGTAAACACATTTGCAGCCTCTCGTTATAAACAGGTGTTTGCAAGTTCCCTTACAATCGTGCAATGTTCTCCATTTAGAATCCGGTCTTCTTTTCCATTGGTTTAACCACTGTGTAATCTTACTCAAGATGGGGAAAAGAGATTGAAGAAAAGGACAAACATGCATACAACAAGGTATTTATGTCTCCAGGCACAGCTTTTGAAGCTCATTCACCCCCCCCAAAAGATGGAAGGATGGGCTAGTTCACAGAATCCTTGACTTGGAATTCATTGATTTTCTAGTAGTAATAATGCCATCTTCTGCTGCCTTAACTCTTTCAGGAGTTAAGGAGGTAGTTAGAAAGTTTTAATGATTCTCCCTCCTATTCTATTCTGTTCCCAGGATAGCTTCTGAGCTCCACTCGGTCATTCTTGGGTTTAAATGAAACTAAAATGAAGGAAGCTTCTTAAACTTTATACCCTCCAAGAGAAGATATCTCACTGCTAGCAAGTTTACAGATAAAAGCAAAATCTCCTCTCAGATAAATAGAAGATAAATATATGTAGTGATATTTCACATTTTTTGGTCTTTAATTGACCATTGCTTTAACATCACCTCAGTCAGTCCATATGTCCTCATTGCGGTGTTCATCTCTTCTAAGCTGTGCAACAGTAATGGGGAAGCAACTTTACGAATTTTTCCAAATAAACAGTGTGACATTATGAGTTTCTTCAACTGTTCTTCACATACATCTCTTTTAGACCTTTAAATTTTCATTCTCCTCTACGGGGCATGATAGCTTGTTAGTATTGCCTTAAGAAGGATCTTAAATGTACTGACTACAAAAGGAAATATGTTATTGAAACCCAAACCTATCTACCTATCTTCTTTCTTTCTTTTTTTTTTTAAAGACTTTTTTTTTAATTTTTATTTATTTATTTATTTATTCATTTATTTATTTATTTATTTATTTATTTATTTATTTATGAGAGAGAGAGAGAGAGAGAGAGAGAGAGAGAGAGAGAGAGAGAGAGAGGCGCAGAGACACAGGCAGAGGGAGAAGCAGGCTCCATGCACCGGGAGCCCGACGTGGGATCGATCCCGGGTCTCCAGGATCGCGCCCTGGGCCAAAGGCAGGCGCCAAACCGCTGCGCCACCCAGGGATCCCTCTTTCTTTCTTTTTTTTTTTTTCCAAAGTCATTTCATTGGCTTACACTGAACTTAGAGGAAATCTATAATTTTGAGTCTTCTTCAGAGGAACTTGTGTCAAAGTAGGGGTTCTCTTTTCCTGAAAGTAAAATTTTAAGAACTTCAACTTTATTTTGCAGGTTTCAATACATCATGTGGAATCCTTTTTTTTTTTTAAATTGAAGATTTTATTCATTTGAGAGCAAGTGAGTGAGCAAGCACAAGCAGCAGGAAGGGGCAGAAGGAGAGGGAGAAGCAGACTTCCCGTGGAGCAGGGAGCCTGATGTGGGATTCAACTCCACATCCCTGGGATCACAAGCCAAAGGCAGATGCTGCACTGACTGAGCCACCCAGGCGCCCCATCATCTGGAATCCTTGTTAATCAGCATATTGGTTACTCTCCCATATTTGTACCATCCATGTAATTATCAGTTTTTTCAGGTACTCAAAAGTTTTTAAGAGCATAATAGGGTCCTGGGATTAAAAGTTTGATAACCACTCTTCTAAGACATTATTAGAGTACATCATTGAAAAAAAAAAAAAAAAAACTTGACCTAATTTTTTCCTTAATTTTATCCTGAATTTAGTGATGGCCTTTTTCATTCCTAAATGCTCAGAACCAGTCTCTAGAGGACTCTAAACAGTCAGTAGGTTCAAGTTTAAACCCAAGGTAAAAATCCAATCCACTTTAAGACATCTAAAATGGTGGTTAGTAAGCTAGGACTACGATAAATATATCAAGGTATGTTTGTGTGTAAGCTACCTGGATAAAGACCAATAGTGATTGAAGGTACTTTTTTTTAGAGCTGTACAAAATTTGGAAAAACAATGATCTAGGTTTAAGACTCTCCCTGAAAATTTGTAGCATCAAAGAATGCATCCCATTGGGGTACCTGCATGGCCCAGTTGGTTAAGAGTCTGCCTTTGGCTCAGGCCATGATCCCAGGGCCTTGGGATCGAGCCCCATGTGGGACTCCCTGCTCAGCGGGGAGTCTGCTTCTCCTTCCCCCTCTGTTCTTCCCCCTGGCTTGCTCACTCTGTCTCTCAAAAAAGAAATAAAATCTCAAAAAAAAAAAAAAAAATCTTGTGAAATGGGCTATTCCATTGCTAATAAGCTCTAAGGGCTTAAAATAGTTTTTTGTATTGAAGCCAAAGTCAGACTTCTATCCTCTTTCTTATGGATTCTGAGTCCTGCCCTCTGGAGCAATGCAAGACAAATCTCACCACTCTATGCACTGATTTCCATTTCACACATTGTACTGGTGCTCTCCATTGGGTCTCGTAGTTTTTTTGTTTTAAACCATGGTATTTGTTGATAAATCAGAAATTATATCTCCAGCCCCCATTCTTCCCAAACTAAAGAATCACATACAACAGATTTCACAGTTCCATTTGCGGATCTAATAAACATTTCAAATTCAATGAACATTTCAATTCATGTCCAAAACTGACCTGTCCTTTCCCTCAAAACTGACTTTCTCACTTCATCTAATAAGGTAAACTCCATACTTTGTGCTACTGAAGCCCCAAATCCTAAATTCAACATATATTTCTCTCTCTCTCTTGTATTCCACATCTAATCTGTTGGCAAAGCCTTATGGGTCTACCTTTATTATTTATTTGTTTGTTTATTTATTTTTAAAGATTTTGTTTATTCATGAGAGGCACAGAGAGAGGCAGAGACACAGGCAGAGGGAGAAGCAGGCTCCATGCAGTGAGCCCAATGTGGGACTTGATCCCAAGTCTCCAGGGTCATGCCCTGGGCTGAAGGCGGCGCTAAACCGCTGGGCCACTGGGGCTGCCCCCACGGGTCTACCTTTAAATATGTCTAGACTCCAATCTCTTTTCATCACCAACATTGCTATAACCCTGATCAAAAACACTATCATGCCACACCTAGTCCAATTCATCTAGGTACCTAATGCACCTAACAGATGCATTAGTTTTTTTTCCCCCTTATTTTAAAACTTTGAAATGGCTTACAAAGCCTCAAGCAATCTGGTGACCCAGTATCTCTGATGGCCACCATCACCACCTTTCCCTAATACTTACTGCTCTTACTACATCAGTCTTCTTGCTTTTGCTCATGAATGCCAACTATACCCACTTCATATCTTGCCAGGGAGGCTCCTCTCCCAGGCACTGACCCTTCACTTCTTTCAAACCATTGCTCAAGTTCTACCTCCTAAGTTCTGCCCAGATCTCCTTATTTAAAAATGCAACCCTCCTCTCTCTGGCACTTCTGATACTCATTACCTCGCTTCAATGTTTCGTTCTCAAGAGCAAGTATCCTCCACCATACTACACAGTTCACTCATTTTGTCTATTATGATCCTCATCTGTCTCTTCCCACTGGCCTGCCATCTCCACAAAAAGCAGAGATCTTTCTTATTTTGTGAAGAATCCCAAACTTTAGAATAGTACTCGGCACATAGCAGGCACTCAATAATTATTTGTTGAACGAATGAAGAACTGTCTGGTCCGTCATCATATATCACAGCTCCTATATCCTTGAGTGTCAGAAAGATGATTCAAGTCCCAGCTGTGCTCTTGACATTCCCAGGTTAGAACTACAACAGCCTTTTCTCCAATTAGATTTCTCTTATACTGAGCCAAATATGCAGAGACATTCTAGCACTATAATTCTTAGCAAGACAGCTCACATTTCTGATCCTCGATTTTTCTTTTCCGATTGACACAGAGAGTGATGTAATGAAACAAGCTTGGCATTTGGAGTCATGCAGACCTAGGCCGAAAGCTAGTTCTGGCATTCACTAGCACTGTGACCTTGGGCAGTTCACTGAACCTTTCTAAACATGTCCCTCAATACACTAAAACCTATCTTGTCATTTGTGGAGATTAAAAATGGTTTATCCAAAACACTTTAATAGAGCCTGCCACATACTATGTGTTCAGGAAAGTATATCTTCTTATCTCTTGAATGTCAGTGATATGCTCTCCTGCTGGATTCCCAAGCCTGATCTAGGGAAGCATCAATGAAGTACAGCAGACACAGGTGATCTATGGAGTCCAGCTGACTCGAGTTGAGTTGCAGGCACTGGGAGCTGTTAAGATTAGTGACCTCAAAGACAACTGAAGGCAAGGGGAAGTATTAGAAGGCACCAGTAAAAAAAAAAAAAAAAAAAAAAAAAAAAAAAAAAAAAAAAAAAAAAAAAAAAAAAAAAAAGGCAAGCATAGGAATAAGAAATGAGAAAATATAGGAAAAAAAAAGCATGGAAAGATAAATATACCAAATTAGGAGAGTCACAGGGATGGTCCCTTTATTCAAACCCACTTTGCTGCAACTACACAAATATCACTTTGTGTTTTCCCATGATAGGTCATGCCACTGGTTTCCCTGAGACTCAGAATCAGCTCTTCCCTGTCTCTAGGGACATTCATGCACAAAGGGTCCCAATCCCATGCCAATGATATGGCCTGGACTCCCCAGGCATCTGACGGAACTATTTAGAAAGGCGCACCATCCAGATGCATAGACACTACTATTTACAAGCTGTGAAGCAGACGCCTGCACGTCATGCTGGTGAAGATCTGCTGGCTTCCAAATGCATGCTGCTGGGCATAAAAGTTTCCAACATTAAAACCCCAAGGAGGGAGTAAACAGACACGCAGAGGCAGTCAACAGGAAACAAGATGTCTGTGGCATCCTGAATGGCTCAGTTTATCAAGGCCTGCTCTTCCTCTGAGCCCACATTGTTATGTTTGTCAAGAGAAATATGGAAGAAGAGGATCACACTATACTTTGTGTCTGCTTCATCTTAGTACAGCAGGAAAACCCATTCCTCATCTGCCCAACTAAGCATACCCTATGGGAGCTGCTCTGCCGCAAGGTACAAAGACACACATATGCTCTGAGCATATACCTTATGGTCAAACCCCTGGGTGAATGCTGGATGAATGAAAGCATGCTAAAGCAAAAAGGAAAACAAGTATGAACCAGAAAATGGTTATGACCATTTCATATTTTTCTCTCTTTTTTTTAAGATTTTATTTATTTCAGAGAGAGTGAACTCACATATAAGTGAGGGGAAGGGCAGAGGGAGAGGGAGAAAGAGACTCCCCACTGAGCAGGGAGCCTGATGTGAGGCTCGATCCCATGACCCTGGGATCATGATGTGAGCCGAAGGCAGATACTTAACTAAGCCACTGAGGTGCCCCTTACTTCATATTTCTATGACAATTCCTTGGGAATAACAATTTGGTGGACTGATAAAAAAAAAATGTCCTAAGTACAAAATGATTCTCTGAATTCTGAATACAGCTAGAGGTCCCTCAGGCATAAGGTGGCATCTATTTCTCCCTATCTTGACACCAGGGGATGCAGGGAGAAGGAAAGGGAGCCGTGTGACCTACTTTGACCAAAAGAACAAGGCAAAGGTGATGATGAACCAGGTCTGAAAGGAGTTCTCAAGAGGCCTTTTGGGCTTATGCACTTTTGCTTGCTCCTCTGAAATCATTATGAGAACATGCCTGGTCAAGTCTGACCACTTCATATTTGGAAACATGGCAGAAAAACTTATTAATGCCATTCTAGACAGAACATTAGATTCAATTTTGTAACAAAGCATATAAGAAGAATTGTTCTAAGCACTTTAGATAAATCATCTTTAATCATCCCAACAACCTAAAAAGTACTTATTACTTTCAGCTGACAGGAACAGGTTAGAAAGTTGAAGTAACTCATACAAGGTCACTCTGCTAGTGAATTTCAGAGCTGCATTCAGTCCATGCTTATGCCATGACATCACTCTAGCTTGATAAACATGCAAGAAGAAATGAGGCTCATGATATCACTCTGGCTTGATGGCCATAGGGGAAAAAAAGGACATGAGCTCTCTTAACTGAAGTTCCTAGTGCTGGTTCGCTTCCTTAATTGAATCCATTGAGATAAATCTGTGAAAAACAATCCTGCCTTTGTGCTAACCTGGGTATGCCCAGGGTAGAGCTAGGATCAACACCTGTCATCTGTCCCTTAGACCTGGGATCTTTCTACTCTCTTCATTATGGGAGGCAGCACATTTTTCAGTTCTGTATAGTAAGGCAGTACTTATTAATCAGTCTTTCATTTACATCACCAGCAAAATGTGAGCAGGAACAACTTCTCTACCTTACAGAGTTGTTGTAAAGATAAAATAAAGATCATAAGGCTGAGCAGTTGCTCTGATGATTTTACAGAAAAAAGAGGGCTGATGGATCTTGGGAAGTTGAGGCTACCAGACTATTGGCAAGCAGAGAAAACTAAGGCATTATGAAAATATTCTAGTTGTATTTAGCAGGACAGGGTGGGCACTCTGGGGTCTGGAGAGCTTAAAAACTCTGGGCGCTGTGAGGGAAGGAGTTAGTCGGTGCAAGATTCCAGAATTTAGTGTGTTTGGATTTTAAAAGTTAAGCCTACATGAAGGACAGCTACTCTCCCACTTCCATGACTTCTTGGTGGCAAAACAATTTGTCCCTATATTAGATTCAGCCAAATGACAATTCAATGGAACTTGTTATGTATTAAAGTTTCTAACCCCTAAAACATATATGTTGAAGCCCTAACCCCCAATGTGACTGTATTTGGAGATAGGGTCTTTATGAAAGTAATTAAGATTAAATGAGGTCGGAAAGTGGGGTCTGTTTCTCTCTCCATCATGTGAGCACACAGCAAGAAGGCAGCTATCTGTAAGCCAGGATGAGAGCGCTCACCAGATTTTACCATGTTGGCACTCTCAAGACTCCAGCCTCCAGAACTCTGAGAAAATACGTTTCTGTTAAGGCCCCCAATTTATGGTAGTTTACTATGGCAACCCAAACTAATACAGGGCCACACTCTGGTTCAGATAAACTGGTCAATTTGCAAAATAGTCTGACAATCCACAATTGATAAAACTTGGAAAATCTTGCTACATATGTTTAATAAGGAAGATAAAATAGAGAAGAGATGAAGACAACAGAAAAAGCAGATTTTTTCTTATTCATTTTTCTCTTTAAGATTTTTTTTTGAGAGAGCGAGAGAGAGCGAGTGAGAGCAAGTGCCTGAGAGTGTACACGAGCAGGGGAAAGGGACAGAAGAGGGAGAAAGAGACTCTGTTGAGTGGGAAGCTTGATGCAGGGCTCCATCCCAGGACCCTGAGATTGTGACCTGAGCCCAAGGCAGATGCGTAATGGACTGAGCTACCCAGGTGCCCCTATGTTTACTTTTCAAATACTGACTTTTTTTTTTAATTTTTATTTATTTATGATAGTCACAGATTGAGAGAGAGAGGCAGAGACACAGGCAGAGGGAGAAGCAGGCTCCATGCACCAGGAGCCCGATGTGGGATTCGATCCCGGGCCTCCAGGATCGCGCCCTGGGCCAAAGGCAGGCGCCAAACCGCTGCGCCACCCAGGGATCCCCTCAAATACTGACTTTTATATAATTAAAGAAAATCTTAACCTACGATTTATTTCATTAATGCAATTACATTTTTAAAAACTATTTTCCTAGAATCTGTGTCCCTGTACATGTCTTTATGGCCACATGCCCCCCTGAAAACAAAAAAAGTTCCATACTATTTAACAATTTAATTTTTATGCTTTTATAATCTTCCGGTCCATCCTTAATCTTCTTTTTGCTATCAAAGAAAGCATGCACATGGTTTAAAAAAATAAACAAAAGAGTGTATAGTGAAAAACACCAGTCCCTTGTCCCATTTGTTCTCACTGGAAGATATTATTTCCTCAGAATAGCACACAGATATGATCAAACTCAAATATCTCTCTTCTCCAACCCTAGTCACAATCTCGGGGTGGGGGGGCAATCTCATAGCAATTTCTCTTAATTGATTAGACTTAGATAATTATCTCTGGATATCCTTAAGAGAATGATCAGGAATTAGCACATACATGCCAGCTTCCTCTTCCCTTCCCTGGTTTGCTGTTAGGATTATTAATATTAGTTTTTAACTGGTGGTTTTTCCAAGCTTAATATATTTAAATCTGTATGACTTTCCAAATAAGGATCCTCTTTGTTCTTATTCTCTTTTGTAATAGTCCATCTCCTTTCACATCCCACCTTCTGTCATTTGCAGTATTTTTATATTGTCAAGGACAACAGTGCATATTTTCTATCCTACATCTCCAACAGATCGATATTATCTGTACTGATTTGAAGTTAAAAAATCAATAAGTAGTTGGGGTGCCTGGGTGGCTCAGTTGGTTAAGTGTCCTCTGGGCTTTAGCTCAGGTCATGATCTCAGGGTCATGAGATCTACGTGATTTGACTACGTGCTGGGCATGGAGCCTGCTTAAAGTTCTCTTTCTCTCTTTCTTCCCATCTGTCCCTCTCCTGCCCCCTCCACTCATGCACATGCTTCCCTCACCTCTCACAAAAAAAAAAAAAAAAAAAAAAAATTAATAAGTAGCATTTACTATATTGTGACTATGTAAAAATACTGTTCAATGCTGGACCAATTGCTCTGATTTCCCTTATTTTTCTTGTATCACATTCTCAGCTGTCTAATGTTGCATCTGCTCAGAATCTCAAAGAAGTTTCCCATGACAAAAATCAAATAGAATTTTTCTTATACTCCATCAATTGCATAAATTCATGCTACAATGTAGTTTGCTTGTCCCCCAGGTCATCCATACTTTTCTTCTACAACAGAGGTCAGTAAACCATGGCTCCAAGGACCAAACCCAGCCCATTGTATATTTCTATATGGTCTGTAAGCTAATAATGGTTTTTATATTTTTAAATGGCTAACAAGATCAAAAGAATAATATTTTATAATGTGTAAAGATCATGTGCAACTCAAACTTCAGCGTTCATAAAATTTTCCTGGAGCACAGCCATGCCCATTGCTTTTATACTACAAAGCCAGAGTGAAGGATTGTGACTGAGACCAAACAGATTGGAAAACTAAAAATATTTACTATCTGGTTTTATATAGAAAAACTTTGCTAACCCCTCTTCTACATGGTAAGAGACTTTTCTCAATTTCATCTGCCAAATCATCTACTAAATTTTAAAATTTATTTCAAAATTGCATTTTAATTTCCAAGGGCTGTCTTATTCTCTGATGTGTTTTTTTTTCAAAGCCACTGGGGATTATTATTTTCTGTGGATGCAATATTGTTTTGAATTGCTTCGAGGATACTAATTAAAGTTTTTAAAGGGAGGGTTGGTATTTCTCAAACGTTTTTGATGTGCATATTTGATTTTATCTGTAAGTTAAATATGTGGTTTATAGATCTATTAAAAACAATTAGGCAATGGAGACCAGACTTGGATTTCTGTATGTTTGCACTGGGCTTGTTGCCTGAGTGGCCAATTACTCAGAATGCTCCCCAAATGCCACAATGAAGATGACATCACTCCAGAGAGCTGATACATAAATATGTTCCAACTCAATCTAGATATTTAAAAAAAACAAACTTTTAAGAAACAGACTTTTTTTTTCTTTGCCTGAAGCAGCATAATAATCTAGCCATTGGGCTTTGTTCCTACAGTAGACGAGGGCAAGGCAAAGACTATTTGATATTTCTTTACTTGTTCCCTATCTTATATACTGTGTCTCACTCCTGTCCCCAAGTCTAAAGCCTCTCTGAGAGTTTACCTTCAAACCTACCGGTGTCTCCCCTTCCATTCTCATTGTTACTGTCATATTTCTTTACTATTTTCTTTTTTAAAAGATTTTATTTATTAATCATGAGAAATGAGAGAGAGAGGCAGAGACACAGGCAGAGGGAGAAGCAGGCTCTATCCTGGAACTCTGGGATCACACCCTGAGCCAAAGGCAGACGCTCAACCGCTGAGCCACCCAGGTGTCCCTCTTTACTGTTTTCAAATTAGGTTCAGTTGGATGAGGAAATGGATACTTTTGTTGGGTGTGTCATCTTGTAGGTCTCCACATCTTTAAAATTATCATGATATATCTTATCCATACAAAAGAACATACGTCCAGGGACATGTACATACATACTTGTATTCCACTGAAAAGCTATAATTTTCTCATTCCCTATTAGATGTTTACATTGTTTCTAGTTTTGGGCCACTATTTATTTTGAAAATCCTAATCTCCAGGTCCCCATTTCTGCCACCAGGTACTGTCTCATTTCTCTGTTCTCTTCACAGAAACCTATCTTGAAAGAATTATCTGAGGTAATCTGTTTCAGCACCGTGTGCTGTCACTCTGGTTGGGCTTTCCTCCCTACCCTTCACCAAACATATTCTTGCCACAGCCAGCTGCTACTTCTGGTATCACTTCTTCCAATAACCTATCTCCTTTCATGTGGCCTCTTAGTGGCATCTGACAAAAGGAAACACTGCTTGTTCTTGAAGTACTTTCTTCTCCTGGCTTCCATATAATTCACTCTAGTGTTTTTTTTTTTTCTTTCAAGATTTTATTTATTTATTCATGAGAGACACACAGAGAGAGGCAGAGACATAGGTAGAGGGAGAAGCAGGCTCCATGTAGGGAGTACAACGTGGGATTCGATCCTGGGTCTCCAGGATCACACCCTGGGCTGAAGGCAGCGCTAAACCGCTGAGCCACTCTTTATTGCCAGTTCTCCCTCTTTGATCAAACTCTAAATAATATGTTTCATGGTTTGGCCCTGGTACCCCTACTAATGTTGATATTCCCTCCCATGGTAATTTCAAGTCCTGTTGGCTTTAAATACTGTCAATAAGGTGATGATGTTCAAGTTTATACTGTTCCCTCAATGTATCTCTGTAACTTGACTCAATTATACAAGCTGCCTACTTGAGAGCTCACTCAGATGTCAAATAGGACTCTCAAACATAACATGTTCCTGAAACAGAATGCGTGATTTCCATCAACTCTATTTTTCCACAAGTGTTTCTATATTTTGGTAGGTACTGACCAAAAGGTCAGTAATCCTTTCATTCCTTAGCTTTCCCTTGCCCCCTTCCTAGCACACAGATACACATGATCCATAAAATCCCATGGAAAATGTGTTCAGGACCTGAATGCTTATCTCCACCTGTACCGCTTCCAACCCAGTTCAAAAGGCAACCATTTCCCACCTAGACTGCCCCAATAATCTGCTATCCAAATCCCCATCTTCCACATTTGCCTCCTATAATCTATTCCATAGTTTCAGAGTAATTTTTTAAATATGTAGGCCTCATTGCGTCCTTTATTGTCTTCTCCTTCCACTTAAAATCCAAATTCCACCCTCCAGTCTGTAAGGCCCTTTCTTCATGCATTTACTACTGCTGTTTGCCTTGGTCTTAATGTTCCAAGACTAAGACATTCTTGTCTGTTCCTCTAACACATGGAGCCTATCCTATTTTAGGGCAGGTAATGAATGAAAGCTAGCCTTTCTCTCAGATTTCCTCATTACTAGCTTTGGCTTGTCATTCACATCTTGGTTTAAATGTCATTTCCTCAGGGCTGTCTTTCTTGAGCAAAAGATGGTAACTGTTCCCCACGATGCTTTTGACACCTTATCTGATAGTTTTACATTTACTTATTTACTACAATATTCCCTATAACTAGCACCTAGATACAAAGTAACTACTCTTTAATGAATGAACTATAAAGTAAATACAGTAAATCTCTCTCATCATGACTGATTTCTTGATGATAGAATATATAAAGTCTAAAAGATGACACGATCATTTTTCACCTTATGTTTTTCCATAGCTTTTTAAAAAATGTTTTTAGTGCAATTCTAGAGTCACAGCAACATTCAGTGGGAAGTACAGAGAATTCTTACGTATACTTCTCTGCCTCACACATGCACAGTCTCTTTCATTATCAATATCCTCCACCAGAGAAGTACATTTTCTTCATTTAGAAGAATTTACAATGATGTATCATTATTACTCAGACTTCATAGTTTAGGGTTCACGCTTAGTGTTGCACATTCTAATGATTTGGAGAAATGCATGTGACAGGTATCCACTATTATAGTATCATAAAGAGTAATTTCACTGCTGTAAAAATCTTCTGTGTTCAGGCAATTCATCCTTCCTTCCTCCCTAATCCCTGACAACCATTGATATTTTTACTGTGTGCATAATTTTGCCTTTTCCAGGATGCTATACAGTTAGAATTACACAGTATGTGGTCTTTTATATATGTAGCCTATATAAGATGTCGTGCATAATATTCCATTGTGTGTATGTGTATTTTCCTTATCCATTTACCTATTGAACACTTAGGCTGCTTCCTTACCTTGGCTATTATAAATAATGCTGCAATAAGCATTTAGTTTTCTTTGGAAAGTCCAATAGTGGAATTATGGGATATAGTATTTCTATTTGCATTGTTTTGAGGAACCTCCATGAGGTTTTCCACAGTGGGTGTATCAACTTACATTCCCTTTAATGGTGCACGATAGTTCCTTTTTCTCCATATCCTCAACACTTGTTATTTCTTTTTTGATTTTAGTCATTCTGACAGGTATAAGGTAGTATCTCATTGTGGTTTTGATTTGCATTACTCTGATGATGAGTGATTCTGAGCATCTTTTCATGTGTCTGTGGACCATTTGTAGATCACTGAAAAAAACGTCTATTCAAGTCCTCTGCTCATTTTTTAACTGTTTTTGTGTATGTGTGTGCATGTGTTGAGTTGTAAAAGTTCTTTATATATTTTGGATATTAACCCCTAATAGGATATATCACTTGCAAATATCTTCTCCAATTCACTAGATTGAATTTTTGTTCTGCTGATATTTTCTGGAGTTTTTTTTTTAATTTTGTTTTTGTTGATAGATTTTGCTGTGCAAAATCTTTTTATTTTGATATAGTCCCAATAGCTTATTTTCAGTTTTGTTTCCCTTGCCTCAGGAGACATATCTAGAATATGCTGCTAAGGTTGACAGTGGAGAAAGGTTACTATCCGTGTTCTCTTGTAGGGTTTTCATGGTACCACAGTTTTTAAAAATCCACTTACTTTCTAAAGAACATATTGGTTGCTTACAAGTTTTGGCAATAATTAGGAAAGCTGCTAGGAACATCCACATGAAGGTTTCTGTGTGGACAGATGTTTTCAGCATTTTTGGGAAAATAACAGTGGTAATTGTTAGATTACAAGGTAAGAGTATTTTTAGTTTTGTAATAAACTAGTCAACTGTCTTCCACAGTAGCTGTACCACTTTGCATTTCCATGAGGGTTCCTGTCGCTCCACATTTTCATCAGCATTTAGTATTATCGGTATTTAAAATTTTGGCTATTCTAATGGGTAAATAGTGGTAACTTGTTTTAATTCTTATTTCTCTGGTGGCCTAATGCGGAACATCCTTTCATATGCTTATTTGCCATCTGTATATCTTCTTTATTGAGGTGTCTGTTTACATTTTTTTTTTTACTGGGTTGTATCCCTATTGTTGAGTTTTAACAGTTCTTTGTATATTCTGAATAACTGTCCTTTATTAGATATGTCTTTTGCAAATATTTTTTCCCAGATGGTGGCTTGTTTTCATCCTGACAGTGTATTACACAGCAGAAATTTTTAATTTTAATGAAATCTAGCTTATCAATTACTACTTACATGGATCATGCCTTTAGTGTGCCCTGTCTAAAAAGCCATGGGCAAACCTGAGACCATCTAGCTTTTCTCCTGTTATCTTCCAGGAATTTTATGATTTTGAATTTTATATTTAAGCCTGTGATCCATTTTGAGTTAATTTTTGTGAAAGATGTAAAGCTGAAGTCTAGGTTCTTTTTGTTTTGCATGTGGATGCCCAGCTGTTCCAGCACCATTTTTGAATAGACTACCTTTTCTCCATTGTATTGCCCTTACCTCTTTATCAATGATCAATTAGGGACACCTGGGTGGCTCAGTTGAGCATCTGACTTCTGCTCAGGGCATGATCCCAGGGTCCTCTGCCTAGATCTCTGCCTGTCTTTCTATGTCTCTCATGAATAAATTAATAAATTCTTTAAAAAATGATCAATTATATTTATGTAATTCTACTTCTAGGCTCACCATTCTATTTCATTGACCTATTTGTCTATTCTTTCATAATACCACTCTGCCTTCATTACTGAAGCTTTATAATAAGTCTTGGATTTGGGTAGGGTCTGTTCACCACCTTTGCTGTTTTCAATATTGCGTTGGCTATTCTAGGTCTGTTGCCTCTCTACATAAACTTTAAAATGTTTGTCAATATCCACTAAATTACCTGCTGGGATTTTGACTGGCATTACGTTGAATGTATACATCAAAGTTGGAAAGAACTAACATCTTGACAATATTGAGTATTCCTATGCATAAATATGGACTATCTCTCCTTTTTAGTCGTCTTTGATTTCACTGATCAGTTTTGTAGTTTTCCTCATATAGACTTTGGACATATTTTTTTTTAAGATTTATACCTAAGTATTTCATTTTGGGGGCGCCAATATAAATGGTATAATGTTCTTAATTTCAAACTCCACTTACTTTTGTTGGTATAAAGGAAATTGATTGGGTTTTGTGTATTTACCTTATCTTCTACAACCTAGTTCTAATGCCTTACTAGTTCCAGAAATTTTGGGGGGTCAATTATTTTTATTTTCTACACACACAATCATGGTATTTGCAAATAAAGAGAGTTGTATTTCTTCCTTTCCAATCTACATCCCTTTTTTTTTTGTCTTATTTCTTTAGCTAGGACTTCCAATATGATGTTGAAAAATAGTGGTGAGAAGGACATCCTTGTCTTAGTCCTCATCTTAGTGTGAAAGCTTTGACTTTCTCACTATTGAGTATATTACATTTAGATTTTTTGCTATTATCAACTTGAGGAAATTCCCCTCTTTTGAAAGTTTATTGAGAGGTTTTTTTTTATCATAAATGGTGTTGATTTTGTCAAATGCTTTTTCTCCATCTATTTATATGATCATGTGATTTTTCTTCTTTAGCCTGTGAGGTGGATTACAGTTATTAATTTTTAAATGTTGAACCAGCCTTGCATACATGAGGTAAATCCTATTTGGTCATGGTGCATAATTCCTTTTATACATTGTTGGATTTAATATTTTGTTGAGGCTTTTTCCATCTATGTTTGTGAGTGGGATCAGTCAGCAGTTTTCTTTCTTTGTAATGTCTCTCTGCGTTTTATTATCAGGGTAATGCTTGCCTCATAGAATGAGTTTGGAAGTATTCTCTCAGTGTTTATTCTCTGAAAGAGATTAGAGAATTAGCATAACTTCCTTCTTAAATGTTTGACAGAATTCACAGTGAAACCCTCTGGGCCTGGTGGTTTGTTTCAGAAGGTCACAAATTTTTCAATTTTTAAGTTGATATAAACTTACTCAGATTGCCTATTTCTTATTGTATAAGCTTTGAGTTTTGGTAGATTGTGTCTTTCAAGGACTTAGTCCATTTCATCTAGGTTGTCAAATTTATGTGCATGGAGTTATTTATAATAATCCTTTATTATCCTGTTAATGTTCAGGGGTTTGGTAGCCATGTCTCTGCTTTCATTTCTAATATTGGTAACTTGTGTCTTTTTTTTTTTCTTTCTTTCTTAGCCTGGTTAGAGGTTTATTGATTTCATTGATCTTTTAAATGAACCAGTGTTTGGTGTCCATGATTTTCTCTGACTTCCTATTTTCGATTCCATTGATTGCTGTCTAATTTTTATTATTTTTTTTCTTCTGCTTACTTTTGGTGTAATTTGCTCTTCTTTTCCTAGTTTCCTAAGGTGGTAGTTTAGATGACAGATTTTAGATCTTATTTTATAATATATGCACATTCAAGGTCATCATTTTCCAAGAACTATTTTCATTTTATACTATGAATTTTGATAAATTGTTAATTTCACTTTAAGATTTCTCCTTTGACCCATGTGTTCTTTAGAAGTGTGTCCTTAATGTCCAAATATTTTGTGACTTTCAAGATGTTATTAATTCTAATTAAATTTCAATTTAATTCTCTGGTGGTCTAAGAGAAGGCACTGTATGGTTTCTGTTCTTCTAATTTTCTTAAGGTGTGTATTATGGACTGGAATGTGGTCTATCTTGGTGAATGTTCCACATGAGCTTGAGAAGAGAGCTTGAGAGTTTTTCAATGAAGTATCTACAGATGTTCATTATATCCAGTTGATTGATGATGGCATTGTTGAGTTCAACTCTATTTTTAACTAATTTTCTGCCTGCTGGATCTGCCCATTTCTGTAGACAGGTTTGAAGTCTCCAACTCTATAGTAGATTAATCCATTGCCCCTTGTGGTTATCAGTTTTTCCTCACATGTTCTGATACTCTGTTGTTAGATGCATATAAATTATTACATCTTCTTGGAAAATTGACCCCTTTTCTGTTATATAATGTCCCGTTTTTCCCTGTTTGCTTTAAAAACTGCTCTAGAATTAACATAGCTACTCCTACTTTCTTTTGATTAGTGTCAGCATGATTTATCTTTCTCTATTCATTTATTTTTAATCTATGTGTCTTTATATATAATATGGGTTTCTTGTAAACAACATATAATAGGGTCTTGTTTATTGATCCACTCTGATGCATTTAGACCACTGACATCCAAAGTGATTATTGACATAGCTGGATTTATACCATATTTGTAACTGTTTTCTATTTGTTGCCTTTGTTCTTTGTTCCTATTTGTCTTCCATTTCTTCTAGCATTTTTAGTTTTAACTGAGCATTTTATATGATTTTCTTTTCTCACTTTTATTAGCAGATCAGGTATACTTTAAAAAAATATTTTTACTGGCTCTTTTAGAGTTTGCAATATAAATTTTTAACTAATCCAAGTCCACTTTCAAATAACACTATCCTGGCTCAAAGGGAATATAAGTACCTTATCCTAACATAATAATCTTAATTCCTCCCTCCTCTATTTTGTATAATTGTCATTCATTTCACTTACATATAAGCATATACATGAATATGCATAATTATTGAACACCTGGTAGCTATTATTTTGAACATATTTGCTAGATCAATTAAGAGAAAAATAAGTTTTTCTTTCATCTTCACTTATTCTTTTTCTGAAATTTATCCTTTATTTGTGTAGACCTGAGTTTCTGACCTATGTCATTTTTCTCCCTAAGAAACTTCTTTTAACATTTCCTACAAGACAGGACTACTGGCAACAAATCCCTTCAATTTTTGTCTAAGAATGTCTTTACTTCTCGTTCATTTTTGAAGGATAATTCTGTAGGTTATAGAATTCTAGATTCATAATTCCCGCCCCCCAATGTTTTAAATATTTCATTCCATTCTCTTCTTGTTTGCACGGTTTCTGAGAAGTCAATGTAATTCTTATACTTATTCCTTTACAGGTAAGATGTTTTCTCCTTGTGGCTTTTCTCAGGATTCTTAAATCTTTGATTTTCGGTAGTTTAAATATGATCTATGAAGGTATATATGTTTTTTGACATTTATCTTGCTTAGTGTTCTGTTAGCTTCTTGGATCTGTGGTTTGGTATCTGACATTAATTTGGAGAAAAGTTCAGTCATCATTGTTTCAGATGTTTCTTCCTATTTTTTTCTTTCTCTTCTGGGATTACACATATGTTCCATAATTTGTAGTTGTCCCATAGTTCCTAGATATTTTCTGGGGTTCCCCCCGTTTTTCACTTTTGGAAATTTCTATTGAGATAGCCTCAAAAATGGAGATAATTTTTTCCTCAGCTCTGTCTAGTCTAATATGTTTCATCAAAGGCATTCTTCATTTTTGTTAGAATGTTTTTTTTAATCTGTAGCATTTCTTTTTAATTCTTAGAATTCTCATCTATCTACCTACATTGCCCGTTATTGCATATTGTCTGTCCATTAAACCTCTTAGTCTATCAATTACATCAAGTTTTAAATTTCTAGTAATTCCAGCATTCCTACTGAGTCTGATTCTGATGCTTTTTCAATCTTTAGTTGGTCTTGTAGTTTTTTCTTAATAGGCAGACATCACGAACCAAGCAAAAGTAAATGCTATCGATAGATCTTTAGTAATGTGGTGGTAAGTTGTGATGGGGAAAGATTTCTAGAGTTCCCTCAGTGTTTTAGTAAGCCTATACTTCTGTACTTTGAACTTGTAAGGTTCCCCCCTTCCTTTAGGTAGAACAGGATAGCTAGAAGGGCTGGAGTTGGATATTTTTCTTCTCCCAGGTCAGTTAGGCTCTGGTTAAATAGTTTTTCATGAGGGCAAAATTTATTAAAAACAGAATACTCTCTTGCATTTCAAAATGGATCCTTTCCCCTTCTCTCTGCCAGATGTACAAGGGAATTCATCTCTGGTATAAACTATGAGAACCTAGTAAAGCTCCAGAAGGTAAAATTCACAAAAGTATAATATCCCCAATGACTGGGTCCCCCTGGAGTTTCTTCTTCAGAGTTATGCACACTGAGCCTCCAGCAATTCATCAGCCACAGTTCATGTTTTCCCATTCTGGCCTGATCCTATGGAAGTTTCTGCTCTGGTAAGTTGTGATTCTCTTTTTTTTTTTTTGCATTATTCAGAATGATTTTAAGGATAGACAATATATATACATTTGTAAGTATACATGTGATGTATTTTATGTACATAGCTTAGATAGCTATTTAAAGGACAACCAGGGCCTGCTGGGAAATTATTTTCTACAAAAGTGTGGAAAATAACAAAGATCAACTTAGGAGACAAAAACTAGACATGGATACAAAGTATGGATATAGGTTTTCATAATCAAGAACAGTATCCTCACCATCTCCTCCTTGCTAGGTGGTCACCACAGGGCAGAAAACTTTAATCAAAGACACAGTTCCAGGGTGCTGATTCCCAGACTGTGAGGGAGAGAAGGGAAGAGCAACAGACAAAACAACTGATACTTTCATAGTGGGGTATATAGCTTTGCCACAGGCCTGCCACACAGCAGCTCCCAGAATGGAGATGTCCTGGTCACTGAAGCGATGAGCCTCCTTCTGCCAACTTTTTTCGGGCAAACTCAATCCCCTTGCCTCACCAGAATGTCAGAAAGGTCCTCAGTTCCTTCCAGCTTTAAATTCTTTTCATTGGCTAAATGTAGGAGACAGGCAAAGGCCAGAGGTATTGAGAGGTTCTGAGCCATGAGGGGAGGCAGGCTCCTCTGCAGGTCCTTTGTGAGCATGCTGAGCATCTTCTCATCAGCCACCTTCACCGGGTCCCCTTCTTTTCCAGTTTCACTGTGGTTTGCCTCTGTGTCTGCTTGCTTAGAGCACTTTGTCAGCAAGCTCCACATACTCTGCTTCAACTTCTTCATGTCCATCCTTTTGGCAGTCTTGGCATAATGAATTTCAATTTTATTTACCTTCTGAGGCTCAGCAACCAGATTGGACTCCCCATAAGTGGTGATGTCCAATCCTTGGATTTCAGGCACGTCACCATTCTCTTGTGCTGTCTTAGGTGGATGGCAAGATGTAAGGTCAAAGGTTCCAGCTGGTCCCACAAACAAGTCATCCGACTCTTCATAATCACTGTTGGCAGCCTGTAATCCAGGGCAAAAGTTGGAGGTGTCATTAGGGTTGTTGTAATCATAGTCTCCAATTTCTTCATAATGTTCAGTTCTTGCCCTCTGGCCTTGAGCTGTCTTAAGTAACCTGATGCCTGGTTTGAGATATAGCTGGACAAGATGATCAGTCTCATAGAGGAAATCTGTAGGAAGAGTGGTGGCTCTCCAATTCTGGTTCTCCAAAGTGGACTTGGTCAGAATGGTAGCAGCCTTTGTTTTTTTAAAATACACATCAAAGTCAATATCGTCAAAGTCAATTTCAAAATCTTTCTTTGAATTCTTCTTTTTGTACTCTGATTTGGAGGAAGCATCATGTTTGTGTCGGGGTCTAAAGCGCCAGTGATCCGGGCCAGCCCACATTGACATGGTACGGGGACTAAAATAGGAATATTCTCCAGGTTTCATGGACAAAAGAGGGCACATAGTCCTAATGTCTCCATCCCCAAGACGTATCATTTCTTCCGGGCAGGTCTGAGCGAGGCAGGACTCCTTCCAGCTCCTGAGCTCGGTGTGATTCCTGGCTATGCTGTGCTCAGGCTCATTGTTGGCATCAAAGTCATCCTCCATGGGCCCATCAGGGAAGTCCTCGCAGTCACTCTCCTCCACGTCAGCATTGATGTCAAACACCTGCTCATTTTTCTTGAACTTGTCTACCAGTGCAGAGACAGACTCATTATGTGTCTCACTGTCCCATTTTGTGAACTGGAACCCAGCCAGCGAAGGGCAAATCTGGCCATCTTCCACACACCGCTGCATGGGCGCTTTTAAATCTGTCATTTCCACCCAACCTAAATCTGGTAGCTCCATGGGTTCTTCAGTGGAGAGAGTCTGGACATCAGAGGGAAACAGAAGCTCACTTCTGTAGTCATGGCAGTGGAGGGTAGAGAGAAATACCCCTGCTGTACTGCACTCATCAAATGAGGCCGCCGTCTTCTGAAACATGGGATCAATCTCACACTTCCGATCTGCTTCGGAGATATTGAGGTTGTTTACATTCTGCTCAATGGTTTTGTAGGAGTGCTTCTTCTTTGGCTTTTGGGCCTTTTTGGTTGTTCCTGTTTCAGTAGTACTTGCATCTGCATCATGGCTCTCTGCTTCTTCTGGAGATGCTGCATCTCTTCCCAGCCCCCCAAGGACTCTGTAGACATCAGCATGGACAGCGTCCACGCGCACAGCATAGATCTTGGTGCTGGCATCCAGAGTGCCAGCAGCCACTTTAAAGTTGGTCGGTTCAGCATCTTTCTGTTTAAGAATCTCTGACATGAAATCAATCAAGTGCAAGCCAAAAGCATTCTTGGTAGTGATTTTATTTTCAGTGGACAGTTTGATACAGGTGGAATAATGTTCTGTAATCTGTGTGTTTGTAAACTTAGGAATCGTGGCTGAAATGTCAATATTCCTACTACCAGAGGGGGAGGCTAGCAAATGAGGCGAGTCTGCGCTGAACTGTAGGTCTAGGACTCGGGAGCGCCGCCGCTGCAGTCGCTCCTTTTCGTTGTCATTCTGGGGAAAGTCTTCGAGGACAGGGGTGCCAGGAGTACTGAGAGGGGCCTTCCGGGGCAGGGCCATTGAGAACACCCGTTCTGAAGGAGAGGAGGCATTGAGGGGGCGCCCACGGATTTCTGGGCAAGGAGGTCCCATCTTGCTCTCCTGCTCCGGAGCTGGTTTTAAATCGCGCGCCGAGACGCCTTAGCCAAGTTGTGATTCTCTATATTCACCTGTTAGTCTCTCCAATTTGGGGGCAGCAATTTTCTCTGACACCTCACTTCTCTTCTGAATTTAAGAAGAGTTACTAATTTTTCAGTTTGCTGAATCTTTTACTTGTTAGGATGAAGTAGCAACTCCAAGCTTCTCTCATACTCAACCATAAACCAGAAATTCTCCTTGTGTGTTTTCCATCTCAGTTGGACAGTAGAGCAAGGCTTTGGGGTAAGACAACTGGAGGCAATGAAGCAACCTGAAAAGCCCAGGAGCAGTCTTGTGCATTTGAATTGGAGGAGTGAGGATTCTTTCCTGCCCATTCATTCAAATATATTTACTCAATGTCTACTATATATGTGTGGAGTACTGGATAACACAGAAGAGGTCTTCCCCCTTCATTGTATACTTTGACCCACAAGCATAAGCCTGACAAAGATTAAATAGGAGAGACTGCATGATGTTGTGAACAGGCACTCAGCCTAACTTTGCTAAAATGGAATTCCAGGGATCTAGGTTTGCATTTTTTTTTTATTTTTATTTTTTTTAAATTTTTATTTATTTATGATAGTCACACAGAGAGAGAGAGAGAGAGAGAGAGAGGCAGAGACACAGGCAGAGGGAGAAGCAGGCTCCATGCACCGGGAGCCCGACGTGGGACTCAATCCTGGGTCTCCAGGATCGCGCCCTGGGCCAAAGGCAGGCACCAAACCCCTGCGCCACCCAGGGATCTCCATCTTTGTTCTTCTATTGACTAGCCATTTAATTGTAAGCAGGTGACTTGATTTTTCAAAGTCTCTGCTTCACCATAAAGGAAAGAGAGATAATATATTTCATAGGTTTTCTATAATGATTTGATTAGAAAATAAACATAAAACATGTCAATCAGTCCCAGGCACTAATGATAATAAATGCTAGTCTCTCCTATTGTTATTTTATTATTTCAGCTGCTACTACAGTTGCTACTCCCATCACTCCTCCTCTACCACTTGTTATTGAAGAAGTGTGGGTCAGGTGGAAATTGGTTAAAACATATTTTTAGCCATATTCATTGATAGGTACATAATAAACCACATTAGTTATTTTCCAGTGGCATAATTTACCCAGACCCACAGGATGGCAAAAATACAAAAGATTTGATGGCTTCCATTTTATAGTTCTTTTCCAGAAAATAGCATGAAAGGAAACATGCCATCATATCCTGGTCATTTCTAGGATCCAGGCATGAAGCTGGCACTTATTATTCATTAAAAAAATCTTCACATTCTCTCTGGCCACAGATAGCCAATTGAAAATGTATCATAGCTCCCAATCAATATACACACACCTTGGCCAAGAGAAGCATTTTCATTTGCTCAGTCTTTCTTCCAAAGTGTCTTGTCTTTTGGGTCTGTGTGGCTTCCGACCTTCTCCAGGAAAGATCAGTGGGGGCCATAAACAGAAATTTGAATTCTCACTGAGCAATGCCTCCCCAGCTCATGAATGTTATTTGTGGAAATGAAATCTGGTTTCCTCTGGAAGTGCTGAACAAATCCAAAACCAGAAAAACTCTCCCGCTCAACAAGCATCATCCAGAGTCTGTGGGAATGAATAATGACACTAAACAATACAGCACAAATGCAGTTTCCCTACTGAACTAAAGCTGCATTTCCCCACAAATCATCATCGAAAATCCTCTTTCAGGTTTTCATTTTTTCTATCTCCTGTTTATTCCTTTTTAATAAGCTTGCCTTTTCATTTTTCATTCCATTTCCATTTTTCCTTGAATTTACACAGGTTTTTAAATTAAAAAACCTTCATTCTCTGCCTTTGCATGCACAATATTTTCCCATTTCTATTCTGGGGCCTAATTCTGAATGTTTAGCCATTTGGCATTCTCAGCAGGTGCAAAAAGAGACTGGAAGTTCAAAGGTATCTTCTGCATTTCTTGACCTCTTTGATTTGAAAGCACGTTACCTTAATAATAAAAATATCTGGGTTACACATTTGATATACAGAGCAGAGAGAATTGAGTGCAGGACATTTTTATGATCCTTTAAAGAAAAGCCCAGAAGAGGATTCCAAACTAATTTTCCACTGATTCTCTGTTCCTCCATTACATTATTTTTCTGTACCTTTTATACATCAGTGGAGCCCTTCAGAGTCATTTGGGATTATTGATTATGAAGCAGTAGAAATCCTTCATATGGCAGGCAGGGCGATTCCAGCCTCTCTGTCAGCTATCTTTTCAATCATATTATTTCTTCTCATCAAATGTATTTTATTCCATAATTCTTTTTACAGTCAAACTAGTTTTCAAGTTACTATTACTCATTGAGAAGTGACCATATAAAAAGTTTAAAATCTATAGATTTAATGTGCCCAACACTTAATTTCATGCTCTGTTTGCCCCATTGTTCAAAGCAAATAGTAGTTAAGTCCCCAGCTGTGTGTATGTGTGTATATTCAGTTCATGGCTCTAGTTTTTACAGTATTAATATATTGCTATTTAAAAAAACCCTGCTATACAGGAAAGGTGTCAAATAATAATTTATAATTTATCCCATTAGCTTTGTAGTTCCTATTTGCAAAGTGGTCTGATTTTTTATGGTTAACGTATTCAGTAGCACTTCTACATTTTTCTTTATTTTATACCTTAAACAAGTCAACTGTACACTCAGATGATGAAGGACTGGACAGAGGGCAACACTGAGAGCAGAGAAATGCCTCTGCATATTGTAATTCAAATTATGTAAGAGCCTCTTTAAACAAGCAAACAATTATTAATAACTATGGATGACTATTTTGTGTCAGGTGCATGCAAGGGTTTTTAAACCTATAGGATAAGTGGCCCCTGTTAACTCCCAGAAATTTGAAAGAAAAAACTTAAAGATGATGAATTTTTAATATCAGGCAGAAGGCAAATGAAATGGTTAGACAGCATTTTCTATAGAATAATTAGAAGAATCATCCAAAAGTGAAATATTCTATCAAGTATCCACTACACTCAAGGCACTTTGAGATGCGCTGGGGAGGAAGAATGAAAAGACACCCGCCTACACATGGCTTATGTTCTAGCGTAAGAGACAGACACAAAGTAAGTCAACCAATGATGGTGAGTGTCATGAGTAAAGCTGGATGAGGAGAGCTTAGGACCAGGACAAAGGAGACAGGAACTGTGGCAAGTGCTCTTTCAGATGTGGTGGGCAGGCTTATTTCATATGATTAGTCTGTAAAATAGAAACTCTCATACAAGTTGGAGGTATTTTTTAAGTTGGAGGTTTGTTTTGTCTTTTTAAAATTAATATATATGAACCTCAGCATGAGAAAAGGAAAATTAAAAATTGTTTTACAACGTTGATTTTATTGAAAGGTTTCCACTTTTCAAAAGAAATGTATTTTCCAGTAATATCATGGCTTCCAAACTGCTCGGAATTCTAGGATATTGTCCTTCACAAATGCTCCATCTTCGTTATTCTTTTTCTTCCATGAATTATGTTTTACATCATCCTGTAACCACATAATTACACTGTCCAATAAGCACTCAAAACATACTGTTTTATGGGCCAGGTATAAAAATACACACTGACCATCAACAACCCACCATTAAATGGAGTGAAGATTCATTTATTCAACATATATTAGGCATTTACTATATGCCAGGCACTGTGCTATCTGCTGGGGACAGAAAGATGAAAAATCAGGGCTGAGGCCAAGGGTTTCAAAAGAGAAGAACCGAGAGAAAAGATAATTAGGTCAGAGCAGTTTGTGGTAAAGGCCCAAGACAGACATATGCAGAGGGTGATCTGGGCACCTACAGGATGGCACCTGAGCCTGTTACCTGCAGGAGTGAAAGTGACAAGGAGTCAGAGAGGAGGTAGAGCCAACAGCAGGCAGTTTTAGGACAGAGCCACATGAGGATATTAATGTGATGAAAAAAGAAACCAGCCAACTGAGAAACACTACTGATAAAGAATTGTATAGGAGGATGGAAGAAAAACTGAGATAGACTAGGGATGATGATGCCATGAACATGGATGCAGTGGTGTTCCCATTCATAGTAGGGACACCTGCATGTACATACTCATGCAGTCTCTCAAACTGTTAGACAGGATGCTGGTGAAGCAAAGGTGAAAGACAACTATTTCTACACACCCATCTGGCAAACCTGACATGATTGGTACCCAGCATAGCTTCGTCACCCATCATTTCCCCAGAACTATTTCTCCAGCCATATAAACACTTGTCCCTTTTATGCTTCTCTGCCCTGGCACATAATATTTTATCTTGCTAGAAGTCACTTTCACCATCTTTCCCTGGAGAGTTCCTGTATACCTTTCAAGACCCTAGTCAAATAAAACCTCATTGGAGGATTTCCCCAATCTCTCCCTACCTTATTCCCATAGTTCTTGGCAACATTCTCCAATGAGAGTCCCTTTCCAAGTGAGGCTTAATTATCTGTCTAAATATCTGCTCCCACACAGAATCATGAACATTTCAAGGGTACTGACAGTTCTATCTATCATTTCTATCTTTCACAGCTTTAATACAAGGTCTGCCATATAGTGGGTGTTGATTATATAAATGTTTCCTTTTATATAATTTATTATTCTAGCAGTCACTTAACAAAGGCTCAGATACTCAGAGACAGAAAATATTATACTATGCATGTTTCAATTTTTAAAAATTATATACAGTTATTCATGAATGCATTCTCACTGTAACAATTCAAACAATAGAGATGTATAATAAAGAGCCACATATAGTCTTTTTGTACTATTTTTTCCAATTTCACTCTTCTCAGCAGGGGTAAAGTATAATCACTTTGAGGTATAGCACACACTTTGTGCACATTTTCTTTTCATTGTATTTTATACATGTATACATGTAAAATAGGAATATAGGGCTTTCCATGAGCCACATGCGTTCCTACAAATGGGACAGTACCATATGCATTGCTTTTCAACTTGTTTTTACTTAATAGAGATATCTGCCACCCTAAAACATATAAAGTCACCCCATTTTCAACTATTGCACAGTGTTTATGAGTAAAAAGATGCGCAAAGGAAAACCATGATTGAGTTTTCACTCAAGGAATATACAAGCATAGAGAAGATTGATAGTATTTAGTGGGAATTTGCCCTTAGACTAGTTTTGTGTTTTCCAAGTGCAAATTAACATTTTTCTAGAAGTTTATAATGTGTAATTCCACTTCAAGGTCTCTATACTGAAAAAACACATATCCATATGTGTAAGCGAACATAGAAAGGTGTCCATAGCTATGGAATCTGCAATAGCAGAAACTGAAATACCTTCAACATCTATAAGGGTTTTAAAAATTGTGGAATATCTGCATTTATTCTGTCAGTTTTGGGTGTATGGGATTAAACGAACCCAACTTTACTCCAGCCACATGCCTGTCCCTTCCTAAGGCTGCTATATTTCAAGTCTCTTTCATTTTTAATATTTTCAAACACTGCAATTCAGGACTATGTGCACATCTGATAATGGGATTCCTTTAGAGACATTTCTTATTTTCAGAGATTTTAATAGCCTTGTCTTGCTTCTCTTCCTACACAAAGTGAAGGATATGGTTATTCTGGTAAGCTTATACAAGGCTCTCCTTCATTCTGACACCAAACCTGAATTTGACAATAGTTTTTGCTTTATTAATAATAATAGGCATGTGTTGAATGTTAGCCACATTTAAGAGACTGTGGAAGGACAGTGACAAAATGCAAAGACATATCACTGTTTCACATATACCAGATGCTGAGTGTGGCAGCCATATGGTATTAAAAAGAAAGTGATCAGAAAGTTGGTATGTTTGTTTGTTCATCCACCAATCTGTCCATCTATCCATCTAACTGTTGGCTAGATTGATGCAGCGAAAAGATAAATCAAATAGAACCCTCCATGAAATCAAATAAGAAAGAAGAAAGAACAAAAAGAAACCAAACCTGACACCATGGCTGAAAATAAGGAAATGAGAAATGAGGACAATTTACAAAATCAAAAGCAGAGAGGTCTAACGTCACTTGGAAATGCAATAGGCAATTTCTGGCTACCCACAGAGGCCAGAATAAAAGGTTAAGTCCTACAAGAAATAAATGAAAAAGTAGAGGAAAATGCTGAGTCTAAACAGAATCTTCAATTGGTATAGGGAATGTATGGCTCCTTTCCAGGCCAAGAGACTGGAACTTCACAGGTGGTGGGATAAGACTGGAAACCTGGACATAGACTCCCAGATCAAGGCAGGTCTAGCTGGAGGTAATAGGGAGATGCCCAGGCAGGCAGGGGGAGCAAAATGCTGGGCATACAGTGAGAACACTGGATCAGGAAGGCAGCCTTAGCAGACCAGGAGGTGTGAAATAAAGGTAAGGATTTATCAAGGAGTCACAGTGAGAATGGCACATTTGAATGCCAGAGTCGTGTGGAAGGTGAGCAGGTGGTGAGTGGGAAGAAGGAGGCAGGGCTCCCACCTCCTGGCAAAGGTTCACAGAAAGATGATGGACTATGGGATGGTAGGCCAGGCACCAAGACAGGGCAGCCTAGTCTTATAGGGCTTGAAGGACAAACAGGCGAATCCAACCAAGAGGAACAGAATAGTCATCCTATTTATTACCAGGACGAGGTTACAAAATGGGGCCATGTCACTGCCACAATGGTCAAACCCAAAGAAACCCCAGTAACAAGACCTGACTCCTGAAGAGGGGTCCTCAAGTTCCCTCTGATTAACAATCACTAATCATCCTATACCTTTCCCCTTGGGGTAGAACCCTTAAATATGGTCAGATGGCTTCAGCTGTGGGCATCAGAGGGATTCCAGGGCAAGGGGCCAGGCAAGTCATCATACTCAATTACTGGGTTTGGCAGGAGGAGGAGGGAAAAGTGTGGTTTTGGCAACACTGCTGGAATTATAAGGCCTTAATTAGATTACTGGATCAACCTCTGACTAGCAATGAATGTCCTTGGGGAGGTTGTTTAATCTCTCTAGGAGACTATGTCTGAGTTTCCACATCTAAAAAAATGAAAATATTTCAGAGGCAGCTTACAGGAGAGCCCCTAAAGAGCAACAGTATTGCTAAAGGATTAGGATTTCAGCTGATCCTTCAATTATATATACTGCCCTTCACCCTCTGGCCTTGCAAAAATAAATAAATGAAATAAAGCAAAGCTGGAAGAAGTGGCTTCAAATAATCATTGCAAAGAAATGCACTTGCTTTGTATTTATGATAGGTCATGGAGTTAACTTTGCTGAACCTACACTGGTTGTACTGTAAAACAGTATAATAGGACTGAACCATTAACTTTAAGAAACCTGCAGATGAGAAATAGCAAGGACAGAGAGACTTTGTATTGCCACCTGCCCATGAAAGTTGGATCAAAACCACTACAGAGAACACTTCAAAGAAAAAGAAGTGGCTCCCAAAAACGGGTATTAGAGGCTGACCATAGTAAGAACCAGGGAAAGAATCAGATTAAGTAGAGGGCTATTTATATTTGGGGAAATGGTAGTAATTTAGAGTCTAACCAGGAGAATGCTATTTAACTAAGAATAAAAGGCTTCTCCCAAAAGTTTCCAAAGGTAAGAAGAAACAAAGTCTTTTGAAAGTGCAGTAAAGGATACACATGTACAATCCTATTTGGTATTACTTTGGCTTCTTTATTTAGACCTAATACCATGTTTCTTAAAAGACTCCCAGTGGGCTGCCCTTCTAAGATCTGGAGGCAAGATTTGAAAATGGCATTATCTAAAACTGGAGCTAATATTAATCAATTTTAAATGGAAACTCAAAAATTTATCCCTCCATGAAAAATAGTTTGGAAACACCCTCCAGTTTTGTTGAGATAACATGGAGTTTCCCCCCAGGAAATTACAAGCAGAAAGTCATGGATGTTACCATTTGCTGTGTTGTCTTAACAGAATGGCTTGATCTTGATGGACGTAAAGCAGAGGCCACGTATGTGATTTTCCATGTCTTTAATACTATCCACTATTGAGAGGGTCCCACATATTGGCAAAGGTCAAGATTCCCTTCTTCCTTGGCTACAACCCTGGATGAAAAGTAGGATAACCTGAAGAGTTTTTTTGTTTGCTTGTTTTTTTTTTTTTTTTTTTTTTTTAAAGAGCCATAGAGCCATGTCTAAGATCTACCTCAATGTTAAAGTGGAATCTTGGGATGGTTAGAGGGGAGCAGACCTAGGAAGTAATTATTATACTTCATAGACAGGGTTGAGAATTGACATATGCTTTCAGATGGGGGGAATGGAACTCATAAAACCTGATGGCTTTCTAATATGATTACTCAACTTCCTTTGCTCTGGTACCATGATTAATAAGCAATCTTCTTATGGTTATTTGATTTTCTAGGCTATTTTATAAGGGCTTACAGAGGGTGATCAGTTGACCTAAGGAATCTGCCTGCTTGCCAGTTATCATTCTTACTTTAAATCAATAAAAGGGACTTCTTTTTTATTGTCTTGTTATTCTGAAAAGTCCTACAGAATCTCCAGAATCTGTTTAACTAGTAAGGAAGAAATATACACGGCTTCAAATATATACAAAGCAGAGGATAAGATCTGGATCTTTCATGACTCTCTCAGGTGCTGCCCTTAGGAGAGCTTTGTATTAAATAGCTTCATCTCTGTGAGAGAACTTTGAAGGCAGTTATTGTATTTCAAAGGGAATAATTAATTTCCATTTTTTTATTATGGCAAAATAATTACATACAAATAAGATGTGAGGTATGCATTCTTGACTGCCTTGGTCTTCCACATCTAAGGTAATTAATAATTTGTTTGCCTGGAACCAAGAAGGTTCCTGGGAGCTGGGATTTTCAGTTTTAAAACTGAGGCTGTCCTGGAGGAAAAAAAAAAATCCCCTGGATGGGGTGGGAGGAGGAGGTATTTCCTGGAACTCAAGATCTCCATAGTTAAATACAGGACGATGAGTTGGTCACCCCATGCACACTCCTAGTCTTCTAGGATGGATCTACTCTACAAAAGAGGTTTCACTGATCACCTAATGATAACTAAAGGGAAACAAGCAGGTTGGAAGAGGAATTAAAGATGTTCTCCATCTCACATCACAATTCTACACTAAGAATGAGAAAGCAGCAAATACTCCATTGCACAGCTCAGAGTTAAGACCTGGTGCAGTGTTTCTATGGACGAAATCTCAGTATAGGGTTGAAAACAGTCACAGTTCAGGTATTGGCAACATGAAAAGAGTATAGAGGAGTCTCAACACAAGTGTGAGCTTGGAGAGCAAGGGGGTGTCTTGGACCAAGACAGTCAGCTAGTCCCAGGTCCCAGAATCAAAAGCCAAGACAACTTTGAAGCCATGTGTTTTTTTTTTTTTTTTAAGATTTTATTTATTTATTCATGAGAGACAGAGAGAGACAGAGAAGGCAGAGACGGAGGAAAAAGGAGAAGCAGGCTCCATGCAGGGAGCCCAACGTGGGACTTGATCCCGAGACTCTAGGATCATGCACTGGGCTGAAGGCAGGTGCTAAACCGCTGAGCCACCCAGGGATCCCCGAAGCCATGTGGTCTTAACTAACATTTGTTGAGTACTTAGAATAAGACATTACAAATATCATGTAATTTATCAGAAAGCTATGAAATAAATCTATTGTCTTCCTTTTTATATATGACAAAACTGAACCTGTGTGGATTTTATCACCCTTGTATTTCCAGCCCATAATATGCATGGAGCAAGTCACACAAAAATATTAATCACACATAAACACACACACACACCTTTAAAGTGTAGGAGGGATAAATATTTTAAAATACAATTTAATAAAAAATCTTTTGCTTTTTTCTCCCAGATATTTCGCAAAATGGCTGACATCCATTTAAGCAGGCCTGTAACTGGTCATCCTTTACAAATTACTTAGAGATAAGAAGGGAGAAGGATCCAGATTAATATTATTAACCCAACACTCAAGTAAAGTGAAACTACAAATGATGTGTTCTGGCTAGCAGTAATAGGGAGAAAGAAAAAAGAATGGAATGTGTGTGTAAGGAAAATTAAACTGAAAATTAGATTCCCTGCCCACAAATTTTGACAAAACTTAAAAGAAATTAATCAACCACTTTACACTTGCTTTGCTGATCACAGAAGGGCTCTGACTCCACTTGACATAAGCAAATAAAGATGGTAACACTTGACATGTAATTCTTGGCTCACTTAATTGGATTGCTTCACAAACCATTTTCGGTAATCAATGATTCCTAGTAGGAATCACAAAAGACGACACCAGGCTGCTGTGAACAGAAATGACAGGACTGCATTTTCTCATGTCATCTATTCAGAGACAATGGCCCAGTCATCAAATGCTTCTGTTTCCTGTCTATACCTCTTTGTCCACATGGCTACTTCTGGGGCCCTTTGAACACTTATTAACAATTATAGCCTAGGGATCCTAAAGTCAGACTTCCTGGGCTCAAATCATCACTCAACAGCTGTATAACCCAGAGCATATGATCTTAGTATGTCTCTGGCTCCCTGTCTGTAAAGTCACACAGAATTGTTGAAGTATTACATGGTACAATTCATGTAGAGTGCTTGGAATAATGTCTATTCCATGGAAAATTTTACATGATGGTTTACTTCTATTTTCATTACTGTTTTTGTTGCTTTATATTTCAAAAGCTGTTCTACCTCTACTTTATTTTTATTTTTTATTTTTTATTTATTTATGATAGAGAGAGAGAGAGAGAGAGGGAGAGAGGAAGAGACGCAGGCAGAGGGAGAAGCAGGCTCCATGCACCAGGAGCCCAACGTGGGATTCGATCCCGGGACTCCAAGATCGCGCCCTGGGCCAAAGGCAGGCGCCAAACCGCTGCGCCACCCAGGGATCCCTCTACCTCTACTTTAAAGTTAGGATCTCTGATCCAGGTTCAGGTAGAAAACTGGGAGAACCATCTGTGTGCTCCCCTGCAGAAGAATATATAGCTGTGATCTTTGCTGCAGTGTAGACAGTGTCAAGACATCTAGGCTGCAGCTCCTTACCTTAGAGGCTTCTTAGACACTGTATCTAGGACATCCTTGGGCTCAAGCAGCTCTTAACCAGTTTGGCATAGGCCAAACATGCTAGTTGGTAAGGATCTGTTTGAGAACCACACAATCTGCATTTTTGTCTCAGATCATAATTTATAGGGCAGGATTCAACCTATTAATGACAGGGTCAATGTACTTATGACTCAGTGTTGCTATTTAGACTACACACTCAAATCACCGAGATACGTCTTCCAATTGAAAACCCCAAAAGGCTTTGAGGAGATCACAAGACTTGTGGCTTTCTAAGTCCTGTCAGCATATAAGGATGTAGGCTAGGGTGACACCATGCTGGTTCAGTGGGAGATTGAGTTCTGCGACAAGGCACCAACTCTTTCTACTTTGGTAATCCCATTCCCTGTAAACCACAGCTCTTACAGTATAGTATGTCCATAGTACAAATGTGGCAGTCAGTGAACAACATATAGCAGCTTGCCCTAGCACAGGAAGTGTATAGACACGCACACCCAGCCCCAATTCCTCATAGTATGGAATGGTAGTGGATGGTGGGCAAACAGCTTCAGCAAGCAGACCAAAAATACATCATCATGATCTTTGGCAGACTCACCAAGTGGTAACACAAAGTAAAAGGACAGATGGGTTTTTGCCAACTGCCTCTAAATCCAACCCGTCCTCATACACTCACAAAAAACCCACTTCTACTGGCAGGAACATCCCTTTTAAAAATGCTAACATGTGGGGTGCCTGGGTGGCTCAGTTGGTTGAGCATCTGACTCTTGTTTCGGCCTCAGGTCATAATCTCAGGGTAGTGACTCTGAGCCCTGTGTTGGGCTTTGCACAGAATCTGCTTGAGATTTCTCCACCCTCCCTGCTACTCCTCCCACTCACGTTCTCTCTCTTTCTAAAATAAAAATAAAGGAAATATTTTTTAAAAATGCTAATACTTCTTTCAACTATCCTGTTATTATTTCCATTGGCTCAGAGATGCCTTCAGAAAATAACCCACTGTAAAGAGAGATCAGGTAAGGTACTTTACAGGGCTTTGTTAATATGAAACATTATTCTCTAACAGGAAAGTTTTAGTTTCATGGGTTCAGAGTTTCATAACCTTCTCATCCCCTTCATTCTTCTTTGTTCTCTGTTTGCCTCAGAAGTGCCTAGCAAAATGCTAGGCACAGAGCAGTTCAGCTACACTGAACCAAAATGTAGCTTCATAATGGCAATAAACAAGATTTTCTTCTCCAGTTCCAACTCTATCACTAGAATTTTTATGAACAATATTCCCTACCAGAGGAATACGCAGGACTTTTGATAACCTACTCATGGGTGTATGATTTTGGTAACTGTGCAGAGCAGTGGAGTACAAAATGCAATGGCCAACCTGGGGACACAAAGCAAAGTGGCCTACCTTACTGCATGACCAATGAGATGCAATGCAGAAGTTTCAATCTGGTGAGAGGCTATGTATGGCTCCATCCTGCCATATAGGATTCTGGGGACGTCAAGAATCACGGGCCAACACTCCTCTCCTCTCTCTCTGCCTCTGTCCACACTATTCTTTTTTACTAGAATGCTGCAGCCTGGTGCATTTCTACCCACCCAGCAAGCAGGCCACAACTCACTCTTCTGTCCTTCTACCCTATGGTAGCCAGAAGTCCTCTTGTCTTCCTCTGACCTTTAAAACTGCCTGTGTCATACAGATTGGTCTTGGAATGTACTGTCTTGTTGTGTACTTTTTTATGGATTTGTCTTATCCATGAAAGAGGGTGAAATCCTGCAGGATGGCCATCATTACTTTGCTCCAACTCCTATTGGAAATCCTATGGAATAAAACACTATTAGGTTTGCTATTTCCTCTTTTATAAATGAAAAAAAATAGAGAAGTTCATGGGGACTGACTTTGCTTACTCTGACACATTACTGTTTCAGCTTCCTTGTGGACAGTTAGGCAAAATCAACTAAAATCTAAGTATCCTCATCATTTAGCCCTCCATGTACAGAATTAGCCCACAGTGTACACACTTCACAAACTGCTATGTGCTAGGATTTTTTTTTAAGATTTTATTTATTCATGAGAGACATAGAAAGAGAGAAAGAGAGAGAGAGGGGCAGAGACACAGGTAGAGGGAGAAGCAGGCTCCATGCAGGGAGCTCGACGTGGGACTCGATCCAGGGACTCCAGGATCACGCCCTGGGACAAAAGCAGGGACTAAACCGCTGAGCCACCCAGGGATCCCTGTGTTAGGACTTTTATATTTTTATTCTAGCATTGTCACTGAAATTGCATTGGAAACAAGTAAAATTGGTGACAAGGAAATGATTTCAGAAATTATGGTGAATACATAGAATGGAATAGAATGGGATATTTTTTCTCAAAGAAAGAGATACAACTATGTATACTGACATGAGGGTTTCTTAGTGTAGAGAACAGTAAATATTTGTTCAATGAATAAATCTCTAAGATATACCAGAAGTAAGAAAAGCAAATCACAAAACACTAAATGTAGTATAACTCCAATTATTCTAAAAAGCTATTTACAGATACACAGTATATACTAGGAAAAAGGACTGTGGTTTGGGATATATCACTTTTTACTCCATATTTTATTTTTTTTTAAATAGTGAGTTTATATTTATGAGTTACTTATATAATTAAAAAGTTAAGACGAGAAAAAAGGTTGCCTGGATGTTGAAATATAAGAAGGAAAAAAACAGGTTATCAACATGTTGGAGTACAGGGCAACAGCTAGACATAGGTCTATCTGCTTCAGAAGCCCCTGCTCTAAGGGATGAACTTGGGAGTAGAGAGACCCATGTTCTGGCTCTGTCAAAAGCGACCTAGATAATCTTAATGGAATCACCCAACCTTTGGGATTGTTGCTGATTCTTTAGCCTGAAAGTAGAAATGATATCTATCTTCTAAGATAACTCTGAGAATAAAGAAGATGATGCATGCAACAGCCCCTTTAAAACTATAAAGCACCATCCAAAGGCAGAAGATACTATTTATCATCGTGATTATTACTACTATAAAGTACTAACGCAATGTCTCACACAGATAAGGCACATGATATAAATCAGAGAAACGACTCTATTAGAATATGTGAATTTAGTCTTTGGCATTAGCTCCTTCCAAAGGTTCTTTGGTCTTTCAGGGATATCTCATTGAGAAAACATAAAAATAAAAAGGTCTGAATCCCTATTTCATTGGATTTAAGGTGCCATTGATTTTAAGATGTGCATTTATTTTACATACCACTACAACTGGAAAAGAAAGATGTTAAAGAAACTATGTCACACGATGATGCCAGACTCTGAAAATGTGCATTTAAGAATCTGAAATACAGCATTTAAATGAAAGGCTTTGGGCGAATTAGCTGATCAATTATACATTGTGTCTCTCAAATGAAATTACTAATTTAATAAAGCATGGTTCTCTCATACCAGGGATGTTTTACAGTGCCTTTTCCCCTTTGGATGTGCTGGCCACAGCATTTTTTTCATGTTTTAAAAATTATAGAGAATAGATAATTACTAGTGAATGCTGACCTTTTCCATATTATGAGTAATTATGCTATTAAAAGCATCATTTGGACCTTAATTTGGTATACAAATTATTCAATTACCTACTCTGCAGTTGTAAGGATTTTTAGCCACCACCATTTTGGATGAGAGCAGAGGGACAGTCCTGAACACGACGCAATTTATTCTTATACTATGCTGCACAAATTTTAGTTGCATCAAAATAGTATTAAAGTCATGGCTAAACCAGTAATTCTACTGAAATGCTTCATGGCATCAAATTATAACCAATATGTCACTACTGAAAGAATTTGCAAGAAGGAATCTCATAAAAGTCTTGTTATAAAACCAACACTGAAACAGACAAAAATAACTCTTCCTCAAGATGCTCAGGTTTAGTGTTCATCAACCTCGCCCCTGAGTCTTTGTATCTGTTGCTTCTGTTTTGTTGGTGGTGGTGAGGATAACAGAGACCCAGGTACCCAGTCCCAAAGAAGGGTGCTGGACCTATGTAAAGGACTCCTATTGCCTGAAGACAGTAGGGCATAAACGAAAAAACCAAATTGAGTTTGAATCCCAAATTAATTACTTATGGCTATAGTGTCATTGGAAAACCACTGCCTCAATTTCCTTATCTGTAAAGTATGAATAATACCAAGTATCTTCCAGATTGTTATAAGGACTGATAATAAGTCTCAAGAGCTGTCACACAGATGAGTTTCAAGAAATAGAGCAGAGGTGAAATTATTGTACTTATTTTGCGGTTTCCCGTTACGATGCTCTACTAGAAGAAAGGAGCTGATTATAGTTAAAGCCTTGTATAACTTTCTGACTCAGAATAGGAAGGTGGTTTGAAAAATTTCATGAATTCCAATCTTATGTATCCACAGCTATTGTCTTACAGTGGATTTTCACGGGGGTAGGGGGAGACTCACTATAGTTTCAAATTGTCTGTCCTGAGAGGAGCGCTGGTTATTTCCCATTTTCCTGACCTCTACACATCACTCATTTGCTTCTAGTGGGGGTGAGTGATGAGGGTGTACCAGTAAGAGATGAGTGTGTGGGAAATGGTATCTTGCTCCCCATCTGCTTCCAGAAGTCCTGGCAATGACTCTTCCCTCCTCTCTGCCCTCTATCAGCAGCCCCTCATCCAGGGCTTCAGCTCTGAACCAGGCTCTGTCATACTGTTGCCTCATGTCTCTCAGGCCCCCATCTATTGCTGCCCCGCACTAGGCCCTGTTGGTTTCCTAAACTCCACCCACACCTCTAGCCTCTTCCTTTACATTTATTTTCGTATGTTATTTTCCTACATGAGTATGCCATCTGTTTCCTGCCTTATTGATAGAGAATCCAGAAAGAACATTCAGTCTATTCATTCTGTACTGAACACCCAGCAGTCCCTCAGTCCCCGATTTTATAGTGAAGCAGCTCAAAATGCTTTAAGAGTTACTGATGTTTTTACTTGTTTTCAATTCCTTAATTTGTTGGCTTTGTCATTCCTGTGCTTCAGACCTTCTAGATGAAACCCAATAACTAGGAAACCCTTTGTGATCTGGCTATTTCTCTCTCCAGTTCAATCTCTCACCCCTCCCACATCTGCACCCTACGTGCTCACTAAGCATACCAACCTAGCTGGGGTTCTCAATCTTATCTGCACACATGTTGCTCTCCTACTGGAAGGCACTGCTCTCCCCCTTGGTAACTAGTGCTTATTGCTTAGGATGTGGCTGGCACATCCAACCCTCTGGGATTCATTCCATTACCTCATACCAAGTCTCCTCCATGCTCTTACACTACGGCATGCTTCTATACAAACACAGCACCAATTTGTGAAACTGTTGACTGACTTGGCTGTACCCCAACCCATGATCACTGGCACTTGATAATAGAAATTTTTATTCTCAGTCTCACAGCAACAATACCATCATCGTCATCATCACCATCATCCAACAAACTCCTGAGTAGTGTTTATCACAGTGCCAAACATTGTTCTTAGTGTGCTTTTGATGTATTTACTGCTCCCATTAACCCAATGAAACAGATGCTAACTTCACCTCCATCTTATAGATGTGAAAACTGAGGCACAGAATGATTAATTGACCAGACCATGTAAGTAGCTAGTTGCAGAGCCAGGTCTGAGACCGACCCAGGCAGTCTAGCTTTGTTCTGTATTCTTAACCTCCAAGTTCTACTACCTCTCAGGGGCACTAAATTAACTTTTGTTGGATTAATGAATGTTAACGGGCTTACTAGTTGTCCAACTGGATATAAGGAAAGCAAAAAGAGGTAGACACAGGTTAGTCTGGTTATAGAAGACTTTTGGGAAAATCCCGATTTCTGAAGTCCACTAACATCACCATGTCGTTTCCCCTTTCTCCCCTTCTCATAAGAAGTAGATGGGGTTGACAGATTAACAAGTTACTCAATGTTCTCCAGCAAGGCACTGCTTGGAGTTTCCTTTCCTTGCAGCTCCTTCCCAGAAGATTACCTGAATCTGCAACAAAGTGGGCAGAGACAGTATAATCCTTAAAAGCTTCCTGTGAAAAATCCTTCCCCTCTCTGGAAATAATTCAGGTATAAAACATTCACCACTTGGTATCCCAAATGGTAGGCAAAGTCTGTGTCACCATTACACCTGTTCCCAAATCATCAAGAAAACTGACTTGTCATCAGCAGTCCACATTTCCTGAGCTGAGGAGAGTGAAAAGCAGACTAAGAACACCTCCCCACACTGGAATGACCACCCAACTGGCGATGGCACTGTCCCAGCTGCATGTTGCAGGTGTGCCTCTGCCATCCTCCCCAAAGCTTGGGTGAACTGACCTCATTCTCATGCCCTGGACCATGCAGATAAAGTAAGACTCTCACTTTGATGTGGAGTCCAGAAACAGTGTGGGTAACTTCTGGGTTTTGTGGGGTACTCTGCTTTTTCGGGGAACTAAAGAGAAAGAATGAATGTTTTGGATGTTTTCTTGTCCCTTGGTGCTTGAAATTTTCATTTTATGGTGATAAAGAATCTAAGTAGACTCTAGCCCAGAAAGGTGAGACACCTTTAATTTTGCCAGGCCCTCCAACAATTCCAAAGCTTCCAGACTACAGTTCAGCCCACTACATGGCTGATATTACCAACAAACAAGTACACAGGGAATGGACGGAAATCACATGGAGAGGCTTCCAAGTGATAGGGAAGGAAACCAAAAAGCCTTGATGTTACTTCTATCCCCATTCAACAAATCTGAACAGGTGGCTCTAGGAACAAGACAATACTAGGCAAGTTCTTAAAATTACTAAAAATAAATACTAAAATTATTTTGTGCCCTCATTCCCACTCTGGCAGCATCAAATATCAAAGGTTGCTGCCAGGAAACCTTAGTGCTCAGAAATGGCATTTGTTCCTCTAGCTCAAGTGGCTCTCTGCCAGCTCTGAGCAATGTCCCATGCTTCTTCCCAACTGCTGGCACTAATACAAATGCAAGCTGCCTAGAGAACCTATTATCACCTGGTTCCCATTACTTTCTGTACCTATACACCTCAGCACACCTTTCCCCTCACCTGGATGAGTGCAGGGCAGAGCACATCCCGATTCTGTAGTTTGTCTGATGCCCAATTCATGATGGCTGCTTCACAATCCTCAAATAGCAATCCTTCAAAATACTCAAATCCTCAATAGGACCTACTTGTCCTCTGAGACACAGCCATGCAAAATCAGTAGCTGATAAAAGATCCTTTGTAGTAACATAACCCAGAGATGTTTAACTCAAATTATTTACTTTTTCCACTTTTCTATTCTGAGCTAGTGTCTTTGTCATTTTTCTCATGTTTCATCTTTATATGAATGGCTAAGACCTTCATAGGAATGCCTAAGATGATCCTTTGGTTTGAGTATCAGTTTAAAGTCTTTACGTTCCAATGAACATTGATAATAGGATACACCCAGGGACTTATTCCCAGGCCAATTCTACAATAGGTGGCTGTAGGATCCAACATTCTTCTGGGAAACATTAATGTTACCTACTAGGATAGAAAAGATCAAGCCCTTTGCTCTCACTGCCCATAGTGACCTGCCAAGGAAGGAGAGGACAGAAGAAAGAATGGGGTCTTGGGAAACAAAGTTCTGAAAAGTGGCTCTTCCATTTGTAGCTATGAGCCACTTAGCTTTGTTTCCTCCAATTGTTAGTTAGAGATGTTTATCTCACCAAATGAGGGGTGATGGAGATAGTTTTTAAAAAGTACCTGGAATACTCAGTACTTGGTCACATCTCTCTCAATAATTATTTGATTCTAGAGTAAAGAAGAGCCACTCTCATCAGTGTGGAATCCATCACATAGTACCAATCCCTCAAAAACCTAAGAACCTATGAAGAATTAATATATATATTCAATAATATTGCCCACTGACCCTGTACCTCTAGTTCTCAATATGCCTTCATTCTTATTCTAGGCACTATCCAATTACTTACATATAAATCCTCTTATATCACATTATTTTAATAAATTATTTTTTTATAAAGGCAGCAAGCTCAACAACTACCAGAAAATTAATTCCTTTGAGCCCCAGATAATTAGCATGATGACTTGGCCAACATATTTTCTTCTAACAGGATGTTCGCCTTAAAGGAAACCTGCTGTTCCACTTTCAATCAGGACTGGAAGACAGCCCTAAACAATCAGGCTTAACTGCAGAGCTATCAACCTGCAGAGACAGAGAGGAACACACAAGAAGCCAGGGAAGAGGCAACAAGGCTTTGCAGAGAGCAATCTCATTTCCTTGAGCTCACCCCCACATTGCCCCAAGAGGGCAGGAGGATGTGCGGATTTTATTTATTTTTATTTTTTTTAAAGATTTTATTTATTTATTCATGAGACACACAAAGAGAGAGGCATAGGGAGGGGGAGAAGCAGTCTCCCCATGGGGAGCCCGATGCGGAACTCGATCCCTGGGCAGAACCCGGGGATCATGCTCTGAGCCAAAGGCAGATGCTCAACCACTGAGCCACCCAGGTGCCCCCTGTGGATTTTATTTAAAACATCAACAATGCACCTTACATGTAGTAACTAGTCCTCATGGTAACTCTAAGAGGTTCCATAATTATTGCCATTTCATGGTTGTGGCAACCGAGTCACAAATAAGTTAACTTACCTAGTATCACAAAGCTTGCAAGGGGCAGAATTGGATTCCAAAGCCGGGCAGCCTGGCCCAGGGATCCCAGCTGTGAACTACCACCCTGGCTGCCTCTCCACTTCAGTTATGTGAGAGTCTCTTCCTACTGGCCAGCTGCCTGCGGTGCTTCCTGTTATCATGGGTCTCTGCTGCATAGACCTGCTCCTCAGGATCCTGCCTGCCTCTCTCTAACAGGGAGTAGGAGCTCCAGGACCTCATTACAGAAGAGCTGACACTCCATTATTTGATATCAAGCTACCCGCGCAATGACAATATGTCATAGTTACTCAAGACCAGTGTCAGCAAATTCCTATGCTACACCTGGGACACCAATTTTGAGACAAATGGATGTGGTAGATTGTTTTCTCTCTGTCACTTAATGAGCAGTTAACAGTCAATACACTTGTAATTCCTTGAGTCGATTCTGTGCCCTGGCTCTCTGTTTCCCTCCCAGTAAATCCAAGTCCTTCTGGTGGACCACAGGCCTTTTCCCACCTGTCTCTCCACTGCATCACATCTACCAATCATCTTAGCTAACTCCTTTCCCTGCCCTTCTTCTGACTTGCCAGGAACACTATATCACAGGGCCTTTGCACTAATTTCTCTCCTCATCTAGAATGCTCTTCTATTCACACTTCATGTATTTGCTCAAACGGTGCCTTCTCAATGATGCCTTCTGTGACTCTGACCCCAACCAAAGGATTTCTTCCCTTAATACTCTCACCCCATCTGAATACTCATCATCTTCTTATACAGTTGCTCTTAGAAAATAGAGTGCTGTAAGGGCAGGTATTTTTGTCACTTGTGTTCACTGTTTCATTCCAACACACTATCACAGCACCTCTCATTCTGAAGTTCTACAAATTACCTTCTGAAAATAGTATAAATGAGAGAGGGTGAGAAAAGTATAAACCCAGTAGGACCAGAGTCCTATTTAACAGGGAAGGTCCTTAAAGAACACGAATAATTCCATTTTTCTGGCAAGGAGAAGAAAGTGACTTTCTCTCCCAGGTGCACTTCAGTAGGAGGGGATGCTATACTTGCTTACTGGTATCTGTTGAGTTAGGCAGCATGCACGCATGTGTTCTAAGTAGGAGGCAGCGGTGGATTACCAAAGTATTGTGAGCCTTTTGAAGACAATCAAACAAGAGAAAAAAATCTTCCTGGCCTGCGCTACCAAAGGCCTTTAGGTCAGGCATTCATACCCCTCACAATGCTTTCTGACATATCTTACTGTATGTCACGGCAGTACGTTACCCAGTGATGCAAACATGAATAATCAAGTAAAGTAATATTTAAAATAATCCTATGGTATTAAACATGGTAACTCTCTGTTACTTTTACAGTAGCCTCTAGGTCCCCTCACATTGCCATGAACCCCCTCCAAAGCAATATTCCACAATAGCAATCAGAAATAAAATTTTAATGGAAATCAGAAAGTGGAACCCTTTAGCCCTCCCTTGACTTCCATGACATGCCAGATCTATACCCCCAGGTGGGATTGCCACCATCTGCTACTGAGGTGTCAGCCTTGGGGCTTGCCTCCAGGCACAGGGCTTCAGTGGCACTGGCTCTCTTCGGTTCCAGGAAGGCCTCTTTGCCTCCCCCTACATATAGTTCCCTCTGTCACGACTTTTCTCGCCTTTCTCTCCATTAATCTTTTTTTTTTTTTAAAGATTTTATTTATTCATGAGACACACACACACACACACACACACACACACACACACACACACAGAATGGCAGAGACAGAGGCAGAGGGAGAAGCAGGCTCCATGCAGAGAGTCTGATATGGGACTCCATCCTGGGTCTCCAGGATCAGGCCCTGGGCTGAAGGCGGTGCTAAACTGCTGAGCCACCGGGGCTGCCCTCTCTCCATTAATCTTAGCATGATAGTTTCTTCTCAACTTTCATCTCAGTTTAAACATCACTTCCTCAGAGCAGCCTCACCAACACAATTTAAAGTAGGTCCCTATTGTTATTCATTCATAACATTATGTTTCTCTAGTTTTTCTAGCCTTTAAAACAATTTGTAATTAAGTATTCAACTATTTGTTTACAATATACTATAAGCTTCATGAAAACATGGGCTATCTTTAGGTTGGCCATTTGTATACTTAACACCTAGCACTGTTTTTGGCTCATGGCAAAAGGTTAAAAATATGAGTGTTGAATGGCTGGCTAGGTGGCTGGCTTGGCTGGAAGGAAAGAAGAAAGAAATAGGTTTTAGGAGATAAAGAAATGCTAAAATAAATAAATACACCAAACGAAACTTCACTAATTCTCCCTAGGGATGGGAAAAATAAGACCCCAAAAGACTTTGCACAGGAGGGTTATTTAGGTTTTTGTTTGTTTTTTAAAAACAACAACAACAACAAAGATCTGAAGCCAAAGCAGAAAGCTGGCTAAGGGGCACAGGAGGGATTTAGAAATGTTTGATTATTATCCCTGCCTTTAATAATCTTATAAATGTGTGGGCAAGATTGACACATGGGGGAAAAATAAAGGTCAAGAAAGGGTTACATTAAATATAACAAACCTCCAGGGACACCTAGGTGGATCAGTCTGTCTTAGGCTCAGGGTGTGATCCTGGGGTCCTGGAATCGAGTCTCACATCAGGTTCTCCATGGGGAGCCTGCTTCTTCCTCTGCCTCTCTCTCTCTCTGTCTCTCATGAATAAATAAAATCTTTAAAAATAAATAAATATAACAAAGCTCCAAAATATATGGCTCAGACATTAAGTCACATAGGCAGCCAGAAAAAGAAGAGACACAAGAAGGCTCCAAACAGAACACAGGATCTGCAGTGTGCCTTGAAAGACAATAGATGTGTTTACTTGGAACCAGGCAACGTTCCAAAAGCCTTACATATATTAACTCATTTAATTCCCCCAACAACCCCATGAGGTAGATTACAGTTATTATATCCATTTTACAAAAGAGGCAAGATCACATAGCTAATTACTGAAAAAGCAGGGGGTCGAGGCAGTCTTGCTTCTCAAAGGATGTCCAGTGAAATTTGTTAAATGACCATTTGTATTCCCTACAATTGGTCATGAGTACAATATCTTAATTCAATAGGTACAGGATCCACAGCTTCAAAGACACGAAATGAACCTTTAATGCAGCAAGTCAGGCCCTTGATACAAGAGGATACCCACCATCCAAAAACAAGCACTGTTTCAGTTTTCTTTCTAGACTAATGGAGACTTTTTGAAGCAAAGATCATTTTAAATTGCCACAGCTCATCCCACTTCCCACACTACAGCTCCAACTTTTACTGAATGAAAGATAGGTAAAACAGGTATGTTTTATTACTTGCTTTAAAGCTGTCCAAGGATCAATAACTAAGGACATCCAGAGATAACCATATAATAAAGACATTCTGATACTTTTGCAAAAAACAACAACAACAACAAACCTCTTTTGGAAGGGGTACAAGAAGCACCCACCTGAAAGCCTGCTCTGCGGTACACAGGGTTTTCACTGGCTTTTTGAATATTATTCCCAGTAAAGCCACAATGAAGAAAAAGTAAATACATTTCACATTCAATAAAATTGGCTATTAGAGGGCAGTACAGTAAAGTATTTTTTAAAGTATCTGATCTTTGCCATCCATCTCAATCTAAAAAAATTTCAGGTGCAAATATAATCATGCTAGTTTTATGCAGAATATGATGAGTCTCATGAATAAATTATTACAGAGACATGGAAGAGGTATAAGGTCATTAAACAAAATTATTTAATAAAGTAATAATCATGTCAGAAAGCATACCTGCTATTTGTAACAATCAAGACAATAACTGGGAGTGTTTGAGGTTAAAACACAAACCATCAGCCACATCTTAGTAATTCACTGCACTTGACATTTTAAGGAGACACTATTTTGCATTAACCTGTACTTTTTATGGAGAAACATACCACTTAGATTTGTAGATTGAAAAAGACTGACATTATAAGAACTAGTCTTAATCTTAAATCACTTTCTACATTCACTGCTCTGCTTGTGTCATCTAATGTGGTCATTTACAATTTGCTTTAACAAATAAGAACTTCTGTCAATCACTCAACTCTTGTCATACCAGACAAAGATTGCCATCTAGTGAATTTCATTATGATGTTTTATTTAATGGTCAGTGGCCAACTTTGATTTTCTGTCTCAATGATAAAATTTGATGACTACAGCTCATATCTAGACCAATATGAACAAGTTTCTTAATATCTCTATATAACAAAAATCACTTATACACCTGAAGAACATATACAATTAAAAATGGACATGTAAGAAGCTCACATTTTTGAAGACCTTCTAAGGGCCAGATGCTGTGCCAAGATCTCTCACATATTTTTTAAAAAATAATTATATATTGTAATTTTTACCTATTTCATAAGTGAGAAAACATGCTCAGAGAGATGGGCCAGGGGAATGTCACCAGATAGAGTCAAATTAGATTCATGCATTTGGCAAATATTCACTGAACACCAACTCTGTATCAAGTATTGTTTCAGCACTGGAAAAGGAAACTAAACAGATAGTCTATCTGCATGGAAGTTCATTCTGGTGGGGATAAACAGACAATAAAAAGTTATCATATGATGTCATACTATGATGAGTGCCAGGAGGAAAAAGTGAGTAGGATAAGGTGGGAGTAGGGTTGAAAGGACCATATCTGAGAAGGGAACATATGAACAGAGACCCCAGTGAAGTAAGTCACGTGGATGAAGTGGTCATGTGGATATCCAAAGAATGGGTTTAAATGTGTTGGCCAAGTGTCCTTCCTAACTGATCTCAGATATTCTATTACCAGTAAATTAATATGTATTATTCATATAGCTTTATGGTTCAAATATCACTGTACCGTTACAACACAGCATAACACATTAGTTAAAATTCCCTGGCAAAATCAACAGCTATATCTCCTGAGGAGCCTTGATTCCCTCTGGCTGTCAATATACTTGTTGACCTTTAAGTGTTCTACTCTCAGAGGGGCAAAAGATGACCAGAGAAAAACAGGCTTTGTCTTTGAAAGAGTGGTCACAAACCCTGAAGCATCACTTCTTTCTCTTCTCTTAGAGTCTTTATTTAACGAAGATCTATAGAATATTTACTCTGGGTATTGGGACAATGGAGAGCAAATATTCCAGCCAATGCCCCCTGGTCCTGTAGGAATTTCATGCTAATGGATCTACTCAATAATGTTTTTGGTGGCCCTGGCCTCCCTGCTTGGAATCTGCTCTTGGTTTGTTTACAAATGTACCATTATGATCTGTAGACCCCAGCTGTGGCTGTTCACTTGTACTGTTCCTCTGCTATGTGCTCTTTCACCAGCATGATTCCTATATTACATTGGTTAACCTAGCACATAGGATCAGCAGTAAGAAGATGGAGTAGCTCCCTACTAAAAGACCCCTGGGCCCAAGATACCTACTAACATTAAGGAAACAGACCAGATGGCTTGGTTTGCAAATACCTCGTTGCCCTGGGGATCTCCTCTTTGACATCAATTCTGTTGAGAGCTAACACATTAAACCAATTCACACCAAAGCTGCAATAACTTATTAAACACACTTTTCTTCTGCAAATGGCAGAGGTGGGATTGGGGATGGAGAAAGGAGGAAGAAAAAACTAAGTTGCCTCACTGGATGCCTTGAGGTAGCGGGCATAAATAACTTTGGATTTTCTGATTTTTAAAACTCATCAGTATCTTTAAAATTACCTAATACTGGTATGGTAAATATGAACACAGCTAACTACTTTCCATCTTTAATTTTCTCATCTGTGGAAACAATATCTACATCACAGAATCTCTATGGAATAGAATTAAACAATGCTTTGTCAGCTGGTGTCCTGGCAGGAAGCAGATGACACAAAAGGGAAATTGATAATTTAGTGAAGGTAGTTGTGGTAGGCGTAATGATGACCCACGAGGATGTCCACTTTTAAACCCTGGAACCAATGATTATGTTACTTTACATACCAATAGGAACTTTGCTGGCTTAAGGTGAAGGACTCTGAGATAAAGAAATTATCCTAAATTATCAGAGAGGGTCCCATCTTAAAAGTGGAAGAGGGTGGCAGGAGAGGAAGTCAGGGAGATGTGACATGAGGATTCAACTCCTGCTGTTGGCTTTGAAAAGGGAGGAAGGGGTGTCAGCCAAGGAATGCCGGTGACTTCTGAAAGCTAGAAAAGACTAGGAAACAGATTATTTCCTAGAGCTTCCAGAAAGAAATACAGCCTTGACAACACATGGATTGTGTACATGCTCGAATCCTTCATTCCACAATTACTTTTTCCTTCGATTACTTTTTTAAAGATTTATTGAGAGACAGAGAGAGGGTGTGTGCACACAAGAGTGTGCGAGTGTGGGGTGGTGAGGGGCAGAGAGAGAGACTCGAGAATCCAAGTAGACTTTAACACTGAGCACAATGTTAATGTCAATCAGGGCTTGATCTCAGGACCTGAGCCAAAACTGAGAGCCAGACACTGTGGCACCCAGGTGCCCCCCACAATTACTTTTTTAAAAATGACAGTGTATATGGACTAAAGTGATTGAACACAGGTGCTTTACATAATACATCCAATGGAAATACTGGACAACACTCCAAAGGGATTCAGACAGAACCACAACAGAGAATCTATTTTATTACTATTTTTACCTTTTTATTGAAGTACATAAACAGTAAACTAGTGTCTTAAGTGTACAATGCGATGATTTTTTTTTTTACATATGTATATACCATGCAATCACAATCTAGGTCAAGACCCTGGAAATTTCCATTACTATAGAAGGTTTCCACTCCCATTTCTTGCCTATCTGTCACACAATTCCTTTGTCCCAACCACTAGCCACAAGGTAGCTACTGTTCAGGTGCCTCCCTCCATCTCTTAATTTTGCCTTCTCTTAAATTGCACATGAATGAGATGACCCTATTTGCATCCTTTTGTGCCTGGCTTCTTGTGCTCAGTGCTAGGATTTTTCTTTATTGCTATGTGTATCCATAGTTCATTCTTTAGTACCATGTAGAGACCATACCAACATTGGTCTTACTATTTCCTCTACTTTCTTCTATTGATGGGCACTTAGTTTAAAGTTCATAGCTAGGGACACCTGGGTGGCTCAGTGGTTGAGCATCTGCCTTTGGCTCAGGGCATGATCCTGGAGACCTGGGATCAAGTCCCACATCGGGCTCCTTGCATGGAGCCTGCTTATCCTCTCTGCCTGTGTCTCTGCCTTTCTCTCCGTGTCTCTCATGAATAAATAAATAAATAAAATCTTTTAAAAAATAAATAAATAAATAAAGTTCATAACTATTCTGAGTAAAACTGCTATGCCATTTTTGTACAAGTCTTTGTTTGGACACACTTTCATTTTTCTTGAGAAAATACCTAAAAAAAAAAAAATACCTAGAACTGGATCTGTAGAATCACAGGGTATTTGTTTAACTTTACCAAAAACATAAAAATAAACGGTTTAATAGTTTTCTTTAAAGATGGTATCAATTTATACCTTAGTGACAAATGTGTGAGCCTTCCAGTTGCTCAACATCCTGGCCAAATCCTGGCCTTGGCAGTTTCAACTGGCAAACACTCTGGTAAGGATGCCATGGTATCTCATTTTGTTTTTAATTTGCATTTCTTAGATTAGCAGTGATGCTGAACTGTTTCATGTGTTTATTGCCATTTCTATATCCCTTTCTGCAGCGAAATGCCTGCTTAAATCTTTTGACCATCTGTAATTGGGGTCTTTGTCTCTTTTCTCACTACCTTATAGCACTTCTTTATAAACTCTGGATACAAGCCCTTGGCTGGAACTATGTATTGCAAATATGTTCACCTAATCCGCTGCTTACCTTTTCATTTTACTGTATCTTTGATGCTCAGGAGTTCTTAATTTTAATGACATCCAGTTTATCGTTTTTTCTTGTGGTTAGTGCTTTTTGTGACTTGTTTCTGAAGTCTTTGCCCACCCCAAGGTCATGAAGATGTTCCCTCTGCATAGAATTTTTAAAATACTCTCATAGAAGAGCCCTTTAAATGCCAGCAAATTTTAGCTTCTCGCCTGCTAGCAAGTTTCCTCTAAACCAACTAAGACAGATGAGCTTCTTCCCCTTTAAAGATCTCTAGAGAAACCACCTTGACAAATCTCCTTCAGTAATCTGTTCCGGTGCTTTAAAACCCTTCCTATCAGGATGTTTTTTTTTTTTTTCTCTATATTGACTGGAAATTACAATCCTGTTCACATGATGGATTTATAATGCCTTTAATTTTCACATTAAAAACTAATTTAAAACATTTTTAGCTCCATGATATCCTTCTGTTCTAAGGATAGTCTAAGTACAGTTGTAATGGCTTTTGTTTTATGTTTTTATGTTAGCTTTGCCTTTTGTTTGATGCACTGAAAGTAATGTGATTTAATTGTTCAAAATGACTATGCAGATTGCTGGGTAATTAGGAGACTGAGGTCCTGGTGGGACACTGGGATAGGGGGATGGAGGGGGAAAAATGGCTCTGTTCTCCAGAAGCATACTAGAGAACTCAGATTAAGCCAGAGGAGTGATGGTTTCTTTGCAATGTACAGTCCCTATGTTTCCTTCTTGCAGACAGAGAAAGTCTTTATTGAGTAAAATGCAGTAAGTCATTATGAGCTGGGTATTTTTTAAATAAGGGGTCTGATACTGTTGATGTAGCAAATTATTATATGTTAACATTTTACAACTACTTAGATATGAGAGTCATGTAACATCCCTATTTAAGATGCTAATCAACTTTGCTCAATACAAACTGGCGTGGGGGAACCTATTTATTGAGATTCAGTTCCCATGTTCTTGGCAATTTAGTTTATAATTGTGTATCCTGTCTATCATTTTTCTATACCTTAAACCAACCACTTGAAAAAATTAAGAAATTGAAAGCAAAACCCATCAAATGTCATTTATGTCAAGGAAGGATTGCTTCCTTTTCATCATCTTTATCTCTAAGGGACAAGGAAACAAAAGAGAAAGCAAAATATCACAGGAACATGAAACTTTGTGTTTAGGAATCACAATGAAGGCAGAATGATCTTTTAAAAGTGTCAAACTGTGTTAGTTAGGACTAGGTTTACCTCACAGTAGCAAAATTCCAAAGATACTTTCTCTTCTGCCTTCCCTCCTCCACCTTCAAAAGTCTAGAGGTTTGAAACTGAGGAGTGATACATAGGCTCTTCTATGTGAAGTCTCAGGATCTAACCCTAGGATGGGGCCAGCATCCTCAAGGTCAAAGGCTACATCCAAGTTTCTGGAAGCAGGAAGAGGCAGGAAATGAAGGAGGGCATATTCTAGCTCTCTCCTAGAGAAGGCTCCCAGAACTTTCAAAGAATGCTTCCATTTGCATCCCCTTGGCTAGAACTTAGCCACATGACCACAGAGAGCTGCAAGTTAGGCAAGAAAACAAAGCTTTTATTTTGGCCAGCAATGCCCAGCTAAAATTGTTGTTAATATTAAAGAAAGGGAAAATGAATACAGTGAAAAACCTGGCAGGGTCTGAGACACCAATAATGTCATTCTGCCAAGTAACACCAAACACCACCTTCTTATTACCCCAGGGTAAATATCAAAGCCCTTAATATAATCTACAAGACTTTTCATTGTCTGGCTCCTGGCCGCCTCTCCAGTCCTTTTCTGCCACTCCCCTGATCCTTCTCCATGCTCCAGTCCCTTGAGAAACTTTCACTTTACAAGTTGTTAGGAAATTCCTCAACTTTACCTCTTCAGCTTCACCCAAGTCATTCTTCCTTATCCTTTTAAAAGTCCGCTTAGAGGTCATTTCCCTTGGGACACTAACCTTTCCTGAGTGTCTTCCCTTGCTTTATGCTCCCATACCACTATATTGTAAGGCCTACCCCACAAGTAGTTTCTTCTTTAACATCTTTCTCACTCATTCGACAGCAAAATCCATGAAGGTAGGGACCTCATTTATTTTGCTCATCATTGTGTGCCTGATATCTAAGTACAGTATTTTATTTCTTAATGTTATATATATATAAAACTGTAAGGTGTGTGTGTGTGTGTGTGTATGTATATATATATATACACACATACCTTAAGAATACAATTTGAGTTTTGACAAGTGTGTTCATCCATGTAACCAAGACCCCCCCTCATCAAATCCAGAACATTCCATCCTAACATCCTTTCATGTTCTCTTCCAATCAATCCCCACTCCTTTAGCAACTTATATTTATTTCCTATCACCAAAGATTGGTTTTGCCTGTTTTTGTACTTCATCTGAATGGAACCATACTTTATATATGCTTTTTTGGTATAACTTCTTTTACTTAACAATGTCTGTAAGATTCAATCTTGCTGGGTATATAAGTTATCTGTTTTATTTTAATGCGACAGAAAATTCCATTATAGAAGTACACTACAATTTGTCGACCCATTCCTTTGCTGGATGTTTGAATTGTTTATATTTTGGGAGTATTATGGATAAAAGTATTATGAATATTCATGTATAAGTGTTTGTGTGGCTATAGATTTTCATTTCTCTTGGATATACCTAGGCATGGAATTTTGGAGTCAAATTCACATGCACACATATGGAACACATTTTCTGTATCCACTCACATCTTTCAACAGACACTTAAATTATTTCCTTATCTTTGCTACTGTGAATAATGCTGCAATGCACATGGGAGTGCAGAGGTCTCACTGAAACAATGATATTATTTCCTTTGGATAAATACTCAAGAAGTGGGACTGTTAGATTAAGTTATTTTCTTAAACATGTCAAGAGATAGAAGAAACAGAGATGTGTGTGTCAAGCCTTAACATACCTTTAAAAGCTCCAATCATAGGCCAGTTTAAGATACTACACTAAAATGCAATCTAATAAAGATAGGAGTATACCATATTAAAGAATAGCCTAGTAAAATCAAGGAAATAGGGGAAAATAGGATATAAAAATATGAAAACAGAAGATCTGAATAACCTCAGGTAAAAGCCTAATGCCAGTGATTTGTTAGAAGTCAAATGCAGCTAATGTTGTACTGCCCTGAATATTTATGCTGACTCTGAGCTGTTTAGAAAATACCATTTTAAGCAGAAAATTAAGAACATTTGCTAACCAGCTGACCAAGTAAGAACCTCTGGGTCATCTTTGAATTCTCCCTTCCCTTCATCCACATATCCAGTTAACTGCCAAGTGCCTTACATACTACATTTCTCTCAAATTGATTACTTTTTTTCTCTCCCAATGATACTGCTTTGCTTCAGACCCTCATCAGCTCTCACCAGCAAAAGCCTCTAAATATTTTTCCCTATCCTCTTGCAGCTCCTATGAAACAAAGCCCAGATCCTAGTATGTTAAATGAAGCTCTTCACCATCTGCCTCTATAACAAAATCATAGGCCCTCAAAGGTATCCATGTCCCAATCCTTGAAACCTGTGAAAATATTACCTTCCATAGTAAAAGGGACTTTGCAAGCACTCTGTGATTAAGGGAAGATTATCCTAGATTATCCAAGTGGGTCCAATGTAATCACAGGGTCCTTTTAGGAAGGCAGGGGCATCAGAGTAGGAAAGATTTGAAGATGTTATCCTCTGAAGATGGTGGAAGGGGCCATGAATCAAGGTATACAGATCTTCTGGATGCTGAAAAGACCAAGAAATGGATTCCTCCCTAGAACCTACAGGAGGAACACAGTCCCGGCAAAAACCTTAATTTTAGCCCATATGACTTATTTTGGACTTGTGATTCCCAGGACTGTAAGATTACAATTTTTTTGTAATTTGTTACAGCACCTATAGGAAATACAACAGCTTCCCACACTTTCCATCTGTAAACCCTGGATGCAGCCATGTGCTAAATGTGTTATGCACTTTCATGAATTCCATTCAAGGCTGTTACATGTTTGAAGTATAAAGTCCAGGAGGGCAGTTCCTCGTATCTGTATTGAAGTCATATACTCAAAGATATTTGTGGAATGAATCAGTGAAGGACAGGAGACCTCTACATGTGAAGCTTCCTTGGTCTTGAATGCCTTTCTCTTATTATTCTGGTCAAATTCCTGTTCAATTATAAAATATATTGACTCTGTTCCCAGTTTCCCCGAAGGAATTGGTTGGTCTTTTTTTTTTTTTTTAAAGATTTTATTTATTTATTTGAGGGGGGGGAGGGGCAGAGACACAGGCAGAGGGAGAAGCAGGCTCCATGCAGGGAGCCCGATGTGGGACTTGATCCCGGGTCTCCAGGATCATGCCCTGGGCCAAAGGCAGGCGCTAAACCGCTGAGCCACCCAGGGATCCCTGGTTGGTCTTTCTACTGTGCTTCTCCAACACCATTCATCTCTTTTTCTCAATTATTTGTCTGCATGTCTGACTATAAGTTTGTCAGGGCAAAGACTTTTTCCTTCCTCTGAGTACTTAGCACATATTATACAAAGTATGGTGTAATAAAATTCTGGTGAACAACTGCCTGCCATACACCTTAAATTACATATGGTGAGAACAGGGATTACCCAGTTCTGCACTCACCCATCTGTGTCATTATAAGCAAGTTACATAAGTTTCCCTAGGCTCAGCTTCCCTAACTATGGGCTGGGGGCATTACAGAATGGCTCTTGCTAAGTTGTTGTAAGAATCCTATGATAAAAAGCCCAGAAAGCAAATAGCACAAGTACCTAACACAAAGTTTAAAGTAAATATTAGTTGTCATTATTCTTGTCACTAGAAGATAAAGAACATAGGATAAGCTCAGGCAATAGTGCATCAGATGGGAAGAGAACTAAATGTGTCAATGGTGGTCACCAGACTGTCACGGAATGTATGTGCCCCTGTGGATACAGGACCAGTTGGCTCTTGGACACCAAGCAAGCCACAGCATGTGAGTCTCAGAACCCCAAACTCCAAAGCTTTGGGAAGGTGTAACATCATGACATTTATTTTCTCTCTCAGTCTAAAAAATAGTTCCAAATATATAGACTCTGAAATACTTTTCTTTCAAATTCAGTTGGGTGTAATTTTTAAATGATCACTTCAGTTGGCTAATATGTACATAATGACCAGCTGAAAACTGGTCCAAGAATTTTGACATTGATAGGAAGATAATCTTCAAAGACTTACACGTATTTCTGACCAGTTATTTATCTGATTTCTTTAACTCTCTACAATGGCTAAGAGAATGGGACCGGGATCCAGCTGCCTGGTTGAACTCCATAGTTGTTGATAATTACACTGTGTCACAGTTTCCTTTTCTGTAAAATGGGGATAACAATAGTTTTTACCTCTTAGGGTTTTAGTAAGAATTTCATGAGATAATACAAAAAACATTTAAGGAAAGTACCCAGCGCATTTAGGGGCTCATTAAATGTTAGCAATTACTATTAAGTTTTGAAATACAGGGGCAGCCCCGGTGCGCAGTGGTTTGGTGCCGCCTGCAGCCCGGGGTGTGGTCCTGGAGACCCGGGATCGAGTCCCACGTCGGTTTCCCTGCATGGGGCCTGCTTCTCCCTCTGCCTGTGTCACATCTGCCTCTCTCTCTTTGTGTCTCAATGAATAAATAAAATCTTAAAAAAAAAAAGTTTTGAAATACAATCTCTAACGTCAAGGGTAGGTATCATACAGGGTATCTACTTTGGCCTTAATTGAACAAATATGAATCATAAGCATTTGGGAATATTTACACAAAAAATAGATGGCTTTTTGAGGGCTGAATCAAAGGTTTAAAACTTTTTAGATATGTCAAAATGGTTAAACCGAATATAAGAAATCTGATAAGAAATGTTAATGAACTATGAAATGTTAGAGGACACATCAATTAAACTTAAAGACCAAAATGAAATTTTCAGAGACAGAAACAGATGGAGAGTATGAAGGAAATGAAAAAAAGTCAGGAAGACTGAAGCAACATAGGACTAATTAAACAGGAAAACTGGAAGCAAATAATGGACTGAAATAAGGTGAGGAATGTGCTACCATAGAGTGTACAGCACAGTGATCACAGTTCTCAGGCCCAACCCACTTCAGATTCCAGGTGTGACAGAGGTACTTTTCAATTTTAATGAAAGGTGTTTTGTGATCCCTTGAATGTTTCAATGACCACCAGGCCCAGAAGAGTCTAAGGAGCCGTTTACACAGCTCTATGCTGTTCCTCTGAATACAGGCTCATTAGTATGGTACATAAAAGATGAAGAAGTGTTTTCAATGAAACATAAAAATAACATACTGATCTATTTAAGATCTGCTAGATCAGGATGTTATAACATTTGTCACTCACAACACTCCTAGAGGGTACATGGATCACTTCAGGCATACCACCAAATCAAGCTGAGGAATTCTTGCTCTGAATTTCTAATACTATTACTTCATCCCTTTCTTCTAAAACCTACAAGGTGAGCAGTTTAGTGGTAATACAGATATCCTACCCACGCTAAATTCCTGGGTAAAGGTTGGTGTTGGCAACTAGAATTCACATGGCTTATGGTATGTAACATGGAAAATATGAGAAGAGAAACGATATTGCTAAGGCATGTCTTGATAGAAAGGACATATCCACTGAGTTTACTTTAAAGTATATGTTTATTCAACAAGTGTAGACCGGGCACAAGAGCTATGAGATACGAAGTAGAAATGATTAATACAACTGGGGAGAGGTAGACACAACATTTTCTGAGAGTATATGGTTGTATTGTGAAGGGTTTTAGGTATATGCTTTATCACCTTGCTAAGTTCACCATGTCCTCACTCTTCCATGGATACATGCTGGCTTACATACGTGGTTTGATATGGGAGCTGTATCCATCAGGATAGACTAGGTTATGCTAGATAACTCCCAAGTCTCAATAACTCAACAAAGTTTATTTCCTGCCTATACTACATGCCCAATATAGGAGTAGAAACTGCAAAGTTCACTCTTCCACACACCCAGGAGAGGAGGAGCAAATATGATTAACTAGAACCAGTGATTACCACAGTGATTTATGATAGGGAATAAGGGAAAGTGTGGAAATATGGAATGGACACTCTATTCCCAACACCAAGATTTATCAGCCACATGCCTGCAAAGTCACTTAACTTCCCCAAAACAAAGTTAGATGGCAATAATCTCTCTCCAACCCACCTTAGATGGTGGATTTAAAGCTTCACTGACACAATAGTATATGAAGATTCTCTGGAAGCCTAAATACTTAAAATACTGTTGCATAGGAGTTGCACATGCTCAAGAAGGACATAGTTGGCCAGTGCTAGAGAAAAAGTGATGAACATTGAAAGCTGCCAAAAGATCAGTGTGGATAAAAACACAAATAATTTATGAATCTTGACCACAGACTCCAAGATGACTCAGTTAAAGGCCAAGAACTTCAAGCATTTATTCCCTTGGGTAATGAGCAGGGGAGGGGGTGTGGGGGAAGGGAAGGATCCTGAACTCCTCAACCTCAGTCTCTTTAAAAGACTCAACAAGGTTGTAGCCAGCATCCAGAGAAAACTGTCCTTAATATGGTTTCATGGTCCTGATGCTAGTGCAACCAAGTACCCTTTTATGGTGTCTCTCACCATATGCCTCCTCCTCTGCACCCACCTCAGAGCAGTTGCTGATCTGGACCCCAGGAGACCTTTGATGACAGAGTTCTGCTCTGTCCTTGAACCCCTTCCTCTAGCTTTTCCTTCCACATCAATCTTTCTCACATGTGATCAGAAAATGCCTAGAAGTCTCCCTGCAAAAAGCCATTCCTGATTCTTTTAGCTAAAACCAATCGTTCCTTCCTCTATGGTGAGAAGGCAATTATTTCACCTTGTTTTCATATTTATACTCACTTGGATTCAAATTATTGATATTCGTGTCACCCCTACTCTCTTAGAGAGTGCTAGAGGGCAGAGAGTGTCTAATTACTTAACCTCATTGTCTATCACTGTCTAGCATGGTGGTCTGTATAAAACAGACACCAATAGGCATGGGAAGGATGGAATGCCTCTCTAGCCACTTTTTGTCCTTTCCATCTTCTTGTCCTTCTCAAAGGGCCCCTGACTGATTCGGATTTGGCACTTTAGAGCCAATGTAGTATGACCTCTTCCTTGATGTGCACCTTCCCTATTCGTCCAAATTTTAAAAATTTAGTTTTAAAGTCTGTTCTCCAATGCCTTGCTTTCTACAAAACTAGCCGTTTATCACAATTGGCTGGGAAGATTTCTAAAATATATATAGAGATTTCTTGTTCCCATGAGACCTATTAAAGCATCATTTCGTGTATGTGGCTTGGGAATCTATCCAGCTTGGACACTGGCTCTCTGAGCGACATTTGGAAAGCACCTTTACAAAAAGTATTCATGGCTGATAATGTGCTACTCCCGCACACTATGAGTTTCTTAGCTGACACATCTGCTGTTTTGCCCAGTGTAGTGCTAACATGCATTTGAATCACCTGGGGGTCTCATTAAAATGAAAATTCTGACTCAGCAGGCCTGGGGTGGGATCTAAGCTCATGCATTCCTAAAAAACCTCCAAGCTTTTGGTGTAGATAGCACACTTCGAGGAGCAAGACCATACTTTGTTTTGTTAGCTTGATTAGGAAGCTATTTAAAAATATATCTTTCAAGGAGTCTTACAACAGACAAAAGTGATACTCTATTAGCTTCAGCATAGAAATTCAAATGTGTAACAACTTTTATTTAAAAGTCAGTCAAAAGACCAGTCATGCTGTTTTGATAAATGCAAAATTTGAAATCATGGTTTATGAAAGACAAATACATATTTAGCATTAGTAGTTTAATTTTGCATGATGTTTCCTCATAAAATTGTTCTAATGCATAGAAACAAAAATGACAATAATTTACAACCATTTAGCAGCATGCCTTACAACGTTAGGCTAGGTGTTAAACAAATGACAGGAAAAGTTGCTCTCTGATATCTGTGTAAAAGTCAGTGCAGGTTAAAATACGGTCTCCAGTATATGCACATCTGGAATACTTCTAAGGGTTAATTTTCATTATGGTTTTCAGTGAGTAAAAGTGTATGTAAAATTAAATTCAAAACAGACATCTGTTCAATTCCTGAGCTACCTCTGCAATTTCGAGGCAGATTTTTTAAAAACCACACCTTGATCCTAATAAGTAGATTTTGTAGGGTTTTTCAGCATTGAGTTATGGTCCATACGAAGAATGATTTTGAAAACAGGGGTAGTGCTAAGAATAGCAACACTTAAGGGTCTCTCAAATGATAAAGTGAGAGTAGCACCTCTGTCCAATTCTCTAAGGCCAGCCAAGTACAAAGGCTTGGTTTCCAGGACATTTTAGGATAAAGGACCCCCATCCCACCCCCACTCCCTCTTCTAGTGAAGTTCACACCAAAACATTTGTCAGAATAAACCACTAATGTGACAAGCACTATAAATAACTATGCAAAGCACAGAATGCCTGTGTGTATGTGTGTGAGGCAGAGATATTAAAAGCATCAAGGTAACAATTTTTTATGTTCAATGGATGGTTCTGCCTCAATATTAAAGAGCTCAGTGGCTTTTAATGATGAAAAAATTATGCAAACATTAAAAAACAATTTTATATAATTATTTGGAGTTTGCTTTCATTTTACAAACAACAATTTAAAATAAATCCATTAATGCTGTCTGTGGGGATTTCTTGCAAGTCAAAGGAAATGTATCATGCACTGTGGTTTGGTTTAATACTAGACAACAAGTTCTCCTACCAGTAGTGTTTATGAAAGGAAATTAAGAAACTTAAGTGATTATTTCTATGGCTGGGACTGGGCCTTAAATGGGGGAGGCTCTTTCATGGAAAGGTATGTCATCTATTCATTTAACAAATGTTTATGAAGAGTGTAAGGGTTCAAGGCCCCCTTCCCTCTAGCCAAAAGCATTTTGAGGGCTCATCCCGGCAAGCCCTCCTTATGACCCTACAGAGACCTTCAAATAAGGCTGAAATTTATCCTCAAGGTAAAAAGAATCCATGTAGAGTCACTTCTTTTTTTTTTTTTTTTTAAGATTTTATTTATTCATGAAAGACACAGAGAGAGAGACAGAGACACAGGCAGAGGGAGAAGCAGGCTCCATGCAGGGAGTGTGACGTGGGACTTGATCCCGGGTCTCCAGGATCACGCCCTGGGCTGAAGGCGACGCTAAACCAGTGAGCCACCCAGGCTGCCCACTGCCCACTTATTTGTTTCAAAATGATGTTGCCTCACATCATTTCTAAGAAAATTGAGGAAAAAGACAATGATGTGAGGCTAAACATTCAGAAACCAAGCGCCACCTGGCGGTAGGAAGGGAATCACCACCAACCACATCTTCCCTCATTCTCTCCTGTCGATATATAACTACCACCTCTTTCTGTACCCTATAAAATCCAATTAAAATAAACACCTAAAGCAGAACTAAAAGAAAAATTCATCTTACCATAAAATGGTTGCCTGAGGTGATTCTGTGGAGTCTGAGAGGAGCAGGAACACAAATTTTGTAAGTTAGCCATACTGGGTGGAAGGCATAGCCAACCTATTTAACTGTCTTTTGTGGTGCCTCAAAACCTACGACCTCAAAAAACAGTTTTTTATATTAAATATGCCCTAGAAATAACCCATGTCACATGGTTTCCTGGGTTTACTTCCATCTTTGGCTACCATTTAAATCAGGTATGATTCCCCATCCTTCCCGTCCGTTGGCATATTTTGCAATTCATATTTGCTGTGCCTTCAACTATATCCTGAGGTTATACTTGAGTGGGAAGGAAAGGTCAATATCTACAACACAGTTCTGTACCAAGCTCTTTAAACCCAGAGCAAAACCACATACTCCTATGATCTGCTTCTCCTAGACTAGGCATTATAGCGAAGCCCAGATAAAAGTAACACAGCAATAATGGATTCTCTTTACTGAATACATATTTAGTGCCATTTCCATCTAAGTGCTCAAGACGCTCAAGACAACCCTTCCATAAGTGGAAGATGACCTGGCTGTTAATGACCCTCTCCACATATATACACAGCTGGTGACACCATATGGTGGATGACTCTTTGAGTTGCTATTTCTAAAAGGTTCAGGCTGACCTGGGACAACTCAGCGGTTAGCAGAGGGTTTAATGGGTTGAACAGTGTCTCCCATGTCCTAATTCCTGGAACCTGTGAATGGGACCTTACTTGGAAAAAGGATCTTTGCAGATCGAATTAAGTTAAGGTTCTTGAGATGATGAGACCATCCTGATTATCCAGGTGCCCTAATATCCGATGGCAAGTTCCCCTATAGGAGAAAAGTACAGGAAGATTTGAGATAGAAGACAAGACATGGATTCACAGGAGGCAACATGAGGATACAACAGAGACAGACAGAGATGGTCACAATTCAAGGACTTAGAGGTGCCAGAAATTAGAACAAGGAAGACTCTAGGAACAGAGTCTTCCCTAGAGCCTTCTGGGGGGAATGTAGTTCCTTTAAGATTTCAGACTTCTGGCCTCCGGAAATGTGAGAAGTTACTATTGTTATAAGGTACTGAAATTGTGGTAATTTGTTACACTAGGAAGAGAAAACAAAGATGATAGACATGAACTTCCTCTTTCTATTTCTGCTTCCAACTGCTACCCTACCTGGCACTATTAGAATAGGGCAGCATTGCAAAAAAATCTTAGTTTAGGTTTTGGTGAGCATTAACAGGGGCCGAGCAAGTCTCAGAACCCACTTCACATTCTGAAGTTTTTCAGAATTAACTGACCTTGGTAACTGGTGCTACTGGCTTCTGCCATATTCATTCTTTCCTTTCTTATGAACACAACTCCAATTTTTTCAGGGCAGCAATGTGTAAACTACACTTCCCAGGATCCTTTGCAGCTAGCCATGGGACTGAGTTCTAGTTTGAGAGAGAATGTAAGTGGTTAGGTTGGCCTCCAGGAAAACGATTTTTAAAGGGAGAAGACTCTCTTGGCACTCACATGTGGCCTTGGGTCTTAATCCCCTTCCTTCTTGGCAAATATGAGAACTATGAAAATGGAAAAGTCTTATGAGAAGAGAATAAGCCTGTGACATTGAAGATATTGTATATCTGAAAGCCAGTCTTGCATTGCATACTCCGTACTTCATTTCATGTGAGAAATTCAACCCTATATTTGAGCTACTGTTTAACTGGGCTTTCTGTAACAACCAGATTCTAATATGTCCACCAGCTTTTAAAAAACCAGAATGTTCTTTGAGAACTCACTCAGTTATAGAGCAGTCTACATTAAGATTTAAGGTGAAGAAAAAAAAAAAGATTTAAGGTGAAGTCAGAGCCCAAAATGATGCATAATTTGCCTCCCATGCTGCAGTCACTGGAATATCTCCTGGGCCTTCAACTAGGATTTGAGTATATATATTTTTCCATCATACCATCAATTAATACCTTAATCTCATTGTTATCCCTAAAAAGAACCTTTCCGTCAATGTTAGCTCTCTTGCTTACTGTTCCAGTCACTAACAGAACTCACAGACCATACCCATGGTCACCCCTACAGTTTAGGTAGAGAACCCTGCAGACCAGAACACTGGTCCCTATAAAGCAGCAAGACAGATCAGAGGAGGCATCAACCCAAGGAAAACCAAGCTCCAGCTCTGACACCCTGTCTTGCCTAGAGATTTTCTGAACTCCTTCTTTATCTACACCCGATTCTATCTACCTACTAATCAATGACTTGGTTTGTTATCTTCAATTTTTCAGTATCTTGATTATTAATGAAACTTACTAATTTTCCTATGGCTTTGAGCACTTAATGTTGAACTCTACCTTGTATTAAATTATAACTGCATGAATATCTGCTCCCTCTTAACTACTAGATTGTAAAACTCCTTGAAGGTACGTAAAACACAGAGAACATCTACCACAAAACACATATTAAGGGCTATTATGTATCAAGTCTGATGCCAAGCATGGTGCAATCATCATCTCATTTACTCCCTATTATTCCTATTTTATAAATGGAAAAACTGAGGCTTGGGAGGGTTGGTGATTTGCTCAAGGCTCAGAGCTAATTGGGATTTGAATTCTGAACTCTATACCAATAGTAAGAGTCAATTACATATTAGCTATTGCATGGAATATAGAACTAGACCCCAAAAGAAGTGGAAAACAACTCAAACTTCCAATTTATGAGACGTATTCTCTAAGGCCAGATCTTATTTTCTCTGAAAAGGAAGATGAAGCCTGCTTAGTTGAACTCCCAGACAATATAATTTTCTTCAAGAATTAATGAATCAAAGACTAAAGCTGCTTCTCAAGGTTTTCTCCCCCCCATCTAGTTACCATTTTCAGAATAAACTTTAACTTGTTAATAACATTTCAACTTATCTATGACTGCATGTCTAGTAAGATAAAGACTCCTATCTCCAAGTGACCTTATATTCTTACCTCAACATCACTGGTACAATCACCAGTTACTTGTACTTGTTTTTCATATTTTGGGTAGGGAGTTATTTTCATTATTGTTAAATATGGGGCAGTTCTGGGCACATAGCAAGCACCCAATCAATATGTATTGTCTTACTTTAAACCAAATTCCTGTGAGCAGTCAAAAGGTAGTCAGAGCATGACAGAGGCGGAGGTATGAATGAAAAGGATGAACGCATTTTCTCCAAACTCATTTTATTCAACTTTGAACATAAGTCCAGGGCCAGGCAACATTAAAAATGGAACTTTAATGTTACAACATGATTGAAAGTCTGGTATCATACTGAAGTGATGGATCAAATTTCTTATGAAATCTGCTCTGTAATAACATTTCATATTCTTAATAACACTCTGGTCTAAATATTGACAGTGAGTTGCCACTTGGGAGGCAAGTGGATGATAAAAAATATACCAAGAATATTAGCCTTCTTCCCTTAAGGTTCAATTTTTTCTGATAGAAGAAAAGCATTACTTTCTTGGGTGATTCCAAATTGATCTTCGATGAAGATGCAAAAAGATCATAAGTCCAATGAAATGTTCATCTGTATATGTTTGTATCTCCTAAGTGCCAAATAATTATATTCAAACTTTTTGAAAGTTCTCATGTGAATGGATTTGGGCAACCATCCAAGTTTAATAATATTTAACCCCCAAGCAATGACAGCCAAAATCCCACTTGTCTATCATGATTAAACCCACAGGCTAGACTAAGTGTGGTTGAGCAAGGGTTGAGAGTGGGGCCGAGTGGCTGGCACCTGAAATGCACCAGAAGAGCATAAGAGCTTCAGAAATCTCTTCCCCAAAGAACAGAAATTTTACTGTGTCTTCATGAAACTGGCTTTGACTCTGAGGGCAGGAATGAACATATTTGTAGGTTTTCTTTTTAAAGTGGCTTCATTTCTGAAATGTACGAGTGCATGATTTGGTGACAGTCCCAGACACAGCTTCCCCCAAACTTAAAATTGAACATTATACACCCACCCCTTCTGATACCTTTTATAGCATGAAGTCCAGATTATATTTAGTTTATTTAATTAAAATATAACATGAACAGCTTTCATTTATATGTAAGTTAAATATATTTTTAAAATTTCTGCCCTTAATATGTGTCCTAAGCATTCAACAGTGACTACTGTCTCTCTTAGGTCATAAACCTTGTTAGAAAGGTGACATCTGTATAATAACCTCTATAGTACCCTAAAGTGTAACATCATAAGCAGTAATGTGATACAATTAAATACTGATATTTAAAGCTGGTAATACAGAGGGTCAGAGTTACCACGCAAGGTGATGTAGTGACACACACATATAAATACATATGATTCTTTTTCCCACTGTCCTCATTTTAGTGGCCAAGCCACTCTCTTAGTACTTTACAGTCTTTTATAACCAGTGGTGCTAATTTTTTATGTTATAGAGGAATCCTCTGGGAAGCTTTTTAATTGCCACTCTTCCCATCAAAAAAATTCTACCTGAGGCTTAGGGTGGGACCCAAGAATGTTTGCTGACAAGAATGTCGTGTGATTCTGAGGCAGTTCACACTAAAACAAGGAGATCATTCATGGAGTTTAGCACCACAATCATTTTCTTTTTAAGCAAGGAAACTACATATATTTATGGAAATTTCACTTATAATATTCTATTACTGCCTATGAAAGAGAGTCATAATTTCATTTATATAACAGGTTTGGCAATTCCAGGAAGAATCATTTCATATGATAAATGAAAGTACCCCTTCCTCCCCATTCTGCAGTGTACATTTTGTCTGGCCATAGTCAGTGGACAGGGGACCTCATATGTTGGAGAAGGCACCTACTGGTCAAGTTTAGCTATCACAACCTAGCTCTAGTATGTATTAAATCCCTAAACCCTCTCCAGCCAAGCCCCCTCCCAAAAGCACTACTTATTCATTTAACAAATTTTCAGGGTTCCTCTATTAAGAAATTTGGTTAATAGTTAAAAATGCTAATAACTCACATATTCAGTAGATGGAATACATTTCCTCCAAGCAAAGAAAGTATGAATGTGGTTACTTTTCTACTGATTTTAAAACTATTAAAGCTTGAAGTTGCTCAGGAAATTCAAGTTAAAAGGTATTAACAATACCTCCGTCATTTAAAGAATAAACTGACTGTGACAGTCTGGTATATTACTCTTCACAAAGAACCTACCAGAATTCAAATATTACTTTGCTTATCATTGACAACTCATCTAGAATGGTAGGAGGAAATTGAACTGTTAACAAAAGAGACGTCTTAGGGCAATATATTCAACCAAATTAGAAAAGAATAAATAAATAAATACAAAAACTCAAAGCTGCAGAGATTAATTTAATTTGGTTACTTCCCTGGGAAGCACTCAAAATGACGGGAATAGGAAGAGGGGGGAAAAAAGATCGATTCCTATTTGGAGGAACTGACAGCAATTGAAATTGAAATGTTCATATAAAAGAGAAAACCATTTCACAATTCTACCTTTTTTTAAACCAGTTTATGTTGTTATTTTAGGTACCATAATATGTAATGTCTAGCAGGTCAATTGACAAATTTAGAAATCCCTTGATGCTTAAAAAAAGTGCTTGAATAGACGTTTTGTGGATTGGAAAATCTGGGTAGATTTGATAATGCAAACCTCAGAGCAATGTTTGCTGAACCTCTGCTGTGTCAATTATCATGGCAGGGACCTAGCAACTCTATAGTTCCGGTTGAAAAGGCACTTTCTTCCTTAAAGCCCTACATTCATTCAACCTTCAATAGCAAACTCTTAAGGGAAAAAAAAAAAGAATTTAAAATATCTCTCAACACAATGCAACACAAACTCAACAGAATGAAGGTTTGCATTTGGCCCTACAACGTCGTGTAGGTCAGTTAGTAGAAAATTAAACAGACACAATTTGGTTGTAGTTAAATCATTTCCCATTGTGAGGACTTTAAAAAGCATCTATTTTGTAAAAGCACATACCAGAGACACATCCACAGCTGCACTGAATAAAGCATTGGCCTTTTGCAAGCACTTGTTGCTACTTCTATTAAGACAAATCAAACTTGCCTTTTCTATCAATGAACTATGAGCCTCTAATCCTAATAAATGAATTAGTAAATGAGTAAATCAGTAGTTGGACCTGAGAAGAACACAGCATAGTAGTAGACACTTTCTGTCTTCCAACTCTGATCCATTCCCTTTCATTTGGAAATAGGATCTGTACTTTCCTTAGAGCCACTTCTTTAATGCTCTCAGACCATATCTCAGTTGGGCAAATGAATACAACAAAGTGACTCCTTAATTCTGAAGACTCTGGCAAGAACTTCCAATAAAGACACACTTGTCTACTGGACTTGAAACTGGAGTCTGCTACATGCAGATATCTCGTCGGACAGTAAAGCAAAGACAGACGCAACACACCTAAAAGATGAGATTCATGACACTGTGTGAGCCCTGAATCTACCATGCTTTATCTATGACTGACTGACCTTTCTAGTGTTATGAAACAATAAATATTTACCCCATTATCTGACTGCATAAAATAGTTTGCTACTCTTCTACCACCTACGGTTGAACGAATTCCAGAGAATTCAAATACACATGAGTTTGCATTGAAAGAGGGTCATATCAGATACTCAAACTATATTTTTATGAGCCCACAACAAAAGAACATAAGATTACCAGAATGTCACCAGAAACACTGTTTTTCATTTCAGTGCTTAAATCCTTAGCATGGCATTCACGATTCCTTATGATCCAGTCCTAGATATTTTGGTAATAAAATCACCTAGGACACAGTTCCCTGATTTCTAAGATCCATCTATACTGATCTACTAATCATATCCAAACGTACCTTACTCTTTTGTGCCTTGTTAATATCGTTTATGTCATTCTCTTGGCTTGAATGCACCCCTCCAACCTCATCTCTATTGTGGGACTACAGACTATCCTACCTACCAAGACAAGTTCAAATATCATCTCCATGAAGTTTCTCCCAAGCCTTCCAGTCAGTTCTAATTATTTTCTCTGAAAAGCTTTTGCCTCTATCAACACATGTGAAAGACATTTTGTGCACTAATGGAAGCTATACAAAGGTCAGTTATTTTTAATATTACTGAGCACTTGTATCACTTTCTTGTACTTATATTGTATATGTGTATCACCTTCATTAGACTGAACACCCTGAAAGCAGGGACCAGTTTTATTTCTCTACAGCCTAGTTAATTGTCTTGGCATAATAAATACTACAGTATTCATGTATTCCAGACATGTACTAGTCATTTGATTTTTCTCTTGCAAAACCAAAGCCCATAAAAACTTAAAAATCTGCCAATCCCAAATGCAGTTAGTCCAAGGAGAGGTAAATTTAAATATTTTAACAAATAAAATATATAAATAACTCAGTATGAACAGAGTTGAAAAATCTTAAAGGAAAATGAATTTGAATAGATCTATTAAATATTAAAAGTCAGGGGATGCAGGAAAGGCTATGGGGACAGAGGATTCATCCCCGAACACTGCCCCCTACACACACACACACACACCAAACTACGCTATATACATATTCCTGTACAGGTGGTAGAATAAAGACCAGGTCAAACCAGCAGAGTCAACTATAAGGAGGATAGGATTTGGTTGCTGCAGAGAGAAAAGAAGATGCCTCTAGGGCAAATAATTCAGGCGTAGGGGGCAGGGAGAAGATGGGAGTATCATATGTAGGGGGTGTCAGAGCCTCTTGACAAAGGTCACAAACCTGACCACCTAAGGGGCTAGCAGGTAATGAAAATCAATAGAGAAGGTCAAAGGAGGGGGGAAGCTCTTAACAGCAGCAAATAATTACCTTCAGTTTTACAGGGAAAATGGGCAATAGTGGGGATCAGAGCTGACCAAAAAGGAATGCTTCTCCTAGAGTCCCCACTGCCCCATTCCCACTTACTACTTCTACGTGGGAATTTGGGCCCAAAGTTTCCAGAAAATCCAATTTTCCAAGAACTTCTTAAAATCCGTATTTTAAGTGTAGTTTGCCGTTATTAAATGCTAGTAACTAATTTAGTAAGACTTAAAGCATTGGGCAGACCAGCTAAGTGCACGTGTTGGCTAAACTTCAGGTTTGTAGCCTTTCTGATATAAAATGAGTATTGTGAGGCCAGCAAGCTTCTCCGGTCACCTAGCATTTAAAGCTATTTTTACACTTGCATGACCCTCTCTAATTTTTGACCATAGAATACCGTAAAATGAACCATGAGACCAAAATAGGAATTATGAACAAGTGTATAGTGCCGTTTACAAAGTGCTTCCTTATGCATTCTCCAGTTCATCCTTGGAGCACCCGTAGAGAAAGATATGCCTGTTTTCAGACCAACTTTACAGCAGGGTCTGGAGAAGGCAGAAGGGAGTCCCCTGAGTCAGTAGTTTCCTCACTGCCATTTGTTCATAGCAGATATTTATTGAGCACCATCTATGAGCCAGACATTCCCATTCCATCTCTCTTCACAGTGACAGGATGAGGAAGGCCAAGTGGAAGATGTATACATTCTCTCTTGTCTATTATGTATTTAAAGTGGCTCACAAAGTGTGCAGATTATAGATAGACCCTCTGCAAGTCATTGTGCTCTCTGCACATGAAATACCAATTTAGCTAAGATAATTAAATATGGCATTTGTAGGTTATGAGAACCTCTGGTAATTACCACTCCATTGTTACCCAAGAGTTTGACTTTTTTTTTTTTTTTTTTTTTTAAGGATTCCATATGTAAGATCATGTGATATCTGTCCTTCTGTGACTGGCTTATTCCACTTAGCATGATGCCCTCCAGGTTCATCCATGTCATTTCATACAGCAGGATTTCCTTCGTTAAGACTGAATGACATTCTATTGTATGTATATTTTGCCATTGACTTCTCCAACCTTTCTTATCTCTATCACATACTTAGCATTTCTTGTCTCTATCTCATAGGTATTCCTTAGAGTTGATAACCTAATATGTACTGCCTTAAATATCACTTTACAACTGCTTCTGAGTCATTTCATTTATGGTCATTTTGGCTGTTGCAATGACATCTCAATTTTGTATAAATTGTGGGCAAAGGTTTTACATTTTTTACAGCATACTGCTCGTATTAGACACATATAGCTGCTTGGTGCAGGAAACCCTAGGAGTTCTGGGTATATTGAAGGCTATCCTTGGTATAGAAGGGCAGCTTAATTTCTACAAGAGCTCAAAAGTGTCCATTTCTCCTTTGTTGAACTATAAATGTTCTCGTTCCAATTATCATATCCTGTTGTCTTTTTCCTTATATCTAATCTGTAGCTCTTTGCTATTGTTGTCATTTTTGTTTCAGACAAGCTATTGATGTTTTAACATGATTGTGCAGAGGCTAAATTTCTAACAAGTTCTATATTCCAGGAACTTCCATGAAAATCTAGAACCTTCTTTTTAGGCTGATCTTATTTTCCTTATATGAAGAATACCTCTTCCACAAATTATCAGTGGAGGAGAAAGCATTTTAATTTCTGAATAGTTTCAAGCTCAAAGGTGGTGCTACACATAGTCACCCAGGGGAACAAAGGAGCTAAGAAGAAAAGGGCAAGATTGTCTAAAATGAGTTCAAATAAGCATAAACCAAAACCATGTCAGGTGAATAGTGCTCTGGAGTCAGGCTCAAAGGTCAACCACAGTTTTAGCACTGTTGCATTCCCTAACTGCTCTACACCTTAATTTCCTCATTTGTAAAATGGGAATAGTAATAGTACCATCCCCTCCAGGGATATAAAGGTTATAATGCTCATGTCTAATAATAGTTCTTAGTACACGGTAAGTGGTTGAGAATTTAAAACAGATAAAAGGGAGGTATATCATACCCATAAGGGCAACTCATAGGAATTCCAGATGATACATCATCCAGGTGCTTACACAACATGGATTACTAAAACCACAAGTAATCATGGTGTCTGCTGGTGCCTGCCCATCACAAGGATGGGGCATGTCATATAAAACATCAGAATCAGTCACACAAACATTAGATAGTTTCCAAAGGCAGTATGGCCTCAAGATTGGCAGACTATTCTAAAATTAACCAGCATGTCTTGGTTATGTCTTACTTTTTAAATGCATGAGTTTGTAAGAATAATTTTGGTTGCTACTCCATCAACTTTAAATTAGCTATGTCTGCCCACCTGCCTGCAGAATGGACTGGGGTGGGTGATTAACACACACACACACACACACACACAACTGGGAAAGGATATCTTCACTCATGATTGAATCTGGGGCCTTAGTGCCATTCAGGTTCTGTTTCTTTCCAAAATGCAAAGTAGATGGTCAGCAGGAGCACCAGACTCACGCTCTACCAGCTTACCAACCTGAAGGAAATAGACTGCTCTCATTAGCTTGGGCAAAAAAAAAGTGTCCTATATGAATTTCTAATGACCTAGTTTGGGTATGTCTGCCTCTGAATCAATCACCATGGCCAAAAAGATGAGGAATGGCCATGCCTAAATCAATGCCCATCACTACAAGTGGGACAGCTGACTCCACCAAACTTTATGCAATGGGTTCCTTTAAAAGGTTCCTTTATAAGACTGAGGGCCTGTACCAGTACAGGAATGGGAAAAGGGGGAGGGGGAGATAAACCAAGAGAAGTTCCTTTCCATAAAAATATAATCCTGTTAGCTATAGGGTTAATACTTTTTTAAAGATTTACTTGAGAGAGAGAGAGAGAAGGAACACACAAGCAGGGGGAGCAGCAGAGGGAGAGGGAGAAGCAGGCTCCCCCCCTGAAAAGGTACAACAGTGGCGGTACCTTTGCTTTCAAGTGACCTATAGTGTTTGGTGATTTTTATCTGGGTTGAGGGATGCTGATGCAACTTGGGTATGCATTCCAAATAATATGATTCAGCCTAAAGATGATCTGATGGTCAGTATTAAGGTATGGCCTTAATGAACATGTTGTAATTATAAAAAGGAGAAAGAGGTCCGCAGATTGTCCAAAGCTGTACACTTTTAAAATTAGAACTTGCTTTCACAGGTCACGACTAAAGTGACTTAACATGTAGTCTGTGAATTCTATATACTTTGACTAATAAAGCCACAGCAACATCATTTGTGCTCAAGCTATCAGAGTACATTTAAGTTTAGAGCAGTGAAAAGATGTAATAATTATGTTGGTGCTTCTATGAGTTATAATTGCCTCTTGTATGATTACTGATAATTTCAGGTAATTGTCAGCAATATGAAAGAGCTTTTTGTGGTCCCACACTAGGCATTACTCTAGGGAAGGCATTACAGAGCTGAGAGGGGAGTTGAGGAGGGAGGGGTAGAGAGTATTCATAGTATAATTTGCTTGGTTTATTCTCTAAAATAAGTAGATTGCTAGAATCTAAGGATTTAATTACCTCATAGGACAACCATATGTTGAAACATACCAGCTTTTAGCAAAGAAGAAAAACTATATATAAAAGTCTTTCCATCTTCAAAATCCTAACTTTTCAGAAAAGTCAATTTAAATCATTTGGAAGCCTACCTGAGCATTTTTACATCTGAAATATCTGAACTGGCAGGCATGGTCAGAGATCTGCATGGGTGTGAGGTACTTCAAAACATGGCCATTATTCCAGGGAAAGAAAAAGCACCCTAACACAATGCAAGCTGATTTTCCTCTACACTAGGAGGATGAGGATAGAGGAAATTAAAAAAGACCATTTTAAAATACAAATGCTCACTGGAATCTATACACTGACATTTAATCCAGGGAACTTACATGAATTAACTGTTTCTGAAAACATGTAACCTAGTTGTGAAGATATGGGCCTCCCAATGGTAAAATGTGAAGAGATAAAGAACCAGACTGAGGAAACGTAATCAGAAAACCAGGTGGCTTATACTTCTCTTCTGGAGAAGAGAACATCAGTAAGATCAGTAAGATGTCTAAAGACAATCACTTACATTTTTGCTTTATCCAAATATCAAAAGGTCAGAGTGGCTCAATTTATTGTTTCTTAGACAAACTTTTTTTTTCATTGATTTAGAAAGAAGAGCAAAAAAGATAGTAAAACTCCAATCAGCCTGAGAGAAAGGTTAAAGCCATTCTTTTTTATATCCATTCTGAGTAGTGATCCATAAAAAATAATTAGGACAAGGGTAAACCTATTATGTAGCACAGATTCACCATCAGTCTCGTCAATCTGTATTTGTTCAGCCTCCAAAGGTTTGCTGGACTCCGTGTATATGATTAAAACATATATTAAATGCATATATATAAATTTCTCTTCCTTCATGTCTTCTAGTCCAAGGCGGCTCGATTCTTTCTGTTTAGTCTCAACTATCATTGTGCATGCCGATCTAAAAATGGTCGTGTCTTCCCCCTCTCCATTTTATTTATTGCATTGTCCAATTTTTCACACATTTCTAAACATCCATCATGCAGCTGTTATCTCTGCCCAGCACTCACTGTCACATTTCCCTTGATCCTCCCTTTGAGCTAAGCTCCTTTACCACCGGCTGCCATGTCTATCTCCTTCATCCCTCTGCTGAGCAGAGGTGGCTGAGCACAGGGTCTGTAACTCTCGGATGCAGGCTGCGTTATGCGAAGGATTTTGTATTAGAGACCTGTCAGAGCTGGCCGGAAGGAGGGCACATTTGAAATCATTTCTCTTATTGAGAGATAAGTGTTCCCTGTCATTTATTCTTTCATTCTCGCTTTTACCTTTCACACTACTTCCATATTTATCCTCCAGCCGCCTGCATATTTGACAATGTTATTGCTGATAGTGTTATGCCATGAGATATGCACATGTATAGCTGAAGTGACTGATGCGTGACCTTCAGCGTTTTCTATGCTTAATACACACATTTGAGCTTCATCCAAGATGATTGTTTGGGGTCTCCTGATGATCTCCATCCAGGTCCTTATTTTCCTTAATGGTAATAACAATGCTAAGTGATAAGGCCATGAATTTATTAGGCTTCTTCCTTCCCAGGTAATTAACTGTCATATCCTTGTGACTACCTCACTTTGTTGGCCTTCAGCCAGAATCAGAAGCTATCGAACAAATGCACAAGAGCAGCTTTCCCCCCTCCATCGTGTGTAGGGTGGCTGGAAGGGGAGGGAAAAGTGGAGTATTTTGCCTACTTTTCAAATGTGCTCTGGATTACTCAACAGGGAATCTTTTGTTTTGTTTTGTTTTTAAGATTTTTATTTATGAGAGAGAGAGGCGCAGGCAGAGACACAGGCAGAGGGAGAAACAGGCTCCATGCCGGGAGCCTGACGCGGAACTCGATCCTGGGACTCCAGGATCGCGCCCTGGGCCAAAGGCAGGCGCGAAACCGCTGAGCCACCCAGGGATCCCCTCAACAGGGAATCTTAAAGTGACTTATGACACACATTTATTTGTCCATAGAAAAAGTCCTGTCCCAAGAAGTACTGGTTAGCTAACTATATGGTAATAAACATACCACCCAGTATTCCCCTCCCAGTTGTGAGCTCTCAGGAGAGAGAATTGTGTCTTCCCACAACTCTGGCATATTTACAGAATCCAATACTGTGGAGGCTGCTTAGTGAACAAGGATTGTCTGAGGGACAGAGCACACATGCAAACATGTCAGCGAGTGTGAGCAAGCATGTGTGCACACGTGCAAATGGGAAGAGATAGATGGGAAGCTCTAGAGAGAACCCAAGCACCTCACCCAACAATTTCAAGTTCATGTTTTAGAAACCACTCCTAATGGCTTGGTGGACACAGGGGGAGGTTGTTTTGTTTTATTTTAAAGATTTACTTACTCATGAGAGACACAAAGAGAGGGGGGCAGAGACACAGGCAGAGGAAGAAGCAGACTCCCTGCAGGAAACCGGATGCCATACTCCACCGAGATTCCAGGATCACACCCCCAGCCAAAGGGAGACACTCAACCGCTGAGCCACTCAGGTGTCCCTGTTTTGTGTTTTACTTTGTTTGCAGTTTTTTGGAGGAAATGTGAGCTTATCAACGCCAGGTTCACAATAACTTAAAAACTCCTGTACCAAATCAAACTACATATGAATGCCCATGCACCAAGACTGGTACACAGTTCAGTACTAAATAATCATCTTCCCTTAGCAAACATGAGCTTTATTGAAATTTCCATCAAAGAGAAACAATCATTTCAAGTGACACTTTTTTACAAGGTTGCTGTGAACTTTTACTCTATTGGTGACAATTCCAGATTACAGAATTTAATATCTAGTTTAACTGTAAGCCTTTGCAGCAGGGCTCTCGAGTTACTCCATTGAAAAACAAATGTATCAGATACCAAACAAAACTGGTACAGCTTAATAGAATAAACATGTATTAAAGGTTTTTTATTTACATGAATTAAGCAAAATCAAGATATCCTACTGCTCCTGAGGGCATAGGCAAGTAGCCATGAGGAGGCCATTCTAAGATTATTCTGGTGTAAATACGTTTTATACATACCCACAGGATGGATTTTGTTTAGATCTCTCTACTTAATAAAATACACAATGTTCCTGGCTGTTTTGGTCCTTGGAGGTCATTCCGATATTTGATATTTCCCTAGCTGAAAATGCAATTTTATCTGGCTTTACAAAATGTACTTTTAGATATGTATCTAACTCATAAAATATATTTTGTACCTGAAAGTAGTTGGCCCAGTTGAGCCAAAAGGGTGGCACAACATGTGTGCACTTTGATGTACAGCAGTTTTAAAGTTAGCTCTGGGAGCCACAAACGTTTTAGAGACTGCTGATTCGGTGCATGGCTTACTGAAGATTAGGGTGGGAAAGAAGAGGGCAAGGGTGATGCTCCCTCAATCTCCTGTGCAAATGGAAGGTATAATTTGCCCGTGGATGAAAAGATCCCAGTGTGGACCTATCACCAGAATGGTAACAGAACATCAAACTGAAAGTAAGCACTGATGTCAGGGTGGCTGAAATGGAATCAATTAAGAATCAGCTCTCATCATCTGTTATAACTAATGCAGGTTCTCCCCCTTTTCATTGCTTTCAGACTTATCCTCGTAGACATGGATGTAATTGTAGAGGACTCCCAGGGCTTAGAAAATTAAACTTCTTACATGGCATATTTTGCCCTTCTTTCATTTGGCTGATACACCTGTCTCGCCAAACTCCACTCTTAGATAAATCCAACTCTGTCTACTTAATACCTGCACGTGCCCCAGCTGAATAAGGCTACAGAGTAATTCACAACCATCCCTAATCCAAATGCTTTCCCCCTCCCTCCAATATACAATATCTGTCCTCATTGTAGAGAAACTAATTCTTATTTCTGAGAAAAAAGAAGTCAGCAGAACAGAGTTCCCCAAGCTTCCCCACCATCCTACCATCCAGCTGTCCTATCTCTGTGCCCCTTCCAACTCCACCTCCATTTCTTTTTAACTCTTTTAGGGTAAAAAGCCTAACAAGTGCTGTTCTTGCTCTCGTTGTCCAAATCTTCTGGGACCATTCTCTCCTGAACCCATATATCCTGGGCTTTTTGCCCCAGCATGCCACTGAGACAGCTCTTCAGAGTTACTAATGACTGAGTCTATATTGCCAAATGCGATGGCCAATTCTCAGTCATAATGCAGATCAGGATCATCTGCTTCCCCCCTTCCCTTCCCCGCCTCTTTTTGGAAACAATCTCGTTTTAGTACCCAGGACAGAACTCACCTCCCTTCCAGCTTCACAGGTTGCTACTTCTTAGACTCCCCAATCCCTTCTAGTTTCCCCAACATCTAAATATTAGGCACCCCAGCATTCAGTCCTGGTATCTCTCCTCAGTGTCCTCTCTCTTCCCAAGGGAATTTACCCAACCTCAAGACATAAATACCATTATACACTAATGCTTCCCAAAATCCCACCCACAGCCTGGACTTCTCCCCTAAACTTCAGACTCATCTGTTCGACATCTCCAATTAAAAGTGTCTAAAGATTTCCTGATTTCTGTTCTCACAGTTCCTAACCAGTGTCACCCTCCAACTGCTTAGGTCAAAAACCTTGAGTCACTGGTAACTGCTCCCTCTCTCATGCCTATACCCACATGCCATCCATCACTGAAACATGATGGCTGTATCTTCAAATACATCACATCTGGCCATTTGTCACTGTTGCCACTGCTCCCATGCTGACTCAGCACACTCTCCCCTGGATTATTTACAACAGCTTCTTAAGTGGTATCCCTGCTTCCCTCTTACTCCCCCACACTCCACCCTCACTCCACACAGAAGCCAGTGTTATCTTTTGTAAATAAGTCAGATGCTATCAAAACCTAATGATGCTTTGGGTTTTGCTACCTCAAAATAAAAAGCAAAATTGCTCACAATCCCCAACCAGCCTTCTCATGAGCTACAACCCCCACCAGGTTCTCTGATCTTGTTTCTTATCACCTTTCTCATTTTCTGCCTACCCAACCCACTCAGGCTCCTTGATGTTTCTCCAGCACATCAAGCACACTCTGTCTTAGTGTCTTTGTATTGTGTTCCCTATGTCAAATGCTTTCCTCCAGATACCCACTGGCTTCAGTACTGCATCCTCTTTAAGTTAGCTTATTCAAGAAGCTTATCTTCTCAAAGACCTTCCCTGGTCATCCTATATTACTTTCCCCCCACCCCCTATTCATTCACCCTGCTCCACATATCCTTTTCTCTTTACCCTTTTAATACTACTTTTCTGTGACAGCTGTCATCACTTCACATTATATATCTACTTGTTTGTTCATCAATTAAAACTCTTCCTAGACTATAAGCTCCATCAGGTCCATGACTATTTTGCACTCATCTGTGCCTCCAACACTCACAGCAGGGCTTGGCCCAGAGCAGAAGTTCAATAAATACTATTGAGTGAAATAATGGCTGCAAAGTTCATCAGCTGCTTTTAACATTGTGTTCCTGCCATACCCAACTGTGCCTCTGCCAGTGATCTCACACTTTCACACATTCTATGGACTCCACATGTTAGTGCCTGGAGGACTTGCCCTGCTTCCTTGTCCAATGGATGGACAGCTTGACATGTCTGTGACATTGCACAAATGTCTCTGAAACCTGCCCTGCTCCTAACTCCTTCTATATGCCCCAATGTTCATTACATAACATCTCTATGGAATCACATTCATAAATATAACCCTACCCCACAGGAGGAGGACAGAGTAGACAAGCATCTGCTCTGGGCCACAGCTTTGTCGAGGTCAGTGAAAGATCCTAAATTAGAAGTTTATGAATATTGAAGCATCTAATGGCATTTATTATTTTATTTCTGTGTCATTCACAAGACTGAACCCAGACACCAAGTCTTCTTTGCCCCCAAACTGGCAAAATAGGAGCATGTGAATGTGAAGATTGAATGGATAGTATCGATGGTTAACACTGGAAGCTGGTTAGCATCCTGCTGTTTTACATGGATTATCTCATTTAAGCCTCTGAACAAGAAGATACGGTCGGAACTATGAACTCCTTTTACATTTGTGGAATCCAAAGCTTGGGAAGATGAAAAGTTTGCCCAAGGTCACCCAAAGGCAATGGCAGAACCGGACTGAATTCTTTAACCTTGACCATCTGGCTCATGATGTTGCGCTGTCTTGGAAGGGTTGCCAAGACGACCAGGGAAGGTTCCCCAGTCTAGCTACAGATCAGAATCACTTGAGATGCTTGATAAGTTGGAGTCTTTGGTTTTACTCCTAGAAATTCTGCTTTGTGATGGAGTCCAGAGATCCTTATTTTTAACAGGCACCCCAGGTGAGTTTGATGGGGCCAATTCACTGGCCAGGGGTGGTGAGGAAGAAACAAAAAGCACATCAAATGGGTGATGGAATTTAATGAAGGAGGAATTTAATGAAGGGATTTTTTTTTTTTTTTAAAGGTTCAGGCAGGGTTAAAGTAGAAGACAACCAGCAGAGAGCTGTTTGTTAATACTTCTAGGCTGAAAGCAACAAGGTAACGGAGCAGTTGCCAGAAGGCTACAGAACTGCTACCACTCAGAAGACAGCTTGGCAGGGGCTCAAACATTCAGTCAAGACCAAAGGCAATCAGAAGCCAGAGAGCAAGAAAGGCTTGACACAGTCCATACCGAGCAGCTTTCCAAGGTGAGGAGAAATGGAGAGGTATACCAATGTATAAGGCTGAAAGGAAAACATTCTGTATGCCACACATTTGAGAATCAGTTTCCTATGGAAACATTGGTCCGATAATCACACCAAGCATATCAGACCAACCTGCTGTTGATAGCCAGTGTCTTCCTCAAATGCCTCTTTCATTCTCAGCTCCAAACATAAAATCACCTGCCTGATGAAATCTTCTATATTCCAGAGACATGACATGCCCCAACTGAACATGTTCCCCTACCCACAACACATGGAACCTGCTTATCTTCCTGCATTCCTACTCATCGAACAGTACCCATCCCTTCCCCCAGGCTCCCGGCCAGAAGCTAGGGATTCATCTCTAACTCTTCCTTCTTAGCTGATTGGAAATCTTTATTCTCTCTACTTGATAGCTCAGGTCCTTCCTCTGCTCTTCTCTCTTCCTGCCATTGTCACTGCTTGAGGCCATGTCATCTCTGCCTGGATCACTGCAGGAACCTCATAATTGGTCTCCCTGCTTCAAACTAGTCTCTTCAGAGCTGAAGCTTTCTTTTCAAAATGCAAACCTGTTCATATTTCTCCCAGGCTTAGTATCCCACAGTAGTTGCCCACAGCATACAGGCAAACTGCAGACACCAACTGTGCATGCAATATTTTCCTATTTCTATTTCCAGATCATTTTTGCTAAAAGAAGAAAGGTCCTGATTTTTACACATTTACCATGGCCCAAGTCTTTAATTTTAGTACTCTACCAGCCTGCATATTAAATTTTCTAGGCATACTATTTTATAAGCAAAGAAGATATAATTGTATTCCTTGTTCTCTTCATGCCAATTTTTACATTTTCTTTCCCTTAGTGTATTAGAGTCCCCAAAATGATGCTGAATGATAATGGTGACGGTAGCCATCCTTGTCTAGTTCCTGATTTTAACTGAAATTATTCGAGTGTTTTGCCATTTAAGCTATTAGCCACTCTACGTTTTTTTTTGGAAACAACCTTTATTAGATTAAGTTCCCACCTATTCCCACTTAATCTTGGATTTAATTAGAAATACCTGATGAAGTTTAGAAACTGCCTTTTAATACATTATTTTTTCTTTGTTATTGTAATGAATTACACAGATATGTATCCTTACCTTGGATAGCTCTCTATTCCTGAAAAAAGCCTAATCATAATACATTATTGATTCAATGCTTAATTATGTCATATAATCATATAACAGTGGGTCTGTAGGTTTTGTTTTTACCTTTTTTAAATCATGTTTTGCTATTAACATTATGCTGTCTTCCTTTGTAGTCAGGAATGGTGCAGTCGTATGAAGATCAAATGATTTCTGATATGTAGAGAACATGGTTGCATAATGGTAGATCTTTAGTCATGTTTCTAATATCTTCTACAATAATTCACGCAAACCTCCTCTGGTGAACGAACACACAATTTTTCAGGTTCAAATTTACTTTTGAATTTATACCCAGTAAAATTCATTCTTTCTGGCATTCAAATCTATAAACTTGACCAATGCATATGCCTACCAACCATGACAGGAGCTTGTCTTCCCTTTCCTCTAGAGAGAAAGGTGAGGCTGAGTTTCTGATACCCCACTGTCCACACTTATGCATAAATGGGGCTGCTCTTAGGCAAAGTGGTCAGAGATAAGAGAAAAATTAATGGGGGTTAGCTTCTCCCATCACAGTTTGAACCACAGTCATTTTTTTTTTTTTTTAATTCTTCTGGCCAGAGATAATTTTCTCTCAAGGTTTTAGATCTCTGCACCTCTACTGTGGCCCACAAGGTGCTACAGTGAGGCTACCCTTGGGGTGAGAGGAAAAAAAAAAAAAAGATTCCTCCCATACTTTTTAGCTTGCAAGGCACCCCCTTTTCCCTTGTCTTCTGGCTAGAATTGGAAGTCTCTTAACTTGTGGCCATGGACACCCGCTGCACAGTTCCCTGATAAGGCTACCCTCAGGTTCCAGCTGGCGGTGAAAGACGGAAAAACCAGGAGCCATACAATTCTTCTGCCTTCCCTCCAAATCGAGTCTGTTCTGTTTACTTTGCAGAGGCCACAGGTGGTTACTTTTGGTGTTTGGTCCAGGACAGAGGCTTGGTGGGGATTCTAATCCTGGCCAGCAGCAGAGACGACTTCGAATTCATGTCCTCGATGTGTGTCCTTTCAAATTTCTCCTCACGGATTGCTGTATTCCTTTGGAAGTCTTTGAATTGTTCCCTCTGGTTTTATCTTTGTTTTTATTTTTTGATGTGTTTTTAATTATGTACATTTTTTGCCACCTCCCTTATTCTCAACTACAACAAAGGTTATCAACTTCATTAGTCATTTCAAAGACTCAGATTTTTACTTACCTAACTTTTCAACATTATTCTCTACTTCAACAATTTCCATCTTTAATACCTCTCTTTTTCTATGTTTTAGAGTTTGTTCTTTTTTTAAATTCTTGAGATTCATCTTAAGTCCCTTTACTTTTCAAATATTGATGTTTAAGACCATATAATTTCCTGATTTTAGCTTTGGGTTATGTCCACCATGGATTTTGGTATAAGATTTTCTCCTTGTAATTGCCTTTTAGATAGAAATCAAAATTTGAATTGTAAACTTTTTTGATCCAAAGATAATTAAGAACTTTAATAACACAAACTTTTTTGGCCATCACAGTAATATTGATCTTTAAAAAAATTTTATTAGATTATTAGAAAACAAGGCCTATGAAAATCTGAGGCTAAGAACATAATCGATTCTTGGAAGTATTCCGCAGGCATACAAAAATATACATACCTTTCCCCTTCAAAGAATCCCAAGTCAAATATATTCAATTTTATTTATTATAACACTTAGCTTGCCTGGATCTGGGTTATCCTGAAAGATACACAGCAAGGTCACATTCTGAAAATTTTACTAATATCAAATTCCCTCTGCATTTTAATATATTTTGCTTTATATTTTAGTCTCACTTGTACATTTATGCTTATGACTAATGCATCTTTTATACTGTGCCTATTCTAATTAATGTCCTTATTCTTCTTGTTCAGTGCTTTTAACCTTACACATGTGTAAGCTTGATATCAAAATTATAACCTATTTTTCTTAGTATCTCTGCATATTCCTGTATTTTACACCATCTTTCATCTCTTTGGTTTAAAAGTGCTTCACGTTTCTGGATTTTAACTGAATCTATAGAAAATAAGGGAATTTGTTACGTTCATAATAAGCAACAGATATACTTCATTTTATTCTTTATATCTTCCACTGTTTCCTATTGTCCGCCCCCCCCCCTTTTTTTTTCTCTGCTTAAGTTACTACTCACTGCTTCTCTTACTTGTGTCCCATTAAGTTCTAAGTTCTGCTTTTCTAGAGACAATTCAGGAAAAGCTGAACATGAACATAGTTACTTTAAGGTATTATTAATTTGGTTAGGTAATACAATGGTATTGTGGCCATGTATTAAAAACAAACAAACACAAAAAACCCCACAAAAACCAGAAGCCCTCATCTATTATAGATACATACTGAAATATTTTCCAGTGAAAATTCAGGATGTCTTTGTTTACAATACCCCAATATCTGGGAACAGTTGGGGCAATATGTGAAGCTAGGCATTTTTTGAAACTGAGTGTTGGGCACCTGGGAATTGATTCCACCACTCTTAACTCTTTCACGTATGTTTGAAAATTCCATATTAAAAAAGTTAAGGGAAAAATCATTTATTTACACAAAAGTTTTAAAAAATATTTGAGAGAGAGAGAGAGAGAGAGAGAGAGAGAGAGAGAGCGCGCAAGAGCAGAGGCAGAGGGAGAAGCAGGCTCCCTGCTAAGCAGGGAGCCTGACGCATGGTTCAATCCCAGGACCCTGAGATCATGACCGGAGCCAAAGGCAGATGCATAACTGACTGAGCCACCCAGGTGCCTCTACACAAAAGCTTTTTATGTTGTCACTGAACCTCCTCAGTGTTCATATGATTCTTTTAATTAATATTTCTGGTGGGGGATCCCTGGGTGGCGCAGCGGTTTGGCACCTGCCTTTGGCCCAGGGCGCGATCCTGGAGACCCGGGATCGGATCCCACGTCGGGATCCCGGTGCATGGAGCCTGTTTCTCCCTCTGCCTGTGTCTCTGCCTCTCTCTCTCTCTCTCTCTCTCTCTCTCTCTCTCTCTCTGTGTGTGTGTGTGTGTGTGACTATCATAAATAAATAAAAATTAAAAAAAAAAACATCTTAAAATATTTCTGATGGTCTCCTGCTTTCAAGGAAAGCAGGGGCGAACAATCTGTGTATGGAGTTAGATAAGAAGTGTTTCAGACTTTATGGGCCAGTAGGCAAAACTGAGGATATTATGTAGGTACGTACATAACAAGAATCAATTTCCACAAGATTCTTCATTGTTTAAACGCAAAATATCATGGCAATAGTTGAATATAATTTTTGTAATACAAGTAAAAGATCTGCCTATAAGAAGAATGGGACTTTTTGGATGAGGTTCTTAGTTTTGCCTAATTGGGGTTCAAAGTTAGGCCTCCCCACCATCATGGTAGAAACACAGCCCCATTTTCCTATGGAGCCTTTTTTTTTTTTTTTTTTTTTTTTGGCACTTCTCTGAAAAAGAGTGATCAGATCACCTCTCCTGGGAACTCACCAGAATGTATTACACCTATATCTTTCTTTTTTTCCTTAAATATTCACTCACAGTGTTAAAGAACTTTTCATTTAGGAAAGCAGATTAAGAGCATCAAAGGCTCTGGGATAAAACCTTCTGGATCTGAATACAGCTGGATGACTCATCAGCTCTACCTACCTAACCTATCTAGAAACTTCAGTTACTTCCTCTCCAAAATGACTACTAATACCTCTTTTACAGGATTGGAGAAAGATTCAGTAAGCTGATAAACGCAAAGAGTTCGAAGAAACATTACACACTATAAAACATTTGATATGTGTTATGTTCTTTCAGTTTTTTCCCAGCCACTTAAAATTGTAAGATTATTCTTAGCTTGCAGACCATACAAAAACAGTTGGGCCAGGTTTGGTCCATAGCTATAGTGTGCCAATCCCTGCAGGAGTTGCTACCTATTTTGGGTATTCTGCATATCTTTCTTCTCTATGGCTTCTGGGCCCCTACATAACTCCATTCACTCCTGAGGTTCAGGTCCAACTGTGGAGACCCTTTAAGCAGTAATCTGGAAAGAGGCAGGAGGCACAATGGGCCCAAAGACTAGCAGCAGCCAGGTTGGTAGCTGTCATTCCCAAATGCAGTGGGCATTTCTATTGTTCACCAATATACGATTCCCTCTATCTCTGGCATCGAAATGAGTCCCTGCCTTTAGCTCCCAAAGTTAGTATGTGTACCAATGTCACTTGTTCCATCCAATGAATATGAGAAAAAGTGATATGCATCCTTACGGGTGAAAACATTTAAAGATCAGTATGCGATCACTCATCCTTCCTCTTTCCTGCCATGGTGACCATTGACTTTCCAGATGGTGGAGCTTCAACCAGCCCAGGTCCCTGATGGCAGAGACCTCAGATCATGGACTACTGACATGTAATATGACAAAAAAAAAAAAAAAAAAAAAAAAAGTTTAGTATATTTTTGTCACAGAAGTTTAGGGGGTTTTTGTTTCCACAGATTAAACTGAGCCTACTAGGACTAATATACCATAACAAATTATCAAATTTCCTCCTTGGATCCCTTGGCTGTAAAAAGCTGGCATTCTCCTGCTCACATGAAAGGAAATATTCAACCTGTGTATTTTTATTCTTCCTCATGGCTCTTTGGGGGGTGGGGGGGTGGGTCAGGGCTTCTCTCCAGGAGCCACTTTCAGGGATGGCATTGCCTTTAATCTCAAAGGCTACACAGCACTCTCAAGATCAGCTCTCCAGGAGGCAAGGTGTCCTGATATTCCCAGAAGGCTCCCCACCATTGCACCTCAGGCTTGAGTTGGCTCCCAACTTGGCCCTCTGGTTCCAGATTCCAGCAAATCACCAGGTGCTCCTGCCTAACCCATAACTGTTCCACTCAGGACAGATGGAAGGCAATTAGGCTAGAATTAGGAAGGAGAACAGCAGGTATCTGATGCTGTGCCACCACTTTCTCAGGCAAATTCCAAGGTAGAACTTACAGTCTTCTGATCTGGTTGCGGTCTTCTCTCTAGCATCATCTGTCTCAGCATTCCATTTATTTCACTCTGGGCTTTTGATAGTCTGCTACACATTCTGTCATATGATAGCAAGGCTGTTATTTTACTTTTCATACCCACTCACCTTCAGTCCCCTGGCACAAGCCCACTAGCATTATTTTCAGTTCCATGTCCTTTCTAAGTACTATTGTACCATGGTACATCTTCAACATGTGCATGTTCAGGCTATGCTCTACTCAACCTTTTCTCTTATAGTCCTGGATCCGTATAGTGTCTAGCCCATGAATGAAGACACATGATCTTTGATCCCTTTGGAACTCTCAAATCTAGCCATGAAGAGCCAGGTAAGTAAGACATGCTATAGTAGATGGATATGCAGAAAGGAAGAACAAACATTCATGAAAGGATGAATTTGTTCTGCTTGGAAGGGGAGGAATGATAAGTGATCAGAAATACAGCTAACTAGAGGCACCTGGGTAGCTCAGTCGGTTGAGGGTCTGACTCTTGATTTCAGCTTAGGCCTCGATCTCAGAGTCATCAGTTCAAGCCCCACACTAAACTTAAAAAAAAAAAAAAAAAAGGTAGCTAACTCAAAGAAAATTAAGAACTTAGTTGTAACAAGGGATACAGTGGCGCTAGTGGAAGCTTGTGGTAACACAGAGGTAATACATATTTATTGCACGCTTGTCTTCTTAAAAAAAGTCAAGGCAGCTTGAAACAAAAGGTACATGTACAACAAAACCTGGGAGACAAAAGACAAGAGCCAACTCATAAAAGGGAGTAGGTAGACAGAGGGGATTGATTGTACCAAAATCCTCTGAGTAAGGCTTAAGAACACTGTAACAAAAGTGAGTTGGATATAAAAAATATACTCTACACTGAGTGCTGATACAACAGGAAAAGGATATTTGGGTTCTAGTAAATGGTCCAGAGTCTCGCTGTAAAGATTACTGGAGTGATCAATCCAAATTGCATTCAATTTATCTATGAATCGATCTTGTCTTCACAGGTACATTGGAATGTCCTCACACATATGTCCTCCCCAGGACACAGAGTGTGCACTAATATTTCTTAATTCATACAATTCCTATTCTTTCTAGCTTAAGAAAAAAAAACACTAATAATTACCAAGAACCTATTATATAATCAAGCATTGTCTTAAGTATTTTCCATTTAATGGTTTACCTTTACATTATCACCATTGAAAATATACTTTGTTACTTTAGGTTTCAGAAGAAACAATAAGAGATTCCCCTAAAATAGTTAAACAATATAATAACAAACTGTTACTATTATCCTTTCTTCCATACATTTAAACATTCTTCCAAGGCCACTGGTATCAAATTGGGTGTGACCCTTTGTGTCTCTTTTCCATATTCTTACATACATAAGTACTGGTCATATAAATTGGATTGTACTGTATCATTCTGTGATTCAGCTTTCTTCATTTACCAATAGGTCTCAGAGAGCTACTTTCATACTATTTGTGGATCTACCTCATTCTTTCAGACCTCTGTATAATATTTCACAGAATGGATATACCAAGATTGATTTCACAACCCCCTTATTGGTAGACATTCGTTTACAATTCTTCTGATATACCATAATTTAACTATTAAAGTTGTTTCTAAATTTTTTCCTATAATAAAGTTTTTTTGAAATAAGAATCCTTGTATATACATTATTGTGCACAATGTAAGAATTCTTGATAGATTCCTGGAAGTGTAATTGCTGGGTCATAGGGTATAGACATTTCCTATCTCATAATCGATGCCAAAATCACTTAGAAGCTTTGCTAAGAATATTTCCACTAACAGTGCATGAAAGTGCTCGTTGTTTCATATTACTTGCCAGTACCAGACAGTTTAATACGTTTTCATTTGTGTTAATCCTATGCAAAGGAATCTCATTTAAAAAAAATTTTTTTTTCATTTATGAATTGAGTCTTTAAGTTTATGGTCATTTAAAAATTTCTTCTCCAAATTGCCTGTTTATTTAAATAGCTTGTTTTACTGATTTGTTGAGGATATTTGTTTTACTGAACATGTACTGATATTAATTCAACGTCTGCAATATACATACATCGCAATTCTCTTCCCATGCTGTGTTTAATTGTGTTCACAGTGACTTTGTATCTAGCAATAGGCTTGTGTTGCTTAAGCCTTTGTCCTTTATCACCCTCTGAAACTTGGAAAGCTTTATCATATTAACTCTTTAACTTGGAATAAATCTGAAATTTATTTTTTGCGCATGGTATAAGTTAAGGTGTCTATTTCCTTCTCTTGAAATGTCAGCATCTCCATTTTGCAAATAACAAAACTAAAACTCAAGAAAGGTTGAAGAACTTGCCTGCTAATTCTGAGTTAGCAAGTGGTCTAAAGGGGATATAAACCTATTTGACCCTTTCTACCAAACCAAGCTGTTTCCCAAGAGTAGTGCAGGATACATTCCACATTAAAACATTATTATACTCAGTACAAACAACCTAAAAATGTCACTCACGTCTGCTGCATTACGTTAGCAGCGAGAGGTGCCTTGGCATTCCTGATCATATATAGATATACCTGCCAAGATCTGCTTTGCATTTGCTCAGAGATGGAATCACGAAGTCCAGGAATAGAATTGCATTATTATTCAACACCAACTAGCTGCTATCATGAAAATGAGGATGCCTCAAATTGACACTTTCTCAAAAGACAATTCTGTGCTCTCTTGGCTGGCATGGAACCTAAGAGATAATAACCACAGAAGAAAAGTAGGGTTGGGGTGCCTGGGTGGCTAAGTGGGTTGGGCATCTGACTCTTGATTTCAGTTCAGGTCATGATCTCAGAGTCCTGGGATAGAGTGTCAGGTCAGGCTCTGTGCTCAGCAGGGAGTCTGCTTCAGATTCTTTCTCTCCCTCTGCCTCCTCCCTGCTTGCACACATACTAATAAATGGATCTTCAAAGAAAAAAAAATGAACAGGGTTGACATTCTATCCAAGACTGAACTATTCTGACTCCAGCTTCAATCACCAACCAATCCTTAGCAAATCCTGTTCTGCTGTGAGCTGCATGGAAAGTTGGCTTTCACACTTTTTAACTATCTATTTAATGGGGTACACAGTAGATACCCCTGGGACTGTTACCAGTCTATCATGAACTTGTGTCTTACAGTGTTTTCTATATTGCCCAAACCAGAACCACAGGATTCTGGCGATGATGCTACTGGCCATCATGTTTATGTCACGGTGATTTACTAAGGGGGGACTGCTAACTGACACTGGGCTAATCAGATTCCTAGCTACCAGAATATAGAGTTGGGAATAAGGGAATCAAGTCAGCTTTATCACATGGCTGAAGTATCCACCCAGGAGCTGTGTGGCCATGTGCTGCCATATGGACTGGGAAGTACACACGAGCTGCAAGGGAGAGTAGAATCGGGTGTTATGCATTGAGAGACGGAAAGACCTGGAGACCGAACACTGTCTGAGTTCATTAGAATGACTTCCTGGTTGAGATCACTCATTCATTCAAATATTTACTGTGCACCAACTACATGCCAGACATCATTTTACGATTTTATTTTAGAGACAGAGAATGCACGAGTCGGGGGAGGGTCAGAGGGAGAGAGAATCTCAGGCAGACTCTCCATTGAGCAGAGCCCCATACAGGGCTCAATCTCACAATCCTGAGATCATGACCTGAGCCAAAACCAAGAGCTGGATGCTTAAATGACTGAGCCACCCAGGCACTCTGTCAGACATTATTTTAGATGACTGAAGACTAGAATATATATTTCATTGTTACAATAAATTCTTTTTTTGCTTAAGCTAGTGAAAGGGGTTATAACCAGAGACCTATAACACAGATCCATAAATGCAAAGACCCTTTATCTGTAGGATGTTTTACACTCTCAACTATTCCAGATGCCATCTCTATTTTTTAGGCTCTCAGTCTATCTACCTTGTATCATGTCTCACTTTACAAGCCATCACCTTCAGGTGACTCCAAATTCTTCCAGGGTAGTGGTTCTCAACTAGCATGACACAGGTCCCCGGTGCATTGTGATCAGTGATGAGGTTTGTCATCAGTAATTTTTAAAGCATAATGCAGTGCTCGATCTGGCTAGTGCTTTATGATTGTTTCCCACCCTCCCAGCAGATCCAAGGTCATCTGTAATGTCATCAGCCTCACTTGCACCACCATATGCTTTCTTAGTGGAAGAGAAATTTGATATTGCCAGCAGGTAGGGAATTGTGCATAACCCTGGGCATGTCCTAGGAGCTTCATAAACTGCTGTGGTTGCTACTCCTGATGCTGCAGTAAAGAATCTTCAAGCCTGCACCATTGCAATTAGCCACATAATAAATACACATGTGAACTTTAGGCCTTCATCCTTAAAAGATTATCTCAAGCTGGAATATATGCAAAGGTTGGGTAAAGTCAAAAAAGGAGGTAAAACACAGGTAAAGGCAAGTAGTTAACATGTTAGTTTTATGTTGCATCCCTTTCTAATGAGAAATGCTTCTTCAGGTCATAGGATCCTGGTAACACAGTGATTGACCTAGAGGTGGGCATGACTGGAGTGGGCCAATCAGAAATCTTTCTCCTAAGTTGAAATTAGAGAGCAAGAGAGTCCTCTTAACTGTCAGGTAGCAGAATCCTATAAGCTTGAAGTCAGGAGGGCAAGTCTTCCCCAGAGAAACTATCACATAACCATATTAGGTAGTATATATGTGTTATTTCATTACATTCTTATGACCTAGGGAAGTAGATAGCTACACTAAGCCCACTTTTTAATTTTTTTTTTTTTTAAGAGAGAAAGAGTATACATGTTAGAGGGGGTTGGGAGTAAGACAGAGGAGAGGGAGAGAAAATCTTAAGTAGGCACCACACTCAGTGAAGCCTGATGCAAGGGGCTGGATCCCAAGATCCCGAGATCATGACTGGAGGCAAAATCAAGAGCCCAATGCTTAACTGACTAAGCTACCCAGGCACCCCTTAAGTCCACTTTTCTGATAAGGAAACTAGGACTCTGGGTTTATGTCCCTGTTCAAAATCATACAATCAGCCAAGAGTAGAGGTTTCAGCCTGTGTCTTTCTGGCTTGCCCTCTTCCAAGTAGGTATATAATGTTTTATATGAATTTGAAGATGTCTGTCTATGAGACCTTGGGCCAAATCTCTGGGCATCAGTTGACACACTTTAGTGCTTTCAAGCTTGGAGTCAAGAGAACTTCATCTCTAAAGGACCCTATAATAAACATTTTAAACTTTGTGGGCCACTCAAATCTGCCATTATAGTTTGAAAGTAATCCTAGGTAATGTGTAAACAAATGTTTGTAGCTACATTCCAATAAAACTTTATTTATAAAATAGGCAGGAGGAGAGGGTAGGATTTTGTCTGGGGGTAACAGATTGTTATTTTAAGCTCTGACTCACCATGCAAAAGATTGTAAATTCCTTATAGACAAATTCCCTCTATCGAATATTTTTATGTTGCTTTATAATTTACTCATGACTAAGTACACACATACACACTTCAGTAACTGAAAACTGTCAAACAAAGTACACAAATATACTAATTAATCTACTAGATAAATGTTATATCATGGTTTTAAGTATTTTGATTCTTAATCTGTTTTTTAAGTAAGCTTCATGCCTAACACGGGGCTTGAACTTATAACCCCGATATCAAAAGTTATATATGCTCTACCAACTGAGCCAGCCAGGCACCCCTCAGCATTTTGATTCTTAAAGATAAGTGTGCCAAATATCTTACGGGTGATAAACCAAAGAAAGTCAAGGTGAAAGAACTATTAAGCCAGTGAGAAGTGGGCTTCCATGGCCACATGGAGAATGTGCTGGGGACACTGAGGCAATAGCAAGAAAACGGAGTGATATAAAAAAGCTATTCTCTGAGATGGGTAACTACAAGTAGATGATCTCATTTTCAGTGGGGAAAGAAGTACATCTATTTCCATTACTTTCCAAACAGCATTTGTTTTTAAAATCAAGTCACTTTTGGGGCACCTGGGTGGCTCAGTTAAGCATCTGACTTCGTCTCAGGTCATGATCCCCAGGTTCTGGGATTGAGTCTCACATCAAGCTCCTTGCTCAGGGGGGAGCCTGCTTCTCCCTCCCCCTGCTTGTGCTCCGTATCTGTCAAATAAATAAAATCTTAGAAAAATAATAAATTTTTAAAAATAATAAAATCAAGTCACTTTATGATTTAGTATAAATTATTTAGATGTAAAACATCTACATATAAAATTAAGATTGCTGTGTATAAAAATTTAGATATAAATTAAAATATCCCTGAGATATTTGCTATGAATATAAATTAGTACTTAAGATACTGTGCCAATGAAGGAGCACAATCTTTGATACATCTTTTAAAATCTGTTTAAAAAGATTTTATTTATTTATTCATGAGAGACCAAGAGAGAGGCAGAGACACAGGAAGAGGAAGAAGCAGGCTCCTCACAGGGAGGCCAATGTGGGACTTGATCCCAGAACCCCGGGATCACGACCTGAGCCAAAGACAGATGCTCAACTGCTGAGCCACCCAGACGTCCCTAAAGTCTGATTTCTATGGGAATACAATACTATGCATATTTGCAGGAGGTGGTATCATTCAGATTTCAACTTCCAATGCCACTATATAGTAATGCAAGAATTCCCAGTATTAGGAAACCAGAGTACAGGAAAAAAAGAAGGAAAAAAAAAAAAAACAATTTTATGACAATTACTTATATGAGATTGTTTATAACTAGATCCAAGTGAAAGTTAATTTCTGAATCTATACACACTCAGGCAATATCAGGCTATCTGTAAATACCATGTAACAAAATGCCTTTTATTTCTATAATGAGGAATAATATGCCCTTGAGGGACAAAGTAGTAGTCTTGTGAGGAATATGTAAAACAAAACCGTAAACTTCCCAAGGTTGTCTACATTTTCCTTTCTGTTTGTAGCCTCTTGCATCCAATATTGTCTCTAGCCTACCTAAATAAATACTCAGGCATCTTTGCACTAGGTTAGGGAAATGGGAACCAAAGACAGAAAAAAATGAAAGTGAAGGAAAGAGGGAGGGACAAAAAGAAGAGAGAAAAGGGAAGGCAATATAATGGAAAGCACAGTGACTATTTCTGGGAATCTAATGCATAGCATGGTGATCACAGTGAACGAATACTGTATTATATACTTGAAAATTGCCAACAGAGTAGATCTTAAATGTTGCCACCACAAAAAAGAAACAGTAATTATGTGAAATAATGGGAGCATTAGTTAACCCTAAGGTGGTGATCAATTTGCAATATATAAATGTATCAAATCAACACATTGTACACCTTAAACTTCTACAATGACATATATCAATTACATCTCAAAGTTGGGGAAAAATACTGTATCACATACTTGAAAGTTGCTAAGAAAACAGTTCTTAGACGTACTCACCAAACACACAAAGAGATAACTGAGGTAATGGGTAGGTTATCTAGCCTTTGTTATATATCATTAAAGCTGGAAAAAATAAAATATAATTCTTTTTTTTTTAAAGGTAGATCCATGAGAGAGGGTGAGAGGGGAAAAAAATAATTAAACAGTAAGAATGAAGACAAAAAGGGCTATTCGGTGGTCCTAGTACCCCCCCCCACACCAGCGCGCGCGCGCGCGCACACACACACACACACACACACACACACACACACACACAAAATTGCTGAGAAGACAGAGACCCTGGAATAGATTATTCCATGCCTAGGGCCCTGCAGATTTCCTGCTTGGCCTGTCTTCACTTTGGGCCTTACCAGAGTCTGTGCATTTATAATCCTCAGATCATTTTTCCACACTCATGATGCCAACTGCACCTCTAGGCATACAACTTTCAAATCTCTTATCTCCATCAAAGACAGGTCTGTCTTTGTTAGCTGGACACCTCCCTTTAGAAGAGCTCCCTTCATTTCAAACCCTAATGAAATCAAACAAAATAATCACCTTTTTCTTTTCCTCTAGCTAGCCTTCCTTTCCCACACCCTATTTCAGTGTGCACTGGAAACCTCAGGGATCCTGACCCCACATCCTTCAACAACACAGATTCTTCCTTCATAACATAGTTTTGGAGTCTTTGCTTCCATTCCCTCCCTTCTGATAACATTCAAAATCTTTGTCACTCAGGAAGTTCTGGAATAGTCTTAATCTTCATGTTCCACCTTCACCTAAAGCGTCTCCCAGCTGCAAACCATTTGAGCCAAATGAATTTTACCAACATATTTTTACTCCATTAGTCTCCTTTGCCGAAAACTGCCCCCCCCCCATCCGGCCCCACCATGTACAGAATAACCTAAGCTCTTGGGTCTGGTGTCATAGATCTTTAACCATTTGTCCCCAACCTACATTTCCTATCTCCCCAAGACTGAAACTGTCCATGATCTAAGCTGATCCACCAGTTTCTTCTCAGATGGTAATGCTCATTCCCACCTTTTCCCACTTGCATAATCACATTTAGTAACTACTTATGTGATAGACATATAGGGTCACAAAGGTAGGTTATACTCCACTCTTTAATTATTCTACAATACTTTATGTGGAAGTTACTAGCTATACAAGGTTTACAGGTATTTTTGACCAGAAACAGATTAGTTCTAAGGGTGGTGAAGGATCTAAGAGGAGCACATAGACCAAGAGGAATCCATTCCTCTCTTAGAGCCCTTGGTTAAGTGGCACAGTGTTCCATAAAAATCTTCCTACTGGAAGGTCTAAGAATTCAATTTAAAGCCAAAAGAAGAAGTAGCTTGGAAGTAGGGGAGAGCACACAAGAAATATCTGTGTTCCGGGTTTTCTAGGTAACTCAGAAGACCAGCAATAATGGGCAAATCACAAGGCCTTCCTATAGCCTGGTTTCTTAGGTACATGTTATTTAGGTTGGTCAGGATGGTAAGTCAGCCCAAAAGGGTAGAGAGTTGCTCTAGGGATTTCACCCCAGACCACAGGCCATGAAAAACCAAATAGAAACTAAAGTGCATGATGTACACTATAATATACCAAGGAAACAGGAATAGCATGATATGGGTATAGCCCAGAAGTACACAAGCAAGGTGTCTGGCTTTCTCCCCATCTCCAATCCTTATTTCCTGCTAACAACATGGAGAGAGGCCAGTCAGTAGCTCTCTCCCTCTACTCCCCTGCTTCCTCCACACATCCTGCCAACTCCATCCCCTATATCTCCTATTCACTCACCGATTTTGAAAATATGAAGGAGTAAGGATGAGAAGTTAGATATATTGAGAACATGCTTTGTGCCAGGTGTTGTGCTAGATGATTCCATATGTAAAGAGAGGAAGAAAGCCAATAGAAAAAGGCAGAAGTAGAATCAAGTCAGCAGCAGATAAGTGAAGGCACTGGTTCTCGACTTGTTTCATGATACCCGTGACAGAACCCCAAGGGCAACTGCTGGAATGCAGATGCCCAGGCCTCAGGCAGAAAAAGCACTAGACCTGGAATGAGGCCCCCAACTGCATATATATAAACACACATTTGTGTAATGTGCACAGGTGCATACATATATAAGCATACATATCAAAAAATAAGCAGCCCAGCCAATTTTAAATGCTACACAGGTATTATACACTGAAGCAGAGGAATGTGACACTCTGTTCCTCATAGAAGAGAGCGAGCTACCATACTTTATAAGTCCTGATTCCCCCTAAGATGCATCATTACATTTATGTATCCCTGTAAAAGAAAACACACTGCTAATTAAACCAGGATATGCAAGCAATTGCAAGAGGCCTCTTAATTTCAATAATGTTGAAAGGTTTACAAAATCTGTAGCTTAGAATTGACAAAATAGAGTTAACATGTGTCAAGCGCCCGCTACAGTCAGGGTCAATCTGTGGTTATATGTGAAGTTAAGTTCCCCCAGTTACACAGCTCATAAGAGACCCAGCTAAGATCATTTCTAACTTGAAAGCCATGGCACTTTATTATCCTGCCACCAAACCCAGCCCAAGTACTGCCTTCATTCACACAACCCCCCACCGCCCGGAGTTTGTACGAGCAGCGCAGCTCTGGGTCTAGACCTCAACCTACACTGTTAGACACGAGAAATGTTGAGAAAGGAGCCTGACATAAAGCACGATCTTGAGAAATGCCATCATCCCTGCTTGCAGTGCAGTGAAGGGACAGCAAAGGAGCTGCTACCAAGTGCATTGAGGAAGAAGCACAGGGTGTTGTCGTAGAACGTAATTAGGGGACTCACCCATGCTATGGGTGGTCAGGGAAAACTGGACCAAGTGATGTTTAAGATGGGGCTCTACCAGTAACCAGCAGCATTTAGCTATCATATCAAAGCAAGGGGGTAGAATGAGACAAAGTTCCTGTAAATCCCAGCCCTGGTGGAGAAATTAGAGCCCTGAACTCTTCTGCTCTCAACCTGATTAACACTGCATCAAACAGTTCTCCCCAGCAGCACACACCCATTTTGTCCATACAATTCCCATCAGCTCCCAAGGTGTCCAGATGAGGCCCACTGGAAGAGAAAGCAAACTTCAACCCGGCAGGCTGCCAAGAGAACAGATGAACAGATCTGCTTGCAGGGCAGACAGCAATGGAGCAATAAATTAGCCCTGTAAAATACTTCTAATTTAAATGTGTAATCACTCTTATTTCTACAGAGGACTTTTTTTTTTTTCTACAGAAGGCAAATGAAATTACAATATTGAGCTAATTGGCAAGCCCCTCTGCACCCCCCACCTCCATGCCTCCTTTAGGCAGTGCGACTTGTAACACATTTGGGGATGGCTTTATTATCCAAGGTGATGATGTCAGCCTCGGCAGATCTGCAATATGGGGTGGGACAGAAGGAACGCATTACACAGACTCAGTGGGAACCCAGCCCAGCAAGCTCTTGGCACCTGGGACAGAACAGAAGGCCACATCGGTTTGCTTTACAGTACGCTCCCAGCAAACACAAAACCAAACTCTGGCATTTCATCGGGGATACAAAGTTTTCCCTCAATCCAAGATCACTAAGTATCATTTTTCTTCTCTTGCATTTTTTTCTTTTTAAATGACAGAAACCATGTTGAGAAAGCATGTTTATAGGATATGCAGACATTTGCTTGAGACTTAGCCCAGGAGTAGAGAAATAGAAGCCCCAAGTCAGGTAACAGGTAGGCAAAAAACGGCAAATCTTCCAGAATCTAATCCATGAATACTAAAAGATTAGTTCAGGCTTGCCACCTAGAACTAGGAAGAATGTCTGAAAACAACATCTTCTATGGGCACTGCCTATATAAAAATATGTATCTGAAAATACCAAAGGGTCTCCTGAAAGCCTCTGGATATCCTATTCTTTGTACCTAGAGTGCCCATCTCCAATTTGTCAGCTATGTCAAGAATGACCACACTGAGGCTCTACCCGATATCCCCAAGGCATAGTGTCCTTCCTCTGTTACCCCAAAATGGATCCCTAGTACATACTTCTATTACTGCAGATATGATACTGGGTTATAACTAATCATCGACACTCCTGATGCCCCAGGAGACTGTAAGGTACTAAGGACCAAAGCCAGCCACATTCCATTTGCCCAAGGATCCCTGCACCTGGCCAGAACTTGGCACATGGTTGTATTCAATTCAGGTTGAGTAAAATATTAAGCAAACAACTCTCTACACTGCTTTCTGCTAAAAGAACTGTGGTCTTCAGGGATCTCTTGGAAAGCAGCATGAAAACACCTCAAGTGCAAGTTAGGTTCACAGATCAATAGAACATAGACTTCATTCATTTCTAATGTTTGTCCATATGAGTCTAAAATATGTTTTTTCTGAATATTTTTCCTTAAAACGATTCCTTGTTTGTTAATTTCCACCCTGCCCTAAGCAACAATGAGGAAGCCATGATTTTGTGTGCTTAGTTTTTGTTCAAATACATAATAAAACACTGATTAGTAAGCACTGTTCATCTGTGTACTACCTCCAACCTTCCAACATACAGTAATGCACAGTGCCATTTTAAGAAATCCTGGATTAATAAAATATTCAAGCTGGATAGGTCATTAGAGATTTCCAAGTGCAAACTGTTAATAAACAGATATGTAAACCAAAGCTTAGGAGGATTAGATTTCTTTCCCAGCTGATGAAATTAGTGAGTAACAGAGATGGGATGGGCATCCTGAGCTCCAGCTCCCATTCTAGCGTTTTTGCTCTGATCACTGAAACAAATGCAAGAGATAAAACCTTTTGAACATCTAAAACATTACTGCAAGTATTTTTAAGATACTTTAAAATACACCCTTTTATTAAAAAGATGATGAAAATAAAACAAGTTTTGGTGGTGTAATGGATTTATTACTTTTTCTCCTTCCTAGCTTCCTAATAATTTACAATGTGGTTACAGTACTTTTATAATGAAAAAAAGATAAAAATATACCTTATGCAGTGATTAGTTTACATGTTGACTAGGCTTCAGTGCCCAATGGTTTGGTCAAATAATAGTCTATATGCTCCTATAACAGCATTTTTTTTAAATATTTTATTTATTTATTCATGAAAGACACGGTGGGGAGGGGCAGAGACATAGGCAGAGGGAGAAGCAGGCTTCCTGCAGGAAGCCCAATGTGGGATTCGATCCCAGGACCCTGGGATCATGACCTGAGTCAAAGGCGGACGCTCAACCACTGAGCCACCCAGGCATCCCACAGCATTTTTTTTTTTTTTTTTTAATATTCAGTCAGGGGTGCCTGGGTGGCTTAGTCAGTTAACCATCAGCCTTCAGCTTAGGTCATGATGTCAGGGGTTCCTAGATCAAGTCCTCCTCCAGCCTCCCTGCTCATCAAGGAGTTTGCTTCTCCCTCTGCCCTTCTCCCCTGTTTGTGTGCACTCTTTCTCCCAAATAAATTCTAACTACCTCCCTGCCAACAAAAACCTAGTTGACATTAAGTAGATTATCCTCTATGATGGTTAATTTTATGTCAATTTGACTAAGCCATGGGTACCCAGATATCAGGTCAATTACCATTCTAGGTGTTTCCATGAGGGTTTTGTTTGTTTTATGAGAATAATATTTGAATTCATAGACTGAATAAAGCAGACTGTCCTAACATGGGCAATCAGTTGAAGACCCGGATAGAACAAAAAAGCAGACCTCCTCATGAGCAAGAGGGAATTTTTTCCACTTGACTGATTTGAGCGGAGACATCAGTTTTTTATTTTTTTCCTGCCTTTGGACTCAAAGTAAAATACTGGACCTTCTTGGGTGCTGAGCCTACTGGTTTTTGGACTGGAACCATACCATCAGTTCTCTTTGGTCTCCAGTGCATTGATGACTATAGATATCTTGAGACTTTATAATCTTATTAGCCAGTTCCTTATAGTAAATCACACATACATACATACATACACACACACCCTATACCTTATGGTTCTGTTTCTTTGGAGAATCCTAATAAAACACCTCCACAAGGACACCTGGGTGGCTCGGGAATTCAGTGTCTGCCTTTGGCTCAGGGCGTGATCCCAGGATCCAGGATCTGGGATCCAGTCCCACATCAGGATTCTTGTAGGAGGCCTGCTTCTCCCTCTGCCTATGTCTCTGCCTCTCTCTCATGACTGACTGACTGACTGACTGAATGAATGAATGAATGAATGAATGAATAATCTTAAAAATAAATAAAGAAAAACCCCCCATAGTGTGGGTGGGCCTTATCCAATCAGTTAAAGGCCCTAGGAGCAAAGATTGAGATTTCTCAAAGAAGGAATTGTAAAACTGCAACATAGAAACTCCGAGTTTCCAACCTGCCCCCTGCCCTGTGGATTTCAAACTTGCCAGACTCTACAATCACATGAGCTACTTCCTTAACTAGTTAGTGTCTTGACACAGTGCCAAGACACAGACACATAGATGTCTATCTTTCCTTTTGGCTCTGTTGCTCCAGAGAACTGTAACACACCATATTTTTCCATGTCTGTACATGTACAGGAGAGGGGTGCATACCTTAAGATGACCAATCAGGAATTTGGGAGAAAAATAATCAGTTAATTCAACTACAAAAGAGCTAACATTCATCTGTTGTTTGTTAACACAGCAAATGTGAGAATAAAGCAAACCAAGCAACACAAAGTGGCTCCACAAATCAAATAATTATGAATTAGTTTCCATTACAACTTTCTCTGGGTACATAATGAAAAATTATGTTCCTGATGTTGTTTATCTTTACACTTGGTTTCCATTCTTTGTTTTGTTTAAATCACTAATAAAACAACTAAGATATTCTTACCCAAGTTTCACAGTTTGAGAGGGTGCCAGAAGGAATATACTAAATTTCTTTCTCCAAAACAGTTCTCCACCTCTTCATTCACTCATCCACAATAAAGCCAACCAGATTTCTTCTAATGCATCACTTTGTATTATTGATATACATACAAACCTGTCTTCTCTACATGATCACAGAGATACTAGATTATAAAACCTTTTGTTAAATGAATCAAACAGCTGAATGAATTCTACAGCCCATGTTGACAACCAAATCAATATTCAAAAATATTAATACCATAAAGTTTAAATAAGAGGGCTCTTCTACTCTGTAGATCAGCACATTATACATCTCCCCATTTCCACTAAATATCAGAGTGCCAATGAAATGCAGACCAGCTCCTGGCTCTGTCATGTGTTTATCATTACTTTTCCTGAACAGAAACAAACCATAAGAAAATGTTCGTTATACTGTAAGTAACCTAACTGCAACCAGTGAAGATGCTTTCTCACTGCAACATGAAATTAGGTAATAGGTATCTTTGAGCACTGTATCAGCTCACTACATAGTAAAGGGATTTTAAAATGATTTTTGGGCACAATTACCAATCCCTGGTATTTGATGATTTTCAGTGAGTGCCCTAGTTATTAGTTATTTCTACTATAGTGGCTTAGAAAAAAGAAAAGGAAGAAATCACACCCTGAAAATGGGGAATAATGTCAGGGTAAAATAATTATGGACAGAGCACGGAGCAAAAGGTATAAAATTTAGATTTGGAGTCCTTGCTGTTGTGCTCATCTGTATTTTCTTCTTTAAAATGGAGAGCAAGGCAAAATCTACCAACCAATCACCTTATAAGGAAAAATTAAATATTTAAATTAGAGTATTTAAAAAAAAATATCCTCAAAGATCCAACATTCATCCCTTTACATTCTATAGCCAAAAATGTCACTCCCATGCCCCCAAGCATGGTCTTTCTAGAATTGCTAGTAAGGTCATGATGAGGGCAAAGGAGTTTCAGATATCATAGGACATTCTTCAGGACTCATGTGGCAGAAATGACTAAGACTCCCTAAAAAAAGGCCATCCATGTGTCACAGTATTTGGGCATCCCAATGATCTATCTACCTTTGCCAACTGGTGAGTGACATGTATGTGTGAGTCTTTCTGTCTGTCACCAAAGACAAATTTTTGGATTACATGAATCTTTGAATTGAAAATGTCAATAAAACTGGTTAAGGTTATTTTCAGAATCTAGTAAGTATAAAGATGCTAATAGTAAGGGATGATAAAGATACAAAATTTGTCCTCAAGAAACTCACAGTCTAGTGACAGAAGCAGACATGCAACCATGTTAACTACAACATAAGGGACATAATACAGAAAGAGCAAAATGCTGAGGGAACACTTAGAAAGGTTAATATTGACTGGGGTTAGGATAGATCAGAACAGCTTTCATGGAGAATGATAGTATCCAAAGTTCATCTTTATGCAGGAGAACATGCACAGTAGTTAGGAAAGGGCTCCACAGTCTGAGGACACATGATGATCAAAACTAAAGAACATCTCGACACATAATCTGAGTCCCGGTGGTATACAGACTTTTCACATAGCTAATTTGTACATTTGTGTGTCTGCGGTTTCACTTAGATACGTAAAATCTTGAAATTACGTCTAATTGTACTCCAGAGCTCTTAGAAATACAAAATTTCAAACAGTTAAAAGCACTGTAGTAAAACCAATTCTCCATCACTTTTGCTCCCTCTGAGTTTACCCTATCTCTAAAAATAATGTCCTAACATCCTAACTGTTGTGAAGTGTTAAATCATTATATTGTACACCTGAAACTAATATTGGATTATGTTAACTAGAATTTAAATAGAAACTTAATAAAAAAAGAAACAGGAAAAAATATCCTAATACTGTTTATAAAATTTAGCATGTTCTATTTATATAGTGTAGTATTTATATATACATTCAGTTTTTGTTTTCTTTTTTTTTTTTACATTTTCAAACTTTACAAAAATCTCACTATGTCAGAGATTATTCTACAATTTGGTTGTCTACTCACCTTTATGAGACTTCCCCATTTTAAGTCAGGTAATTCAAATCTAATCATTTTAAATGTTTAGTATTCCTTGTAGGAACACAACACAATTAACTTACCTGGTCATCTTCTCATGGATATTTACATTCTTATTCGTGTATTATAAACAATCCTTTAACATTTCTGTAAATGTCTTCTTTTGAATGTCCAAGACCTTCCCTATGCAAGGATGTAAGATACAATCTTTAGGTTATAGCACATGAATTTTTAATTTGCCATGTGTAGCTTACTGGCTTGTATGCATCAATAGAACCTGTTTTTAATTATTGGTACAAGATTCTAACTTTGTCTACTAGATTAAGATTGTTGTGTTGTTTATATCTATGTCCTTTCTAACACTGGTCTAGCTTAGGATATCAATTACTAAGAAATGGAAGTTTAAGCTTTCTCCTATGATTGTAAATTTGTCAATTTCACATGGAATTTTTACATACATTTTGAGGCTATTTCATCAAATGTGTGAAACTTTAGAACTGTTCTATTCTTACTAGTGAATTGTTCCTTCTACCATTATACAGTGACACAGATAACTCTGGGCCATACACAATCTTTGGGGGATTGATATAAATGGCCTAGCCCATGTGGGTGACCTGTAACCGTGAAGTTGAGCTCAATAAAGACGATGATCAGGTTAGATGGTAAAGCATGTACAAGCTCATACTGCACCTTGTCCAACCAGATTCATCAGGAATAGAGGTGAATTTCTGACTAAGCTGCCTGACTCAATAATTTAGTAGGGTCCCAATTTAGGAGGAAAAGAAAGGAGAGCTATTTATTGATTTCCTAATATCTCAAAAAGACTCCCTTCAGAGTAGATTTTTGTTCTGGGACTTGTCCCAGGGCTATTACCAGCACAAAAACTAATTTGGGAATTAATTTCTCAGCCATTAGCTCATGGAACATGGGAATTATAAATCCTAAACTCACAGGACATCAGGTACATGAAGTCAAGTTTTTCCAGGAAGACCTTTTATCCCCTTACCTAGAACTCAAGTTAAGACAGATAAAATTTTCCTTTTGCTTTCTTGAATTAATGAAAGACTCTTTAGACCACTCATTCCCAATACTCCCCCTTTGAGAGTTCTTATTTTATGCAGGGGTTGCCATTCCAACTCTCTCACTTCTAACTCCACATGAATATTAAAACTCAAATGTCAACTGTCTACAAAGGTATCAGAGTGCCCTCTCATAGTCTTCTCCTGGTTTTCAGTCCCCTTGTTTCCAGCAAGGCTTCCTTTACTGCCTTACAAGTTCTGCCTGCATTTATTAAGATTTCTGTTATATTTCTTAAGATTTGTAATGGGAGGGCTTTTGGTTTACCCACTCTGCGAGAAGTATAAATGGTGACACATGAAATGCACTTGGAGCAGCACCTGACACGTGACAACTGCCATGTAAGTGTTCACTGTAATTAAAAACATTCTCTCCAAAAATAAAAATAAAATAAAAATAAATAAAAACATTCTCTCCTTCAAACTTCTTTGCATAGAATGCACAAGCAAGCTTAGTGTGTCATACTTAATGATTACACAAAGCTATGCCCTTTTCTATAAGATAAATCTGTTTTTTTTTTAAATTCAATTTTAAATTGAAAGAAATTGCTCTCTATTCAACATACATTTTTTACTTTAAAACACAAGTTTAAAAATAAAAGCTCACAAAGTACCACATCATACACAAAGTTAAAGTAGCTAGCATTCAGAAAGCTAATGCTTTTTAGGGATCATCATATACATTTGAGGCTAAATAGGGGCAAATATAATAGGACTCACTCTGGGGAAGCTTCCAGACTCATTTTCTCAGAGCCAAGAAAGCGCCTTACTGACTGAATCAGATAATCATAGATTTTGTTAAAAACTGAGATTTGCTAAGACAAGGTATCTCATCTACAGTTACTTAAGATAAAAACTCTCTCCTTCTACACTCTCTGTCAAACCTTCTTCATGTTGGGTAGTGTTGAGGCATCCACATACATTTTAGGGATCCAGCTATGGAGAAGTTTAAGTAGAATCGAATTCTGTTTGGGTTTAGCATGATGTATTTATATAGTCTATAAAGTACTGTACAGTTGATTTACTTCCATGTTATTAACCATCTCACTACAGAGATGGCTTCCAAGAATATTTCTAGCCCACTTCGACCGTGGACTGTCATGGCACTATAGCATTTAGCACTGGAAGTACCTCTGCAGTGAAGAATGTAAGCTTTCAGATACAATAAAGCACGAAGTTACTCTTTGGAAAATTCTTCTAATATTTAGATGTGGAAACCTGGAAGCTCAGAATCTAGTTCTCATGGTCCCCAAGTCAAAAGGTAACTAAGGAATAGATATTATAGCAAATACAATTATTAAAAGAAAAAAAGAAGCCATATCCTTCCCATTCCACTCTCAGCAGTAGTGCTCACCATCCGTCTCCAGAGCACAAAGCTCAAGGCAACTGCCTACTCTGGGTGATGGCTCTAAGGAGAATATCTCTAGGAGAAAGGGGGAGAAATTCTTAAAATGTCAGGATGCTGGGGGGACCCAAACACAACCTGAGTTTCTCAGTGATGGTCTATGATGAAGCAATGATCTATGATCTAAGAAAAGCTTCTTCTTTGCAAACATCCTGGATAAATATTGAATAAAGTCCCAAGAAGGAAAAGTCATAATGAGAATAAAAAATTTGAGACCTACTTGTGTCTCTAACTTATTTCTTGCAGTTGTCTGCAAGTCATTTCACTTCTTTACCCATCAAGTTTCTCATCAGTAAAGTGAGAGCAGGATTACAAGATTCCTAATGTCCATTCTATTTGTAACCATTCCTTTCCCCTCTATCCTCTGAGTTTTCCTCAAGGCACACAAGCCTGCTGCTTCCTGAAAAATAGCTGCTAATCTTGGGGCTCCACGGGGGGCCATCCTCAACAAAATGGCGGAGCTGGCGAGAAACTCCCAGGACTCACAGAAGTGCACTAATAAGCACTGCTGTAAATAACTTCCACTGCACTAAACCCCAGATGTTGCCAATAAATATTAGCCATGGAAGCCCAAGAGAGAAAGGGGTCATTCAAGGAGAAGCACTTGTGTCTCAGAAAGTCAGTGTGAAAACAGTGAGATGCAAAGCAGATTTGCATTCAGGAGGGCAAAATAGGTCACCTTTTCCAAAACAAAGTAATTACTTAAGCAGATTAACCACCACCACCACCCCCATGACAAAGGGGGGGGGAAACATTCACCTCGAACTTTTAACAATTTAGACCAGTTGTAAGTGCTGAGCACTTGATAGCACATGCCAGAACCATATGAAAGGAAATCACAGCATCAAAATGAGAAGGACGTGGTGGCTAATTGCTATCAATTACAAACACAAAATGAGGCAGTAGGGATACACAGGCCCAAGGAGGTCTCAACACTGGTAATTGTCACCGGGACCCAGGAGAAGAGCTTTAAAATCTTCATATAGGGATTTAATTTCAGTTCAGTAGTTGAGAGTAAAAAGAGCAGAGTCTCCATCTGTTAAAAAGAAAGTTATGATCAATACTGACTTCTAAGTAATTGTTAAGCACACTCATCTTTGCTGGGGGTTATATCTGGCCTGAAGTTTAGCCAGATGCCTCCCTGTGAGTAGCTTATGCTTTGAGCAAGCATCACTGCACTGTCTCCGGATGTCACCTGGATTGATCTGGTTAGGCTAGACTTAGGCTGCAGTAACAAACATCTCTCGAAACCTCGGGACACAAGTTTATTTCTTGCTTCTACAAAAAGTCAGCTACAAGTCAGCTCCTAGGTAGCTGTCCTCCTTGGGAAGACTTTATGTTCTGCAATCTGAACATGTAGACGCCGTCATTTCCAAAAAGAAATGAAGTTTGCTCCAGGGTTTAGCTGATGTTAGTAGATACTTCTTTCTCTCCAGAGGCCAATGTCTAGAACTAGTCAGTTTAAGAGACTGGGAAGTGCAGAGGTCCATAAGCACATGAGAGAAGCAGATACTGATAAACACAGGTGTCATCTCCCATGACAGCACTGGTGAAAGCAGAAGCAGATACACCCTCACATTCCTATACAAAGCTAATAAGCCTTAAAGCCTAAAAACTGTATCAGCTGCTTATCCCCAACCTTTTTCTGAATGCTAATGATATGCACTAGTCTCTTCACTAGGTAAGTATGGCTACAGGTGAAAGTCGTCAAAATTAGGCCAGACAGAAAAAGACAGGATTCGTTACTTCTCCCCAAGTGCTTTCATGCTATTACGAATACCCTCTAAACTAAACTGTCTAACTCTTAGGCTCAAAGTCCAATGATGCAGGTTAAGGATAAGAAGAATCAAAGAAGCAGCAAGAAAGTCAGAGAAACCAAAGGGATTACGCCTCCTAGAGATAAGGATCAATGGAAGACTCCTTGGTTCCTACGCGCACACACTCAAACATACACAGTGACAGATATGGCCTTCAGTAGTCCTATAGCTAAGACTTCTTCCCCTGTAAACCTAGATTCACAAGTTTAATAACCTACTCGATACGTTCTCTTGGGTATCTCAGAAATTTTAAAATCAACACGGTCAAAATGAAACTTCTGATTCCCCCCAGAGCTTACCCTTTTAACACCCTCCCTTGCCAATTTTCCTACCTTACTAAATAACGCCAATGTCTAGTTAGCTGCTCCAACCAGAAACATAGGAGTCATCCTTGATTCCTCCCTTTGCCTCATGGGTTATACCTAATCATGTCTTACCAATTCTACCTTCAAAATGAACTTAAATTTGCCCACCTCTCTCCATTTCTATTTACTCTACTCTGGAACAACACAGCATTGTCTCTCAACACCATAAACTCCAATAGCCCCTTCCCAATGTCCCCATTTCTACTCTTATTTGCTTCTCAACAACTCTGTAGAGCAGCTACAGTCTTTTCTTTCCAAGTCCCTCGCCTACCTAAAACCCTTCAATGATTTCCATTGCACTAAGTATAAAATTCAGATAAAACCACACAATCTCTCCTCCAGTATCCTCTTGAGCCATTTGTAAACCTGCCACACTGGTCTTCTTTTCTAAGCAGTCTTCTGTACTTGAGGGTCTATGCACAAGCTGACCTAGTTCCATGAAGTGTTCTTGCTCCCAAGAAGTATTCTTGCTTCTTTTGGCATGGATGTATTTTTAACATTTTTAACAGTTTCTCAGACCTCAGTTGGTTTCCTTCCAAATATATATTAGAATTTGCATCACAGTACATGTTTCAGATCCAGTTTCCACTTCTGTCTTGCTCAATATAGTATCACCAGAAAAGGGGTCTAATAGATACTTTAAATATAGAATGACATGAACATTTTTAAGGATATAGAAGCCACTCTCACAGAGTGAGAAAAGATTAAGTCTACATTTTATACTATGTCAGGATCCTGTTTCCCTAGGGTCACAAACTAAACGGACTGTAGAAACCTAGCTAGAAACAGAAAGAGTAAAGAGGGCCAGGCATGGACAGAACCAAATCTAAAGGGGGCAACTGCTGACAGCTGCAGCTGGTATAAATTTAGGCTTATCATTTCCAGGTTTTTTAAGTCTGAGAAATGGGAAATCTGGAGCTTTTAAATAAAGAATTTCTGGGTTTTTCCACTGTTGAATCATTGAACTTTAAGTCTGTGTGGGCAAACAAAACTTGTTGATAAACCCAGTATGGCTGTAGGCACCCAATCTGAAACTGACTGCTAAAAAAAAAAAAAAAAAAAAAAAAAGAGAGAGAAAAGAAAAAAGTATATTCTCTAATCCATCTGGCCAAAATATTTTGAGGATTGAGGATAATGGTATTAAGAATAACAATAGTAGCAAACTTACATCATGCTTACAATATGCCAGGAGCTGTTTTAAGCACTGTATATATAAACTGCAGTGATTCTAACCACCACATAGTGAGGTAAATATGAGGATTATCCCTACTGCACAGATGAAGACACAGAAGCCAGAAAGAGGTCAAGAAGTTAGCCCCAGGTGGTACAGCTATTAAGTAGCAGGGCAGGGATCAAACCTAGGTCCCAGAGCCTGTGAGTTTTACTATGTAATTTGAAGATAAAACAGTGAAGTTATATATCCTCTATAAAAATGCCTGCATTATAACAAATCCAAGTTTTGATGTCTTCCTCTCTTCTGTTTTAGTTCTGGTCTGTTCTGGCCACCTCCAAGTGGTTACTATTATCCAGGCTTTTAGAGAGTCAATCCTATATTTATAGTGTTAATAATATAATTTTTAGGGCTAACCCTATTTACTACAGTATGAGAAAATGCTGTCAGATTCTGACCCCCTCCCCCAAAATAGATTACACAGTGTGTAAGGTAGACATGTGAACAATTAGGAGCTAAACTGCGTAATTAAGAACAAGATGCTGTCAGAGTCCAACTTTGGTTGTGGCATTTGGCCAAAAATCTGCTATTAGCTATGGTTTCGACCTTGGTTTTTGGAAGGCCAAGTAGCCAAATGCCATTTCAACTGTGTTTCTGGCAGCCCCAAGCTTGTGTGCAATTAATGATCATTTGATCATACAAGTTATTTACATATCTGATTACCATAGCATCATCAGCAACACAAATAGGGGTGTTCTTCAGGTTTACTGTTGCTGTATGAAAATTCCCTTTTCAGTAGAATGAGACATGTAACTTAGAGTAAGATTCTTCTGGTTTGCTTCACACAATTAAAAGTTTATCAGCCAAGTGATAAATGTATACAGATTACAAAAATTCATGTCAACAACAAAAAAATAGCTATACCTCTAGGACATATACCAGGCATGGTTACGAGACATAGGGATCCATTACTGAGCAAAACAGGTCTCTGCCCTCACAGACTTTACACTCTGATAGATGATGTATGATAATAATTCACATAATAAAGAAGTGATATACTGTTTTAGCAAGCTGTGAGTATACTGGAGCTGGGGAGGGGATCAGGGGTATTGGGAAAGAGGTCATTATTTAAATAGAATAACCCATGCAAACCACAATGAGAAGGTTAAGCAGCCAAGATTTAAAAGAGATGAAGAAGCATGGCCTATGCTTCCTGAGGAAAAGGAACTGCAGGTAGAAGGAACAACCAATATAAGGCTCTGCAGTGGGAAGATGCCTGGTTTAATCTAGGAGCAGTCTAAGCAAGGAAGAGAGTATAGTAGCAGATGACATGAGTGACTTGGCAGGGGACAGATCACACAGGGAGGGCCTGGTAGGACATCTAAAGGACGTTGGCTTTTGAGAAAAACAAGGAACCATTAGACAAATAACAGGATCTGACTCGCACATTAACAAGACCATTCTGGCTGTTGAGCTGAGAATCATGTTTTACAATGAATATTGTGAAAACATTGCTTTAAAGAAGAAAACCACAAGGGATAAGAACAAAATTAAGCTTCACTTTGAGAATTTTTTAAAAGCATCTTTTCAAGAACTAAAAAACGAAAAGCTTTACTTTATGGGATTGTTTCAATGAAGTTACCTCATGACTTTCAACCAAGATGGCAAGCCCAAGAGTAGAAGTCTTTAGTATAGTAGTTATTGTTGGAGGAGGAGAAAACTTAATGACCTGAGAGGGAAATAGCACCATTAGCACGACACTGTAATGACAGAGCTGGATAAAAATGTAGGTTGTTTCATTACTGACCTTAGCTGAAAGAGAGCATATTTTCAGTATCATAGATGTGCAATGTAAAAACCACAAGAGCTGACAGCTCAGAGAAATTATTACCACTGAACTACAATGCCAATTTTAAACAAAATCTGCTTGGTATAATTTTAATTAAGTTGTAATAAATAGACATGCTTATTAATATTTCAGGTTTATTCTTGTATGTGAGGCATTCATTCTATGATGGTGATACTGAGCTTCAGCCAAATAATGATTTAACACTGAGCTATTCGGCTTCGGGCCAAAATGCACGTTTGATATGATAGGGACCAAATGTTTGTGCATCCTCCCAAATTCATATCTTGAAGCCCTAACCTCCAATGTGCTGGCATTTGGTAATGGGGGCCTTTGGGAGATACTTTTAGAGAGGATCATGAGGGCGGGGCTCCATTTGATTAATGTCCTTTTACAAAGAGGAAGAAAGAGCTCACTCCGCACCATGTGAGGCCACAGCCAGAAGGTTGCCCATCTGCAAGCCAGGTAAAAGGCACTTACCAGGAATCAATTAGCTGGCACCTTGACCTTGGGACTTGTCTGCCTCCAGAACTGTGAGAGGTCAAGTTTATTGTTTACACTACCTAGCCTATAGTATTTTGCTACAGCAACCTAAGCCAACTATGATGCTGTGTATCTAAGGTTACCTGTGAAAGCAACACTTGAAAGCTATTTCTAATTCATAAAGAATTGGAAATAATGTTTTAGGTGTTGATTGGTACCCGGTGGTGTGATCTTCAGTTTTAATCAGAAATTTGTAACTATTTAAGGAGAAGCTGGTGCTTTCTATTTCCTTCAAGTCTGACTTCAAAAGAATAGGTTAGGGGATTCAAACGATGCTTATGAGGAGGACCCTGCAGAGAGCTACAGGTGGAGGTGAAGGAAACTTGCCATCTGAAATCTTGGCCAACCCGGGAGGGCAAGAGAGATCACTAGGTCCCAACACGGAGGTAGGAGAGTGTTTAAGCTTGGAATGCTTGCCATAGACTGCAAGACAGCTATTTTCCCTGGCTTAGGGACAATCTAGACTTTGTGAGGATGAACGATAGCATATTGGCTATGGAAGTATTCCTTGCTCACCTTATGTAGGATAGCTCACTTGCACTCAGTGTTCAGAAAAGTATTCCCCTGACATGGTCCACCATTATAGGAAGCAGCAAGATTTATCCTTCTGCTCATTTGTAGAGAGGCTAAAGATAATTAAACAACCACAAGGCAAGAGAGTAGAGGCAAGAGACTTCTGTCTCGCATCAATTGATTCATTCATCAAAAATGTATTCTTTATTATGTGCTGGACACTATAGCAGGTAATCATGTTACAGCAGCAAACCAGACAGACAAGATCACGGCTTTCAAGGAGTTTCAATTTTATTGGAGACACAGAAGATAAACAGGAGGATTTCAGACGGGAAGAAGTTCTATGAAGGACAAACCGTGAGGTCAGAATGTCCCCGGGGACTAATTCAGCTAGGGTGGTTGGTCTTCTCTAGAGAGGCACATTTGAGCTAGGACCTAAATGACAAGGAATCAGCCATCCAATGATCAAGGGAGAAAACAGAAGGGATAGGGAATACCAATGCTCTCCAGACAAAGGACCTTGGTATATTCAAGAAACAAAGACAAGTATGTCTGGAGCTCAGACAACCAGAAGGGAGCCTGCTATGTAGTGAAGTTGAGAAGGCAAGCACAACCCAGTGTCTTACGGTATTATCAATCATGATAAAGTACAAATCTAGATGCATTAAATGCTATGGAAAACTATTAAGGATGCCTAGCAGGTGAATGGCTTTCTCTGATTCAATATTGCTGTGTGGAGAAGGATCACAGGAGGACAAGAGGGAAGTGGAAGCCTATTAAGAGGCTATGTTGTGGTCCATGGGAGAAAAGATGGTTAAGTGAGGTGGAGAAGCAACATGAATGGATTTCAGAAGAGGTAGTTGGGGCAAATAAATGAACATGATAGGCCATCTCTCTAAAACAGAACTGTCTGTCATTTGCATTTTGTTTCTTTTACATAGTGGAATTCCTGTTTTCCAATTATTACAAAATCTTTCTAAATGTATAAGTAATATCAGGGCAATTTTAAGTGATTACATATTACAATTATTTTTTCCCTTTCCCACTATAAACTTTTGCCAATTTATATCCAAACTGTACATAAGTTGTGCTCATTTGCAGGTTTGCAGAGAAAGTGTTTAAAATGATTTGAAGTACCCCTTCTACCTCCCACTTCTCTCTCCACAGTTCTCTATAATATTGGGTGTGCACCATTAGAAGCTGAGGTGTCTAGTGCCTCCCATCGGCTGAGGCACAGGCAAGGTGATGTGGAAGAGTGAGGACATGCAGACATGCATACAAGCCACAGGTCCACCACTTATCTCAGTGAAATGCATCCACTTCCTCAAAGTCACATGGAGACAGCAACACCCCCTCCTGTGCCCCATGCAGAGCCATTTACAATCTGGCTTTTTAATATAAAGATTGCAAACACCGGTTCTAAATGGTCACCTGAGTTCAAGTGTTTATAGTTCAATAGCAACTACAGTGTAGTCTACCAAGGAAAGCAGAGATTTACTTGAAAATCCTCCTAAACATGTATTTTGTAAAGAAGCTATTTTAGCATGTATATGTTTATAGAGAGTAAAACTGTATGTGCTAAGAGAAGATGTGTATTTGTTAATCTATAATGCCCCTCCCTAGGAACCGGCATCAGCCCTCTAGCTATGGGTGTAGGCAAAGGCCAAACTCTGCTTTCTTCTACCTCCCTCTGACATTCATCTTTCTCTTATACTTGAATGTGTGGCTGTGCTTTGCCTGCTTCTTGAGTTCTTTACTCAGCTAGGTTGACCAAGGCTCTTAGATACTTGTAGGCTTTTCCAATCTCACTCATCAAAGACTAGTCATCTTCATCACAACTACAGAACAGGCTCACTGCTGTCATGAGTCCCACCTATGTTTGTCTCTTTCTCAGGTATGAGATGTACCTTTTTTTAACGCAGATGCACAGAATTCTGAAATATCTTAATTCTGACTGTTACGGACTAACTGCTTCCATGGTTTGATACTGATCTTCAGAAAGGAAAAGCATCTGGGCAGAGTGGCTACCAGACAAGCCTCCCTAGAACTCAAATGCCCTTTTTGCTGTGTCAAAACCATCAGTGGAACCGGGTTCTGATCCATCTGCTGTTAGGGGTTCCATCTCCCCTAAACATCACCTTTCATTCTGCAGCTTCAAATGGTACACGCCACTGACATACCACAATGGTCTTCATATACCAGAAAAGTAGCATTAACCAAATGGTTCCAAGAACTTTTTTCATATAAATTTGTCAGAATAGAGTAGAAAGCACTGGCCATGGATTAGAACCATGTTTCAGGCTAGACTGGGCCACTAGACTGGGCCACTATTTGGTCTCAAAATCTTGGAGAAGCCCAGAGTTCTCAGTTCCCTTACCTATATATTAGGTGGTCAGATGTTCCCTAATGTTCGTTCTTTGTTGATCATACCATCAATCTATGGCTCACATACATCCTAATTATTACATTTTTTCAGAACTCAACACTTCAGTAATAAATGCTTACCTCTTCAAATATGGGTTTGCTATAGCTTTTCCTGAGATCTTTCCAAGTGCCCAGTCTGTACTAGAGCCCTGGAACTCACACAGCATGAAGTCATTCTGGCTTGTCTCTCTTGTTCTGACCCTTCTGACAATTCTTAAAGTGTGTGCTCATTATGTTTCCCATGTGTTATGCCCCTTCATATCATTGGTGACATTATATTGGATTGGCAGCTTCTTTTGGAGATTCACTTGCTCCCCAAGCCAAGAGATACAGAGAGCCAAGAATTAGATCATTCTATCCCCAAATTGCCACAGACCTTCTCAGAGGCAGCTGAGCCATGTAATTTGATCAAGGTTAAGTACCAATCCACCCTTCACCTTTTAACCCAAATCAAAATTCTTTTAGTTTTCTGTTTTAATCCCAGATGAATGCTTCCTGCTAGTAGTTACAAATGTCCACAAGCCGCCTCCAGTCAACTCTCATTTATCCGCCTGTGGCTTATCCAAAGCACCAGGCTTTCTCCTCCTCCTGCCTCTGGCACCAAGTTTCAGGCCAGTTCCTTTAACTCTGTGCCAAAGAAATACAAACTAAATCTAATATTAGCCTAATGAGAAAAGGCTATCCTGCTGCCAAAGATTCACATAATGCATCCCAAAGCCAAATGTAGGCAATTATTCACTGTTTTAGATGCTGGCATTGCTTCTCCCTTATATAAAACAGAGATCAAGATTTTCGGTGTTTCTCTCTGAGGAATATAGATGACATGTACTGTTTTTTAACCTCTTCTACTGCCTAGTTGGCCAGATTCTCAATAGAACAGATTACATTTTCTTTTCAAATAAATAGGTCATTTGTACATTTAACATCAAGGGAATGAAAAACCCTGGGTTTAGAGTCATTTGACTTATATTTGAATGCTGACTTCCTTTAGTTGTTAGCCAGAAACTAAGTTTTGGCAAGTCATTTGAATACTCTGTTTTCTTAGCTACAAAATGAGGATATACATTTTATTTAAAAAAAAAATACAGGGGCCCTGGGTGGCTCATTTAAGTGTCTGACTCTTGATTGCAGCTCAGGTCATGACCTCAGGGTCGTGACATGGGGCCCCACATCGAGAGTGGAGCCTGCTTAGATTCTCTCTCTCTGCCCCTTCCCCTGCACGTGCTCTACACACACACACACACACACACACACACACACACTCCTACACATAATACTAGGCAGTCATGCATATACAAGGAACACTCAAAAAGCCACCAAGACTACTGATTATCACTGACTCACAACCTTAGAGGCTCTAGTGAACTACCATTGTTGACAAAAAAATACATCCATCATCATCCTAAGGACTTATTATAGGAAATCCTTATTTTATAGTATTAAGAGCACAGAATGGGAGTTTCCTCGTGAGCACCTGGAAAATCAAGTCTAGAAGGCAAAAGTTTCTCATTTCCCAATGTTGTATTTAGGCTATTGGTGAGGATACATCCCAGAATTCCAGTGCGGAAGGGCCAGGATACTGACTGCTGATAGGCGGATTCATTCCACAGCCAAAGTTCCCATGGAAACAGAAACCCTAATCATTGGAGCATTTGGGAACACCACTTTCAAAACAGACTCCTATTTCAACATTTCTTATGACTGATGCAAATGTCCTCCAAGGCCCAAGGACAATAGAGAGGATGTTAGTACTTTTTCATCTTACTCCTATAACCCAGAGAACTTTGGTAGCTTTCTGTAGGTCAGAGCCGTGTTGTCTGACAGAACTTTCTAGGATGTTCTAAGTCTGTGCTATTCAGAATAGTAGTCCCTGGACACATGTGGCAACTGACCACTTGAAATCTGACTGGTAGGACCAAGGAAGTAAATCTACTATATTCAATTGCAATAAATTTAAATAACTACATATGCCCAGTGGCTACCATATTGGACAGCACAGGTAGAAAATAAATCCATGCTCCTCATCGCAGTATTCACATTCCATAAACTTGGCTCTAACCTACTGTTCTAATCTGTTTCCAAAACATGAATCTTGACTCCAAGGAAACTGCTGCTGAGCACCCCTGAGGATGTCTGCTGCCAAACCTTGGCTCGAAGTTCTTTGACTTCATTGCTTCCATTCTTACTGCTGCATATTTGAGTTTTACCTGCACTTCATAACACTGGTTCGGTTCTGTTCCGCTGGTGCCTACTCCCTGGATGCCCTGTCCCTAACTTCTTGTGAAAAATGGGTTAATAAACCTTGGGTGTGGGCCTATCATGAAGGACCTCAGTCTCTCATAGGACTATTTCCTTGGAAGGTGCTCTGTGGAACTACACCTGGTCTGTAGGACTAGGAGTTGGTCTTGGGCCTCGATGACTACAATGGTAAAAAGAATAAATCAATGGGAAAGAGGCCATACCCTCTCTGTGTTAAAAGGACCACCATGGCTCTCCTTTGTCACAATTGTACATACCCCTCTATGAGGAAGCAGACAAAAGCAGCCATGTACCTTTATAATTTCTGCACTTCCCTAGGAGATGAAAATGCCATACCTATCTCTTGTCCTGTATCCAACTGTAAAACTAAGTTAATAGTTAACATAGGTTTGGGGTATTTTTTGGCTTTCTGATTTTTGTTTTTTATCTTAAACTTATAACTATAGCTCTGGTATGCATGTGTACACTCTCCTGAGTCCCAAGTGTTCAGAAGCATTTAGAATTTACATCGGTAAATATCTTTGGCAGATCCACATTTCAGTTGGCTCCTTTTTTTTTTTCCCCCCAACTAGACTTGATGCTGCCCAGTAATAAAGCTTAATTAAGAGTGAGATTGGTTCTCCACTGGTTTCTCTTTGGTCTGTAAGAGCTATGGGAATCTCCTGGCACAGACCACCTCTTTCTGGAACTAGAGTTCTAGTCTTTGAGGATTAGAGTCAAAGGCTCTAAAATTACATTCTAAGGGAAGAAAAAGAAAAAAAGAATTTTTCCAAAAATGGAGATTAGAGAGAAAGATATATATATTTTTAGATTATGAAAGCAATACAAATTTCAGAGTCAAGATGGTGTGTTGAAAGTTCATGCTATAATCTCCCCTTCCTCAGGCTCTAGAAACTTAAAGGTACTAGAAAGTACATTTTTAAGTTGATATAAAGTCAAACTTGAAATCACAGATGTCAGAAAACCACAGCAGTCAAGATTCAGGAAGCTCACTATGCCTGCTGGGGATCTAGAACAGGTGATGTTCAAAACACAACATGGCTGGACTCAAAGTGGCAAGGCCACAGGCATGATGGGGATGGGGAACCAGAACCAGGTGCCCTATGTGAAGCCTGCAAACAGGAAAGTGCATATGGGATGCTGTGGGAGAACCTTGATTTGCATAATCAGTAGCAAAGGGAAAGTCAAATGGAACTGTAACATAACTCTTGGTCAGAGCTGTTACATCCCAGAAAGTTCAAAAAGAGGCAAACACAAAAGCACCTCACAAAATGGTCTCCACAACTGAAGGCACATGAAGGCAAAAAGTCTCCAAGAAAACGCACTCCCTTGGTGAATAACTTACTAGCAACAATGGGAAGCCCTGGGAGGAAATACAGCACCTTTTAAGGCCCAATATCGACTCAAACAGCAAAAGTCACAGTTGAGCTACTCAAGTTAACAGGGCAATCTGAAAAAGGATTTGAAGTCTATACACTTAAAAACAAACAAAAAGACAACCAAAAACCTCAGAAAAGAAGTGAACATTTTCCCCATAATCTCAACTCCAGATTTGAAACACTGTTCAAATTGTGGATTAACTTTTCCAGACTCAGTGATACTTCTATACAAAAGACCTTTTTACATAAATGAGAACATGCTATATACACTGTGCCCTTCTCCCCTCTCTCGCTTTAAAATATCATCACACTAATGTTCCCACTAAAATACTGCTAGATATTGAATGTTCTGCTAGTTGACCTCTAATGTGATAGAGGTGGAGCCTTTCATAGGTTATGAGGCTGGAGCCCTCATGAATGGAATCAGTGCTCTAAAGGAGACTCTAGAGAGCACCCTTGTCCCGTTACACCACGTAACACAGCGACATGATGGCCATTTAAGAACAGGAGACAGTCCCTCATCAGATACTGAATCTGGCAGCACTTTGATCTTGAACTTCCCAGACTCCAGAACTGTGAGAAATAAATCTCTATAGTTTAGGGGTGCCTGAGTGGCTCAGTCAGTTAAGTGTCTGCCTTTGGCTCAGGTCATGATCCTAGGGTCCTTGAATCAAGCCCCACATCCCATGGGCTCCCTGCTCAGTGGGGAGCCTGCTTCTTCCTCTTCCTCTAACTGCTCCCCCTGCTTACACATGCACTCTCTCTCAAATAAAGTAAAATCTTTCAAAAAATAAAAAAAAAAATTCTACTGTTTATAAGCCACCTAGCCTTTTTGTTATAAGAACTTGAACAGACTAAGATAAATACATAGGTCTCTTTTACCTTATAAAGGGAGGATTCTATTTCATTGCATGGACATAGTTCCTCTAGCCAGCAACCCAGGAGTGGACATTTGGGCTCTTCCCAACATTTTCATATTATAAACCATGCCAGAGTGACCACCATCCTCCAGTCATTTTTAGATATCTGAATGATTATTTCTTTTTTTTTTTTTAAGTTTTTTTTTTTTTTACTTATTTATTTTTATTTATTTATGATAGTCACAGAGAGAGAGAGAGAGAGAGAGAGAGAGAGAGAGAGAGGCAGAGACACAGGCAGAGGGAGAAGCAGGCTCCATGCACCGGGAGCCCGACGTGGGATTCGATCCCGGGTCTCCAGGATCGCGCCCTGGGCCAAAGGCAGGCGCCAAACCACTGTGCCACCCAGGGATCCCTGGATGATTATTTCTTAAGACAAGTTCCTAGAGAGGGAAATTCTTGAAAAAAAAATCACACATATTTAAAATTTCAATAACTACTATCATACTGTCCTCCAGAAAAAGTGTACCAATTTATACAACTAAGTAGCTTTAAATGCACACATTTCTAGCCAGAGGTTTTTGAGGATTTTGTTTTTAAGTTTAGAGTAGGTCAAGTTACCGGAGATTCGATTATTTGTCCAAGAAAGAAAGGAAACCCACAACTCTAATAACCCTCTCAAGGCAACAGAAACACTGAAATGTGTTTGTACATGACCCCAAACAAGTTCACATTGTGGCACAGAAGGTTCAGTGCAGGTAACACTGCAGGTCTGTAGCAATCACACTCATTTTTAATTCCGTCCTCTACCCCCACCCCCTGCAGCAACCACCGCTGTCATCGGGTCCTCCATGAAAAAAGGAATAAAAACTTTTTCCAAGCTTTACTAAAGCCTCTGGTCATTCATTCCTAAATATGATTTCAATATGAAAACACTCAATCTCCTTAACCCCTTTTCACTGTAGATAAGCTGGATAATTCAAATGAATCTGGTCTCTAATATGTGGTCCAGTCTACTCCTGAAGGCCCATTATGGACTACTACATTCTCAATGAAGTACGTCTTTAGCAAAGCAAACAAAGTGATCTAGAGAAGGCAAATGCTACCAACGTGAGATTCAGGAATTAATACAGTAGCACATATTCCAAATAACTCACAAGTTATCACATCATGTCAGATTTAAATAAAAATTTATATTACCGATGTGTTTTCAAATAAGAGATAATCTGGAAATGTTTAATGTTGAATTAAAATCAGACAAGTAATAGTTTTTCTTTACTCTAACTTTTAATATGTTAAGCATCCTTTTGAAAAGATCCTAGTCAAGGTATTTATCTTCCTAAAGATCCTTAATACTTTTATTCCCCCTTGTCTTTCAAGATGCCTGTGTAGCATCAGAGATTGAGGAGGTTTAAATATAACAGGATATAGCAGGGCTCACTTTATTTCCAACTCTGCTCAGAAACCAAACTTCAACCATCAACTGATTACCTATGAGATGCAATTTCTCTCCACTAAAATGCTCAGTGCAAAATATCTGCAATATCCTTGCAACTCATTTCCCATGCTTTATAACATACACAAGCATGTACTTCATGTCACTAGTTTTAATTATCCACACTAAAGAAGGGAAGCAACAATGTAATTATTCAAAATTGTGGGTAAAAAAAATCATATTTGATTTTGGAAGACATTTGGAGCAGGGAGGGAGTTGGTTATTGTAGGACAGCAAAGTCACCTGTCTACTTCAAGCTTTTCTTGGGTGATCGTAATCCTTGCTTTCCAAGGCACACACAGATTCACTCCTACAGACATTTGAAAGGAAAATCCTTTGCAGAGAATGCACAAGGGAGAAACCAAATACCATATGAAGACAAGTTCCTTCAATTTCCAAGGGGCCAGCTAATATGAATGTCTTCAACTGTGCCCCAAACATGAGCATCTTCACTGATTTCAGATAAAAATCCATCTATTGCCAGTTCCATTGTGAAGAACCCTAGAACAGGTTGTCCTTGCTAAAGAATCATCTCCCTCACCCAGTCCCTTCTTACTGGAGTGTTATGTGCCTACAACTAAGACTTAAAAGAACTAAGGATCCTAAAACAAAAGAAATGGTTAGATCATTCATTAATTAGAGTCCTGTTTATATCGTCTACTCACAGAATTGTTACAGGGACACAACAGGCCAGTACATTGAGAGTCTTTGAAACCGTACCTGGAATACATGCATATATTTAATAAAACATCACTAATTAAGTGTGCTTGTCAGCAAAAGTCCCTCATACACGTGGCACTGGCCCTTTTTACAAAATCCTGCCAATGAATGGTATTATTTTATCTGTTCACCTCAATGGTGGAGGTAGTTTTTATGATCTCTACAGAAGAGGAATCTGAGGCCTGGATAGTCACATGACATGCCTCATATCATAAAATGATAAATCTGAGCTTGGCAAACAAATCTTTCACCTTTGAGTCCAACGCATCCTTCTTGATAGGCTATTCTATACCACACTCAGCCTCATGACATGACATGGCCCCCAAACGTGTTTTAGTTTCACTCCAAAGCAGATGCAGTCAACATTTTTGTTTGTTATTGCTTAGAACCAAGCAGCAGTCAGGGTTCATTTAACTGAAGATACAACAGTGAGTAGTGAAAAAGTGCCATCAGTTCTCTGTGGCTGGACCACAAAATATCAAAATTTTAACTTCAGAATCTCCCTAATTTAGTACCTACCTTAGCCGTCTCAGCTTCTGTTGGCAGTCGCTTGGGGGTTCCTTTTTGGTCAAGCACCTTCTGAAAATTTTTGTTTTTAATGGACTGAGATTCAACACCTTCCCCTTCAATTTGCAGTTTAATGCCTTCAGCCCGGGCAGAGTGATCAATACCCCGCGGATTCAAGCCACAGTGGAGAGCTAGGAGAGAGGAAAAAATTCAACTCCATACAAGTCCCACAAAGAAGGTGTCCATGACAGAGTATTTCATCCGGCCTACATGGGAAGAAACAAGGCAGCAGCAAATTTAGAGGTGGTGGAATAACATGGGAACTAATCTGGGGAGCAGGGAACATGGCATGGAGGGAACCCTGAGCTCTCAAGTCAGAACAACTCAAGTACAAACCCAGATACCATCATTTCCAAGTTGTTTGACCTTGAGCAAGTTACTAATTCCCACAGGACAGATGAGAATAGCAAATCAGGCAAGGTTGTTACAGCCTCCCACACAAGCACAAATAGTTCAACCCCTGCAACTTAGCTTCTTGTCTCTGCCTCCATCTGGAAGAGCACTCCTTCCCTCCCCCTCTGAATCGCTGCAAGCATTTGCTCAAGTGCACCCTCTTGCATTCACTGTACAACTATTTGCTGAGCACTTACTATGTGCCGTCCCTGGGTTAGATCCCAGAAACATGTTTTTATGTATGACAGATGTGTTCCCTTCAAAGATCTCATGGTCCAATAGAAGAGGCCGATAAAAGACAAAAGAACAAGTGATTTTGAAACCATTATTATTGTTACATTTAAAGAGAAGGAAAGACCCAAGTGGAGGGCTCCTAGGAGTCTAGCCTAGTGGCTTCAACTTTTCCTGTCTTACTTCTCCACGTTCTCAGACATGGATACCTCCCCAAATAAAATCTACAGCCCATTTCTGAACATATTTATTCATTCAACAAATACTTACTGAGCCCCTCCAATGTACCCAGTATCATCAACAAAATAGCAGTGAATGTTATGGGACCCATATATTTCCCCTTAGATGACGTCCATGAACCACCAGGGGTGTGTAGACTGGGTGTGTATCTTCATGCACACACAACATATGTGTGTTTGTGCATTGAGGTTTCTGGTAGTAAATTACTTCACCTCCCTGGGACCTCACCCCTTCAAGATTAAACTCATTACCCCCTTCCCTTTAGCCTCAGAGGACTCAAGGCCAGAACCTTCCCTCCTCCCACCCCACTTGGGTCTCTACCTCACTGATAACCTTTTACTCAGTATCTTCACTATCTCCCCTTTCTCGGCATTCTTCCCTTTTAGCAACTGCTGCAGGTCTATAATTCTTCTCTCAACTCATCACCCCCATTCAGGTCAGGATTTCCTCCTCCTACCTGGCTTCTGAGAGAGTCTGTGACACCTGAGAGACGAGGGCAGGCTTCCCAGAAGTGAGGCAGGGGTTGCCTCCCTGCTCGCCATGCTCTCCTTAACAGGAACCATCCACTCCCACACTCCAACAATCAATCTGCTGGTGACATCCAAATTTTAACTGCAGCCCGGATAGACCCGTTAGGAGCTTCAGACGTAGGCGAAACCTGGAACTCAATATCCCAATTCCAGTGTATCGCCGATATATCAAATTTAACGTGTTCAAAATCAATTCTTGGTTTTTCTATCACTCTCCCCAAAAATGCCTTTTCCAGTCCTCTCCAGTAACACAGGCACTGAAGAGTCATCCTTGGCAAGGCTCTCCCCACGATTCACTACGTCCCTTCCATCTATCGCCAGGTCCAGCAAGCTCTACACCCACAGTGCTGCTCCAATCCATCCTCATGGCTCCATCTGCACTGCCATCACCCTGGTCTGAGCCACCCACGTCTCTCATCCGCACTGCTGACTGGCCCAACTGCTCTTCCTCACTGTAGCTCCCAAACTCCATTAAAAAAAAAAAAAAAAAAAAAAAAAGTACAGGTCAGATCATGAGATGCTTCAGCTTAGAACTTTCTAATGGCTTCATTTTATACTTACATCGTTCAAAAAGCTTTAGCATGGCCAACAAGGCCCTGCATTATCTGTCCCCTTTCTACCTATCCAATTTCATCACCCACGTTATCCCTCATTCACTCTGACCACACACTTCCTCTTCACACTTCCTACTACTTGAACGCATTGAGTTCTTTCACACTTTCTGGATTTTGTGTCATGTTTCTTTGCCTAAAATGTTCTCCCCATTCCTCACCTAACTCCTACTGCTTTGTCAGGTTTTGGCTTAAAGAACACTCCTTCAGATATGCCTTCCCTTAATCCCCTTCCTCATCCCCATGCCCCCACCATGTTAGATCATGGTGCCTGAAACCATAAGTATTCAGATACTGAATAATCTTTAATTATACAAAGCTGGAAAAAAATTATACAAAGCTGGGCATGTGGCCTTATTTATATCCTTTAATATGAAAATTATCTGTGAATTTCTCTTCTAGCTCTAAGCTTCCTAGAGCCAAGAACCAGCCTATTTCATGGTGCACAGTAGACATTCATCATGTATTAGTTCATATGTCCTTCCTTAGGCTTTGTTCTGGATTTCAAATGATCTTCATAAAAACTTGGTGAGACTGAATTACATTCACTTCACAGATAAAGGAGAGGAGACCCAAGGTGTACAGTCACTAAAAGTGATGCAAGTCTCTACTGAAGGTCAAAAAAAAAAAAAAAAAAAAAATCAAGCATCATGTAGGATGCAGATGACTTTGAGTTTCAGATGAGCAAAACCAAACTAGATTAAATAGTAAGGAAAATTATTAGCTTTCAGAACAAGAAGTCCAGTAACAATAAAAGTTCAGAGTGTGGATTTGCCAGCTCAACACGGTCAATGAGGATTCTGATTTTATTTTTTCTTCATCTCTCCATTCTGCTATTCAGAACATCACCTATGTCCTAAGCCTGGGTCCTCTCGTGGCACCTATAGTTACAAGCTTTTAGTTCTCATCTAGCAATAGTGACATTGTTCTCTTTCCCCTAATCCTCCTCCAAGCTTTTATTTTTTCCTCATCAGTCCAAAGTGAATCACACACTCATTAATAAACTAAAATGCTGGCAGTGGAGATTGGGTTATCCTTAGACCCGGCGACCCTTCACTAAAGTCAATTCCTCAAACCACATTGCTGTTATTCGAGAAGGCGGGGGAAGAATAGATGCTGGAGAACCAATCACAATGCCCAATTCAAAGTGGGAGAAAGAGAATTTAGTAGCCAAATCTGTAAGAGGTTAATTACTGTTAATACAAATCAGCTTCTCCATCTCCAAAGAATGGCCTATTTGCAATGAATATTCAGTATGTTAAAAATCATGATTTAAAAAAAGGTCTGTTTGTGAAGGGAGATGAAAGATTAACATGGGATAGATTTGGACATTAGATGATCAATGTACAGCTTTGATCTTTTTCTCCAGTATGATCCCTGGCTGCTTCTTGCCTTGCAATTCACAGCCTACAAATGCCACTGATTTGCTGGTAGCTGCCAGTACCTTCTGTTCTCCTTCCCCACCAAATCAGACTCTCACACTTCCTTCACCTTTGCTCATGCTGGACCCTCCTCCTAGAAAGAGGTTCTACACCACCCCAGTCTTACTTGCTGTTTTGGAAGGATAGCGCCCCCCCCCCCCCCAGGAGTTTCTGGATACCAGAGCCAGAACCATTTGGCTATGCTTCTTCCATGCACGTATTACCCTGGTGCTTCATCTCCCTCGTTGTACTGAGGAGGTCTAGCTCATTGATCTGTACACCTCTCCTTCCACAACTACAAGTCCCTCAAGGCAGGCCCCACTGTGGTCACCTCCATGACCCCTACTCTCCAGTCTAGAACCTGGAAGGTCAATAGGCATTTAAGAAACATTTGTTCAGCTGCTGAGTGAACCAGCTATCTCTTCTCTTTATACAACCATGCCTTAAATCAAAGGGAAGCTTCTCTCTGCTAGTAAATATCTAGTGTTTAAAATGTAAGGTAACTATAACATAAGGCAGAGTACAATGTTTTTGACTTTCTACACACATAGCCATCTTCCTCACACAAATATTTTAATCCTCCATAGCTGTTCCCTCCTCGCCTGCAAACCCAGTAGTTGATTTAGGTTTTCGTGCTTGGGTTTATTTATTTAAAACCGTTTCTGACAGGCTTTGCTTTGTTTTCCCTGAAATTTCATGTCCCTAATATTTACAAATCAAGCAACATTCCAATGGCCTCTTTACAAGCTGTGACCTCCATTTCTTTGTTCATCATGTAAAAGGTGCCCTGTTTGAGTTCTCTTTTCTGTCCTCATTGCTGCCCTTTCTTGTTTTCACTCAAGTTATTTACTCAATTTAATGGGCTCAGCAGCGCACAGGTCAGCTAAGAGACCCTCTTCGTGCATCCCTGGTCTTCCTGACCCCACTGTGCTTTCTTGATTTCTAGTTACTGAATGGGCCCTGCAAGCTGTGGGTGTGTGGTCTTTCCTTCAAGGACTTCCTTCATCATTTTCATGTTAGAATTGCTAATACTAAGTCTTCAAAAAAAAAAAAAAAATCAAGAATTAAAAACCAAAATAGATTTCATAAAATTCCTTTTAAAAAGTTAATAGGGACTTTTTTTTTTTGACTGCAAATGCAGAGGCTTTCAGATTGTTCTGAGATGCCAGAGCAAAGCTACCATCTCTTTTTCACATGTATGAACCCATTCCCTTGTGCTCTGCTACTGGGAATGTAAAATGGCACAGCTGCTGTCACACTGTATGGCGATTCCTTAAAAAAATTAAACATAGAATTATCATCTGACTGAGAGACTCAACCAAAGAATTGAAAGTAGGGACTTGAACAGGTATGTGTACATCCATGTTCACAGAATCATTATTCACAATAGGCAGCAGGTGGAAACAACCCCAATGTCCACTGATGAATGGATAAATGAAATGTGGTACATAAAACAGAACATTCAGTCCTAAGAAGAAATGAAATTCTGATAGAGGCTATAACAGGGATGAACCTTGGAGACATTATGCTAATAGTGAAAGAAGCTGGTCACAAGAGGACAAATATTGCATGATTCCACTTTTACAAGGTAAATTCACAGAGACCAAGTACAACACTGGCTACCAGGGGCTGGGGAGTTACTGCTTAGTACAGTTTCTGTTTGGGGTAGAAAAAGTCCTGGAGATGGGTGGTGACAATAGTTGTACAATAATGTGAATATACCTAATGCTACTAAATCATATGCTTCAAGAATGTTAAAATGATAAGTTTTATGTTCTGTGTAACCTATAATAAACAAAATTCAAAAACAAAAACAACCCACTCCTCCTCGTTTCATTCCCTGTACCACCTCCATAGGTGGAAAGAGAAATTCCAAGGACATTCTATTCAAAAGTTTTGAGTCTTTTCCCCCCAATAAGCTCACTGATTTTTCAACTAGAACATGTTTTCTTAAAAAAATATGAAGAGCTCAATCATATTACTTTAGCATTTTCCTGGAAAGGGCATATTTTCAAAAAAAGGGGCCCCAGTGTGACTGGCAGAAGAGGTGCTTCATTGCTGGAAGTGAGCCTGGATCCTCCTGGACCTGACCTTGGAGAGATCCCATTCCCATGTGACTGAGCTCACAGTAATAGACTATGAGGAAGTGCCAGGCATTTTGTCTCAAGATGAGAACCAAGGGATATGCTGGCGGTGCATTCCATTTGCAAGAACAAGTGCATCCCACTTGTCAAGAAGTCATCCAGCTTCTAGCTCTAATCCTCACCCACACCACACTCTCCCTGCAATGAAACAAGAGACTGAGCCTCATTCAGGCTGAAAGCTCCTTTATTTGGAGCTTTGCTGTCAACAGAGATGCTCTGCAAACACACCTGAGGTCTATTAGGTTGCTCCATATCCTGCACCAAGAGTTTCTACTATCACACAGAAACTGCTTACAGCTGAGAGGTTTTTTGTGCTTCTCTAATTTGACAGAATTATACGCTTTCCTTATTTTCATGGATGACCCTTCAGGAAATATGAAATCACCTATTCTTTCCATCATGAAGCATTAACTGATTTTGCACCCGTCAGATTCTCTCTATGCAATGTGGACAATTCACCTTTTTTTCCTATTTATCTTCTCTCTCTCCCTCTCCCCTTCAACTCTTCTTCCACCCACCCAATGTCTGTATACACCATGCACTGCAAAAATTAACATGTCTGCCTAGTCTGTGACTGGGAATCCCTTGAAGCAAGGGACTTCTCATTAAAGCTTTACAAACCGAGTGCCTAGCCAAGTGACTACACTACTCTAAGTGCTCAATCATTGTTTATAGAATAAGCAGAAATATGGTGGAAAGATACCAATTCAATCCTACTCACTGCCATTCCCTTAAGAGAACTTACAGCCTTTACTTTTCAGAAAAGCAAATAAAAGTTGCTAATTGTAGAATTCAAAAATGTTTTAAGTCACAGAACCCGAGTTGTTCTGAAATGGATTTACTTTACTGCCTTCTGCAAAAACCATCTTACTCATCTGTGTGCCTGTAGAAACTAAACAGCTGTACATATTTGGCACCCAATAAATGCTGCTAAATACATGACCTTAGAATGTACTTCAATCTCCATTATTATCTATTGAAATGGAGATCGATTGTTTATAATTTTATGTATATATCTTGCTTCTAGCTAAGGCTCCTGGAAAACACAATCCTTATTTCATCTGTCATACAATATACATAGCAGACATTCTCTAATCATCTAATTAATGGAAGTATCTTATCATACTCTAAAGTTAAATTCAGCAGAGCATTACCCTCTAGAAGTAATCTGGGCATCACAAGAGACCTTTCTCTTTAACAGACCCTTCCCAAGGTTTTCCTCCTTGCCACTTCCTACAATATGCCCACAGTCATTCAATTTCCCAGCCTCCCTTGCAGCTACATCTGGCTGTGAACATATTCCTGCCAATGGGACCTACGCAGAAGGTTGATGTGTAAAGATGCAGTTCCGTAACTGTTGGAATAGAATTTTTTTTTTTTTTTTGAGAGAGAGGAACAGAGAAAGAGGGAGAGAAAACAAGTCGGGGGAGGGAGAAAGGGACAAGAAGAAGCAGACTCCCCACTAAGCAAGGAACCTGATGTGGGGCTCGATCTCAGGACCCTTAGGTCAACCTAAGCTGAAGGCAGATGCTTAACAAACTGAGCCACACAGATGCCCCCAAGAGAATGGATTTTGATATTACCCTTTTCACCACCTTGCTGCCTTGAATACAGTGGTGATATCCAGAGCTGCTATAGAACATAAGGCTATAAACATGAAAGCCAAGAGGCTAATAATGGTCACATTGGCTCTATCATCACTGAGCTACTCAAACTGGATTCTTATCTACCTACCTCTGGACTTGATGCTACATGAGAAAAGTAATCCTTTACTTATGATGCTGTTGATTCAGGTCTTCTGTGACTTAAGACGAACCATTCTAAACTGACACGATTCCACTTTAGCAATATATAATTACTTAGCTCTTCCTTAAGGATAAAAAAGAAAACCAAAATCCTAGCAAAATATTCCGCTCTGGGTTTTATCATTCTCATTATGACTTGGAAAGCTGAATAAGTATAGTAATACCCTAGCAAGAAAGCTGTATGTTACAAATACATGTTACCAAGAGAAAAGTTATCATAGATAGAATCAACCTAGATGATATGGTAAAGACCTGATGGCAAAACTCTTACTCATGGAGAAGATTCTGGTGCCCAGAAAAGTGCCTAGATCATGCATAAAAACTTATGCATGAACAAATAAGAATGTGTCCATGGGTGCCTTATCACAAATTTTTTAACATGAAAATATATCAAGTGTACCAGAAACATAGGTCTCAGAAACACAAGCTTGGATTAATCTAATTGGCAGGACACAACATTTCTTTGGGCAAAGAAACCTGTCTAGCAGACATCTACTAAGGCAGGGTCAGCCAACTATGGCTTATGGGGAAAATCCAGCCCATTGTCAGTTTATGTATGGCATAGTTTTATATTTTTAAATGGTTGGAAGGGAAAAAACTAAAGAGGATATTTTGTTATCTATGAAAATTCTATGAAATCCACGTATCAATGTTCATCAGTCTTATTGGAGCACAGCCATGATTACATACAGGTTTTCTACAGCCACAATTTTGCTACAATGGGAGAAGTGAGCAGTTGTGATATACTGTAAACTGCAAAAACTAAATACTTAGCAGCTGATTCTTTACAAAAAAATTTGCTGAGACCCGTTCTAGGGTAGAGTATATCCATGTCCTGGAAGACTTTAGGATCTGAGAACTCTAGACCCCCACCCTGCCCCCACCATAACAAACAGGAAAAATGTAGGAGTCTTTGAGGGACTCACCTTCTACTTATCTATACTCCCCTACTCCCAAGCAATTTAAATAAACTCAATTATATTTGATTTTATCACTGGGTCAGGCTAGGAGACTGAATATGACTTCCAGACATCTCCTTGGTCAGCTAAATGTGATATTTCATGTAGATGTGTGTGTGTGTGTGTGTGTGTGTGTGTGTGTAAAATTATATAATACTGAAGCTTAATACTTCTAAATACAGGTTGGAGTCCTTTCCTACAATCAAAGAGAATGGGGTAAAATACAAATTAGAGGCATTAAAAGAGGACATGTCCATTCTCAAACAAGTCTATAACTGACCACTAATATACAGCTCCTCACCTGTTACTAAGAGTGGGCCAGAGAGACAGGCACTCTACTGATGAGAAGAAAGGGGAGCAGATACCATGAGACATGAAGGGATGAACCCGCCAAATACTCTTATTGTCCTCAGAAATCTTCCCAATGGGAGCTTTGGTAGCTACTGTGTGGCCACTGAAGCTGGGACTGGATGACTATCTATCCCAGCCAGATATTCAGACCACAAGCAGATGTATCAGGACATTGCCTCCTCTGAGCCCCATCAAACACCCTTACCCTGGCTCATTCATCTAGAGATGATTTCACCTTTGTAAAAGAGAGTTTGCTATAAGGAATCTCACTCCCCAAAGACTACTCTGAAGGGTGATAACCATGTTCACCTTTTGTACTCATGATACATGGACTAGACAATCTAAATACAGTAGAAATTAATGCTTAACATAGGTCATCATGAGAATGCGAAAAGGCATTGGACAAGCTCTAAGGCACAAACATTAATTCCTCTCTTTCATGAGGAGAATACAACCACAGATACAGTGAGAGGTTCTATGAAGCTTTAAACAGAGGATTCAGTTATCAGAGAAACAGGTTGTCTACACTGGTGACTCAAACATTTTTAAGTATGAGACTGTAAGAAACAGATTTTATACTGTGAACCCATAACCAAACACATCTATGTAAATACGTGAACCAAGTTTCATGAAAATATTTTTCTTTATTGTATGTAATCTACTCTGTTTTCTTAGGCCTTTATTTTTTAAGATTTTATTTATTTATTCATGAGAGACACACAGAGAAAGAGAGGCAGAGACACAGGCAGAGGGCAAAGCAGGCTCCATGCAGGAAGCCTGACATGGGACTCGATCCTGGGTCTCCAGGATCATGCCCTGGGCTGAAGGCAGCGTTAGACCGCTGAGCCACCTGGGCTGCCCAGGCCTTTATTCTTTTAACTAAAGTAGTGCCTCTTAGAGATTTCTAAAAGACAAAATAGACATAATTCTCTCAATTTGCCCCACTAAGTAAAAATAAAAACTCTGGATTTACAGAACACAAACTTAAGACAGTTTTGAAAGGCAGGGAGAAGGCAGGCATTGAAGATCCCGAAAACTCAAGGAAAGACATGATAGTTTGTTCCTTGGGTTTTGTTTTCATTTACATTCCAGACTTGGAACTGAAGAAGTCTACAACCTAGAAACCCCAAAGAACACAAGTGCGTGCACATGCACACACGTGCGCGCGCGCACACATACGACAAAAGCCTGCTTTCTTTAGCCAGAAGACATCAGGTACAGCCTTGAAAGACAAACTTTTAACAATAACTGCTCTACTCAAACATTACGGAAAAAAATGTAACCCAACCACCCATACCAACAAAGGTTCAGTGAGAATTTAGACTTCCACCCTCACGGAGCCATACTAAGGTATTCCAGAACCTCCAAGAGGGTAGATCATAGAAAGCCACATAGGGGGCCCAGAGTTTCATATCTGTCAACGATTATCAAGGCCACCTCCTCATCCCTGAAAGATCAGTCAAGTCGCTGTGAGAAGGCTGGACTTCCACCTCCACCATGCAATGAGGCAGCCCCTCCTTTCTGAAATGGTGTCAGAGGAAGCCTGGTGGAAAGAGGACTTTTCAACACAACCCAGTAATATTAAGGAGGCCCCAACTCCCAGGTACTTTTTTTTTTTTTAAATTTTATTTATTTATTCATGAGAGACACACAGAGAGAGAGAGGCAGGCAGAGGGAGGAGCAGGCCCATGCAGGGAGCCCAACGTGGGACTCGATCCCGGGTCTCCAGGATCACGCCCTGGACCGAAGGACAGCGCTAAACCGCTGAGCCACCCGGGCTGCCCTAAAGTGTTTTTTTTTTTTTTTAATGGAAATTTTATATCTTATTTTAATTTTTTTTTATTTATTTATGATAGTCACAGAGAGAGAGAGAGAGGCAGAGACATAGGCAGAGGGAGAAGCAGGCTCCATGCACCGGGAGCCTGATGTGGGATTTGATCCCGGGTCTCCAGGATCGCGCCCCGGGCCAAAGGCAGGCGCCAAACCGCTGCGCCACCCAGGGATCCCCTAAAGTGGTTTTAAAGCCAGCTAAAACAGATAGTTTAAATATGATTGAGTCTCATACAATGAAAATGTCCAAATTTTGATTGGGGGGAAAAAAACACTCAAACCAAGAACCAGGAAGACAATCAGCAGATGCTAACACCAAGAGGACAGAAATCTCAGATATGACAAAGATCTGAAAGCAGCCATGATAAAAATCTTCAATGAGCCATTATACCTGTCACATATGAGAAAATAGAAAGCTTCAACCAAGAAAAGTTGCAAAGAAATAGAAGACATAAAGAACCAGCAAATGGTAATGTTAGAACTAAAAAATATAATAACCAAAACGAAAAACTCAATGGATGAGTTCAACAGTCAAAAGATTTCATTGCAAAAAGTAGAAGGAATTTTCTGATAAGTGGAAATGTTCTGTATCTTGTTTTGGTTACATAACACAAGAATCAAAACTCAGAAAAAAAAATAAAAGAATCAAAACTCAGAACTCGACACTTATTATTTAATATACAATAGCAAGCATGTATCTTAAGAATGTAACAAAACAGAATACCAACCTTAGATAGGCTTTTAGATGGAGAAAGGATTTTTGAATCCTGTTTTCATTCATATCCCTCTCTCCCACCCAACACAACTACCCATTAAGTTCAAGTTCTTCTTTCTTGCTATATGCTGATAAATTGAAATAACCCATACAACACCTGACATCGACCAAGTGTTCAATGAGCGTCAATCTCTATTTTTATCTTACTGCCATCCTCCATCACAATGGAGGAATATTTGGCATTAACATTTTTAACAACTGTGAAGTCAGCAAAATGATAGTAATGTAACTTTACAGGAAAAACATAGTATAAACTTTAAAAGCAGCAATCCTGAATAAAAAGGGCAAACTGAAGTGAAATGGAAGGGGGCGGGGATCAGAAAGCGAAGAATAGCCTTTCAAATATACAAACCACCTTGGTGAGAGAATTGAGGAATGAGGTTATGAATAAAGATAAAAGCCAATACCTGCAGCTTGTAACACACTTTCTACTGGTGAGCTTATAGCATTCCCTGTCAAATAACAGTAATGGAAAAAAGTGACTAATCGTCTAGGAAGTTTCTACATATTACAATCTGGTATTTCAGGAGGAGGAGGAGGTAGGGATAGTACAGAGAACATATATGGAGGACTTTTCATCCCATATCACTAAGGTATTAGAACCAAGAAGGGATGCTTTCACCGGTCTCTGGTCAATACATCCATCGCTGTCAGTCAGTAACTGTCTAACCATGTATGATGCCTTAACATGTGGAAGGTATGCTGTGGGGGCCGTCATATCCTCTAACCTCCCATGTCAGTATGAACATGTGCAGGTACCTGCCCCCATCCACAATCCCATAAGCCCAGGCAAGTGTGTGAGATGTGCTGTAGCTGCTCCCCAGCTTGCCAGGGCCTAGCCAGCCCCCTCTCCCAGCCAGGGCTGTGGGGATGGCTCCAGGGGCTGGTGAAAGCCAAATTGCCAAAATTGAAGTTGCCTCCATTCCCATCTGGGAGGCCAGGTGTCCTCACACATCTGCCTTCTTCATCCTTTATGGGTGGGCCTAGAGTCTCGTGCCTGGCCTGGCAGCAGTATTTATCATCTCCCTATGTGCTATACACTCTTGGCCCACTGGCCTGCCATCTCTTCCCCCAGGCTGTGGGGTCAGTATGCACAGTCAGAGCCCTCTCTTGTGTTTCCCCTCCCAGGCCCTAGCCTGGGATGCTCGGGAGCCAGAGCCTGACCCTTAAGAGTGGGAGATGGGGGGCAGCCTGGGTGGCTCAGAGGTTTAGGGCCTCTTTCAGCCCAGGGCATGATCCTGGAGTCCCAGGATCGAGTCCCATGTCGGGCTCCTTGCATGGGGCTTGTTTCTCCCTCTGCCTGTGTCTCTGCCTCTCTCTCTCTCTCTCTCTGGCTCATGAATAAATAAAATCTTTAAAAAAAAAAAAAAGAGTGGGAGAAGGGGGAAGGGATGGGAGGGGAATGCTAATCAACTTGGTTAAGGACACCATGAAAATGGAAAAAAGGGGAATGAAAACAAGGACTCTTATAATGCATACAGCATTGTTCTCACCATACCATGATACTCAGGAATAAGCTACTTTTAACCACCTCTACATCTTAATTACTGCTTAGTTGATAAAACCTTAGCTTTGGAGTTGAATGAATCTTGCTCTACCACTCTCTAGCTGTGTGACCTTGGACAAATTAGGTTTATCTTTAGGTTAAGTTTATCTCACTGATAAAATTGGAATAATCCTAATTTCTTTATATTTTAGAATAATTAAGTGAAATGTATTTAAAGTGCTCAATGTGGGGCACCTGGATGGCTCAGTTGGTTAAGTGTCTGCCTGCGGCTCAAGTCATGATCCCAGGGCCCTGGGATCAAGCTCGGCATTGGGCTCCCTGTCTTGCAGGGAGCCTGCTTCTCCCTCTCCCTGCTGCTCCCCCTTGCTTATGCTGTCAAATAAACAAATGCTTTTTTAAAAAATAAGTGCTCAATGCCTGGTGCATGGACTACATGCTCAACAAATGATAACTACTGCTTTAATTAGTTCCTTTGCTCTTGTTAATCTCTTAATGGATCTTGATTTCATCAGAAGCAACTACCCTTTGTATACACATCTGCATGTACACGCATGCAATAGCTCCTGGGGGGGGGGGGGGAGAAGGTGACTGGTCATGTCAGTGTAGGAGGACAAAAGGTCAGATAAACTTCTCTTTCTTCTCTAAAGTCTTTAAAAATTCTCTTGAAAAAGTAATCCTGGCAACTAAAGAAAAAGTATTTCAGGGAAAAATACGTATCAAATCACAGACACATGCAGAAGACTTAACAGGTTCCGGTTTGACTTGACGAACTGGAGTACTCCCCCTTCCCCAAGGGGCTGGAGTGAGGACAGGAAAGCTTGTTTGCTCACACTTTCTATACAGAGTGACTTGCAGGAATGCTCAAGTTTAACCAGTCCCATTACTGTTTCACTTAATCTTCATAAATATATATGTTTTTATGTGTATACACAGATACACTTAAGTCAAAGATCATAGTAGCTAAAAGAACCATAATAGAGTTAATGAACAGATCTTAATATATGGAGAATCCACATCTTTCAAACTTGTGACCTGAGGAAGAAAAGTAGGTCAAAGATCAATAGAGTCATTAATACGTGTGTGTTTATCTTGCTAAAGATTAATAAAAATGCTCCTTTGAAATTTCTCAAGTTTACTAAGAAAACTGATAAAATGCCATCCAAGTTGGCATCACAAATTGTGGCTCAATATTCCTTAGTCAATCTTTGAAGTCACACTGTCCAAAAAAGGGAGCCCACTAGTATCACGTGGCTATTTTAATTACATTCATGTAGAATTTTTTATTTAGTTCAGGTATGCCAGTCACATTTCACTTGCTCAAGAGCCACGTGGGGCTGTGACCACCATATCGGACAGTGCAGATTACTGAACATTTCCGTCACAAAGTTCTACTGGGTAGTGCAATTTAAAAGATCAATATCTTTCTTCCCAGTGTTAAAATAAATTTGTTCTGTTCTGTAAATGTTACTTAAAAAAATTAGATTGATGAAAATAATTAGACTCTTCTATACTTTCAAATTGTTTTTAGTCATTTAAATAGCCATATGTATATTTCAAGGATAAGAAAAAAGATAATGCCATATTAGGGGTTTTATAAATTTTTTTCTCTTAGAATGAACAGCACTTTCAACCTATTGCTCTAATTTTTATAGAAGTAGACCTGAAGTGTATATAAAAGTGACTTCTTGTTTAGAGAACAGTCAGATCTTTATTATCCAAATTGGTTGCTTCAGTGTCACAGATTAGTGTTATTTTTGTTATAAGATTTTAGAGACCCAAGATTATTTTGGAGGGAGATCCAGATAAATTGGGAATGGGAAATCAGCTGTGGCAAAGCTCAGAGTTTACAGCGTGGCTTCCAAATGTCTACCCAGAGAAGACAGACAGAGGATGAACATGTTATTGGTCCTCACTGAAATGGAAAATGAAACAACAACAATCCAGATAGCCTCAGGAGTTTCCTACTGGCCAAAGTTTGCAGTGTAAAGCCCTGTCCTTCAATATTGTCTTCCCTGCATTTTTTGGTGTTAAATGCTTATCTTTTATGAAATTAGAGAAGAGGTGGTGTGTTTCTGTGCACATTGAGTTTTAACACTAGCAAAAGTTATATAAACTTTAAATGTCCACATTTTTAAAAAGTTTACTTGTCTTTAAAAGCTAGAGGTTTGAGTACTTCTATGCTAATGACCAAAAATAAGCAGGCCAACAGTTACTTGTAAATGGCATGAGAGCAAGTGAGATTGGGATTAGGAACTGCAAAGAAAGTAGTGAAAGATTTCAAAAACTGAGAAAAGGATTACTTCCAAGAAAAAAAAAAAAAAGAATAAGCAAGATTCCATAGAAGTTGGTATTTCAGGTAAGTTTTGAAGAAAAGGCCAGGTTTGCATCCATAGATCAAGGAGGGTGTTCAAGCCGACAGACCGATTTCAAAGAAAATACAGATTAGGGAAGCTTGGTGCATTTGCAAAGAAGATTAGTCATTTGAAAAGAAATTATGGAGATGAGACAAGAAGATAATCAGGGAGCAGATTATGAGTGTATGGGTTTTTCGTATTAGGATCAAAAGTCTGGGATTTTTCACCAAACAACTAGAAAGTGAAGCAATGCTTTGAGCAGAGGGAAACAGCCAATGTTGTATTTCAATAAGGATGAATAAACATGTGACAATACTCATCTGTTGAAATGTGAGCATCCTTTAAGATGCAGTTCTCATTAAAACCTTCTCCGCATTCCAACACATAGTATTACTTTATCCTAACTCCCAAAGCATTTATCTGCACTGTACAGGGCAGTACATGGGCACTTCAAGTCACTACTGGAAAATTAGGCATCCAATAAATTATGTGGTTGTTAATTACCAACTTCATTACCTGCATCCTTTTAAATATTGGGCCTATAATGGGGCTAAGTGATGACTGCTGGTACAAGCCAACATATCCCACTAGCCCTTATGTTCCCACTCATGAGTGCTACAGTTGGACACCGGTGGGTGGGCGTGCATCCTGGGGACATTTAATCACACATATAAACACTCCCCTAAGAGACAGCTAAAGAAACAACAACACAAGTAAATGGCAGAAAGCATGACTGTATTTGAGAAAGGATTTATATTCCTACTTAGCTTTGCAAATCAGATGATGCTTGTAAAATATTTTACCAGGTTCCTCATTGGTCTAGATCTTCTTGGCTGGTATACACAAAAACAAATTCTAAAGAATACACTCTGAAAGATTAGCAGTTCATTTTATGGTGGTGTAAATTATTTCTAAACATGCTTCTAGTCAGTTCTCAATATGACAGAAATTAAAACATTGTAAACACCAACTGTTACAATCTAAAACTCTCCTTTAAGATTAAAGAGAAGGGGGGAAAAATCAAGTACACAGAACTCAGATCAGAGAAAGTCTATGAATCTAACCATTTGTCTCCTTGGCTGCTGCTAACAAAAGCCATGAGGAAGGTGGCATCACTCCTCATGTTTTTAAATCTCAGCTGAATCTTCAACCTCTGCCCTATCTTCAATCTTCACCCCATTCACTCCTCCCATAAGGCTATTATTAACATGCTCAAGTCTTGCCCTACAGAATAATCTTCCTCCAACTCTGTTTTTTACTTATTTAATAAACTCGTCCCTTCTTTGTCCCTTCCCCAAAGACTAATAAAAATACATTACTGTTTACACTTTAGGCAGATCTATATGGGCACCATTTTAAGCACATTACATGCCAGGGTAGATCAACTTTCTGTTTGATAAGTATTCACTCCCCTTCCTTTAGAGCGGAGTGTATATAATGACTTTGGCCTTGGCCATGTGGTTAACTTAGCCAATGGCTAGAAGTGGACAAGATGTGAGCAGTGGAGTTAAACACGGTTACAGGGGTGCTAGGTGGCACAACTGGTCAAGTATCGGTGTCTTGGTTTCAGCACAGGTCCTGATCTCAGGGTCATGAGATCAAGCCCTGAGTCAGGCTCTGTTCTGAGCAGAGTCTGTTTAAGACTCACTCTCTCTCTCCACCATACATACATACACACACACACACGTGCTCTCTCAAATCTTAAGGAAAAAAATGCTTACAAAGTTTGTTTTGGCCTCTTATGGACTTGTGATAACCAGAAAAACAGCATGCCCAAGGAGCTATTGCCCCTTCAACCTGGATCCCAGAAACAGACACAGAGCAGAACTGATTCCAACCTAAAGTAAGAAACCAAGTCTGGTTTTCTTGGCAGATAGAGAGAACTGGAGAAGGTAGCAGGTACCAGACCCACAGGGGCCTACAATTCACGATACCATTTTGCTCTTTATCCTAAGGCCAGGGGGGGCCTTTAGGACACAGCTTCTAGAAGTCTTCTCCATTCCATCCAGATGTCATTTGGGATCCCTCTAGATCCTTCAGAGCCACAGCATACTATTATAGAAACATGTACTACAATACAATTATTGTTTATGTCTTACCACATCACTAGTGCTGACTGCCCCTCCTTACAATGGTTACTCTATTTCATGCTAAGTCACAATAGGACTGAACCCTGATAATGTCAATGAGAATTCAGAGCAACAGATGTTGGAGTTGATAGGTCTTATCCCTTCAAATAGATGACCTAAACATTTCAGAGATAGGAAGTGACCTCCAAAAGCGTAGCTATGCCTATTTCAGAGCAGATCCCAAATTCTTGCTCTGCAGGCGGAACCAAATCAGGGGAGCAGCTGCTGAGAGAGGAGGTGGTTCTGCCAGCAGATACTAAAATAAGCCAGAGAATAACAGGCATTTCATCAGCCAGAAGCCCTCTACTCCCATGTGCATGGCTAACTCCTTGTTGCGCAAGTCTCCACTTAATCATCTCCGTGAAGACATTCCTAACCACATAATCTAAGTAGCCTCCCAGGCAAACACCATCTCATTGTTTCGATTCTCTACATAGCACTTGGTACTGATACTGGATGGTATATGTGTTTATGGTCAGTGTCCAAAAGTTTTAAGTGGTAAGAGAAGGAGTCTTGCCTGGTCAATCGTTGTAACCCTAGCACGGTGCCTGATACACACACGTGGCACTAAGTAATTGTTAAATGACCGGACTAAAGAGAATGACATACCTTCTTTTATACACATCCTTCTCTCTGGTAGGTGTTCTCCTCTGTGAGGCTGCTTCAGTGTTCCTGTTTACCTGCGATCTTTGAAGTCCTATAAACACATGCAAAGTTGGATGTACATGTGTGTCTGCATTTTTCTAGGTATGGGAAGCCTAGCTGTCAGAGAATCAAAGGATACACATCTTTTATTACTGAATTATGTCCCCTCACTCCCAGCTCCAAACTCATATGAAGTGTGACTATATTTGGAGACCTGACACTTGAGGTAATTAAGATTAAAGAGGCCATAAAAGTGGACCCTACTCCAATAGGACTGGTATCCTTATAAAAAGGAGAAAGAAAGGATGTGTATGCACAAACACACACACACACACAAAACCCAAACAAAAACAAAGAGAGGAAGGCAGGGGGAGGTCACTCCCCTCTCCTCTGTGATATTTTGTGTCTTAGGGATCTAATACAGTATCCCTGTAAAGGTAAGAACCACAGATAAGAAACTACCATTTATTTGAGCACCTAAGTAGGCCATTCCTTGTATGCAACAATATACAAAAATCCTGCTGGGTAAATAGGATTGTTCCCATTCCACAAAATCAGTAAATGAATCTAGACCTTAACCCAGTCAATACTTCAGTTTGCCCATTAGAATAACTCAAAGAACTTGTCAAGTTACTCATACCCAGCCAGCCGGTAGAGAACCCAAATTAATGCATCCTCATGGAGCTCAGGCATCGGGCACTTCTAACAACTGGCCAGAATTAAGGACCACTGAGTGAGACAACCACAATCCCCAAATCTTGGAATACTGATTGCTGGCCTCCCCAGGTACAGCAACTGCTACTGCTTCTGACCGCCTATGCAATCCTGCTCACGGTGTGCTCAGGTGAATCTTGGTTATTCTGTTCCAGTCCACTTCCATTCACCCTGTTTCCACCACAGAGCAATGTTTGCTTGGGAATAACACCACCCCCTCTCCAGTTTTTATGGTTCAGGTGGGATCTTACCCAACTCCAGGGTTTAAATATGTGAACTGGTGCTAAGCCAATCAGCACATGCCATACCCCTGACCGCATGACCTATGCCGTCCAATCAGAGACTTCTGTGCTGGTGTGGGAATTACTGGGAAGGGATTTGTTTTCTGTCCCTGCCAGATGTGTGCACAGAAGGATCAGAGACAGAAACTGCCATAGCAGTCCTGACTTCTCAAGAGGAAAGCTTCTGGGTGAAGAGGGCCACACACATGAGGAATCAACAAAAGGAAATGCAGTCCAGGTGAAATAACTAGAAATCTGGATTAAACTTTTCTCCAGGCCAGATGTAGAGCCAGGCTCTCAAGGAGGTGAGGGAACACACAGCCTCTTCTACTTAAGGCTAGTTGGGTTTTCCAATTCCTAGTGTATGTATCATGTTAAACCACACCTTGTCTCTTGTGACCAAAAAGGCCTTCAGATGTCAGTAAGGTCCTGTGACTTTTTAACGTCCTGTGTTAGATAAAGAATTTGAATTTTATCCTGAGTTCAGCAGCTTGCCCATGTAAGGTTTTGTTTTTTTTTTTTTTTTTTTAATTTATTTACGATAGTCATACAGAGAGAGCGAGAGAGGCAGAGACACAGGCAGAGGGAGAAGCAGGCTCCATGCACCGGGAACCCGACGTGGGATTCGATCCCTGGTCTCCAGGATCGCGCCCTGGGCCAAAGGCAGGCACCAAACCGCTGCGCCACTCAGGGATCCCACCATGTAAGGTTTTAAAAGCAAATTTGGTGTTAAGGTTTCTTTCTTTTTTTTTTTTTTTTTAAATATACTGTTGCTATGCACAGTACCTTAGGGAGGCTCAAAACTGGAGTCAGGAAAACTCATTTTAGAGGCTCTTGGATTCAGCAGGTGAGAATTAAGGCAAAGGCAGTTAGGATGAGAGGTTTGCCAGTGATTTCGATCAGGAGTTGATGGACGTTTTCCATAAAAGGCCAGGTAGTAAATATTTCAAAACCTTTGTGAACCACACAGTGGCAACTACCCCATTCTGCCACTATAGTACAAAAGCAGCAATAAATAATACATCAACTGATGATCATAACTGTGTTCCACTAAAACTTTAAGAAAACAGGTGGTTATTTGTCACCCCCTGACTTAGAGAGTAAAATGGGTAAAACCTGGTAATTGACTGGATGTGAGGGAGGAGGGAAAGGAGTCAAGGTAGCTGCTAGGGGTTGTTTTTTTTTTTTTTTTTTTAATCTTTATGTTCTCTGTGCTTGGTCCCAGAATCCTAAATTCATTGAGTCACTGAATATCAGAGGAGGATAGAAACTCATTAAAATTATATAGCTCAACAGCCTCATTTTATTGGTGATAATACTGAGGGCCGGTCCCTCTGAGGTAGCAACTAGTTAGCAGTGCAAGCAGGACCAGAATTCCTATCTGATTTCAGTGGCACCTCTATGACATGATGTTCCTCTCTTCTATGCCTCTAGATAAAGATTTCTTTGAGACCATGGTGTTGCATGTAATTATTGTATACTTAAAAAATATTACTAGACATCTATGATGACTCTCTCTGTGGTCCTAGGACAGTCTGTCCCTCAGGAGTCTTAGTCTTATCTTTGTGATACATATTTCCCCCAAGCCATTTTTGTGCTTTTGATTTTTTTTAGATTTGACATTTTTTAAGTGGTTGTAAAACATACATCATACTTCTTTGCTCTAAGGATTATTCACTTCTAATCTGAACAATGTTTTATGTTAAAAGCACAGAGAATTTATTCAAGCCAAAAACTGAAGAACTGCTTATTCAGCCTCCTGACAAGAAAAGAATAAATCCCATACATGCATTATCAGAACAGAACCACAGGCAACTCCAATTGAAGACCAAAAAAATCCTACTAAAAGGCAAGCAAAATGCCTTATGACTGCTACGCAAAACTAAAAACCATACAAAGAGAAGGCGGCTAGAAAAAGTATGCCAAATACTAGCTAGCAATACCTTATCTTTTGAGGGTGGGTCTATGGATCATTTTTTTCCTATTTACTTTCCAGAGTATATATAACAAGCATGTAATCACAATTATTTTAAAAGGTTAATTTAAAAAGGTAGAGAAGTGTTGCTATGTTGCATTTTTTTTTAAATGCTTGAATTTCTAATAGTATCTTGCTCTAGGACATTAACAGAATATATTAAATTATGTAAAAATTTAAACAACCTTTAGGTTTACAACAAACTATGCTTTCAGGTCTAAATAGTTGATATAGCTTTATAACTCCAGAAATTATTTTTTCTCTTCATGCCTGGGAAATGATTTTTCCTTAAGTATTTCCAGACACCATACCCTCTTCACCATTATCTGATTTTCTAGTACAGCTCCTTTTTTTCCCCCTTATCTCCTGACAAACCCAACCATGGTCGGCCAACCGAGTATCATAAGTTCAAGTTTTTTCTGGACACATCTTTAAACAGGTTGCCTCACATTCTCATTGGGAGAAAATTCTTAGTGCTATGGTCTCACTCACCTTTGATCTGGACTCTACTGCCCTCCCTGAGAATGCAAGCCCAGATGTCAAAATGAGAGGATAGGTAGCCATGTCCTTTTGATTAGACAGCTGACTCTTCTAAAAAGACTGGCACTGGCTCGGCATTATCAAGCCCCAACCCCATTCTCCCTCCAATGATAAGGAACCAGTGCATAGACACAAAAGGAAAGAGAAGAAAAAGCTAGTCAGGATGGAAAGAGGCAGCTGTGGGTAGCCCTTGGGTATAGCTCTCCATTTTAAGTTCAAAAAGACCCAGTAAGCAGAAAGCAGATGGGAAACTCTCTAGAAGCTGTCCAACATCCGAGATGTTGTAACCTGAATGCACAGGTATTTACAGGTATAATGCCAAGTTACTAAGAGCCCAGTCAGCCCTTTCTCTTCCTCTTTCAGGCTAACACATGGCTGATGCCACCTCAATATTAACTCCTGATCCCAAATATAAAGAAACACTCTTGTCCCAAGATGTCCCATGAGCAGGACATCTCTCTTAAGGTTGAATCTGGGTTTGCATGAGCACCTCTGTCACATCTGAGTGTATGCACATACACCATAGCACCAGGATGGGAGTTAGGGAACTTGGGTTTTTCTACATCCTATTACATGTTGTTCTGAAGGCCTCATGCAATGAGTAAAATATCAATTCATTTCACAAAAAAATTTCTGAGCACATACCACGCACCATGTTTTTTGTAGTGAATGGAAGTTTCTGGTTAAATCATCTTCAGAAATGATAATGCCTAGGGGCACCTGGGTGGCTCAGTTGGTTAAGTGCCTGCCTTTGGCTCAGGCTCAGGCCATGATGTCAGGGTCCTGGGATGGAGCCCCACATCGAGCTCCCTGCTTAGTGGGGAGTCTGCTTCTCCCTGACTCTCTGCCCACCTACCCACCTCCACTTCTACACATTCTCTCAAAAACTTTAAACAAAAAAATCATAATCCTTGTAAAAATCTACATTTAGATGTTTTCTTAGAAATAATACAATGAACTATACCCAGACATTGAACCTTATTTGGAAATTAAGAAAATAAATAAATAAGGGCATAGATTCTAGAATCAGATTTTGGAATTTGAATACTGGGTCTTCTGAGTGATTAACCAGTCCAATTAAAAAAAAAAAAGACATATACTTTCTAATATAAGATAATCCCCTCCTTGGTCCTAAAAATCCAGCCAATACATCTTATAATGAAGACCATAGTTGACAGGTTCCATCTGTTGAGAACTTAAAAAAAAAAAAAAAAAAAAAACCTAAGTAGGTCACTCAAGAGCAGAGAGCCGAATATCTATAAACACTTGAATATCTAACAAGAACAGAGACCAGAATGAATTGGGGGCGGGGGGGGGGGGGGGAGGAGGAAGCAACGTGGAAGAAACATGAAAAGCAGAGTATGAACAAAATGTTAGCATTAATATCCTCAATGAAGTATGGAAAGATATTACAACCACAAAGATTAGAAGGCCATAAAAATTTCAAGAAAAAATTAAAAACGATGCTTGAGAGATAAAAATCGAAAAGTACAAACAAAAAAGAACCGATGAGAAATAGGAAACTGAAAACTAGTCCAGTAATTTTAGCATCTTAACATCTTAAAGATAGCAGATAGAGAAATAAAGAACAGAACTAGATAAAAGGAAGTAATTCAAATGAAATCCTGCCCCCCCCCCAAAAAAAGAAATTCCCTGAAATGAATGACGTGAGTTTCCACTTTGAAAGAACACTAAATACACAACAGACAATAGGCTCACAACAGGCATAGTCTCATGACATTTCTCAACATTAGGGACAAAGATTAAATAAGTTCAAGAAGAAAAATGTATATTTCATGCAAATGATCAAGAATCAGAATGGCTTCAGATTTCTCACAATAAAGACTGGAAACCAGGAGATAACTAGAAACCTCAAAATTATAAGGGAAAATAGTTTAAATTTTTAAAAATTGGGTTATTAAGTACAAGGATAGAATGTTTTCAGATATGCAAATTCTCAAAAGCATGCTTCCTATGTACCTTTTCCTCAGGAAGTAACTGGAGAATGTGTTCCATCAAAACCCAGGTGAGAACAAGGTAGGACAAAGACCTAGGGTCCTAAAAGTGGGAACTTAACACAGACATCAAAAAAGGCATCTGAAGGACTGAGGTGAAAGGCAGTCCAAACAGTGCCGAATCATGTCTAGAGACCTATTTGAAACAAGTCAGATTTGGGGGGGGGGGGGGGGGGGCAGGGCAGGGATTTCTTCAGTGAATGGAAATTGACAGATTACCTAGCACATGAATGTACTGGAAGGAGATTTAAGAGAGAAACTTCTGGTTCTAATTAGTGGTAAGTTTATAAAACACTAAGCTAACAGTAATAACTATGAAGCAATTTTTAAAGAATGATTTGTAAATTATGTTCAAATAAAATCTAAATTTTAAGTTTATAAAGTACTTGTCATATTCCCTGGCATATAGTATAAACTCAATAAATTTAGCCACTATTATGATAATTTCAACCATATGTACATACATACACAGGCTCTACTTTTTTTTTAATTTTTTTTACTAAGTAGCCTCAGGAAAGTGACTTACCCACAGCCTATTTCCTCACCTGCAAAATGGGAATAAATACTGTGTAGCAGATATTACACAGAATAAGTAAAATCCATGGTATACGGCAAGCATTTACTAAATAGTAAAGGATATTTGTCTATGCTCATATATAAAATATTTGTGTTTGGTCACCTGAAAAATGAAACCCTAATTTTAAAATATTAACAGTAAGAGGTCGATGCAGTGAAACACCGGAGCACCTGCACCCCAATGTTTATAGCAGCAATGTCCACAATAGCCAAACTGTGGAAGGAGCCTCGGTGTCCATCGAAAGATGAATGGATAAAGAAAATGTGGTCTATGTATACAATGGAATATTACTCAGCCATTAGAAACGACAAATACCCACCACTTGCTTCGACGTAGACGGAACTGGAGGGTATTATAGTGAGTGAAATAAGTCAATCAAAGAAGGACAAACATTATATGGTCTCATTCATTTGGGGAATATAAAAAATAGTGAAATGGAATGGAGGGAAAAGGAGTGAAAATATCAGTGAGGGTGTCAAGACATGAGACACACCTAACTGGGAAACAAATAAGGGGTAGTGGAAAGGGAGGTGGGCAGGGGGTTGGGGGTGACTGGGTGACAGGCACTGAGGGGGCACTTGGTGGGATGAGCACTGGGTGTGATGCTATATGTTGGTAAATTGAACTCCAATAAAAATATATATATATTTATTACTGGAGATATATATATAAAGTACTACTTTATAATATAAAGTATTACTGGGGAGATTATATATATATAATATAAACAAACCAGTAAGAGGTCAAAGATACATATTGGTTGAAAAGAAGAACTGCAGTGTTTCCGAATGTTGACTTAAAATTTTTTAAATACTAATAAAAGTGGCTGAATACTCCACATACTAGGCAGCCCTGGTGGCTCAGCGGTTTAGGGCCGCCTTCAACCCAAGGCCTGATCCTGGGGACCTAGGATCGAGTCCGACGTCAGGCTCCCTGCATGGAGCCTGTTTCTCCCTCTGCCTGTGTCTCTGCCTGTGTCTCATGAATAAATAAAATCTTAAAAAAAAAAAAAAAAAAAAAAGACTCCACATACTAACAGGAAAAAGATCAAGGACACAGTACAGGATGACTAGATAGACCAGGAAACCAAATGAAACTTAAAAAAAGTGTAGAAAACCTAGTCAGAATAAACCGAAAAAAATCAGAATAGAAGGTCATGGCAATAATCAAAAGTAGTTTGTGTGAATAACCAATCTGTAATAGTGGTAGAGGAACATAAATGTGTGACAGGTAGGAATTCTACAACTAACTTGGATCCTATCCTCATCTTGCATAGACCTCTCATTCTATTCAAAACAGACACACCTTACAAAAAAATAGGCATTTTCTATGGCTCTGACCTTGAAAATGACCATCAAGTCACAGGGACAGAACGGACTGAATGAGAGGACACCCTTCTGAAACTCAGTCATTTGTTGCCCTCACAAGACCTCCCATCATGGGCCTTATTAAACGCTGTATCTACAGAGAATGAGATTGTTCATTCTATTTACACAGTGACCAAAAAACACAAACACATTAATATTTTATCAACTAAACACCTATTGAGATTTGCTGGAAGGACAAGTTATACCAGCTATAATGAGTTATTTAATACAAAGCCCAGAAGGAAATATGAACTTCCCCTGGGGTGGTCTAGAAGCTGACTTTTTTTTTTTTTTTTTTAGCGGCAACATAAGGGCACTGAAGTCAACTGAACTTGGGTTTGAATGCTTTATCATTTACCAGCTGGTGACCCTGAGGAAATTATTTAAGCTCTCTGGGCCTCAATTTTTTCATGTAGGAAATGGAGAGAATATTAAGAACCATCTCATGGGATTGGGAACAGGTAAGATATTCAGAAGTCATTGGCTATCAAAAACCAATATAGCTGTACCAGGGTATATCGGTTGAAGAGCAACCCTGGCTGCTAGTATCATTGAGTGCCTAAATAAATGCTAGTTACTGTTATCCCTAGTTTGTTCCTTCTTTTGTCTATGGGGACTATGAAGGATTTTCATATTCGGAAAAAATATATCTATGTTTAAATATTACTTTAATATAGCTATTTAGAAGATAGTTATGGCAAATCAACAAAATAATGGGAGAGGGGGAAAAAAAAGGAACTTCTCACTACTTGACCTAAGGATTGGGTGCCTCTAGAGAACTAAAGGACCTCTGGCCCCACTCTGACTGCTGTCATCTATAATTTCAGAAAAATTCTTGATCCCTTGTAGAACATCCCACTTGCAAATCCCTTCACAGTAGGCATTGTGCCATCCCTTCAATCATGGCAGCAGATAATAGAAGCCATAAAAAGACTCAAGACACCAAGTTCTAAATCTAAGCTTTGCCACCAATATGTTATGTGACCTTGGGTGAGGGAACTTTCACATCCTTATTTATGAAACGGGAACAAGAGCATCTGTCCCAGCTGCCAATGGATCATCTGTGGTTCAGATGAGAAACTGTACTTTGGAAAGCACAGAGTGCTGTGTAAAGCCAAGGCGGTATGATTTCACTGATGATGGCCTTGGGGTGAGCCCTAGCAAACACGCCGGTGCCAAAAGCTACCAGCTATTGAGTTTCAATTAAGAAACTCTGGCCAGGCAAAGCAGGTCAAAGGGAGGCAGGAATTTCATGGGGGTGTACAGAGGCACTTAGCAAGCAACAGTCCAAGAATCAGCCGGAAAAAAAAAAAAAAATCACTCTCCATTACCATAAGAATCCGGGACAACGGCATTAGCAGCCTAGCCTGGAAACCTAAATCTTCAAGTTTTAAAAGCAGGAAAGGAGCAAGATACAGGAGGAAATAGGGAGCATGTTCTTTTCTTGGCAAATTGTGATACTGGCCAAGTTTACTCTCTGTACCCAAAAGTAAAAACTTTTCCTTTGGGACATTAACCCTACTGTTTACCTGAAAGCCCAAACCCAAGTTGTAGGATCAGAGTGCCCTTGGGGCACCTACTGGCTGGCCTGTGCACCCAACACCTGGTTCCACAGACAAGCACTCACCAAGGACTAACCTCTCTGGAAAAGGACTACTGAAAATGATACCTTCCTCCAACATTTGTGAGTTCAAAGTCCTATTCCATACATATCTGACCTGGAGTTATTACAAAATAAACTAATTCACAAGAAAAACAGCAATGACCTGTATGTTCTTAAAGGTCATCTTTCCGTAGCCTCATTTTTAAAGAGAATTCAAAGGATGGTAGTATCTTAATGCAGTATTCCTGAACGTTTCTTAACTAGGAAAATGGACAGACATCTTCTGTTTTTAACAAATTCCGGCTCTACCACTTTCCAGCTGAGTGACTACGGGCAAGTTACTTAACCTTTCTGTGCCCCTTTCATTATTTACAAACAGGGATGATACTACTACTTACCATATAGGACTGATGTGAAGGTGAATGACTTATTATAGGAGAAGCAATTAAGACCATGCCTATCACATAGTACAGGTATTAGTGTATCTTGATAGTTTAGTACTTTAGTATTTTAGTTATGACACTCATTTGACCAGGCACCATCCACCCCTTCCAGAAAAAAAACAAAAAAAAACAAAAAAACATACTTTTTCCAAGAGGTAATCCATCTAAACTCTTGATGGTCCTTGTTCTACCAATATTCCCTTCTTTGTATCTTCAAACTCTCTCCCCACTGGTCAGTTCACACACATCATCTACAAACTCAAATATTTCTAGCTTTAAAGAAAAGGGAAAGGGACAGGGAAAGGGACAGGGAAAGGGACAGGGAAAGGGACAGGGAAAGGGACAGGGAAAGGGAAGAAAAGAAAGAGAAAAGCTTCTTTTGAACTTGCTTCCCGGCTAGGTAAGGGCCTCCACCTCTCTCCTTAGGTCTTCTCGCCATGTTTAAAGCTCCTTTAATTTCAATCACTCTCTTGCTATAACTACTTCTCCCTCATTCTTCAATACTTTTGCATCAAGAGTGGTGTCCTCATCACCCACTTAAACCTTGAATTATAATATGCATTTGCTTCCCCATTTCATTAGAATATATTTTATTACTTGCCAAACCTTGTGGACACTTCCCAGCGCACACCTCGCTGGCAGGTGTTGACCATCAGTGATGCCGGCACACTCCATCCTGACATGTTTCCTGCTACCACTTGTTGCTTCTTCCCATCTCCCTCAGCTTCCTCATCCTACCCCTTCAGCACTGCAATTGCCTGGTAGACACACAGTTCTCATATGGGAAGATCTCCATCTCACACCCACCTATCCTCTTGCTGTAGACATGTGCACAGAAGGATGGGAGAAGGACACCAAATGAACCCGTGGGAGACAGGCACTGGAGGGGGGAGAAGAGCCTAAGCAAAGCTGTGGGGAGTGGGATCCCAAGGTACACAGAGAGCCAGCAGACAGCTGATCTCTGGGCTCCACAGACTATCAGGGCAGATCCTAAACGAAGAGGGAGGGAAATGTTCTGGAGCAGGAAGGCCATAGCCTGGGAAGGACTCTGGAAGGAGTTTGGGCTTTATTTTTTTGGCAGTGGAGAGTCAGGAGCAATTATGTCTGCCACACCCTATAAGAAAACAATCCCAAATCCTACCATCCTCTCCCCCTATGAAAGATTTCTCACATCTCTTCCTTTCCTTTTCTCTTATTACTTTAGCTTGTGTTTACAATTTCTCCAGGTTATGACCAAGCTTTCTGTAGCAGTTCATTCATGCTTTTCTTTAAAACTATGCTGACTTCTCCTGGGGAGCCCAGGGAAGTGGGTGGGCCATTGCTGCTGGTGTGGTAGCTTCCCTGATTAAGAGAGCACAGCCCCCACACACAGCCTGCCCTACCCACATGCCCTGTCCATGTCTGCACCTTTTCTACTGGGATACACTCACAATACGGATCTTGAATCTCTGACATGATTGTAAGTCTCACGATGGGAAGGTTTACAGCCTTAGATTCTTTTATATTGCCCTGCACCATTCAGAGTGCTGAGCCTATCACGAGTGCACAGTGAATCCTTCCTGTCCAAATCAAGTAGAAATTTACACTAATTGTGAACCTGGAAGGCAGCATGGGAAAACAAACAAACCTGAAGACCTGGGGCTCTTTAAAAGGAAAGTAGTAAAACTGTACAGAGCTGTATCAGATAAACACCTTATTTCTGATTCAATCCAAATACCTGAGTTTTTCCTACTGCAGAGCCCAATAAGCAATGATTTGTTTTACTATAATGTTGTTTTTCTTAAGTTACTAACATTTCCATGACAGAGCTAGTAAACTAGAACCAAACAACTGAACTAGAACAAAACCAGAAAGCGACACAGTACAGCAAGAAAGGACTCTGGAATATGGCACATTTGGCAATGAGCTGTGTGGCCTGAGGGAAATAGCCTATCTTCCCTGGACCTAAATTTCCTCAATTACCAGATGGGAAAACCACCCAACCCACTGCATTTTGAAAACTAAGGTTTAGAATGGACACCAGGAACCTGGCTCAGAGTAGACACAAAACATTAGTTATCTTGTTTCCTCAATAATTGTATGCCTGCAATGTGTCAGACACAGCTGTAGGTACTGAAGTTGTACAAGTCAAATGCATATTCTCATAGGGCCCATATTACTCATCCCTCACCTCTGTGAAAACAGAATGAAAGCCCCAGTCTTTTTCCCAGCGAAAAATGCCTGTAATGTCCGTACACAAATTGTATATACAGTGGTAAAGGGGTTAACAATCTAATATCCTAAGAGGAGATCAAGAACACTGCCCCTATATCAGGGTCTCTCAAATGTATTTAGTAAGAATGACTCAGGACCCAGGCCCCACTTCTGATTTACAAAAACAACAACAACAATACATCCAAGGTAGGGAATTAGGAATGTGGGTGTTATTAAGTGTCCCAGGAGAGAATTTTGTCATTAAGAAAAGACCTAAAAAGAGGTCAGGATCCAGCATACCTCTTTTCCCCAGCGTACCCAGCCATATTAGGACTATTAAACTCAACTATTAAGAAGTGCTTAATATTTGTGAATATAAAATGAAAAATATTTTAATTCTAAGCTACAGAAATGCTATACCCACACAAACTTCCTCAAATGACTGCAACACAAACTGTCAATCCCAGTTTATCCACACAGAAGTATTTATTAAGGACCCCCAACATAAAAAAAAAAGATAAGTTTTATCAGAAAATAGAAAAAAGAAAGCAAGAGCTCGGACATCACAAGGCCCTGACACACATCTACTGACTCAACCAAGGTGGAGAGATGGGATGCTCCACCTCCACTGCTTGGTGACTGGTTGCTCTCTCCTACACCTGCAAATCACCGGTCACCAAGGTGGCAATTGCAAACCTAAGACAAAAATCAAGGGCAAGGTACATCTACTGAAGTCTGGTTAATAACATTTTCACCTCCATGTAATGCACAGGCATTCAGGATTTCTGTAGCAATCCCAGATTCAAGTGGTCTATGTCACAGTTACATGGACCAGTGGAAAAATCCTGGAAATCCTAGTTTATTACTATCCAAATTATACCTCTAAGACTGTGCTTGGAAACAATTCTGCCATCAGGTCTTATATCAAGTTTGAGGCCAGGTAAAAAGTGGTCTTTGCAAGTGAAACAAGCACTGCTCCCACTATATAAAGGAACAACTGATGAAAGACTCGACTCTAGATCAGAATGGCACACAGCTGCAAAACAAGCCCCTGGTCCCTGCCATCCTCAAAATTTAAATCACACTAGATACAGTCAACTAAGCTTTTCTTAGGCTTCACAAAAACGGAATTCATGACTCCCCTTGGCAATTAAGGCCCACTCCTTTCAGGGACAAGTAAGTTTGTTCCCCACTCAGGGTAAGCAACTCTTCTGTGGATTCAAACATGGTCTTCCCTTTCCTGTCCTCCTGCTCTTGCCTATCATTCTCCCAGGTAAGCCTTTCCTCATTTGGGGCTTCTTTCCTTATTTGACAACGATTCAGTATCTAGAGCTTGATAAAAGGCCCTTTTAGAGTAAGTAACACAAGAATTTAACAGCTTTCTTTTGGATGCAAAAACAGTGGCATTTCTAGGCTAGATCCATGTTTGAGAGCTGGACTAACATCTAGACCAAGGATGTATAGTTGCCATGGCCATGCTACACTCTTGTCTAATGTAGCACAAAGAGCCCACCTCTGAAAATCTACTCCTCCTAATCCCATCTGCCTAAACTCTACTCTGTAATGTAATTCCCTTGTTTCTGTAAGATGGTCGTTACCAATGATTTGTCAATGCAGAGAAAATCCAAACTGAGGAAAATCTGGCACAGTATCACACATGAGGCACAGTAACTCTAAAAATGTTTGGCAGTTCCTTATAAAGTTAAAACACTTTTACTACAGGACTCAAAAACCTCACTCCTACCTATTTATACAAGAGAAACTTATGTTCACACAAAAGCTATTTATAGTAGTTATTCACGTTTACCAAAAACTGGAAACAACCCAATTGTACTTCATTCGGTGAATGGATAGACTGTGGTATGTCCATTCAGGGAATTAGAACTCAGTAACAAAAGGACTGAGTGGATACATACAATAACATGGGTGAAGCTCAAGTGCATTAAGATAAATGAAAGAAGCCATTCTAGAAGACAACATAGTATATCACATGCCATTCTGAAAAGGCAAGACTCAGCAGTATTTGTCAGGAGCTGTGGGTGAAGGGTAACCACAAAGAGGCACAAGGAAACATTTTGGGGTGTAGGAATTAAATTTGATTGTAGTGGTTATAAGACTGAATACATTATATTTGTCAAAACTTAAAGAACTACAAAAGGTGCATTTTATGGTATGTAAGTGATACTTATATAACTCAAATTTTAAATTTCTTAACCTGCTAATATAGAACAAAGAATATTTGAAATGGGGACTCAAGTTTCAAAATCATGAATAGTTTAGATATTTCATCTCAGGAGATAAGGAGAAATTTATTTAAGCAAATTTAGATTATGATTGTAAATGTGTTATTAGACAAAAATAATCCAATTTTTTGTTATGTACCTTCTAAAAGATTTATATAAGCAGGACAAAACATTTTTCATTTCACCTTTGACTCTTTATGGCCTATTTATATAGACCTTCCCCTCCCTAAAAAAAAATATATTAGGGCATCAATTTTTGCCAAAGACTTCTTGATCCTTAAATGATCCTAATATTCTTCTTTGGTGCCTATCAAGTCACCATTAGGTTGATTATGGTCTTCTGTAATGCATCTGGTGTAACTCAGGCAGATCTGCTCTGGAAAACTAATGGAATCATACAGCTGTGACCCAATGTCAATTTCAGAGTGCTTGACATTTTTCTTCTTTCACAAGATCTGAAACTTTGCTTTGCAACAATTTACATATTGTATGGCTGGAGGATCCTGAGACCATTAGAGAGCCACACCAACAAAACAGCAGGTGTTAAGTGGCAAGTAGGTTTTGGGGTTGGGGGGGATCATATAAGTGATGACCCTTTAGTGAATATAGTCTTGTTATAGCTTTTACTTCCCTCTGTTGCCTAATTATGATAGGGAATCAGATATTCAACTAATACATTAAAATTGAAGATGCTTCATTTTATCAATTACATTTGGTTGGTCTTATGCCAACGCTGAGAACCTAGATTCCTTCACTGAGTACCTATTATACCAGACACTATATCACAAAGCCATAAAAATAGCTTAGATGCTTTCTTAAGTGTGGCAGGAAGGAGACATCATTGCCATCACGTTGTCTAACATTTACTGAGTATTTATTGAGCAACTACCAGAATGGGTCCTAAGAACTTTACTGATACTAATCTAATGCTCTCAATATGCCTATGAGGTCATTCCTATTAATATTCTCATTTGCTAAATTAGTAAAGAAGTCTCAGAGCTATTCAGTGAATTACCCAGGCCCACATAGCAGGTCCTCGGCAGAGCTGGGGTTCACACCCAGTCTAGCTGCAGAGCTCATACATTTAAATACAGCTAGAGCCCCCACGGTGAGACACAAGCAGGACTGACCCCATTCCGGTCCCCGCTCTCCAGATTAGCTATAGCCAAGGCTTCATACTCTAGGATCATCCATAAGCAAATGTCAAATCACTGAAGACTTGGGATTTCCTAAAGAGTAGCACCAAACACAGCACCAAGGGCAGCTGAGGAGCAAAGAACTGAACTTGGCAGCTGGCTCCTCCCAACCTCAGTGCCCTTGGAAAAAAGTCTGAAGTCAGGGAGGTGGCCGCCCCTGTCACCCAACAGCTGCCACCCCTTTGTGCTCTTCACTCGGGGAGGCAAGCTGTGCAAGCAGCTTCTTGCACCCACACTTTAGAAAAACCAGACTAAATATAGCCAAGTTTGCTCTCATGAGCCAGCTCAGAGCTGGGAGCTGCTACATTCCACTTCAGAAAATTGGGGAGAAATCAGCTTGATTTACAAGAGAGCAGCTTTCCTTGCTTGCTCCTGTGGTTTCAAAAGTACCATATGCAAGATCTAACTGGACTGTGGGGAGTGCTGGAGGTTTGGCCAAGCAGATAATAGAGCCCACAGGAAGAGGACTGTACCAGACATGGCTTAGTAGCATCCTCATTCACTTTCCTGCCCAAAAAGGGCTGAACAACCACAACACCAGGACTTTGGGGGGGGGGGGGGAGAATCCATTTGGTAGAAATACTCTACCAACACCACTGTTTTACGCCCTTTCTCCCATCCCCCCACCCCATCAATATCCTGGTCCAAAACTCACTTGAACACTACCCCCTTGGTTAGGCTATCCCATCCAGCTCAGAACTAAATGCTCCATTTGTTCTCATACCTCCTACGTTTTGCTGCTTGTACTTAGCACTTAGATCATTCCACCTATCTGCATCTTGGTCTTCTTCGGCAAAGTAATGATGAGGAGATACAGAATGGGCTAAGCTCCCTTCTTTATTAGACTCCTCCCCTCCCCAAATCTAGGAGACTTCACAGGCTGTGTTCTTTTGGCTATGAACAGAAGATGCAAAACCTTTATGAATATCAGTGAAAAGAGTTTTCAATTCCCTACCCGTCTCCTAATTAAATGCACAACATGTGACACTCCTGGAGTTCAAGTACCAGCTTCACATCCCGGGATACCCCTCCTGTAGCAGGTCACCACAGCATCCACTGTGACTCAGCAGAGCAAAACACATTTACGGCAGCAAAGTTCTATGCAATCTCCCCTAATGAGCACCAGCCCTAGTTTCTTCTGCTTAAGACTACACTAAGAAAGAAAGGGCTGGGCCAGGCAATGCAAGAGTAGGGTTAAACTGAGGGACGCCTGGGGGGCTCAGCGGATGAGTCTGCCTTCAGCTCAGGGTGTGATCCCCTGTGAGGAGCCTGTTTCTCTTCCCTCTGCCTATGACTCTGCCTCTCTGTGTCTCTCTCATGATTTTTTTTTTTTTTTTTTTAAAGAGTAGGACTAAACTGAAGCCGTGTCTGAACTGGTTGAGAGGTCCTCAAGAAGTGGCAGGAACCACTGTCCCAGCAAGCATGGAGGCAGGGTATGAACCTGCTTCTTCCACTGGACAGGAATTTTTGATGATGGGCTTCTATTCACGCTCAGATCTTAAAAGGATTCATAGAAGCTGCTGGTACAGGAAAGTTAGATCTTATGCACTAGAGAACAAAATTAAATTTAGGTTAAAAAAAAAAAAAGACCCCTTGGTGATAAGTGGAAGAGAATCAGGCAGGAGTTAGTTGAATAACAACATCATGATGCAGATTAGAAATGGTTAGGGAAACCGGTCTAAACTTCCATTGCTTCTACGGCTCCTACTCTGTATGTGAACACAGGTGGGAAATCAGAAGCATCCATAATCTACCTGTTAATTGTCCTCCTGTCATTCATTCAACAATGAACAAATTCATTCAACAAGCTTCATGAAGGGTCTACCATGGGCATAGCCTAAGACACAGTGCCTACCCACACACAGCAGCACCAAGTAGAAGACGGGATTACAAAGGAGGGTCTCAAGAAGGAAATGCAGTTAGAAACATGTCGGTGGGCGAGCACCAGGAGCTATCTCCCTCCTTCCTTCTGGTTCATATAAGGGGAAATCCATGAGGACACTTCCAGTCTCTCTTTACTTTCTCCTGGGTTCTTTCCAAAAGAGGAAATAACTACTGAGATGCAAGTCTATAAAAGGGAACAAAGGACACGTGGCTTGGGCCTCTATCCTCCCCTTGAGTCCCACTTGCTGCTGCGGGAACCTATACTCCATGGCTCCCCAGGCTGATACAGGGGGAGGCACTCCTAGGAGGGGTATGTTCTCTGCTCAGATGCAATATTAGCGAGTCTGCTTTATCATCCAACTCAAAACCAAAACCAAAACCCAAAACCCATGGAATCTTGTTATAAAGAGGGCACTTCAGTCTTCCATGAGTCCCTGTGATTCAGTTCTGAATTCAAGTGGAATAGAGAGCCTTCATTTATGACTGCTTCTGCTATACGTGTTTGACTAGCTCATTTGCCCTTTCCCCCAGCTGCTATTATGTATCCTTACAATATCTTCCTGATGGGCATTTTGCTCTTTTATAGGAGGAAAACTATAAAACCTGAGTGTTGAATGACTTTGAGGCCATTTGATAGTCAATTTCTTCATTTAGGACAGAAAACTCAGATTCCCTAACGCAGATGTCATTTAGAGCATACAGCCTTCCATTTGAAATCTTTGGGGAGGGGTAGTGCTGAATATTGGAAATCATTTTTCTGCCACATAAGAGAGACTAGTCCATTAGATCTGAAATAGAAACACTACACGTGAAGTTTATCCTCCCCACTTTCCTTATGTAGTGCTGAGGTTAAAGCAAGGAGGAAAGAAAATGGGAATAAGGAGTAGGAATACTGTTCTCTTGTTTCGGGGCATTTTTACCCCATTTGTGAAACTGTCGCAGTCCTTTAAGTGCCAACCACCAATCTTGGAATACAAAGATGAATACAACACTGTCCCTGAGGACTCTACTTTTTTCCTTTCCCTGTATAATAATGCAACCTATGTCTGTTAAACATCACCTCATGGACACAATCATCTACACAGTCCATCCATGGGGAATGGATTACTTTGTGGTTTCTGCATGCTACCTACTCTCTGGTGGCCCTAATTTTTCCAGCTATTCGGGGTAACTTTCTAAAATACATTTTTTTTTTTTGAAGAAAGACAATGGATGTAAACATAATCCCAACCTGAATGCAGACCATGTGCTCTATGGCTGGAAAGCACAATTCTAAGCTGCCCAGCTGCCCATAAACAGGAGGCATGGGTCTCCACCAGGCTAAGGAATAGAAACAAGATACTGTAATTAAATTCAAAGAAAACAGAACCCATGGTAGCCAAAAACAAAGGGCAACTCTTTGTCATTTTAAACTCAAGGCTACAGGTTCAGCAAAATGAAAGAGCTCCCTCCCTATTTAACACCTTTAATACTTTTAACACTATACACTTAACACAAGGTCAAGCTTAAACAGGTTACACAAGATAAAAAAAAACCTTCTAATTTGCTACTAATTAGGCTTGTATGAGTAAGTGAAAATGCAAGATATGAAACATGCCAAAAAGGTTTTTTTTTGTTTGTTTGTTTGTTTTAAAGAAGGATGGGAGCACAACACTTTTACTGAGGATCTATGTTCTAAGCACCCTCCCGTAAGCCCTCTCCTTTATTAAATCGTCCCAACTCTCCTGGGAAGTAAATAGTGTGACTTTTTCCCAGATACAGAAACTAAAGTTCAGATGTTAAGTACCTATTTCCTATCCAGGTCCTCTGGCAAAATTCCTTCTCTGAATCAGTGTTTCTCAAGGAACTAAGGGACACAAGCTGTTACTTGGTTTTGGGTTGTGAACTTTGTATGGGATGGCCATGCGCTGAGGGACACACAGCTGAGGGACCCATGGACAAAAAATACCAATAGTAGCCCCAATATATCCCAATAATGCACTAGGAGGACTGTTACCCTCCAATAAGAACCACTTTTCTAAAGGATTCTTCAAGTATCAGGACAAAAGACTAAAGAGAGGCGCTCCCTTTAAAAATCTCCCCTATCTTCGGGGTGCCTGGTTGCCTCAGTGATTGAGGGTCTGCCTTTGGCTCAGGTAGTGATCCCAGGTTCTGTGATGGAGCGGGAGCCTGCTTCTCCCTGTGTCTCTGCCTCTGTGTCTGTCATGAATGAATAAATAGTCTTAAAAAAAAAAAAATCTCCCCTACCTTCAAATCTCTCAGAAGTCTTGTTGCATTTAGGCTCCTAAGAAAGCCCTATGCACACTTATGGAGTCAGTTACAAAAGTGGTCATGAATTTATTTCCCATACATTCCATAATCATTCACTGAGTACCTACCTACGATGGGTCAGGTACTGCAATATTGGCTGGGACAGCAAAGCATACAACATCCCAGCCTTTGAAAGGGTTACAGTCTTACAGTCAGTCTATTGAGAAATTAAGTATGGAAATGTTAAAATAGGTGTAAGCACAGGTAATAGGGAAGCATAGTGCAGAAGGCACCTCCCACAGACTGGGGCATAGAGCTGGGAAGGCAGAGGGTAAGAAGGGTTGAGACAGGTTCCCAGAAGTGGTGAAGTTTTTCCTGAGCTGTTTGAAAGATCAGGTGGGAGTAGCCAAGAAGGGCCCAGTCTAAGCTGAGCAAACTGTCTTTGCAAAAACAGAAAACTAGGAATCCTCTTTGCAGTCAAAGTATAAAGGACTTGCTTTATTCAAGTTGAGACCTCATTGTGATTCAAACTCAGGATCTCCTGCCTATGAGACAAGCACTTGAACCAATAAATCTCTAGAAAATAAAATAAGCCTCTGCAGTCCATGTGTACTTCATTTCAAAGCTCTTGTTTTTGCAAGGTCTGCCGTTGCTGGTATAATAACCCATCAGACAAGAAATATGACTAATTTTATACTTCTTACACCGAACAGGAAATTGTTTTCAAATGCACGGAGGGCTGGCAACCAGTGGGAGTGTCCCTCACTTGGGAACACAAAAAAGTGAAAAGAGGATAGTCAAGGTCACGTGAAGGGTGAGGCAGAAGGGGTGCCAGCAGGTCAACCTAACCTTGGCCCAAAGCTCAAGATGAGCTTTAGCTTTTTTATCTTTTCTCACTCATCTGAAGTCTTATTTCACTTACCATCAACTGTAACAATGCAGAAAGCCAGATTCTCACCTTATTAGTACATTTGCACTGTTGAGAAAACTTACAAACCTCTTTGGCTGTTTTTTTTTTTCCAGAGCCATGTATGTTAGGATATGTAATATAGAAACCAGGGATGTGAATACTATAAATATAAATAAGCTCAGAACCTCAGTCCAACGACTATAGTTTTTTGAGGTAAGGTACTGAGCAGAAGAACTAGGTTGTTGCTACTTCAGGTGGTTAAGTAATTATAATGAGAGCAGGAGTAAGGGTAGTTTGATTGCTCTCTTCTGGGGCAGGGAGGGAAGACGGAAGCAAGCCCTGTGATTCCCTATAGACTACAAGGAACAGGCTCATTTCCCCTTGTCAAGGAGCCAGATGCAGCTGGTCCGCATGCCCTCTCCTTCCTATCCCAGTGCCCCTTACCTGAGCCACACTCAGGAGACGTAACTCTGTAACTGTAGGCTCTCCTTCAGTCACACAATTATTTTATCATTCAGGCACAATTTTACCTCTAATGTGACATCACAAACACATCTGGTCCACATATTCTTCCCCATGAACTGCCCTCCACAAAAAAAAAAAAAAAAAAAAAAAGTCTGTGCTGTGTCCCAAGGGAAGAGAATCTAAAATGAAAACTGGGGAATCCCTCACCAACCTCCTGCCCCTGCTTTCAACCGGGAGATTCGGAGGAGACAGTTATTGTAGAGCCAAAACCGCAAAGCCAAAGGCCAAAATTAAACTAGAAAAGAGAGGAAGGTGGTCTTCAGAGAAAAGGATTCACCCAAACGGAATAGGCTGGTTGTTCTTTTTTTTTTTTTTTATTCCTGGCTGATTTCCATTTCTTTTCTGCAAAGTTTGCTAACCTCGAGATGGTCGTATTAACAGAGGCAGGTGTAGGAACACCTCCAACGCCCCTGAGTACATCGCTGTGCTGCCGCCGCTGCCGGGGGTGTGCAGGATGGGGGCCCGGGACCCGGTCGAGGACCGTGCTTCCCGATGACGCACCTGGCCGGGGTCCCCTCCCACGTGTCGGGGGTGCAAAACGAGAATCCCCCGTCCGGCGGCCACCCAGCCGACCGCGGTGCGAGGCACGGCGAAAGGGGAGGCTCGGGGCTTCGACCTCCTGCCGGTCTCCCCGGCTCTCCTCCCGCTCCCAGCGCACCGTGCCGCCTTCGGGGTACTCTTCGCCTCCAACCCCAAAGTCCTGCGCACCTCCGTGTCTTTCCAAAGCAACTGAAGGAAGCGCCTACTGGCCTTCCGCGGCTCAGGTGAGTGCCAAGAGGTGTAGGAGGAAAGGGCCCGCTCGCCACCACCCTCTCCCCTCTCTCCTCCCCACGTTCCCCAAGATTCATCAGGGACGTGTGTATTGGGGTGCGCGGGTTGGGAGAGGGAGCTTAAAACGCCCAAGCGTCCCTTACCTTCCACAGCCATTCTCTCAGAGCTTCCCTAACGCATGCATAATTTTCTCGGCCGAGATACTCCTCCTGCCCCGCGCTCCCCCCTCCTCGCGCTCTCGCCTAAATATTCTGCGCTCATCTGCTCTAGGACCAACCTGCCGCGGTCACGCAAAGCGAGGCTGCCGGCTCCGGCTTCGCGCAGGGCGGCCTGGGAAATGTAGTTCCATCTCGTGCCTCTAACCCGGGGGGCCGCCCCGAATCCTCGGCAGGGGACCGCCCCGTCCGCACTGTCGGGCCGCAGCTCCCGCCGCAGGCGGCCCAGGCGGAACGACCCTTCCCGGAGTTGTCCCGTGGGCAGAACCAGCGACCTCCCCCATCCCCAGACGAGGAAGGGACTACAGTTCCCAAGATGCCCTGCGCTGGGCTTCGTTCGGCGCTGACTATAGAGACCCGAGATTGAGTTCTCCGCTGACATTTGGAAGCGGGTGAGCACCTGGCGGGGGTCGTGCGGAGGGATGGAGGCGGCGAGGTCTGTGCTGGGGTCTCCTGGGCTTGTTGGACCGCATAGCGAGGAGAGTAGAGCCCCCGGCGGGCTGGGCCAGAGAGCCGCTGCACGGGGTGCGGCTGAAAGTTGTTGCTGTGCGCCCCGGGCTCCGCGGGGTTCTGGAGAATCCCGCCAGGTGGTAGAGCAGTTGTCCGAGCCTCCAGGTGCTAGAGGTGGATAAATTTAACACGGGGTGGGGGGTGGCTTAAAAACTCCAAACAGGCGTCATCCTCAAGGCTTTATGATTCCTCAAATCCAGGAACCAGGATCCCCACCTGAGGATGTTAGAGGATGTTAGGCTGCCTTGCTTCCCAGCTGGGAGACTTTCAGCTTCTTGGCCTGGAAGCCCATTGGCGGTCTGTGATGGGGCCCAGCGGTTAACAACCGCGCCCAAGAATTAGCGTTCTTTCGACTTCTGACCCTGTGTCCTAACCCCCGGTGTTGGTGCTGTAAGCAGACAGGAGAAAGAATCACGTGGAGGGCAATAGGGTTCCAGAGCTGGCAAATACTGATAAAAATGAAGTTCCCAAACCTTTTGTTTTCTTGCATGTGGAAACGCAGATGCAGTTATGACTGGTAGCGGTAAGTGAATGGTTTTGGGAAAATAATAACTCAGGACTGTAGTAAGTTTTTTAAAGGCCTTGAGGAGCTTGGAAATTTGAATGATGCCACTTCCACCCAGCGCCCAGCTCTTTTACCCATATATATATATATATATACATACATATATATATATATATATATATGTATATATATAATTTCTAAAAACTACTCTGGAAAATAATTCTAAGAAAGCACAAATATTTGATTCTTCCCATAAAGATGACTCTTTAGATTTCCTTTGTCTTGGTCATTTCTTTTTTTTTAACTTTCTGAGTGTGTACCCGTACACCTGTTTTTCTGGTCACTGAGAATATGTGCCTTGTCCTACTATTGAGTAATATGGCTGTCTATTTTAAAAAAATACTTGTATGTCACTCTTAAATGCCATTGGTGATACTTTAACTCTGTCCATAGAGCTGTGTGCAAATCAAACCCAAGGCTTCCATCCTTGGTATGGTAGCCAGAGACCTGTTCAGTGAGACACAATGGGTATTTGCCACGGGTAAAATAATTTTCCAGCCTAATTTGTAACCAAGCATTTCAAAATCTGGAAGGAACTGAAATCCAAGTGCTTTCTCTCCCCTCTCGTTAAGTCTTTCCTTAGAACGTTTGTAGAAGAAAGCCATGGGACAGGCAGCATCAACGGCTCCCAAGCTTGTCTGTGCACCAGCCTTCTACTGACACACAATCTTAAGCCTTGCGTTAATCTCACGGAATCTGGATTTCTGAGCATTTGAATAGGGACACTTAAGTTTTAAAAACCCACAGGTGATTCTCATGTGCAGTGAAGATGAAATGACCTATTTACCAGTCACTCTTTGATTATGCCTTCTCCTTGCTGCAGTAAAGCAACAGTTGATCTACTGTCGTTCGAACAATAGTAATATATTACCATTGTAATATATGGCAGGCTGAACTTCTAGAAATGACCCTCAAGATTCTATACTAGAATCCCCTGAACCTATGACCCCTAAACTCATTACAAATGAGTCATTCCTCCTGTGATTGTATTATGTTAAAAGGCACAGCTGACCATAAAAGTGGAAGACTATCCAGGTGGACCTAATATCTGTCAAAGAATTTTCTACTACTGGTAGCCAAAGGGGAGAGCAGAAGGAGAACTCAGAGAGTCCAGGCATGAAGAGGACTCAACACATATGTTACTTCTTTGAAGAGACAGGCATGTAAGTAGGGATACAGGTGGCCCCTGGCAGACAGCCAGCAAGCGGAAGGGGGCCTCAGTCCTATAGCTATAAGGAACAGGATTCTACTAACAACTTGAATGAGGCTGGAAATGGATTCTTCCCCAGAGACTTCAGATAAGCATTCAGCCCACATGACACCTGATTGAGGTCTTGGAAAACCTGAACAGAGAATACAAGTGAGCCCACACATCCCTCTGAGCTACAGAACTGTAAGCTGGTAAATCAGTATTGTTTTAAGCTACTAAGTTTGATTATTTTCTATTTGTTAATTTATTTAGTGTGTGATGCAGCAATAGAAACTAACACAGGATACATCCTGTATACAACAAACAGCAATTCTGGACCTATTTTTGTGGATGGGGTCAGTTAAAAAATAATGATTTTAATGCCAACAAAGTAAATCAGAATTTCTGGAGGTAGGAGGACTCCCACCCCTAGAATTTTATTTTTTCAAGTTTTTCAAGTACTTCAAGAGATTTTAATCTGAAGCTTCTATTGAGCAATCTTACTAAAGGGTTAGAGACGAAAATGCCTGGGTGAGAAGAGATATTTGGCATTCCCCTCTGTTACTGAGTCTTGTCATGGCCTTGCAACCTATCCCTTGAATGTGGGCTTCCTCTCCACTCCCTCTGCTACCCTGCTAGAGGATTCAGACCTGGGTTTCACTTAAGTAATGTGAATGATTCCACTGGCTCTGTGAGGACAGGGGTAGACTCTGGTTTTGCTCGCCTTCGATGTTTAGGCCACTAGTACTATTTATTTGCCTTGTAATAACTACATAATACATATATCATGTGTCTATAAATGATGACTAATTGAAAGAGTACGTGAATAAACTACCCGGTCATGATTAGATCTACATTCTGCCCAATGAAACTTCAAGTTAATATTTTGTTTTTGTGTTAGTGTTCCATACCAGCAGAAGTAGATATTTCTACACCTGGAATGAATTCAAAAATAACTTAGAGACAAGTGAATCTGAGCCTTCTCATTTCACAATTAGGGCAGAGAAAATCATGCCCAGGTAGCACCATGGCAGGACAATGTCTAGAATCCAGGTCTGGGCCAAGGCTTTTTTTTATTTTTATTTTTTATTTAATTTTTTTTTTTTTTTTTTTTTTTAGGGAAGTGATGGAGGGTGGGATGAGAAGGTTTCTATTGCTTGGTGGCTTTAAGTGGAAAAGGCTGGGGCAGCTATCCTTCTTCAGGTTCATGGATAGGTTGGGGTAGCTCTACCTTAAGGTCAGGGGCAGTGGCTACTCAAGGGACAGCCATTCTCATAGTAATGGCAAAAGAATAAGTGGGCAAAAGGAAGCATGCAAGCCTTTTTTTTTAAAGATTTATTTTAGAGAGACAGCACTTGCTTGGGAGGGGCAGAGAAAGAGAGAATCTCAAGCAGACTCCCCGCTGAATGGGGAACCCAATACAGGGCTTGATCTCACTGCCCTGAGATCATGACCTTAGCCAAAAATCAAGAATGAGCTGCAGGGTACCTGGGTCACTCAGTGGTTGAGCATCTGCCTTTGGTTCAGGTCGTGTTCCAGGGTCCTTGGGATGGAGTCCCACATCAGGCTTCTACCTGCTTCTCCCTTTGCCTATGTCTCTGCCTCTCTCTGTGTGTCTGTCATGAATAAATAAATAAAATCTTGAAAAAAAAAAAAGAAAGAATCAGCTGCTTAACCCAATGAGCCACCCAAGTGCCCAGCACACAAGACTTTTAAAGCCTGGCTCTGAGCTGGAATGTGTTCACTTTTTACCCTTTGTCATTTATCAGTGGTAGTCACATGGCCAATCTAATAGTCAAGCCAGGGGGAAATATACTATCCCCATGAAGAAGCCATGGCAAGAATGTGTGCAGGGAAGGATGAAAAATTGGGTTAATTATTCAACTCCCACCATGGCTATGTATTATTAGTCTCCTATGGTTGCCATAACAAAGTGCCACCAGCTGGGTGGCTTAAAACAACAGAAATTTATCCTTTTATATCCTGGAGGCTAGACGTCTGAAATCAAAGTATTGGCAAAGCCATACTTCCTCTGACATCTCTACAGAAGAATCCTCTCTTGCTTCTTCTTGGTTTTTAGTGGTTGTGGCAGTCTTCAGGGTTCCTTGGTGTGTTGCTACATCACTCTAATCTTTGCCTTCATCATCACATGGTCTTGTTCTTCGTGAGTATGTCTCTGATTTTTACATCTCTCTTCCTTATCAGGACACCAGTCATTAGATTCAAGGCCCACTCTAACCCAGTATTACTTCACCTTAACTTGAAATTTCCAGATAAGGTCATTTGAGCATCACCTGGGAGCTGGTAAAAAGTTTAAATTCATGGGCGTCAACCCAGACCTACTGAATCAGAAACAAGAGGGTAAGACCCAGCAGTCTGTGGTGTAACAAGTTCTCCAGGTGATTTTAATTCATGCTAGAGTTTGAGAACCACCATTGTAGAAAACAGAAGTTAGACTTTGCAAAAAGGTACATTTGGCCATTGTTGTTAAGAAGGCGCAAGAGGTAGGACCCAATCCCTACCTGTCTCTGTGTATGTGTTTCTGAGTATGTAGGGTTATTGGAATAAGTGGTGGGAAAGGAATTACTCATAAGAAGGCAAGTGTTAGCAGTAGAGTGGGTTTAACTAATTGCTTACCTGATAAGAATATAATTCTAAGGAATCCAGGTCCTATTTGCCTCATGGATCAGTGGACTTGACAAAGCACTGTTCTATTTTTTTTTTTCCCAAAGATTTTATTTATTTATTCATGAGAAACAGACAGGCAGAGACACAGGCAGAGGGAGAAGCAGGCTCCATGCAGGGAGCCCAATGTGGGACTCGATTCCGGGTCTCCAGGATCATGCCCTGGGCCGAAGGTGGCACTAAACCACTGAGCCACCCGGGCTGCCCAGCACTGTTCTTATACTCAAAGTCATCACTGAATTTTCATTTTCTGTGGGTGTGAGAAAGATGGGGAGGAGTCATCAGAACTGGTTCCTGAGACTGCAGCATGAGTTACCTGGGTAGAATCAATGAAAAGAGGTAGCCAAGGTCTGGGGCACCTGGATAGCTCAGTCAGTTAAGCTTTGGATTCTTGATTTTGGCTCAGGTCATGTTCTCAGGGTCATAGGTTAGGTTCTGTGCTTGGCAAGGAGTCTGCTTGGGATTCTCTCTCCCTCTCTACTTCCCTACACCTAAAATAAATAAATCTTTCCAAAAACTGTAGCCGAGGTGCTCTCTACAGTGTTCAAAGCATTTGTAGAAATGATTATTACCAAAGACTATTGCTGACTCCATACTTCTGTCTTCAACCAGTTCTGGAAAAAAATGACCCTGTAACCTGCCCCCGGCTATATATGTAGAGCTAAGAAAGAAAACATGCTACAGTTTGTTACAGCATTTCAGGCAGGAACATAAGAAGTTAGTTTACTAGTGAAGTCACATCTAATGCACAACTAAATTTAACAAAGGGAGTCACCATTTAGGGTTAGATTCTCAAGTAAAACTATAAAAAAAAAAAAAGGAAAAGAAAACAGTACGGAGTTTCCTCAAAAAGTTGAAAATAAAGCTACCCTCCAACCCAGCAATTGTACTACTGGGTATTTGTCCAAAGGATACAAACATAGTGATTCAAAGGGAGCACCTGAACCCCAATGTTTAAAGCAGCAATGTCCACAATAGCAAACTATGGAAAGAGCCCAGTGTCCATCAACAGATGAATGGATAGGGAAAATGTCTAGATACACAATGGAATATTACTCAGCCAACAAAAACAGTGAAACTTTGCCATTTGCAATGACATGGATGGAACTAGAGGGTATTATGCTAAGTGAAGTAAGTCAGTCACAGAAAGACAATTACATGATTTCACTCATGTGGAATTTAAGAAACAAAACAGGATCATAGGGGAAAACAGGAAAAAATACAAGACAAAATCTGAGGGAGATAAACCATAACACTTTTTTTTTTTTAAAAAAGATTTTTACTTATTTATTCATGAGAGACACAGAGAGAGAGAGAGGCAGAGACACAGGCAGGGGGAGAAGCAGGCTCCATGCAGAGAGCCTGACGTGGGACTCGATCCTGGGTCTCCAGGATCATGCCCTGGGCTGAAGGCGGCACTAAACCGCTGGGCCACCGGGCCTGCCCCCATAACAGACTCTTAATCCTAGGAAACAAATTGAGGGTCTCTGGAGGGAAGGGGGGTGGGTTGGGTAACTGAGTGGTGGGAATTAAGGAGGACACGTGATGTGATGAGCACTGGGTATTATATAAGACTGATGAATCACTGAACTCTACCTCTGAAACCAATAGTATATGTTTATTAATTGAATCTAAATAAATTTTTTTTCAAATATAGGACATGTTATTGTGTGTATACAGTCCTGTTAAGTAACCCCTAGCACCTCAAACTTACAGAACACAAAGGAAAGACTACAAGGAAAGACTTCATGCAGATGTCTGTATATTCAGAACATTTTGCCTTTAAAATACATTCCTAGTCCTGAATGTGGGAGATGGAGAGACTGTTCGAAACATTTTATTTTGGATTCTAATACCTTAATATGCTGGGATGGTTTTTGTTTTTGTTTTTTGAGGATTGAATGAGGAAATTAAAACTCCTATCTGAGAGTAGAGGTAGGTCTCTAAAGAAATGGGAGTTTGTTCAATAGATGTAACATACCTATACGAATCAAATGTGGAGTGGTTACAATTTGCCAGAAATTCTTCTAAGTATTTTAAAAATGCACATTCTGGCCCTGGAGGCCATGTACTATGTACTGTTGTACTATGTCGCCTTTCTGATTTTGCACATATTGTGTTTCTGCTTTAAGAAGTTTTGGAGCAGACCAAAATCAAAACATGGAGCTGAATACATTGATATCAGGTATGGGCCCCAAGAAGCACCCCCACCTCTATTCCCCATGCCTCTCTCCTTGAAGGGTGGCAAGTAATACAACAAGCCTTCTGCAGCCTTTTCTTTTTAGCAAGCAAGTTCTATGCTTCATTTTCCCAGGGGCAGAAAAAAATAGCATATTGTGTTGTCGCAAAAGAAAAGAATGGAGTTGAGTCTTCGTGGTTAGAGATGAGAAAAGTCCATCAGTTGTCAGAAAGTAAGAGTCAGGGGAATTTGTGCAGCCAGAGCCCGATAAAAGGCACTGCAGGTGCTGATGACAGATTACTGTCCTCATAAACCCGAAGGCATGATCTAGGGCTCAATCCTAATGTCTGCCAAACTCAAAGAAGTTAAAGAAAAATGGGACATAGGAGATGATTTAGATTGCACCTGGGAAAGAAGGAATGTAGCACACCCAAGATGTGCCTTGTAAGATTAGGCAAGCATCTGCATGGTGCAGCCCCAGATTTGCCTTCTACTTGCTTTTTCCAGCCTGTGGTAACTGTTAGAGAAAAATTCGGCATTTAAAAGTTATTTCTGTGAGGTCTAATTTTGTTCAGGCATCCTAAAAGCTGCAAATGTAGATCATATGAGAGGAAGGGATATCATCAGCCAATTTTCACCCCATGGTTTTAAATGCTAATGGTGTAATATCTGTTAGGTGTCTTAGGTGATGCAGTGTATGTTTGTTAAAGTGACCTCTGCTTTCCCCATAGAACCCTTCTTGGGTTGTATGGACTCAGGCTGATGTGCATATGCATGTGGTGTCCTTCTTTGTCATTCCCTGGACTGATCTCAGGAAGAAAACAAACCCAACCACAAAGACTCCCTGAGGCTCAGGTGCCTTATGGTGCTGCCTTCCATCTGCTGTATGTATTGTTGATTTTGCCTTTGGAAGCATACTGATGGAGCAGGAATACCCTGGACCCTGGAAACTATAGATCTGGGTTTGAAATCTGCCTCTCACCACGTATCAGCTGGGTGAATTGAAACAAAGTAACCTCTCTGCCCTTGATTTGCTCTTCTATAAAATGGGTAACAATTTGTCTGTCTCGGGGAGTTTTTGAGGATCAGTTATCTATCTAACAAATTAACCCCCCAAATTTAATGGTTTAACATAGTTTATCATCTCACAGAATTTCTGTGGTTCAGGGAATATGAGAGGAGCTTAATCTGGGTGTTTCCAACTCTGTGTCTCATGAGGTTGCCATCAAGATGTTGGCCAGAGCTGCCATCATCCAAAGGTTTGACTTGAGGGAGTGGAGGACTTGCTTCCATGATGGCTCCCTCACACGACTGGCAAGTTAGTGCTGGCTATAGGCAGGAGACCTCAGTGTCTTGGAACATGGATATCTTCATAAGACTGCTGAATTTTTCCTCACAAAAGGACAGCTGGCTTCTCCAGAAAGAGTGATCCAAGAAAGCCCGCAGAGGCCACATGCCTCTTGTGCCCTGGTCTTGGAAATCACAGATCATCACTCCTGCCTATTCTACTTGTTGCAAGTAAACCACTTGGTCTAGACTTCACTCAAGGGGAGGAGAATCAGGCTGTTTTTTGAAGGGACTCTCTAAGAATTTGTGATCATACTTTAAATCACTGCAAGAGATAACAGAAGTAAAATTCTTAGAAAAAAAGTATCGAATAAATGAACACAGTATTTGAAGACTTTAAAAGTATCTTGTTTCTTTCCATCTCTGGTACTGTGCACAGTACTTGGTGTGCCACAACCACCTCAAATAATCTAGTGTTAATTAACGAGCTAAATTTGTTTGCTTTGTGTCAGGTATTATGCTAAGCTTTTATTTTATTTTATTTATTAGAGAGAGAGAGAGTGGCAGAGAGAGAAGCAGGCTCCCTGCAGGGAGCCCGACATGGGACTCAACCCCGGGTCTCCAGGGTCAGGCCCTGGGCCGCTAAAACGCCAAGCCACCCGGGCTGCCCTATGCTAAGCATTTTTGATGGAAAAGCCCATTGCACCTTCACAGTATTCCTGGGAAATGGACATTATTATTCCAATTTTATAGATGGAAAAACTGAAGTGTACAGAGAAGTTAAGCAATTTGTTGGATGTTAACATGGAAGAGTGTAATACAGCTTGGAACTGGTCTCAGTCAACTCCAGGGTATAGATTTTAACCATCTAAGATGTAGATCTTGTCATAAATCAAGGCCTCTAAAATTATTTATGTGAAATATTCCTACCTCTAAAATCTATTATCATGAAGTATTTTGAGAGTGGGAGAAAATGATGCTTGAATTATGAGGTCTGTATCTTGATGCACTTTACTCAGATCTAGAATGTTCTAAAAATCCCCAGCCAAAATTTCACAACAAGAAGCATGAGAATTCCTCCCCGACACTCTTCTTTCCTCCACCATTTGATAAAACACACCTTTAGCCTCTACTTTCTTCTGTTCTGCACTTGCGGTTTCTCCTTGAAACTTAGCAGGACAAGGCAGGGAGAGAAGCAGGTGCTCCATGTGATTACAGCTAAGGCCATGCCCAATCTTACTGGGAGTGCCGGAGCTGACATTATAGAGTTGTCCCAAAAAGGAAAGGAGTCCATTGACATTTGAATGCCAATGTCATTTGGTCACTGATGGCCCAGTGTCCTTGAGAGGGGGCTGTAACTGCGGGGAAGGCAGTTTTTTGCAGCCTGGGGCAATGCCCAGGAAAGAACATGGCTTTGAGTCATCGGTTATCAGTATCCACAGGAGCTAAGAGGTGGGAAGAAATCTGTAGGAGAATTCAGCATCCACTATTGGGATATACCAGGAACAAGGATCCATTCATGCTCCCAGGGAGTTGATAGTCTCGTTGATGAGCCTTAGTACCAAATAGATAAGTAAAAGTACAAGAAAGTGGTAAATGGTGTGAAGATGCAGAGCAAGAGCATGTGGCCCAGCCTGGAGAAGGATTCCCAAAGGAGGTAATGGTAATGATGAGGTAAGAAATAAGGCATGTGAAGACAGTATTGGAGTTGGTAGAGAAAGTGTCCTCCTGGGGTGAGAATGTTCCGGGGGGGGGGGGGGGGCTTACATAGTTAGGAAGGGCTAGAGTGGAAAGTGCAAGGGGAATGGTACAAGGTCAGACACAGCAGCTGAGCGCAAGCTTGAACCTAAAGACTGGACCTGAAAGAGCAGAACACGTGGTCCAGCAGCTGGGGGTTTCATCCTGATGATGCTGACATCCAGAGGTTCCAGTCAGCAGTTTCATGAGGAAATTTGCACTTCAGGAAGCTCATTCTGGTGGCAGTATGGAGAAAGGAATCGAGATAAAAGAGCAACCCGAGTGGCCCCTAGGAGTGTGGGCTGCTATTTCATTAGTTTCCAATGAGAAATGATAGTGACTTAAAATGGAGGCATGTCAGGTGGCATGGAGAGAAATGGATGAATTTGAGAGATATTAAGGAAGCAGAATCCATAAGACTTGACTGATGGGATATGGGTCTTTAGGGAAAAAGAGGAGTCAACCTCAGATTTGTCTTTGAGCCATAGCAGTCTGGCAGTGGCATGAAGGATGAATCTGAGAGACTGTCAGGCTGAACCAAGGGAACCAATTAGAGCCATGATAAACAATGTTGTTTTGTACAGGGACCCATTCAGGGACAAAAAAGAAAAAAAAAAGTTTATGACCATACTCATTTCAATCAAATGAAAATAACATCATAGAATTCTATTAAAATACTATGTATAATCTTATAATTAAAATTACCTTTGTTAGAAGAATGTAAGAAAACTGGCCCTGCTTCTAGCCACTTAAATATTAGTATCTGGGCCAAGTTTAGACATCACACCATGGAGGCAGCTTGTCATTTTTTTGGTTCCTATTTGTGTGGCGCTTTGGACCTCACAGAGAGCATTCTCGAGTATGCTCCTTTTTTATCCTTGATGCAACCTTGCAGGTAAGAATTATTGTTTCCAATACACAGAAGCAGAAACGGAGAAGGAAGTGAAATGGCTTCACTTGCCACATGGCAAAGTTGAGTCTAGAATGTTCATTCCATTCAGTGCCATGTTTCCCGAGGCTGCAGCCACTCTGTGCCACGTATCACATATGAAATCAATGAACTGGCTCCCTGTTTCCTTCGGCAACCTGGGCTCCTCTCTCTGTTGGCTGTAGGATTGTCTGTCTGCTTAGGAGCAGAGAGCCTGAGATGGGCAGGGACTGCCTTGTTGCCAGGAAGCCTGGACAATGCCTGTTTCTCCTGAGGGGGACTGGGGGGGGGGGGGACTGGCTACCTGAGCATTCTTGCTGCCTTACTTGATTCAGGCCACTCCTGGGAGTCCCTGCTCTGGGCCATCCTGTCAGGCAGGCTTGGACTTTCATTCAGTTACTTGGAGCACAGGGGCTGAGCAAGACAGAGGTGTTGTCTCCGGATGTGGGTCCCCATGCTTTTAGGGTCTGAAAACCTTCCAACCATGTTGAACTTGATTTTGGGATTCTATGTTGTAACCAAATGAACTAGACATAGCCAAAAACCCTTCTCTTCCCTAATCAGTGATGCTGTAACCTCCAGGGTCAGATGACTGTGTGCTTAGCTAGAGTAGGAGTATAGAGAAGATGCAAGGAGAGGGAATGAAAGGAAGAGGAAAGGAGGAGAGGACTCTGTTCTGAAACTGCCCCTTCTGACTACAGTCGCTGGCCATACAGCCTCCTCTTTGTCAGGCAATTGCAGTATCAATGAGAAGGGAGCTTGTGTCTTAATCTGGCAATTTAGAAATTAAAGATGCAATTAAATATAATTATAGATAAGCTTGAAATAGATTTTCTGAATAGAAACTCACATATACAGATGCACGCATTCATTCACTAGTCTTTCTGTAAGCACTCTGAAGTCTTTTTCTTCCAGCTTTATTGAGCTATAATTGATGTGTAACATTGTATAAATTTGATGTACAATGTGTTGATTTGATACACTTATAAATTGCAAAATTATTGCTACCATGGTGTTAGCTTGCAGAATTACCTTTTTTTTATGTGCAGTAAGAACATTTAAGATCTACTCTCTTAATAACTGTCATGAATATAATAGAGCATAATTAGCTATAGTCACCATGCTATACATTAGATACCCAGAACTGATTTTTCTATAACAGGAAGTGTGTACCCTTTGACCAACATCTCCTCAGTTTCCCCCTATCTCCCAGTCCCTGGTAACTACCACTCTACTATGTTTCTAGGAGTTTAACTTTTCTGGATTCCATATATAAGTGATATCACTCAGTATTTGTCTTTCTCTGACTTATTTAACTTAGCATAATGCCCTCAAAGTCCATAACTATTCTCACAAATGTCAGGATTTCCTTCGTTCTGTGGCTGAATAATAATTCCATTATATATATAGTACATTTATATATAATATATATACACACACACATACATATCTCTCTATATATGATGGACACTTAGTTGTTTTCCCATCTTGGCTGTTGGGAATAATGCTGCAGTGGACATGGGATAAGCAGTGGTAGTTTTGATTGCCATGTGTGGTTAGTATAAGGTTTTGGTGTTTTTCATATTTCTTAACCTTGTCCTCTGAAGCCCACCTCTATCTTGAACTTCCTTTTCTACTTCCAGAGTCTCATGATAATTGTCTTTGAAATGACCATCAAATTGATCAGGGAACTGCTCTTAGCCATACAAATACTGGTTATAAAGTCACAGAATGCCTCTCACCTTAGTTGCAAAATTAATAGTAATAATATAAACAACTTCCATCTATTGAACATTTACTATTAATCAAACTCTGAGTCAAGTGCTTTACACACATTAACTCAATGATATGTTGGGATTCGATTATATTATGATAGGATTTTGTGACTTTTATGGCAATAAATTATCATTGCCACACCTCTTTTTTCCCTAACTTCATCCAGTTCTTTGAATTGTGTATTTCTGAACAGGACTAAAAAGGCCAATTTTGCCGATTTTATCTATATCCTCTGTGAGGTAGGGAAGATGCCTCTTATTACATTTTTGTACTTTTCATATAGGCACATCAAAATACATTACCTTCTGGTTTGTTTTTTCCCATGCTGCTCCTGCTCTTGAGGACCACATCTGACTCCCTAGAATCTTCCTTAAGGATGTGTTTCAGGCCAAGCAGTCTTCCAAAGTCAGCAGTTATCAATGATTTTTCCCCTCTGACACAATCCTATAGATAATAGGCACATTTTGACAAAACTCCCAAATGAAAGACTGTCTCATAAGACTGTAGAAGAGGTAAGGGAGGCTGCAGATGACCTATGATTCCCAGTGTGGCCCACTGACACCTCTCTCACTTTGCTCTTTAGGCATATGCAACTACATAATGTAACTGGAATAATTTTGAGTTCATTATAATTTATTTAATTTAAAATCAATTTGCTTTGAATTTTATTGCATAAACACAGGATGCAAAAAATGTCACATTTGTATATATAAAGTCCTATGGAAACCTCCAGAAAGAAACTACTGGGAATAAGTGAGTTCATCAAGGTCACAGGATATAGGGGATCCCTGGGTGGCTCAATGGTTTGGCACCTGCCTTTGGCCCAGGGCGTAATCCTGGAGTCCTGGGATCGAGTCCCACATCAGGCTTCCTGCATGGAGCCTGCTTCTTCGTCTGCCTGTGTTTCTGCCTCTCTCTCTCTCTCTCTCTCTCTCTCTTTCTGTGTCTCTCATGAATGAATAAATAAAATCTTTTAAAAAAAGGTCACAGGATATAAGATCGATTTATAAAAATCAATTGTAATTTTATATACTGGCAATGAGCAATCTGAAAATGAGATTTAGCAAACAATTCCATTCACAATAGCATGAGGAAGAGTAAAATACTTAGAAATAAATTTAACAAAAGGAGTAAGATGTGTACACTGAAAATTATAAAACATTAGTGACAAAAATTAGAAAAGACCTAAATGAATGGAGAAACATTCCATGTTCATGATTTGGAAGATGTTAATTCTTAATTGTTATCAAAATCCTGAGGGATTTTGCTGCACTTATGCTGCCTATTTCCTGAGCCACCCTGTTAGCCAGAAGCTGGGCCAGAGTTGGTTTCACCAGTTGCAGATCTTGGTGCTTTGTAAAAATTGAGAAGTGTCCATTGAAATCAGCTTCCCAGTCATATGTGGTAGCCAAATGAACTAATATTGGTGAGTGAAGCCCCTGCACACTGAATGAGCAGATACCGTCACCATCCATGGTCACAGGGCTCAAAAACATCATTAATCAAATGGAAGGACAAGCCACATACTGGCTTGAGAAAAAATTTGTGAATCATATATTTCATAAAGGTCTTATGCCCAGAATATAATAAGAGAAACAACCCAATTAATGCATGGGTGCACTATTTGAATAGACTTTCCACTAAAGAAGATATGTGAAGGACAAGTTACATGAAAAGATGCTCAACATCATTAGACATTAGAGATTGGAAAATTAAAAGCACAATGAGATACCACTTCCAAGGCACTGGAATGGCTCTAATAAAAAAGAGAAAAAAGTTAGTGTTGGAGAGGATGTAAAGAAACTGAAGCTTTCACGCATTGCTGATGGGAGGTAAAATGGTGCAACCACATTGGATGACAGGTTCTCAGGTTCTTAGAAAGCTACTATATGACTCCACAATTCCACACTTACATATCTACCCAAGAAAAGTGAAAATATAATACACAAAACTTCTAAATGATCATTCATGGTCTTACTATAACACAAAAACCTCAGACTAGATCCAAATGTCCATCAACATGTAAATGCATAAACTGTGATATCATCATACATTGGAATACTCTCCAGTAATGAGTGAAACTGCTTATATATGCTACAACATAGAGGAGCCTCAAGAAGGAAGGCAAGAACTGAAGGAATCCAGAAATAAAAGGTTACATATCATGTAATTCTCTGTATATGTATGAATTATCCAGAAGAGACAATTTGTAGAGACTGAACTGAGCGGTTGCTGAGGTAGCTCTGGGAATTAACTATAAAAACTCATGGGAGTTTGTGGGGAGGAGGGAGTCTGGGGGGCATTAGGGTGATGAAAATGTTGCAAAACTGAATTGTGATATTTGCCCATCAGTATACTTTCACTAAAAATTATTGACTTGTAATTTTATAATGGGTGAATTCTATGAATATTATACCTCAGTAAAGCTGTTAATAAAAATTAGATAAAAATAACCAGAATGCAAGGTGGGAGGTACACATGAAACACGTTTAGCAGTAAATTGATATTTCTTGAAGCTAGGTGATAGGTAATAAAGGATCATTATATATTTTTCCTTTTGTCCTATGTCTTCATTTAAAATTTTCATAATAAAAAATTAAAAAGAAATGATAAACAAGGGAAATTTCATGCTTCTTTTTTTTTTTTCTCTAAGTGAAATGAAGTCTGACTCGGTCTTTGTATCACAAGGCTGAAAGAAAATTAAATCTCATTCATCACAGAGGTGTCTTGCTAGGATCACTCAACAATCTGGGAGGCTCATGTGATGCCCAAAATTTTCCAGTCATCTGGGTGATGGTGATATGACCACTCTCTGATATGAATGATTCTTAGAAGTCAACAATGTTGCATTTATGTCAAGGACAGAGGAGGAATGTCTGCAGTCTCTAGTATCCATGTTTAGAGCCAGCCTCCATAGATCCCTTCTGGTTCAAGATCCTGGCTGTCATTTCCTTCTTCTGAGTCTTGATCCATTTGTGCCCAAGGAGAGGGCACGACTTTTTGACAGGGGTGAACCATAGACCTATGTCCTCTTGTCAGCTGTGAGAATAATTCCCCTGGGGCTCATTCCAGCCCTCTTATCATAACCTTTTTCCTGGATTTCAGCTTTCACAACAGCCAGAAAGAAAATTCATCTTGCAGCTACTTCTTTAGGTTGTGCTCCTGCACCTGGAGTCTGGGTTCAAAAAATATTCTTTGACTTTAATATGTGTGCACATGCGTGTTTGTGTGTGTAAAAACAATACACAAGTACCTTATCTTTTCAAATTCATCTTCAGCATGTAAGGCTTGGTGCATTCACTTATTTAATTATTGATAAAGCAAATATTACTGAGCACCTCCAAGTAATGCCAGGCAGTGTTTGTGGCACTCCTAGAGGTGCGTCACTGAGTGGAGCCAACAAAGACTCTGCTTTAGAGCTGATGATTTTTTTTAAAGATTTTATTTATTTATGAGAGAGAGGGAGGTGGGCAGAAACACAGGCAGAGGGAGAAGCAGGCTTCATGCAGGGAGCCCGACATGGGACTCGATCCCCTGTCTCCAGGATCACACTCTGGGCTGAAGGTGGCACTAAACCGCTGAGCCACCATGGCTGCCCTAGGACTGATGATTTCAAACCATAATGTGCCTCATCTCATGATGTGCCCTCCTTAATGCCACCCAGTTACTCCCCATCTCCCCACCAACCTTCCCTTCTGCAACCCTTTCTTTGTTTCCCAGAGTTAAGAATCTTTCATGGTTTGTCTTCCTCTCTAATTTTTCCCCCACTCAGTTTCTCCCTTCCCTTATGGTCCTTTTCATTATTTCTTAATATTCCACATATGACTGAAACCAAATGACAATTGTCTTTCTCCAATTGACTCATTTCACTCAGGGGTGTTATAGTATATGTTGGCAAATTGAATTATAAATGAATGAATGAATGAATGAATGAATGAATGAATGAATGTGGGTAGTCCAAATTGAAATATGCTGCAAATACACACTAGATTTAAATGACCTATGAGAAAATGAATGTAAGAGACCTTAATAGGGGACGCCTGGGTGGCTCAGCAGTTGAGCATCTGCCTTGGCTCAGGTGATGATCCTGGAGTCCCAGGATTGAGTCTGGCATCTGGCTCCCTGCAGGGAGCCTGCTTCTCCCTCTGCCTATGTCTGCCTCTCTCTGAGCGTCTCTCATGAATAAATAAGTAAATAAATAAATCTTTTTTTGAAAAAAGACCTTATTAATAATCTGTATATTGATTACATGTTGAAATGGTATTCTGGATAATTTGGGTTAAATAAAATACATGATTAAAATTAAAACAAAACAAAACAAACCTTCATGTGCCTAAGAGTCACATGGCAAAACTGTTAAGATGCAGTTACTAATTCCAAAAGATCTAGATGCTGCTAGAGAGCTGCATTTTTAACAAACTCCTGTGCAATGGTAATGCTGCTGGTGTACAAAAACTCTGAATCAGGGTTCTGGGGTAGAATGCAGGGAAATTTTGGAGAACACAAAAGTTAATCATTCACGAGTTCCCATACTGAATTATTTGCAACAGGCTCCTTACCTGTGCTGAAGGAGGGTCATTGACATGCTCTGCCCCGAGGGACCACACACTTGTCACTTGGCCCCCAGGTAAATGATTTCTCTCTTTTGTCATGAATACCACCCTGGTGAGGCAGCCTACACACTGACCACACCCTATCCCACATTGTCTGTTCACATCCAGAGCCTTCTCTGATTAATTCACAGGTCAGGACCTGTGTGTCAGCCTTCCCTTAGGGAACTGATCCTGTTTTACACTTCAAAAGCCCATCTGGCAGGTATCAAAGGTGTGTAGGTCTTTGGAGCAGAACTTGAGCTTTTTCTGGTCTTAGGTTTTAACTCATTCCTGCTCCCCACTTCTGTGTTATAATGTTAATGATAAGTTAAAATAGGAAAAAAGTACCCTTGTTTTCGCTTATTTTTTATGTGCCTTGTTTCCCCTGGAAAGCAATCTCTTTGTGTTTGTGTGATTGTTCCACAAAGTGAGTTAATTCTTTGTAGGTCCTGTGGCTATAGTTCAAAAATAGCAGATTTCTAAACAGCCAGGTTACTCAGGCATTTAGCCAGCCACAGCCTGGGCAATTGTATGGCAGTGCTACTTAATGGAATTTTGCCTCTAGGAAACTATTCTAATGAAATCATTGAAAAGGCAGACAAAAATATCTGTAAAATGAAGTTCTTTTTTTTTAATTGATTGGATTTATTCTATGAACTTTACAACTGTTACTTGTATCTTAACAGCAGTTAAAACACAATTGTAAACTTACAACAATTACTCTATTTTTTTATGTTAGTCTTTTAAAATATAAATTCAGTTAATTAGCAAATAATATATTGGTTTCAGAAGTAGAGGTCAGTGATTCATCAGTCTTATATAATCCCGAGTATTCATCATATCACATGCCCTCCTTAATGCCCATCACCCAGTTACTATGCTCTCCCACCCTCCTCCCTTCCAGCATCTCTCAGTGTGTTTCCTAGGATTAAGAGTCTCATATGGTTTGTCTCCCTCTCTGATTTAATCTTGTTTTATTTTTTCCTCTCTTCCCCTATGATTCCTCTGTTTTGTTTTTTACATTGCACAGATGAGTGAGATCATACAATAATTGTTTTTCTCTGAGTTATTTCACTTAGCATAATATCCTCTAATTCCAACCACAATGTTGCAAATGGCAAGATTTCATTGTTTTGGTAGCTGAGTAGTATTCTATTGTGTGGGGGCATATATATATATAATCTCACACCTTCTTTATCCATTCGTCTGTTGATAGACATCTGGGGTCTCCATAGTTTGGCTATTGTGCACATTGCTGCTATAAACATTGGATGCAAATGCCCCTTCAGATTGCCACATTTGTATCTTTAGGGTAAATACCCAGTAGTACTATTGCTGGGTCATAGAGTTACTCTCTCTTTGACTTTTTGAGGAACTTCCATACTGTTTTGCAGAGAGGCTATACCACCTTGCATTCCCACCAACAGCATAAGAGGGCTCCCATCCTCACCAACATCTGTCATTTCCTGATTTGCTCATTTTAGCCATTCTGACTGGTGTGAGGTGGTATCACATGTGGTTTTGATTTGTATTTCCCTGATGCCAAGAGATGTGGAGCAGTTTTTCATGTGTCTGTTGGCCATTTGTATATCTTCTTTGGAAAAATGTCTGTTCATGTCTTCTGCCCTTTTCTTGACTGGATTATTTGTTCTTTAGGTATTGAGTTTGACAATTCTTTATAGATTTTAGATACTAGCCCTTTATCTGATATGTCATTTGCAAATATCTTCTCCCATTTTGTTGATTGTCTTTTGATTTGTCAACTGTTTCCTTTGTTGTGCAAAAGCTTTTTATCTTGATGAAGGCCCAATAATTTATTTTTGTCTATGTTTCCCCTGCCTTTCAAGATGTGTCTAGTAAGAAGTTGCTATGGTTGAAGCCACAAAGATTGATAATGCCTGTACCTGCCTCTAGGATTTTGATGGATTCCTGTATTACATATAGATCATTCATCCATTTTGAGTTTATATTTGTGTATAGTGTGAGGAAATGGTCCAGTTTCATTCTTCTGCATGTGGCTGTCCAATTTTCCCAATACCATTAATTGAAGAGACTTTTTTTTTTTCCAGTGAATAGTCTTTCCTGTTTTGTTGAAGATTAGTTGACAATAAAGTTGAAGGCCCATTTCTGGGTTCTCTATTCTGTTCCATTGATCTATGTATCTGTTTTTGTGCCAGTACCATACTGTTTTGGTGATGACAGCTTTGTAATAGAGCTTGAAATCCAGAATTGTGATGCCACCAGTTTTGGTTTTCTTTTCAACATTCCTTTGGCTATTCAAGGTCTTTTCTGGCTCCATGCAAATTTTAGGATTATCTGTTCCAACTCTATGAAATGACTTGTTAGTATTTTGATAAGGATTGCATTAAATGTATAGATTACTCTTGGTAGCATAGACATTTTAACACTATTTGTTTTTCTATCCATGAGCATGGAGTACTTTTCCATTTTTTTGTGTTTTCCTCAATTTCTTTCATTTTGCCTCTTTGGTTAGGTTTATTTCTGGTATCTTATGGTTCTGGGTGCAATTGTAAATGAGACTGATTCCTTAATTTCTCTTTCTTCAGTTTCATTGTTAGTGTATAGAAATGCAACTGATTTCTGTGCATTGACTGTATATCCTGCCACTTAGCTGAATTCCTGTATGATTTCCAACAATTTTGGGGTGAGTCTTTTGGATATTCCATATAGACTCTCATGTTATCTGCAAGAGTGAGAATTTGATTTCTTTACTGATTTGGATGTCTTTTATTTCTTTTCATTGTCTGATTGCTGAGGCAAGGACTTCTAGTACTATGTCAAACAGCAGTGGTAAGAGTGGAGATCCCTGCCGTGTTCCTAACTTTAAGGGAAAAGCTCTCAGTTTTTCCCCATTGAGAATGATATTCACTGTGGGCTTTTCTCATATATGGCTTTTATGATATTAAGGCATGTTCCTTTTATCCCTGTAGAGAGTTTTAATCAAGAAAGGATGCTTTACTTTGTCAAATGCTTTTTTCTGCATCTATTGAGAGGATCATTTGGTTCTTGTCATTTCTTTTATTAATGTAGTGTATTGCACTGACTGATTTGCAGATGTTGAACCACCCTTGAAGCCCAGGAATAAATCCCACTTGGTTGGGGTGAGTAATCCTTTTAACGTACTTGTTGGATCCTATTGGCTAGTATCTTGGTGAGAATTTTTGCATACATATTCATCAGGGATATTGGTCTGTAATTCTCCTTTTTGGTGGGGTCTTTGTCTGGTGTGGGGGTCAAGGTAATGCTGGCCTCATAGAAAGAGTTTGGAAGTTTTCCTTTCATTTCTATTTTTTGAAACAGTTTCAGAAGAATAGGTATTAATTCTTCTTTAAATATTTGGTAGAATTCCCTTAGGAAGCCATCTTGCCCTGGGCTCTTGTTTGTTGGGAGATTTTCAATTACTGCTTCAATTTTCTTGCGGTTATGGTTCTGCTCAGGTTTTCTATTTCTTCCTGTTTCAGTTTTGGTAGTTTATATGTCTCTACAAATGCATCCATTTCTTCCAGATTGCCTAATTTGTTGGTATATAGTCGCTCATGATATGGTCTTATAATTGTTTGTATTTCTTTGATGTTGGTTGTGATCTCTCCTTTTTCATTCATGATTTTATTTGTGTCTTTTTTCTTTTTGATAAGTCTAGCATGGTTTATCAATCTTATTAATTCTTCCCAAGAACCAGCTCTTAGTTTCATTGATCTGCTCTACTAGTTCTTTTGGTTTCTGTTTCATTGATTTCTGCTCTAATCTTTATTATTTCTCTTCTCCTGCTGGGCTTAGGCTTTTTTTGCTGTTCTTTCTTTAGCTCCTTTAGGTATTAGGTCAGATTGTATATTTGAGAACTTTCTTGTTTCTTGAGAAAGACTTGTATTGCTAAATACTTCCCTCTTAGGACTGCCTTTGCTGCATCCCAAAGGTCTTGAACAAGTTGTGTTTTCATCTTCATTTGTTTTTGCCATGGATTTTTAAAAATTTATCTTTAATTTCCTGTTTGACCCTTTCATTCTTTAGTAGGATGCTCTTTAGCCTTTCTGAATTTCTCCTTGTGATCAAGTTCCAGTTTAAAGTATTGTGGCTTGAAAATATGCAAGAAATGAACACAGTCTTGTGGTACTGGTTGAGCTCTGATTTATGACCCAATATATGATATATTCTTGAGAATGCTCCATGTGCACTTGAGAACAATGTGTATTCTGTTCCTTTAGGCTGGAGTGTTCTGAATATATCTGTGAAGTCCATCTGGTCCAGTATGTCATTCAAAGATCTTGTTTCCTTGTTGATCTTCTGCTTAGATAATCTGTCCATTGCAGTCAGTGGGTGTTAAAATCCCCTACTATTATTGTATTACCATCAATGTGTTTCTTTAATTTTATTATTAATTGGCTTATATAATTGGCTGTTCCCATGTTAGGGGCATAAATATATATATTTTTTTTATTTATGATAGTCACACACAGAGAGAGAGAGAGGCAGAGACATAGGCAGAGGGAGAAGCAGGCTCTATGCACTGGGAGCCCGACATGGGATTCGATCCTGGGCCTCCAGGATCACGCCCTGGGCCAAAAGCAGGTGCCAAACCGCTGCACCACCCAGGAATCCCAGGGGCATAAATATTTACAATGATCAGATTTTCTTGTTGGATAGACCCTTTAATTATGAAATCATGTCCTTCCTCATCTTTATTATAGTCTTTGGTTTCAAATCTAATTTGTCTGATATAAAGATTGCCACCTCAGATTTCTTTTGATGTCCATTAGCATGATAAATGGTTTTCTGTCCCCTTACTTTCAATCTGGAGGTGTCTGTGTCTCCTGCAGACAGCATAGCATATTGATGGGTCTTGTTTTTTTATCCAGTGATACCTGTGTCTTTTGATTGGGGCATTTAAGCCCATTTATATTTAGAGTAACTATTGACAGATATGAATTCCGTGCCATTGTATTACCTGTAGAGTTACTGTTTCTGTATATTGTCTCTGTTCCTTTCTGGTCTATGTTACTTTTGGGCTCTTTGCTTCAAGGGCCCCTTTTAAAATTTCTTATAGGGCTAGTGTGGTCATCACAAGTTCTTAGTTTCTGTTTGTTCTGGAAGCTTTTTATCTCTCCTTCTGTTTTTTTTTTTAAAGATTTTATTTGATAGAGAGAGAGAGAGAGAGCACAAGTAGGGGGAGTGGCAGCAGAGGGAGAGAGAGAAGCAGACTCCCCACTGAGAAGGGAGCCAGATGCAGGACTCAATCCCAGGACCCTGGGATCATGACCATGATTTTAAGGGGGGGTTCTCTGTGCCTCCTGGATTTGGATACTTGTTTCTTTCCCCAGATTAGAGAAGTTCTCCACTATTATTTGCTTCAATATACCTTCTGCCCCTTTCTCTCTTTCTTTCTTCTTCTTCTGGGATCCCAATTATTCTAATATTGTTTTGCTTTATGGTATCACTTATCTCTTAAATTCTCCTCTCATGATCCAGTAGTTATCTCTCTTTTTCTCAGATTCTTTATTCTCCATCATTTGGTCTTCTATATCACTAATTCTTCTTTCTGCCTCATTTATGCTAGCAATTAGAGTCTCCATTTTTTTTATTATATCTCACTAATAGCCTTTTTTATTTCTCCAGAAAGAGGTTCTTTAGTGTCTTCTATACATTTTTTCAAGCCCATCTAGTATCTTTATGATCATTATTCTGAACTCTAGTTCCAACATCTTATGTCCATACTGATTAGGTCCCTGGCAGTCAGTACTGCCTCTTGTTCTCTTTTTTGAGGTGAATTTTTCCATCTTATCATTCTATTCATAGAAGAATAGATGAATGAGAGAACAAAATACTAAAAAGGCAACAAGGACCCCAGAGAAATATATGCTAAACAAATCAGAAGACACCTGAAACCAGAAAACAAAAATTAGGGGAAAAAAAGAATATAATTAGATAAGTGAACAGAACAGAGCAATACACTATATCCTGAGTGTATTTTGGTCAGTTTATTAGAAGAAACTACATCCCAAAATTGTAAAAAAAAGAAAAACATGTATATATAAAAATAAAATTAAATACATTGAAAGGATGAAAGTGATTGTAAAGATGAAAATTAAAAAAAGACTTTAACAAAACAGGAGAAAACAAAAGAAGAGGAAAAGGAAGAAGAAGAAAGCAAACATGATCAGACAAGTGAAGAGAACATAGCCATTCGCTAGATTCTGGGTGTATTTAGGTCTGTTAGAAGAAACTACATCCCAAAATTATAAAAAAATAAAAACATATATATATATATAAAATTAAATGCAATGAAAGAACAGAATGTAACTATAAAAGTGAAAATTAGAATAAGTTTGGAAAAAAGAGTTGATAAAATTAGAAATTGGTTGAAAAAGGAAAGAGATAAAAAATTTTAATTGAAAGACTAAAGAATCATGGGGGGAAAAAAGAAAAACATGAATTCTATATACTATATTCCCCCAGCGCTTGAGCTTTGCAGGTCTCAATGATCAGTAAACTTGATGGTGGCTGAATGTTCTTGCTAATCTTCTGAGGGAGGGGCCTATTACATTGATTCTTAGGTGTCTTTGCCCCAGGTGGGATTACACTGCCCTTGCCAGGTGGCAAGGCTAAGTAATCTGCTCTGGATTGCTCTATGTGGCTTTTGTTTTTGAAGCCTTTCCCTGCTGCTTTAGAAGATGAGAGTGAAAATGGCAGCCTCCCAATCTCCAGTCCCAGAGCTGAAAGCTTGGGGTCCCACTCCTCAGTGCTCCCTCAGGGAAAAGTGGTCCATCACTTCTGTCTCCCTGGTCTCTGTCCACACTCAGTGCTCACCTAGCCTATGACTGAGTGTTTTTATCTTAGGCATGTGACCATGTTTTGAGTCTCTAAACCCTGCAGACTGCTGTGGCTTACTCCTGCACTGCTCCTCCCCAGGGAGGAAGAGGGGTCTTGCTGGTTCTTCCGCTTGTGCCCTTGCTCAGAACATGGTCACTAACTATGCCATGGTTCACAGTTTATAGCAACCCTGAGCTGAAAGCCCACTTCTGGGCTCACTAATGGCAGCTGGCTTCCCCACTCCAATGCTTGGGAACTCTGCTGCATTCAGACACCCCTGGTCTTCCTGTGGCACCAAGGATCCTGAGACCATGCTGTCCCACCTGGGATTCCACCCCCCACTTTGCTGCCTAAGCACCTTTCAGACAGGGATGTCCCTCACCAGAGCAGATTTCTAAAAGTTCTGATTTTGCACACTGCTGCACTTTCCAGTAGCCAGCTTATGGAGACTTATAGAGGCTCCCACCCTGCTCTCCAATGGTTTATCTTCCCATATATCACCTGGGATTCACTTCTCCACATCTCTTACTTTGCAGAAAGTAGTCACTTTTCTATTTGTATAGTTTTAGCTATTCTGTTTTTAGATCTCCAGTTTGCAGGTGTTCAGAATGATTTAATAGCTCTCCTGCTAAATATCTGGGACCAGATGAAAGTAAGGTCTTCTAGACCTCCACCATCTTGGACTCCTATCTAAATGAAGTTATTTACAACATCATGACAGTGATAAATACTTAGTGGGGGAAGAAAACAAATATCTGTGTTTGTTTCTCATTGCTACTATAACAAATTGCTTGAGATTTAATTACTTTAATTTTTTAAAGATTTATTTATTTATTCATGAGAGACACAGAGAAAGAGAAAGAGGCAGAGACACAAGCAGAGGGAGAAGCAGGCTCCATGCAAGGAGCCTGATGTGGTACTTTATCCTGGGACTCCAGGATCATGCCCCGGGCCCACCCTGGGCCAAAGGCAGGTGCTAAACCACTGAGCCACCCAGGGATCCCCTGAGATTCAATGACTTTAAAAACATGGCCACTCTTAAAGTTCTGGAAGTCAGAAGTCTGCAATCACTTTTGCTGGGCTAAAGTCAAGGTGTGTATAAGATGACCCAGTTGGATGGAGGCCAGCAGCACAGGTGGTGAAAGAATTTACCCAGGGGAGAACAAAGGAGATAGAAGTTTATTGAATACATTGCAAGGGAGCAGTGGGCAGGAAAGCAAAGGAGAGACTCTCTGTGCAAGGCTTTGGGTGGTGGTGGGGTGAGGAGTTGATTATAGTTGAAGGGGGAAGGTGAGGAAGTATAGGAACATATGGAATTGTACTTTTTTGGTACTTGTGTACCAGGTGTAAGTAACCCATCGGCCAACTAGGGCTTATGGATATGCTAAGGCAGCCTATGGGCCTGCTTGCGTTCAGCAAGGTGATGGGGGTCACTGTGGCCCCTTCTGCCTTACTCAGGTTTCCATCACGCAAGTTAGTTGCCTACAAGCAGCTTTTACAATGAGGACTGATTCCCTGTGGGATGTCTGAGGGCATCTGTTTCCTTGTCTTTTTCAGCTCTCTTGGCCCCCATATTCCTTGGCTTGTGGCCCCTCTCTCCATGTTCAAAGCTTGTCATTTCAATTTCTGATTCTGTCATCATGTTGCCTTCTTTTCCAACTTTGACTCCTCCTGCATCTCTTTTATGAGGACTGTGGTGATTATATCAGGTCCATGAAGATAATCCAAGGTAATATCCTTGTTTTCTAAGCTCAATCTCTTAAAATTAAGATCCTTAGTTTATTCATGTTTGCAAAGTTGCTTTCACCGTATCGGTTAGCATTCTCCAGTTCAAGGGATTATGATGTGGATATTTGGGGGACCAGAATTCAGTTTACTCTAGAAGCAAACCATAGGAAGTAGTTAATAGTGTTACATTCATTGGAATATTTTATAGCTATTAAATGATCTTGAGAGCATTTAATGAAAATAGAAAGTATTGTAGTGCATTCAACATTTGTTCACTAAATCTAATACTTCCTATGTTCCAGGATCTGATCTGACCACGGGGGATATAGTCAAGAGTGAAGGCTCAGCTCTCTTACATAGTAATCCTGGTCAAGGAGACAGACAATAAAGAAATAAATCAATAAACAGAGTAATTTCAACTAGTGATAAGAGCTATGAAGCAAATTGGGTGGGTGGGGGCAGATGAGGGGTGACCTTGCTCAGGCAATCAAGTAAGACTCCCTGAAGGGGTTTCGTTTCCACTAAGACCTGATGAAGAGAAGGAGCCAGTCACACCCCAACCACTGGGCAGAACCTTCTAGGCAGAAGGGAAAGCAGAGCTAATGGCCTATCTTGAGGCAAGCAGGTATTTGGTGCATACTAATGACTAATGCAAGTGTGGCTGGGTGTGGTATCAAGGAGAGAGTTAGGGTGGGTGGGAATGAGGAAGGATGTTGCAGGCCAGCAGCTGGCGATACTGCTGGTTGCTTACCTTAGAATCCCATCTTTCTTCTTTCCCACAGAGACAACCAGTTTAGTGTTGTGCATCAATGTGTATAATTAATATACTGGTTATCCTGATGTCTCTTGCTCCTGAAGTAGGGATTAGGGTTTGTTTGTTTGTTTTTGTTTTTGGCACATCTATGGCAATAAAGGTGTCTAGTGAAATTAGTGTGTGGAAGGAGGACTTTGACTTTTGCCCTTTTACTCCTTTCTCCTTGGAACACAGACAACATCCTAGAAATGGAGCAATGCCTTGTGACCATGAGCCTAAGAGCTTTGGGCTAACAATTTTGGGGCATAAAAGGTGCCTGGGAACTTGAGGGGGCCATGTGGCTATTACTCTTATTCCAGAATACCTGCCTCCAGTTCCTGTTTGGCTGGGCTATGTGAACCAGGGTTCTGTGACATGACTTAGAATCCAATCCCTTAATGATAAATATAGTAAGAAATTTATATTTTGTTCTGTGTGTAACTAGAAATCATTGGAAGGTTTTAAGCAAGAGAGCAATATGGTCTGATTTATATTTGTAACAAATGATGTAATCTACTATATGGAGACTAGACTGTAGGTCCTACTAGGGACATCAAGTAAATAATCATTGCAGTAATCTAGGAGAGGGATAATGCTAGCTTAGACTAGGGTTATAGCAGTGAAGGTGGGGAGACAGTTTGTATTTTATTAAGTTAAAAAAAGGAAGCAGTAAGATATACTTACTCTATATACAGTAAAATAATAGTAGCCAACATTTATTGAGTATCCATTATGGCCAAAAAATGTTTTAACCATTTACATATACTAACTCACTTATTTTGTCATTATACTAGTTGTGTGAAGCATTATTTTTATCCACATTTTAGAGCGAGAAAAACTAAGAAGTGAAAAGGTTAAGTAGTTTTCTAGTAATGATAGAGGATGCCTTCCTCCCTGTGTGTGTGTGTGTGTGTGTGTGTGTGTGTGTTGGATGGGATGGGGGTGTTCTGTATGTGATGTGGGTATGTAGATAGGGAGATACAGATGGGGCACCCTAGGAAAAAATGCTAGAAGGAAATAGATCAAATATTTTAGAAGTTTTATGACTGAGCAGTAGCATTTCATGCAATTTTTCTTCTTTATACTTATTTACCAGCATTTCTACAGTGAACATGTGCTATCTTTATATACAGGAGAATAATTATATGTAAAAGATACTATAGTTTAGAATTGTATTGGTGTTTATCAATGTATTTTATATCATGCCAGGTCTTTTTAGGTAAAGAGAGAAAGGGTCATAGTGTAGTTACTGTGGCCAAATATGAAGCACACCAGACTGAGCCGTGGAAATGAAGTCATGGAGCAAGTTAAGTTCTTAGACTTCCAGGGCTGCTTCATCCTAGTCCAGTCATCTGTCCAGTCATTGATGATGTCTTCTGAAAATAGTCCTATTCAAATAACCAAACTTTTCAGCTTTTCCACAGGCTGGCATTGTAGGGAGCAGCTTTTCCGCACACACTCTGCCTATTCAGACGTGCTCCCAATAGCTGGGTTCTGTATGCCAAGTTGGCTTTCTCTGAAGAATTTCCCTTGTCTGATATGACATCATTTAGTTTATTTATGTTGGAGAACCCTCAGGGAAATACTATACCTGTGTTATATATGTGTATGTGTGGATATAAATTGCAGAACAACAAATCATTAGAAGGTGAATTCACTTCTCAAATTCCTAGGAGCTGTTCAAAGGTAAGCCACATAAACTACTTCTAGGTATCCTTTGCCAGAGCTAGCAAATGAGAAGAGGGTGTCGAAATCCAATTTAGGGGTGGGGGACCCCAAAGCAACCTTTTAAACTCCAAATCTTGAAATTGCCAAAAAACATTCTTTAACCTCTCTGCAGGCACTGAACATTTATTTCATTTCTCAGAATCACTCAATCTCTGTATCCTCAGACTCCTCCACATATTTACTGTTTGCTCATTTCTTAGCACTAAGCCTTGCACATCAATATCATGAATACATTAGAAAAAAAATGCAGCCATAAATGTATCAAAAATATAAAACAAGGGATAGTAAAATAATGGACTCAAAAGTCAGAGAATGGACAAAATGCTAATATTGTGCATTAGTATGCACATACCTTTTTTTCGTAAGGATTTGAGAACATTGGAGTGTTTGTTCCTTGTTTTTCATAGACAATTTGAAGGACATAAAATCCATGATATATTGAAAAGCTTATGTTAAAAACTAAGGACAAAAGTCTAAATAAACCACACTTTATTCTTTAAAAATGGCTCTTTGTTTCATTACATTTGCTACCCTTTCTAAGATTCGACCCATTCATAAGTGAAGGTAGCGTTTGGATTATGCAGTCAAGTTACATGGAATGTCAATGGGGAATAAAATGATGATGAAGAAGCAGTGTTCATTATACAATCAAGAAGCATGAAAAAGATTAGAATAGAGAGGCTTTAGGAGAAGAATTGTTTTGTTTTTTCACTTTAAATAGATATGAGAGCTTGTTGAAGCCACCTGACAATACCAGGATTTGAATAAAATAAAGAGAGGAGGTTTTAGTTGAACAAGGCACTCTTTCCTAAATGGACTAATTCTGATAAATCGCTAAGATATGGGGCTGCCAGATTCCAGACAATGAATTTATACAAAAGGAAACAAAGCCCCATAGATGTTTTTATTGTAGATGTTCTCACTATGTCAGTACCAAGCTATGAAGCAGGCAAAGAACTGAGCATAATTACAGCCTCTCTCAACAAAGTGAGGAGGGCTGGTTTGAGAAAAGCCCCATTGAAGCTCATTGCCCTGGAGGATTCTCACTGCAAGACCATAAATCAGGTTCAAGGGCAGGAACTGTATCTGTGGTATGCAAGGCAAAGGGTCTGGTTCGTAGAGATTAAGTTGGGTTATGTTATGTAGGCCACAGAAGAAGGAGCCTAAGTTCTAAGACCAGTGGTTTGGGACTTGGTCATAGCTCTCACATGATGCAAGGTTGCCTTGGAGAAGGCAGCAGCTTCTCTGAGTCAGTCTTCACATTCATAAAATATAGTGCTGTGACTATGTGAACTGTAGGGACTATCCCCACTTGGGCATTCTGGTTCTTTCTCATTAGAACCTTAGCTTGTTTTGTTTACTCCAACGGCAGGGCAGTATTGTAAAGTTTAATGGCCAAAAAATAAAAAGGGAAAATCCAAATGTCAGAAAAGAGGGTTGCAGCCTGCCGATCCCTGGTGTGAAGGATTATATTATTGTTTGTCAAATATTTCACTTTCTCTCCTTGAGGAACCCCTTCTTGTGTGAGGTGTATGTGTCTCAACCCTGTCAATGTCAAGAGTGGCCATATGAACATGCTTTATTTAATGGAATACAGATAGAAGTCACATACGTCACTTCTAAGATGAACATTTTAGATTCATTGTGTCTCTTCTCTCTGGTACTATGGCCATAGATATATCAGAGATAGAAGATGTTCTCTCAGCCCAAGGCTGGAGTGCCCGATATTTGGAATAGTTAAATGATCATACATTGTGAGCAGGCAATAAACCTTTGTTTTAAGCCACTGCAATTTTGGGGATCATTTGTTATCACAGCAAAGCAACATTCTAGGAATGGCCAACTATGAAAAGCAGTTCTCATTTCTTGACTATGTTTTGAACAGAAAATCAGAATTCTAAGCATTTTTTTAAAGAACTCTCTCTTTTCTTTAATCTTCATTTGAGGGCTAACATATATATATATATCATATATATGTATATATACAAACACCTATATTGTAGATATAATTTAGATATATAAATTGTCTATGTCAGGTAACCCAGTGCAGGAACTAGGCTGTGGAAGATTTGAGTAATTTCATTTCCATTTAGTCTATGATCCCTTTAATTTTCTTCTATGCCTCTGTGCCTTTTATCTATTTATCCAACAAATAGTTTTTGGTCACCTACTAAGTAACCAGTAATCTGTGGAGATGGAAGAGTGAAAAGGTAAGCCTGGTCCCTTAAGTCAGTTGTATTTTATCTTCTAGTAGCCTCAAGGAGAGGTACAGGACACAGTGATAAATGCTATGCTGGTAATATATACAATGTATAGAAGCACCTACAGTAAGCATTTTAAATCAGAGCTTTGACAGTGAGGAAGGCTTTCTAGAGGAAGTGATATCTAATCCAAGAACTGAAGAATAGATAGTAATTAGACAGGAGAAGTGTGTGTGTGTGTGTGTGTGTGTGTGTGTGTGTGTGTGTGTGTGTAAAGACAGGTTGGGGAATTAAATGTGGTAACAGTACACTGGTAAGGAATGTTCTAGGAGAGGAAACCACACATGTGAAAACCCCAGTGAAGAATCCAGACCACAGATATTAAGGGGGAGAGGGCATTGTCTAGAAGATAAGAAGAAGCTTTAGCATATAGGATTTTCAAAGTGATATTCAGGCCCTGGATTTTATCTTAAGAGTCAATGGGGAGCCACTGAAGAGTTTTAAGGAAGATGTTTCCTCTTCAGCTAATGATCTCCCCATCCAACCCCCCTTCCCCCAACACTTCTCATCTAATCCACTCAACAACCTCTTCCTCTTTAGAATCAGATCAAACTCTCTGGAACCTTCCCAGGGAGATAGAGCTCCTTCCTCTGTGATTTATAATGTGTGTGTGTGTGTGTGTGTGTGTGTGTATTCCTGAACCTGAATACATTTATTTTATATCTATTCACTTTCATCTGTTTCCCACAACTTAAGATCTAAAAATCTTGGGGGAGGGCCTTGTCTTTTCATCTGTGTATCCTCAGTGACTCTCATTTCTTGGCTTTTAGCAGGCATTCTGTAAATGTGGCAAAAAGAATAAGCTGAAGGGAGAGAGCCTTGGGAGGATCCAATCTGTAAGGAAATGTAGCCACGGATGTAGGGCAGTCAGATGCCTCCCCATGGTCTCAGGCCTTCACTACAGGGAATGTTTGTTTTCGAGGAATCTCAGAATGATCTCATTCAGAGATGATACTTAGGAAACTTAGGCACTAGATCTTGCCATCACCCTTCCCTCTGAGTAACTGAGGCCAACTGGGGCTTCACCTGTCTTTCCTAATTCTCCAAGCTAGTAGCCACCATTGGGAATGTCTGTCTAGGCTCCCGCTTCAACCCACACTGCTCAGGTATGTGGGCCGCACATGGCTTCAGAAGTAAAGGGACCTGAAGTCATGCCTTACTTAGTTCTTCCATTTACTGGCTTTGCATAGCAGGTCGAGTTCTAAGGTGACCATTAGTGTCCCACACCCTGTACGATCTCTGCTACCTGAGTATGGGTGGAGCCTGTGATTATGATTGGATAATATTCTTGTGGTTAGGTTACTAACCAGTTGACTTTGAGTGAACCAAATGGAAGATTATCTTGGGGAGCATGGTGGAGAGCCTGACTGGCCTGGGAGCAAATGCCAAGTTGTAAACTGCCTACTGGAGTCATATGGGTAAGAGAATATGTGACCTCTACTGCCTGACATGGATTCCACCAATAACCAGTAAGCTTGGATGAGTGCTGCAAGCCTCAGGTAAGAATCACAGCCCTGGCCCACACCTCGATTTCAGCTTAGAGAAATCTGAGAAGGAGACCCAGCTAACCTGATACCTGGACTTCTGACCCATGAGAACTATGAGATAATGCAATTGTCTTGTTTGAAGCTGCCAAGATTCTGGTGATTTTTTTATGCAGCAAAGACATGTCAATGGAATACTAATGCACTATGTGACTGTGTGACTTTGGAAAAGTTACCAGCCTTCTCCGAACCTCATTTTTCATCATCTATGAAGTGAGCATGATAATCTTATTCCCTTGTGAAGAGTCAGTTGTTGAAATCAATTGAGATAATATACGCAGAGTACCTCGTACCCTCAACATGGATTAAGTACCCCCTCTGTTGCCTCACCCCACTGGCACCACCATCTGTGCATATGCCTTTTTTGGAATGTTCTGCCCTGGGTGCCCCCTCAAGAGCTGGCCCAGGGATTCAGGCTGTGGTAGGTGTCATTTGCCTAGCAGGCCATCCTAGGGCTAGTGTTCTGATGAAAATTCCTATTGTAATGCATAACCATGAAGAGTCCAGAATGAAATTGCTTTGGGAGCCTTTGTGTGATTAACATTTCAGCTGTTTATGGAGTCTTTGCCCTATCATTTCCTGTTTTAAAAAATTAATGTGCTGGTTTATTATTAAAAACCAAGGAGGGGGGAAGTTCAGCTGGTGCACAGAGAAATAGTTCTAGATGATCCAAATAAAAGCGTCTGAGTAGGGAGGGTATTTGGAAGACCACTTTTTTATTTAGATGCTCTTTTAATTCCTCTCACTTTTTCTTTTAATGTCACTCCCTATCTACCCAGCTCCTGGGCTTCTGTCATCCCACCCCTAAATTTGAGTTAGATAAAAGGCATTTGAATCAAGAGCATTGTAACTTTTTAATGATGCCAAGGGTGTTGTGCATGATGGTGTTGGGTGATCCATGGCATTAGAGGTTATTTGAATTAGAAGGGACTTTGCAGGCCTATTTTACAGATAAGAAAACTGAGGTATAGAGGCTTAATTGCCCAAGGAGACACAGCTAACTGGCGACTCAATTTTCTCTGAAGGAAACTAGATGTCCTAACATGCTTTCCTCAAGTAATCTGAATCAATTAATTTTGTATGTATAGGGATCTCTGGGTGGCTCAGTGGTTCAGCGCCTGCCTTCAGCCCAGGGTGTGATCCTGGAGTCCCAGGATCGAGTCCCGCATCAGGCTCCCTGCATGGAGCCTGCTTCTCCCTCTGCCTGTGTTTCAGCTTCTCTCTCTCTCTCTCTCTCTCTCTCTCTCTCTTTCTCTCTCTCTCTCATAAATAAATAAAATCCTAAAAAAAATTTGTATATGTCAAAGCTTAAAGCCTGCTGTGGTGATCTAAGGACCCCATGCTCACTTCTTTCTGATAAACCTCAGGGCAGACATGATCATGGATGCCCATGATCTGTAAGGTTGCCACCAACTGTACTTCCACAGTGAATAGAAGGTTTTCTTAAGCCAAATAGAAAAATCTAGTTCAATAAGAAGGAAAAGTTTAGATTGGATTTAAGGGGCAGAAATAGCTCAGTTGCCAGTACTAACTATCAAATGGGACTGAGAAATAATGTTCTTTGTGGATCATCAATGAGATTAGAGATTTATATATCCATCAGATGGATTTAGTCATTAGCTATTTGGCCTTAATCTTTGTCTTCTGCTATCCCAATATATTTATTTACTGGAAAAGACTGGGCTCCCTTTTTCCAAGAGGAAGAAAGAAATTCTGTAATAGAGCCTAATCAACCTGGGGTTGTAGTAATGATTGACAGAGTATTTACTGTGTGTGCAGGAACATTTACTGTGTGTTCAGGAATATTAACATGTAGACCTGAGACCGCTACCCTTAGGAAGTCTTGCTTGCAGCATTGGCCTTAGCTGGCATCCAGGCACTTAAATGGTGACGAGTTCCTTACACTGATCTGAAATGGCCCCTCAATGATAAGAGTGGCTCACTGTGCCTACAACTGTTTGTACAAACAATATCCATGCTGAATACCTGCTATCCTTCTAGGATTCTTGAGTATTGGTATGTGACAGGAGTGGGTGTTTATATGCCCAGTTCCCAATAAAAAAACTTAGGTCATAGCCACCAGTGAGCTTCTGAAGGAGACAGTATTTCAAATATGCTGCAACAACCCATTGTTTAGGGAATTAAGTGTGTCCTGCATGACAGCAGCAGGATAGGCCCCTTGGAAGCTTGCATTTGGTTTCCTTTGGATTTTGCGCTACGCTCCTTTACCTTTGTTGATTTTGCTTTATATCCTTTTCACTGCAATAAATCTTAGTTGTGAGTACAACTATATACTAATGTAATTCCTCGTAGCAAGTCACCAAGCCTGGGCTGGTCTTCAGATTTCTTTACTTCCTTATAGAGAGTATATTTATTTCATTTTATTTTCTGGGGAGCTTCTCTAGCACCAGTAAAGCAGCAGGATCTGATTTCAGGAAGTTCAAGTTCAAGAGCTTGTATGAAGGGGCTCATGTGTGGCTCAGTCGGCCAAGCATCTGACTCTCGATTCCAATTCAGATCCTAATCTCAGGATCAGCCCATGTTGGGCTCCATGCTTAACATGAAGTTTGCTTGAGATTCTCTCCCTCTTCCTCTGCCCTTCTCTCAGCTCTTTTTCCCAGTAAATAAATAACTAAACTCGTATTTATAAATAAATAAGGAGCCAATATGAAGACAGTTCACTCTAAAATACTCAAATATAATTAATCTTATACCTCTTTTATACCCATTATTTCCCTCTGGTTTACTCATCTGCCCCACTCCACATCCCAGGTTTTTATCCTTTTTTAAATTTTTTGCTTTATTATTTCCTTCCTGTTCATTTCCAGTGTTTCCATCCATCTTATCTTACATATTGTGCTGTGAATTTCATGATACCAAAGACTATAAATATCAGATTTAGCAGAAAACAACAAAATACTAGTGTATGGAGACTCCATTTTTATACTCAGAAGTTTTATTATTTGTCTTCTGATTAAAAGAAATCACTTGATACTTATGTCCCTTAGTTTTCTAATCTGATAAGTGGGGCCAGTATTACCTGTCCACCTTGTGAAGTTACAGAGGGGATCAAATGAGAAGATTTTTATGTAAGAATTTCAAAACTTTGAGCCACATAGAATTGTTGAACCTTATTATTCTCCTGGAACAAACACATGAAAAATGCATACTTGAGATGTGGGCATTGTCTCTCTTTGTTCATAGAATGACAGGCAAGAGAATATAAAGATGCTCAGTGAGAAAGGACCATCGAAATGGTTAGCCCTGAGTAAAAGACTAGACTATCAAAAGGTTTTGATTACTGATTTCAAGTATGCAAAGGACATCCATGAAGAAAAAACAAGAGAAAAATTCTCTATGACTTCACAAGATAGAATCAAGACTAATGGGAAAAAGTGAAACAAAACAAAACAAAAAAAGCAGAGGAAGAAGAAAGACCTGGCTGAGGCATAGGGAAAGGAGGAGCGGAAGAAACTGATCTTCTATGTTGTTCAGGCTGAAGGTCAGGCTGAACTTCAACATCTTGAATGTTGCACAAGGAATTAAACACCAGATTTATGAATGAGCTTCTTTTGTGAACCACCCCCACTATTTTTGCTGCAATGCTCTCTGTACTGTTATTTATTGAATCTTTAATTCATTCAATTTTTTTCAATAAATTTATTTTAAAATGATATTTTGCACGCTTGGTGTTTCAGTTATTTTTTGTAATGTATTTTAAAATGCAAAGCTAACTATAAAAAACCTTCATCTGTTAGTAAACCTGAAACTAGGTGGCTTCCAAACCTGATACTCCATGGAAATTCTTAAGGCAAAAGAAAGACAAGAACAAAAACAACACTACAACTCTGCGGCCCTGATTTCTGTTTTTGAGAATCTTTTGGTCACTTGGCGCCACATACTCTTCCTTGAAGAAAAAGATGGTGCTTCATTTGTGGAGCTGAGAGTATCACCCAGCCTTTTTCCATGGGGGGATCACAAGGCCCTCCTCCTCCACTTCTGCATTGCTAATCCCTCTTTCACAACCCACCAGGACAATGCATACAAACGGAGATTAAAGCAAACTGGGATGTATCCTGTCCTACCTTTTCTTCAATCTTGCTGCCCTGGCTTTGCACTTCCCACATTAAGCATTGGCACTTAATTCTTCACTCTTGCTCTATAATCTAGGGTTGCAGGCTAAGACCCCTCCCCTTTGTCACTTATGTATACTCAGTCTACAGAAGTTACAGACCTGCCCCCATGCCCAGGGTTGATTAGAGCAGAGAAGGGCAACTGGTCCAAGATGGATCAGTTTTCTTCTTGCCAGAATTTGGAATTTCAGCCTAGAGACAATGTATAGTTTACTAGAGCTGTTTTTAAACAAAGTACCACAAACTGGGTGCCCGGTTGGGAGGAACAGTGAATAGTTTGTTACAGAGTCTGAGTAAAAAGCAGGTGGAAACTATATATTCAATGAAGACTAAACAATGACTGAAATAAAGGAAATCATACTGTAAGTATCCCAAATAATATGATCAGAAGTGAATGCCTGAAGCATCTGACCTTTATTACAGAGGCCGTAGACAGATGTAAAAATGTTATACCTGTTGATGTCTTAAATATACCTTTGATATCTTATATATGTTACTTAATGGAGAAAGGAAAACTTAATAAAGGAGTGCTTGAAAACAGCTTGATTAGACAAAAGTAGCTCTTCAAACTCAGGACCAACTTAAGATCTTTGTAGATCTAATGTGCTCTTGTTTTGAGAGGCCTGACTCATATCAAATATATATGAATAAGGGAAGTGCTACATTTCAAATTAGATATAATTGTCTTAAGGTTTGTCATTGGATACTTAACAAAATGTTACATTCTGTAGGTATAACAGTAACATTTATTAATTCCTGTTTTGCAATTTTCTTTTTTTAGAGTCAGTACATGTTGTTGCATTTTGTGTGTGGATGGGTTTTGAAAATTTTATATGCCTTATGCATTGTGCTTTTGGCACCCAGTGGAAGAAAATGGATGTGTTTGTATCTTAATATTTAAAAAAAATTAAGATTTTATTTATTTGAGAGAAAGAGCACCCATGAATTGGGGGGTAGGAGGGGAGAGGGAGAGGGAGAAGCAGACTCCCCACTGAGTAGGGATCCTGATGGGGCTCGATCCCAGGACCCAGGACCTGAGCCGAGGGCAGACACTTAACTGACTGAGCCATCCAGGTGCTCCTGTCTTGAAATTTTGTATTCAATTTATAATTACATTTTTCTTTTCTTTTTTTTAAAATTACATTTTTCTTAACAACTGAAAAACAATACATAGTATAGTATTTGAACTGCTGCTATATTTGCTTTCAAAAGGTGTCTGGAAGTAAGCCCAGGTTTCCAGAAGCATGAGAAATAGTTCTGTAAGAGATCCGGGGTGGCTCAGCGGTTTAGCGCCTGCCTTCAGCCCAGGGCGTGGTCCTGGAGTCTGGGGATGGAGTCCCACATTGGGCTCCCTGCATGAAGCCTGCTTCTCCCTCTGCCTGTGTCTCTGCCCCGCCCCCTGTGTGTGTGTGTGTGTGTGTGTGTGTCTCATGAATAAATAAATAAAATCTTTAAAAAAAGAAATAGTTCTGTATTTAAGAAGCTACTATTAATAGCCTCTGCAACAAAAAATAAGTCCTCATTTTAAAGAACAATGTATTAAAAAAATAAACTAGATAAGGCACATTTCAAAATTAAGTGACTTACATGTGCATCAGTATATCTGATTCAAACTCCAAGAGTGTTTAGAAGCACAGCATACAATCAGCCCAGTTATGTAGTTTCTACATTTTTGACATAAAATGAAGCAAAATGAACCACTTTCAGAAAGTGAAATAAAAAGAAAATGATTAGGTTTAGTTATAGACATTACATTTCCTGCTTAAAAATTAAAATTAGGGGTGCCTGGGTGGCTAGTCAATTAAGCATCTGACTGTTGGTTTTGGCTCAGGTCAAGATCTCAGGGTCCTGAGATTGAAGTTTGTATTGGCTCCATGCTCAGCAAGGAATCTGTTTGGGATTCTCTCCCTTTGCTGCCCCTCCCCCAATAAATAAAATCTTAAAAGGCACCTAAAAATGTTACTATTTGCAAATATTTCTACTTTTCCTGAATTAGGTTTCATCTGAAAGAGTGAGCTCACTATTGCTCAGAAAGATGTGCTCAACCAAGTCAGTGCAATTATGTAAGACAGATGTGACAGTGTGGGGTTCTGCTCAGGGTCCAGCCTTTGCAAGTTTTCTCCCCTCTCAGATCTACTCTAACATTTCTGTTTCATTTAGCTCAGGACTAGATAGCATTTTTTTTTATTGTATTCCAAATGCTTTCTATCTGACCTTTCAAGAGTGGTAAGCTTTTCAAAGGGTCATCTATCGGTTTGTGCCCAAGTTAAAAGAGGGACTCCCTGAGTGGACACATGGATGCCCTAAGTCTTTTTGTACATACTAACAGGTATTTGCTCTAACTATACTAGCTCAGATGGCTGCACTGTTCTTTCAGGACTGCTAGCATGTATTCAAGTAGTCCAAGTCAGTACTTACTGATAACAACTTGGACTGATTATCTTTTTTTCTCAATCTATCAATTAATCAACAAATATGCTTGAGCTCCAATTATGTTCAAAGTATTATTTTATCAAAGAACAAAAATACATATGTAAGTCAGAAAAAAAACAACTGAGTTGAAAAAATGCAAATCTAAAATCTTGAGATAGATACTGGAAACAATGATATTTTGTGTTGGTGGATTTAAGGTGATGTAAAGTGAGATGTGTACTCTGACAGATGGCTGTGGATTATAGCATCTCTATAAAAATTGACAATATTCATCAATAGTCTTGCAGCTTGTCCCAAAAGGCATCAGGGAACAGTGTTTGGGAGCATTTACCTGCATTCAAAGCTCAGTTCCTCTGTGATGTGGCTTTGGGAGATAACTGAATCTTGCTGCCTTAACTTTCTCATCTGTATAGTAAGGATAGCAATAGTGCCTGCCTGTTTTAAGGATAAAATAAGCCAATATTAGTAAAATTAAGGATTATAGTCTAGCAGACAGTGTGTCCCAAGTAGCCTTCTAAATTATCTTTGGATACAACATTTGCACTTATAGAAACGAGGAATTAATTACAGATGAGAGTAAAGATATAAGTATGAAAATTTAAATACATCCTCAATGTCAAACTTGATGGAAATGGTTCAGTTCATTAAGGCATATCCACATTACAGTGTATTATACAACCATTAAAAAATTAAGTTTTCAAAGAATATGGAGATAGAAAAATTCTCAGACATAATGTTACATTTTGAAAGCAGTATGTAAAGTTACCTATACATGTTATTATCCTAATGCTGTTAGAAGGCACATAGGAAAAGTTCTAGAAAGAAGTATCAAGATATTAATGGTAATTATCTCAGTGTATTGAAATTATGAAATTTTAAAATACTGTTTTCTTTTTTTTAATTTATTTATTTATGATAGTCAGAGAGAGAGAGAGAGAGAGAGAGAGAGAGAGGCAGAGACACAGGCAGAGGGAGAAGCAGGCTCCATGCACCGGGAGCCTGATATGGGATTCGATCCCGGGTCTCCAGGATCGCGCCCTGGGCCAAAGGCAGGCGCCAAACCGCTGCGCCACCCAGGGATCCCAATACTGTTTTCTTTATCTTTTCTATAATTTCAAAATTTTCCACAAATGTGGAAAAAAGTAAAAAAAAAAAAAAGTAACACAGGGAAAGAAGAAGTGGTGATCAAAAATTTATTTGTATTCCCTAACTTTTTTTTTTTTGAGCTGCTGAACAAACTTACATAATGGAATCTTGAATATCTTCAAGAATAGCAATTTTTTTAAGAATAGCAATTTTTAAAGCAAGATATGGTTGATATGGTTTTAAGACCTAATTAACTAGAAAATATCCTTTTAATAGTATTATATATGTGTGGGCATATATGTATATGTGTGTGTATATATATACACACACATATATAGCATATATATACACACACATACATATATACACATATATCCTCATATATCCTCTCTTTTAAAAAAGATGCTTACAGCAGTGAATCATGCCCTGGCCAAGAACTGATGAAGCAAAAGCTGATGAGTTTTGGATAAACTCAACAATAACTCAAGTCAGTAGACCCATAGGAACTAAAGTTGAGTTTCAAGGGGGAAAGAAAACTACAGACTGATGATCTTGGGAGTTGGTAAAGTAATTTGCAAAGGCTAAATATTATTGCAAATCTGACAACTGGAGGTACCAGAACTCACTCCATCATCTAGTGGCTAAGTGAGAGAGTCCCCTTGCAGACCTGACAGGGAAGGGGATGTCACTTAATCCATCCAACAAATTTCCTTTCCTGAAGAGGTGAGTTATGAGCTCAAATCCCCAAGTTTCTTAATGAAAATGTACCTTCAAATGTTTAAAAAATTTTTCTCTTCTCATTTCCTGACTTGGAAGAAGAAATATATTTTCATGGTGGTTGTCCAGTGAATATTTACTGTCTAGACAATTCCTACCTGGATTTTCTTAAAATAATAAGATGGTTGGGGGAGGAGTGCTCTGAACATTTGTAAACCTGCTCACTGAATCAAAGAACATGTAGAAGCAGCTTGGTAGCAAGCACAATAATTACCAATTGTGATGCCTGAGATGTTTTTCTTTCTCATTTTTATAGTACCTGTGTCCTTACAATCTGGGAACCTAAGAGAAAGTTACATAGGCAATGTTGAGGTTAAGAATATATCCTTTAAATAGGAATTAGACACAAGATACATGCTCAACTACTTTTAAAAAGAAAGTGATAATTGTAATTCATTCGAAAGGAAGCATTCTTAATTTATAACCTTTAAAAGTAACTGTCTTTATTATACTGCAGAGTATTCTAAGTGTGTATCATGGCTAATATTTTATGCATACATTTTTTCAGTTGAAGGCTTTTGCCATAATTCAGCTTTAACAAACTCTGTTCTCAGCTGTAACTCAGAGCATGACATATATCTGTTGTCCAGCTATAAATCTATGGTTGTTATTATACTTTTATGAATCTGATTCATGCAGAAAGCATTATCCTGGCAACTTTAATTAAGGAGCTAGGAATTTCCCCATTTGAATTCCTAGCATTCTGTACACTTTATTGCATTTTCCCCTGTGAGCCCTAAATGAGATATTTGGATTACAGATCCTTAGAAGAATAAAATCCATAAGCTCTAAATCAGGGATGGGTAAGTGGATTTGATCCAGCTTTAGAACTGACTTTGATGGCTCGAATTGCACTGAGTCTCTTAAGGATTGGATCAATCATTAATATATAACTTTTTAAAGCTGTAATTTTTGGTATTTGTTGGTATCAGGATATTAAGATGTGGTCTCTTATTGTTTGGTTGCTTCTTTCTGGGAAGCCCTCCAGTGTCTTATTTGGGTTGTACTAAAGCCAAGATTCTACAACTCAAGATTAATAGGATAAAATCAGGTATGAAGCAGGGAGAAATCTATGTATGACCTATTACATTAGTCACTGTTATTTTTAATATAACGAGGTTGTGAATACTTGTGCATATGGGCAGGATTTACACAAATACATAGAATTTACACATCTCTAGTTGCCATTGTATCTTTAGGTTAGCTGCATATTTAGGCATCTTACATTGCCACCCTGGTTCCAATTTCCCATTCTGATGCTACAAATACACAGAGCATAATATGACCTATATCATCTCTTAGTTAAATACCAGCCCTTGTCTAAGGGCTTAATCCATTAAATGCTCATAACCAACCAGTGAGGCCATTATTGTGATTATTCCCACTTTACAGATAGGAAAACCAAGACAATGAGAGATTAAGTAACTTGCCCAAGATCAAAAAGTCAGTAAATGGAAGAGCCATAAATTTGAGCCTAGGCACATGTGGCTCTGGAATCCACAATCTTAAGCATTCTTCAATGCTGCCTGAACTAATATAGCTCTGTCAGCACACATTTATTGAGCATTTAAACCAGTACCACTCTGTGCTATCAGGGAAGAGAAGATGTTTAAGACTATTTCCTTGACCCAAGAAGCATGCAACTGAGTGAGAAGACAGGAAGTACACACAGGGATGATTATGGTGGAGTACTTGTCATGATAATAACATCTATTGGATGATTACTCTGTGTCAGCTGCCATGCTAGTAACTAAATCTATGTAACCACAAAGGGACTATTTTTATCTCAGTTTTATGAAAGAGGAAGCCAGAGGTAAGTAATTGAAGTCACACAGCCAGTGAGTAGCAGAGCCAAGATTTGAGCGTAGGCAGTCTGAATCCAGAGCCCCAGCTCTTATCCATTGTTTTCTACTGGATGTGAACACGTCCCCATATGTATGTGGCATATATCAGAAAAGTGCTATAAGAGCTTAGTGAGGGTAGGAAGGGTGGAGAGTCCAGTTAACCAATTACTTAGGTAATTAATTTATTCAACTATTGGTTATCTTCATTGTCTCGAGCCATAATAAAATGCCTTTGATTCTCTGAATTCAGTATGCTCTCTTTTGTGTCTTGATTTCTGTATGTTTCTTGCCAAGAAATATCCTTCATGCCCTGCCTCCCCTAGTACCAACTCACCACCAAACCGTATCTCCTTTACCACCATTGTGTGGCTAATTACTATTCACCCTTCATATCTCAGCTTGAATCCCAAAATATCTGGGAAGCCTTTCTGCCCCTCCAAGACTTGAGTGGGTCTAGTCACTTGTAATCCCACCTCATTAGAGCACCTACCACACTGTGGCATGATTACAGCTTTTCTTGACTATCCAATCCATGTCATGCCTGCTCTCTCCTCCTACTCCTCCAGCCAACACTCCCTAACCCACTCCAATAATAGTCTTGGAGCTTCTTAAATGTTGAAACTGGGTCTTACATCCTCCATTGAACTATAAGCTCCCAATATGCCCGACACATAATAAATGCCTTATAAATATTTTTTTGGTGACTTACTGAGTTCTATGTGCCAGACACTTTGCCCATAAAATACTTGTTATGTGATAGCACTGAGTGAATATTTGTTTCCATGATCTCACTGCATTCTTAAAATAATCCTCTCATATACTATCCTATTCATTTTACAGATAAGGGTACTGAGGCTCAAGAACATTAAACAGCATCCTTAAGGTCACAGTAAAGGGGGAGCTGGAAGTAGAAATCAGATCTGTCTGATGCTAACCTGTCTTGTAGATGAACCAGCGGTGGCAGTGCAGGTTCTAGAAGGTATAAAGGTACACAGATGAGGTAAAGGAGTAAAGAAATCATCTCTACTTGAGAGGACAGCAGGCCTTTCACAGGGATGTGATGCACAGGCTGGATCTTGATGGCCAAGTCTGAGTTCATTTGGGTGAAAACAAATAGAAGGATCAGCAGGTGAAAGCCCAGCCTCTTCCTTCAGAGAGGAGTGAGGAGTCATCTATAACAAAGTACAAGGTGCAGGGGAGAAGCCGTCAAGGGTACTTGGATTACAGTGTAATGAGTAGAGCCAATCTAGGGCAAGGGAGGAACTGGCAGGATTAGAGTTGTGAGAAAGGATGTATCCACCTTACTTCTAAGAGATTGAGCTTCCTAGGCAAAGAGTGGCTTTCCCAAACCCTGGGAGGGATGTTAAGTTAGTGTGAAGTCAGGTGGGAAATCAGTTGGCAAATAGAGGGAAATGATTCCCCCTCCATACTTTATGAGAAATAGGAGTCCAAGCCTTTTCTTTTGTTAGCAGCTCTTCAAATCCCCTGCCAGGGGGGAGTTGAGTAGAGACTTGAAAGAATGGAAGAGTAACCACAACATCCTTTAGGTACTCCTCATTCTTCTTGATATCTTCGTGCAATGCCTGCTATTTTATCTGTTGTTCATATTAAAAATGTCATTATTACTTATAAGTTAGATGCTGCACTATATGCATTCCCTTATTTGCATATTTTATTTAGTCCTTGCATTATGAAGGGTGTTATTATTTCTACTTTCGAGATAAGAGAATGGAAGTTCTGAGGTACTAAGTAGCTGGTCCAATTCCACAGGGAGTAAATAGCTAAGAATAATAGAATAGCTAAGAATTAACGCTTGTGGATCTGACATCCATGTCTGTGATCTTAACCAATGTCACAGAGAATAAAATAATGACTACTAAATACCCAGTGCCTTCTCTGAGCCAAGCACTTTATGTAGATAATGCGCAAAAAATAGGATATTTGCTCTAATCATTTAGTCCATTCATTTTGAAAGAGTAAGATTTGTCTAAAATTCATTTGCTGTGTTCTCTGCAGTAATCTCTACCCTCTGTTTTCCACTCCCTTCTTTTCTAATTCCTCATTAAGAAGAGATGAGATATTTTAAGGATTTTCTAGGTTATTAGAAATTCTCATTTAGAATCTTGTATTTCTCCTTCACATCCACAGTGAGTCTATAAGAACAACTTCACGAAAGAGCTTTAGAAATGAATGTGTGGCGCCCATGCTCTCTCAAGCTCCTTTTAATGAGAAATGGTTAGGTGATTATGCCATTACATGGTACATCCTATTCCTGGAAGCCATCTTAAGCTGTTCAGGATAATGTATCTCTAACATTGCATCAGCCTCTTTGTTCCATAGATGCTATTTTTTAGAGTTTTATGAACAGCAAATGGCTCCTTAGGAGAACATTGTCATCACTCAATCTGGATTTTCCAGCAGTTTTGGGGTAAGGATGATAAAATGCCCATAGGGCAGTGCCAATTTGAAAAGGATGATTAACTCCAGATTTCCCATCCTTGGGACATTGTGAATGCCTGGATCAAGGTCTGATGTGTTCCAGATGATGCACAAGGATGTACAAACATGCAGACTTCCATTACAAGGGAGACTAGAAACAAAAGAGTACATTATTCATTCATTTATTCAACCAACAAATACATGGTGTCTGCTCTATATCAGGCACCGTTTGATGCTGAGAATACTGAGTCCCTACCCTCAAGGCATTTACATCTTCTGAGAGAGGACAGGCAATAAATAAATAAATTACATGCTATTGGGAAAAATAAAGCAGGATAAAGCAATAAGGAGTGGTATGGGTGTGACATGCTTTTATATAGAAAAGGTTTCCTTAAGCTTAGACTCAGCTGAGACCTACAGGAAGTAAGTGATGGCATAAGACTTGCAGATGTCAGGGGAAATTGTTCGAGGCACTCATGGTAAAGTTCTGGGAATAGCAGTGTGTTTAAGGGTATAGCAGCATGGATGCCTTCACGGCTGGAAAAGAATGGGTAAGGGGGAGAGTGATAGGAGGTGTCAGCAGGAAGAAGTAGGTGAGGGGCAGAGGAAGGACCAGCTAGCCTCATATAAGCCTTGGTGGGGAGTTTAGATTTTATGCTATAATGAATTGAGAAGCCATTGCAAAGGTTTAAGCAGGGGAATAGCATGACCCAACCTACCATTTTAAAAGCTTCTTCTGCCTATTCTCTGTAGGATACATGTAGGAGCAAAAGTACAAGCAGGAAAGCCATAGGTAGGAGGCTGTTTTAGTCCAGGTACGACATGATGCTGCCTGGGCCAGGGTTGTCATGGTAGAGATGGTGAGTAGGGATCACACTCTGGATATTTAAAAGGAAGAGTTGAGAGGCTCTGCTAATAAACTGAATGTGAGGAAAGAAAGAAATCAAGATTTGTACCAGCATACCTGGAAGAATGGAGGTGTTATTTAGTGAGAAAGGAAAGGTTTTAGGGCCAACAGATTGAGGAAGGGGGAGCATCATCTCCATTTCGGACATGTCCATTGTGAGATGCTTAGTCAATGTCCATGCAGAGTTACAGGGGAGGCAGTTAGGTAGTGAGTCTGGAGTTTGTGATTAATCCATGAGATGAGATAAATCTTCTAGGCGGGAGTTGACAGAAAAGTAAGTTCTCAATTGGTCTCTTCAAGGGGTTCAGTTATGTTATCAACTTGGTATAAAAATTCCCCACATGTGTTGCTTTCAGCCCTTGAGAGGGCACAATACTTCCACGCTTTTCTTTTCTTTTCTTTTCCTTTTTTCTTTTCTTTTCTTAAGAATTTATTTATCTATTTATTCATGGGAGACAGAGAGAGGGAGAGCCATAGGCAGAGAGAGAAGCATGATCCCCACGGGGTGTCCGATGGGGTACTCGATCTCAGGACCCTGGGATCACGACCTGAGCCAAAGGCAGACACTCAACCACTGAGCCACCCAGTCACCCTGCTTCCCTGCTTTTCTTAAAATGACCTATTTTAAAATGAGTTGGTTCAAGCTAGCTCCAATTTTTTTTTCAAAAGTTCTTAGATATTTAACAGAGAGCAGTAAAGCAGGTGGTATACTTTGTACATCAACAGAGCAACTCTGAGCAGTTTTCCTGCTCTACCTGTTACAAAATAAATCAGTATGGCCCAACCATATGGTAGTGCATGCAGAATAACCATAACCATTTCTCCCAAATATATACCAGTGTCACAAGTGTCTTTCTGGACTCTTCTCAATGGGAATGGTAACTACTGGTCTAGGTCTAGATCCATTTTGCCTTTTAGTATATGGCTTCATCCTAAATACATTTAATAAATAGAGGCTTGAAAAGAGAGCTATGTATACTCCAACTAGGGGTATCCACTAGTGTCCCATACTGGGAAAGGCTGATAAGGGAATGCAGAGTAAACCACACTTCTGAAAGTGAGAGGTGACTACATGCCTATTTCACACTGTACCTCTTCTACCTGAAGCAAAGATGTTGCAGTGATTCTGAGAGGGACCATATATGCCAAGTCCCATAAATTGAACGTTTTATGGCACCAATGTGATTCAGAGTATTTGATTTGGTGGGATGGGGAAATATACCAAAAAACAAAACAAAACAAAACAAAAACAGAGTTTTATGTGTTAGCACATGTGTGCCTGTACCTGTACATGTCTGTATTACTCTTTAAATATGTGGGAGCCTCTCTCTTAAGTACAAGGACAGTATTGGATCCCAGCCTCAGAAAGACTGGCTTCCAGACCTTCCAGGTTTTGAAGCAGATGATCAGGTGCAGAAGAATGAGGCAGGAATCACTGATCAGGACAGAACTGAAAGATGGGGGTCTGAGTCAGAAGTCAGCAAAGAACCAAAGTCAGGCCAGAGTTAAGCTGACCCAAAGTTTGTTACTGAGTCCTGAAATGGGACCCTTGAAATGCATCTGATGGAGGATCAAATTGATCATAGGGCCTGGAGAATAGAGCCTAGTCTGTGGGAGGGGATCAGTTGGCTCTGAGTAGGAGGATAGGATAGGATAGGATAGGATAGGATAGGATAGGATAGGATAGGATAGGATAGGATGGGAACTCAGGGAAGGAAGCAAGTGCTTGCAGAAGCAATTGGTGTCACTACCCTTTTCTTCCAAGGATAGCTGCTTTTAGCTGTTTGCTCACCTGTGTATATGGTGCTATCCTTATGCGAAGAGAATCATATTTTTCTTAATGGCACACTAGTTTACTTGGCCTGACCCCAAAATTGCAGTCTCCTAAAACAACAAATTGCACACTGAGGAAGGCTGGTAAAAACTAGAAATTTTATTTGAAACCTGAGTTATCCAATACACTAATTTCCTGAAGTTTCAAATAATCTTGAGAGTATGGTGCCCGAATCCCATTGTAAGGCCTTCTATGATATCTCTAACTATATGTCACAACATTTAAATGAAGACAGCTGTGATTTTAAAATAGAGTACTTAGATGGTAGGTACACAGCAAGTATTATGGGTTTTTTTTCATAAGTTCTCTTGCATGATATTAGCAGGGAGCAGCAGAATAAATAATATTTTTCTTCTTTTAAATTTGTAACGTGTGTGGTTATTGCCTTAATTTTGACTACAAGGCTATAGCTTGGTACAATGCTTAATTTAACCAGAATTAAATCTTGCTACTTTTCACCCCCATAGTTAGTGTAGCTGTTGCAATTATAACCCTAAATAATTATTAGCAATTATTTGATTTTAAACTAAAATACTATAAAATTTAAAATACCCCTTAGTACACAATTGTGAAAGGCACTAAGATAGAGCCCTCTTACTTTTGGCAAAATATATCCAGGATGCTGATTTTATTGATTTATGTGAGCTTTCAGATGATGGAATACATATGCTGTTTCTGCACTGAGAAATTAAAGGACAAATTTAGATAATCATAATTTAAGTTCTTCTTCTTCTTCTTCTTTTTTTTTTTTTTACGTAGTACCCAGACAAGGTGAAAGGGAGGCTTTGACAAAGAATTATCTAAGTGTCTCAGTTTTTAACTTTTTTCTGTGAATATCTACATATAGTCAAAACATACTTCTAATACCTTACTGAAACTTCCTATTTCTCAATTAAACATGCCCTTTTAAAGAAAACAAAATATTAACATAATCAAGAAAAAAATCACTGTAAGTCTAGGATAGCAATTATAAGCATGCAAGTATCTAATAGTTGATAATTTTTAGTTTGACATATCAAGAAAGACCATTCTTGTACAGATTTTCTCCAAAAAGTGACTTTATATAGAAAAAGATGACAATGCTTGTACAGGTTTTTTTTATAATTTTATTTTTTAATATTTTACTTATTTATTAGAGACACAGAGAGAGGGCAGAGACATAGGCAGAGAGAGAAGCAGGCTCCCCGCAGGGAGCCCAATGCAGAACTCAATCCCAGGACCCCTGGATCATGCCCTGAGGTAAAAGCAGATGCTCAACCACTGAGCCACCCAGGCATCCACTTGTACAGATTTTTAATAGAGAATTATTTAATTACAAAAATGTGTGTGTCTCTCCATGGTTGCACCTTGGTTTAAAAGTCATTTTCAATAGATTTTGATTTCTGCTCTTTCAAGTGATTCATTTAAATTCCTTGATTTTTAATATTCCCCAATGAACTTTAATTAATCTCAGAAACTTCTAGGACCTCAGGATAAAACCAAACTTCTAAAGTAATCCAGTTGACTCCTGATTCTGATGCCCGACCTCTTCTTCAATCTTTCTGCCTGTGTCCTTCAACCCTGGACTCAATTGCTTTTATTAATGAAAGAATCACTTCCTTTGGGGAATTTTCCATTCTTGAAATAATTTTGACTGCCTGAAAATATTTCCTTATGTTGTTTTACAGCCTATCTCTATTTGTTCTCTAGTCTCAGATGCTTCAGAGAAAGTCCAGTCCCTCTTCTGTGTGACAGTGGCCCAACCACAACATGAAATACATGCCAATTCCTGCATCCTCTCAGCTGCTTTCCCAGAGTTTCCTCTTCTTTAGCATAAGTGCTACATACTCCCTGAGGCCTTCTTTATATTTCAGTTTTAAAACACCTAATAAGCAGGGGCTCTTGGGTGGCTCTGTTGATTAAGCAGCTGACTCTTGATTTTGGCTCAGGTCTTGATCTCAGGGTAATGATATGGAGACTTCAGCATGGAGTCTGCTTGTCTCTCTCCCTGCCCCTAACACTGCTCTTGGGTGTGCTCTCTCTCTCTCTCTGTCACACACACACACACACACACACACACACACACACACACACACTCACACACTCCCTCTCTCTCAAATTCATTCATTCATTCATTCATTCATTCATTCTTTAAAACACCTAATAAGCTGTGTTGAAAAAGCAGATAACTTTACCCCATTATTACAGAAACTCTCAGGTTCACAAAGGAGTATCATTTAAATTAGATACAAATTTGTCATGAAAAATAATTATAATATTTGTTTTTTTTGTAAGGAGATAAAATTCAATGAGTTGCTGTGTTGAAATTGGGCAATGTAATTTTCAATATTTATCTTTGAGTTATGTTTTATTGAGCTATTAAAACTCATATTTAATTCAATAAATTGGATTTTCTAAAAGCCTACTTAGATTCATTTGGTATATTTATGGACCACCAGCTACTGGAGATGGGATAATCCTGAGATTTTTAGCTCCTTAACTATGCCAGCATGTTACTAATGCAATATATAATTTCACAAATTATCTACTACTAAGATCTGGCTCTTCCAATACACTGCATTTAAAAGCAAAAAGCTCCAAATCTGCATACTTAATTATACAGCATTATCATTTCTATCCCTAATTCTTTAATCAAAACAGTCATTAGCAATGCAAATAATAAAGGAAATTGGATTATGAAGGAAATAAAGATTAGTGACTCAAAGATCAGATAGCTGAGCTGGTTTTAGCAAGTCAGGTTGATATTGGGCTTTATTTTATTATTCAAATAAATAATACAACTACCTTGTCATAAACCTTTTCAGTTTTAAGGATAAAGCACTATGTATTTTGCTTTCTTTGATGCAAATTTTGCATGAAATCCATGAGAAGGAAGGGAATAAAATATTACATATTTTAACAGAATGACCTACCACATAACCATTCATCCCAAATCGGGGACAGTGCTTTTTTAGGGTGTCATTTATGAAAATGGTTTTTGCTCAGTTCTCTCAAAGGCATATGATTTTAGGTTTTAAGTTTTGAATGGTTGTTTGTGGGGCTGGAGTCCCTGGAGGTCACGTATTTTATTTTAACTATTCAACTGAAAGCAGCGTCTTAAAACTAAACAGGCGTTCTGAGTAATTCACCAAGAAGAAGCAGAGCTGTACTTGGTAGAACTATAAATAAAATTAATTAAGGTTCCTACCAAGGACAAGTTTGGCAAGGAGGCCTGTGTTAGCTCCTACCTCCAAGACAGTCTAACTCTGTGCCCTGGAGGCTGGAGAGATTCACTGGGCCTTTGTCTGCATAATGCAAAAAGCATCTCTGCTATTTAGATTTCTCGATTGTACATATTAGGTATATAAATATTAATAAAAAATTTCTGCCCTTAAATATTACATGTCACAGTTAATATTCTGTACTCTCTGTCTGGATATCAGCTTTTCAATATTTGCTGTTAGAACTTTATTAATAAATTTGAGGCCTGTTTTTCCCTTTGTGGGAATTTTATGTGGAACACTATGTTCAAACTACTAAGGAGAAAAAATATGGGCCATTCATTTATTGATGGAAGATAGGAATGTAGCATGTGCCCTACAGTTTCAGCAATATAAGATATTACTGAGATAAATGTTATCTTAGACACAGTGGGTTTCATCTTGTGTTTGATATAGCAGAGGGATGTTTCGCTCTGTCATGCAGCCACAGGGGTTCCCCATATTGGAGAGCTAGCACACCAAGATATCAAGGATGCTGAAGAAGAGCATCCGGCATTGGTAGGAGACTCGATAGTGGTGGCTCTCAACTTGGCTGCCCTCAGAGTTTTACTGAATCCTGATATTTTGGTCCTACCTCTGAGGATTCTGATTTGAATGATTTGGAATAAGAGTTGGGCATTAGGAATTTTTAAAGTTTCTCAGGCGATTTTATTATTTTTTAAAAAAATATTTTTATTTATTTGACAGAGCACCAGTGAACAATGTGGAGGGGCAGAGGGAGAGGGAGAAGCAGGCTCCCCACAGAGCAGCCAAGAGCCCTACACATGCTCTGTCCCAGGACCCCGGGGAATCACGACCTGAGCCGAAGGCGGACACTTAACCAACTGAGCCACCCAGACTCCCCTTTCAGGTGATTTAATGTGCAGACACAATTGAGAACAGCTGTTCTAGAATCACTCCTCGCTGAGATTAGAGATCTAACCTGATTCTATAATTTTAAAATATGATTTGGTACTATGATTAAATTTTAAAGTATGCTCCCTAAGAAAACCCTAGGCCTGCAAAATAATCTGTACAAAGAGATTCTGTGGTCACATAAACTTGGGAAATGTTACATATCTTATCATCTTCTAGGAGAAATTCAATTCACCTTGACTTGTTAAAGACAATGATAAAAAAAACCTTTTTTATCCAGTGTTTCCCAGATTTTTAGTTAGGATCCTTGCTTTTTATAACAACTATCCCATGAAACCAACATTCTGTGGTCCACGCGTTGGTTAGGCTGCCTTATGTTTTGAATTAATTCTGAACTCTGTGCTTAAAAAAGGAAATTAAAAAAAAAATTCCCACATTAGTTGCTTATATATACATTTTGCCACAAAATGCATTAAGCTCTATTGGTCACATAGTCTCATATTAGTAACTGTTGTAATTGTATGGCTGTTGAGTGAAGTGCATGTTGCTGTGAACCTTACTGGGATACCCCTAGCTGGGGCTCTTCCCATTGGACCTGGTATTTATTAATGCAAAGGGCCTGCATTAAGGTAATCAATCTTTTGTGCCTGATGTGGCAACAAGCAGAGAAGGGCTAGAGGGGTCTTGTTTGAAAGTTACCATCTTACCAGTTACTTCATTGTTTGAACTGACCTTCTCTGCAGCTTCAGTCACGAATTCCCTGTCCTAAGATGCTTTTTCTTGTCTTAAAATGTCCTAAACATTAGGGAATGTGTTTCTTGGGCAGGAAAGGAAGGTGGAAGATTTGGGGATGTGGAGAATGGAATGATCAGGGTTGTGGAGCTGTAACCAAGAAGAGGGGGTGTTTACTGACAAAGTCAGGTGTAGGGGGTGGCAAATAGGCTTGAACGCTGGAGAAGGCAGTAGACATGTCATTTATCATGTCTCCTTGGGTAGAAATAAAAATGTGACTAGAATACACACCAAAAAGCAGAGCTTCCCATGCTATCTGTTCACTTCACATCTCAGGTGTTGTCTTATTTGGTTCCTTGGCAGCACGCCAACTGGCTGCCTTCTATGCTCATCTTTCCATGGCTTCTACAACTGTATACTCATTGCTTTTTTCTTATGGCTTTACCTCCTCTTTCTGGTCTCTTCCATGTTGGTGAAGACACTCTTCCTCTTTGTTCCCATGATAGCCTGTGGCCACTTACTTCCATTAGGAGGTTTTCTGTAGTTTTATCCTAACTGTATTATCTTTCTATTAAAAACATAAGGAGGGATGCCTGGGTGGCTCAGTGGTTGAGCATCTGCCTTCAGCTCAAGGCATGATCCTGAAGTTCCAGGATTGAGTCCTACATTGGGCTTCCTGCGTGGAGCCTGCCTCTCCCTCTGCCTGTGTCTCTGCCTCTCTCTCTCTGTGTCTCTCATGAATAAATAAATAAAATCTTAAAAAAAATAAGTAATACAACTTTATATTTACCATAATATTTTTAAGAGTAGGAATTGTACTACTTATTCACATCTCCCCAGATCATGGAAGACCCCTAACAGAGCATCAGCAAATATTTTTTAAACTCAATTAATTGATCCCATAAATACTCAAGAGACTCAGTAGAGAGATGGAGTCAAGGCCAGTAAGAAACACCACAAAAATGAATGGTGATTTATATTTCTAATGCACACTCAAAAAGATCACTCTGATTATAGAATTGGTGAATATTTATTGTAGAAGATTTTTTAAATAAAGGAAGAAATAAAGAAAATAACAATGATGTATAAACCCATAACCCCAAACCATTTTAAACAATTCTGAGTATTTCAGATCTTTTTCTATGCATCAGTACAGGTCTATCTATCTAAATTATGCTTATAAGAGAATGTGGATTATATTAAAAAAATGATTTTGTGTGCTCTTCTATTTAATGACATATTCTTTCATTTGACAAATATTTAGAAGGTTTACTATCAGGTACCAGGCAGTATTTTAAATTCTAGGGATACATTAATATCTTCAATGTTTTCCTGAAAACTTGATTTTTAATGACTTATTAATATTTCATATTTTAGGTTAACTATAATTAATTAGACAAATTCCTAGCTGCTGTAGTTACCATTTCACTCAACTATTAGTAATTCTGCAGGAAGTACCCTCATTCATAAATCTTTGTGTTCTTCTCTGATCACTCACTTAGGATAGAAAGGAAGTTACATCAGATTATAAAACATAAACTGTTCAAAAAGTTGTTTGGAGATGATTCTACAAAAGCAGATTATACAAATAATATACAAATATTTTAATAAGAAGAATAATATACAAATATTGTTAGTAATAATTTATAAACCCTCCTTCCCAGTAGTGCATGAGAGTACCCATCCTGCCACCCTCACTGGTATTAACTTGTATTTCATTGTTAAATATCTTTGTCTGCCTCATGTTAGAATCTGTTTATTCTAGTAGGTCTAATGTTCATGCTAGTATATAAGTATGTCATCATTGTTTTTCCATTATTTTTTGTTCATTTTCACTCATTGTGGCCATTCAGAAAATCTAGACTTTAAAGGAAACCTCTGAAGCCTATTTTTAAGGATTTTTTTTTTTTTTTTTGAGGATCTAAATTGTATTGTAACCTACTGGCAAAGTCCTGGGGCTTTCAGAATGGTTTCTTGCTAGTTGTTTTCCTTGGTTAACATATTCAGTACAGGTGCTCACGTTTAGTGGAGGTACGTTAAACAAGGCAGATGCTCGGTGAAAGTCAAGTGTCCTTCAAAGAGTAATAACAGCATCCCAGGGGCTCTCTTTGAGTGTGAAACCTTCTCTGAGACTCAGCATAATAATTTGTTGGGAGAATCCTGTTGCATCAGTCTCTTCATGAAAAAAAAAAAATCCCGGTATGTGACAGTACTGTCTGTTGTGGAATCTGTCTCTGTTTTTAGACATATGAACGGGGAAGGTCCAGGTATTGTTGTAAAGAATAATTTTAATCCCAATTACTAATAAGATGCTCAAATTTTGAAGGCAAATTATGAACCTATTGAAAGGAAGACACATCCAAGGACAAGAAATGCCATTCATCAAAAATTTCTAAGTGTTAATATAGTCTAAATGGAATGCTATTTAGTTTAAAGGAAACTAAAAAAAGAAAAAACTATGTGTATTCTCTATCTATGAAGGTCACCATGTTGACGATGTAATAAGAAACTAAGGGGAGGTCAGTTGGTCTCAAGAGCAAAGCATCGTTGTTTTTGGTACAAAAGGTGGGACTACGGGATGACTCTATGTTTGCGATGACTCTAAATCTAGCTTTACAGTTTCTTCTTATTGGCTCTCTCTCTCTCTTTTTTTTAAACCCATAGTTTGCTTCTGTGCTTCCATGAACATACATGCTTTGTAATTTATATAACTTGTTTTTCCTGTTACTTCTGTCATGCAATCCAGACGTCAAAGAGCAGATCTGCATAGAGTTAATCAGGGTTTCTCAACTTTGGCACCTTTGGATGGGTAGTTGTCTGTTGAGAAGGGCTGTCTTGTTCATTGGTTTAGCAGCATCCAGGACTTCTGCCCACTAGCAACCCTCTTTCCTAGTTGTTATGAACAAGAACATTTCCAGATATTGCCAGATATCCCTTGGGAAGCAAAATATTCCATGTTTGGGAATCATTAGGGTGAAGTAGAGTAAATGCAGCCCAATTTTCCTGAGGGGTCCTCTGCTTCACCTCTTGGCAGAGCACATTCCATTTCTACCCAACAACCATAGTGGTCTTTCCTAAAGAAAGATCCTGTCTCCTCCCTACTTATAACATTCTAATGGCTTCTTGGGGCACTGCAATAAAATCTGAATTCCTTGTAGCATTTTTTAAGACCTTCCATAATCTTGCCTCAGCCAAGGGGCACTCTCTGACATCATAGTTTACCCCACTTCCTTCCCTCAGGCTTCTGCAGTTATCCTGGTCAAAGTAATAACCTCAAAGAGGCCTTTTCTATCTATCCATCTGTGAGAATTGCCCCTCCCTCCTTCCAGCCACACTGTTACATCTTCTGGTTTGTTTCTGTAAGTGCTTATCACAACCTGAGTTTGCTTGGTATCTCTATTTTACTATTTTATTGTTTTTCCCCAAACAAAGTAGAAGATAAGATAAACTCTATGTATGCAAAGGTGTTTCTATTTATTCAATACTCCATGTACAATGCCTAGGACAAGCCTAACACTTTATAGGTGCTCAAAAAAATATACTGTGAAAGAATTAATAAATAAATGGGCACAAATAGGCAGGAGTAGCGACTTGGTATACGTATTTTCTCTTTTTCCATATTCAGATTTGACAGTTTAGTAATATTTTCAGTAGTCAGACAAGTACAGAGAACAATGTAAGCATCCTCATGTATCTACTCTCCAGACAATGTGATCTTGAGGTACAAAGGAGGGAGTGCACCATTATGAATGTTATGGAATCCATATACATATGTAAGCAATATTTTATAAATTCATCATCAAGACTTTTTCCATCTATGTAAAGCAACATTGATATATTCAGTATTCAAGTATGGAATGATGAAAAAAAATTCATTTCCCACTATCAAGGGGCTCACAGTTGGATGAGTGGGAAGGCACAGAGAAGGAGACCATTAAAGATAATCTGATGAGTGCTTCAGTGTGGAATGAAGCACCAGGGGCTAGGGGAATGCTTCAGACAAACTCTGGAGAAGACAGGAGCTGGAGTGTATGTGTTGGAAACCAGGGAAGCCTGACCAGAGTTCTAATTCTCACAGAGTACTGTGATGTATTTTGGTCGAGAATCCCTCCACATGGTTAGTGAAAGGAGGGTGCCTCATTAGGTAAGGAGTAGCTGTTGGGAATTGGCTATGCTCCATTGCCTCAGGAGCCTCCAGATTTGGAAGGTTTTTGGTTTCTTCACTTCTTTTGCTATCCATTTTGCCTTGATATATGTGCAACTCCCGGAGTTTCCAACTTCCAAAAATTTCTGAACCAGTAAGAAAAGAAATTTGCTTTGGGGAACTTCCAAACATTTATGGATTGCCTTTTCACTGCAACAGCTAGGCAAATCTGTACCACCTAATATACTACTGATACTCTGCTCTCAGTGATAGAGAGCACTGGTAATAGAATAGAATATCTATACTGGTATAGATATTGTGTCCATGTGTTTCCTCTCATTTTTGAGTAATGTCCTGTGTATGTGGGAGCAGTGATGTTTTCAGGTGTTTTCCATAAATTCCAGAAAATTTATCTAGGGTCTTGAGATGTGGGTTACATAATGGGAATACTATAAGAGTGTTTTTAAAAAATGTTTTTGGGAGACAGTTTATGACATAGTAAGTCCCACTTACATTAGTTCTTTAGTTGGTTACTTGCTCAGTGTGATTTGATCAATTGGGTTCTTCATGGAACAGCAACCAGGCCAGTGAAGATTCTTGTAGGTATTACATTGCAATATGACAGAACTCAAAAAGCAAATGCCTCTCAGATTAATATCACAGAGAGGCAATATTCATGCTCTTCTTGAGCAGAAGCTATGTACGCTTTCACCAGTTATGTTTTCCAGGTGCTTTCAAGTGTGTCAGAGTCATTCAGGTATTGTTAATTTGGGAGGACATACACAGAGGATATCAAATGGGAAGTAGTTGAGAATTTTCTGCTCCTTATTTGAAGATGACTGAGCAATCATCCTGGGAATAAGACTCTTCCCTTTCCTCTTATTCTGCTTAAAACTCTAACTATTCAAAGTTGAATATGAGAGTGATTTGCTCATTACTCTTTGGTTCCCCCTTCCTCCCCCAACTTTTTTTTTTTTTTTTGCAACTTCTGTGCCTCTAGTTGTCTAGTGGGATGATATTTGTTGTGGTCTTTGCTTTGTTGTCAGTTGAACTTATGCAGGTTTTTCTTAAACTTTTTTTATGATACTCTGCCTCCCCCACAAGTAAAATGGTCACATATTCTCAGCAAGGCTCTGGTAGGGACTTAGAACTTCTCTTCTTCCTCAAGGATTAACGATACTTGGTTTCTAGTCTGTTACTGCCCCTGTGGACACAAATGTCAGAATCCGTATTGCTCGTGGCATATGAAATGGTATATGCACAGTTCAAGAAGCATAACTGTTTACCCATTAATCACTCTGGGCCACCAGTCAAAATATTTTCTCTGCAAAAATGCCTTTCCTATTTTGTACCAATTAATATTGGATGAAACTCAAGAGTCACAGTTAATATGTGGCAAAGCTTTTATTTGCTGTCAGGCATGCAGACATGAAAAATGCTCAATGCAATATTTTAATTAATAAAAATATGCTGAGAAGTGTATTTTTCTGAAGTAGATTTTTATTACACTTCATTACATTTCCAAATTTAATGGACACATATATTATGTCCTGTCACCATGGGAACCGCATCAAGAGAGGCTTTTTATAGGCTATTGGATGTAGTTATAAAATTCTCACAAAGACAAAATTGTTTCTTGTAACTTTAAAAGAAGCTGTGCTCATTTACAGTATGTATAATTTATTGCAGCGCTCGAGGCAATAGAGAAGGTCTTTATTTGATTTAGAGACTAACTCTTCTTTTTATGAAGCTCTTAAGTTTTCATTATTTCAGGTCTATGTTCATGAGATAGAACTTGGCTTATTATAAAAGTAAATAAAAAACATGCAAACTTTGTAGAACATGAAAAAGATGAAATTATTTTTTTACAACTGTTTAAAAAGCAAACCATGTTTGAAAACAAAAATTTCTTTTTCTTAAATTTTTTTATTTATTTATGATAGTCACACAGAGAGAGAGGGGGGGGGGGCATGGACATAGGCAGAGGGAGAAGCAGGCTCCATATACCGGGAGCCCGACATGGGATTCAATCCCGGGTCTCCAGGATCGCGCCCTGGGCCAAAGGCAGGCGCTAAACCACTGTGCCACCCAGGGATCCCGAAAACAAAAATTTCTGATGACACATAAAGGTAACTACAAGGATCCACAATATCCAGCTTCAATATCTGTCGGTGGTATCGGTACTTACTTATCTCCTGCTGCCAACACTTTTTATGGTTGAAGCATTTTAAAGAAAATCACATTATATCATTTTACTATCCAGTACTTTAGTATATACATCTTAAAAAGAGGGAGGGGGCAAGAGAAAAGATCACATAGTGAACAACTTTCTGCGTTCAACAAAAAATATCATAAAACAATATGATGGAACAGGGACCAGACACACAGATCATATCAACAAACATAACAGACTTCCTTCACTTATTACAAAGGGAAAAAATGATTTTTGGATTGTCCATAAAAGCAAATTCTTGCTTACCGCTGTTTAAAAGGGCTGTGCTTAAAATTGAATGATTTTGGAGGGCAAAAATAAAAGAATAGACAATTGCGATGAAAAGCAAAGCAAAGGTCTTAACATAGTCAAAATGGAATTAGCCCCCCAATACTAAAAGAGGTGAACAAAGATATTTTGTAACACTAAAGGTTGAAAATCACAAGAAGATGGAAAAATCATTATTACTATTATTTCTGCCTCCAATAACATGTAACAATTTTCAAAAAGCAGAAACTACTGGAGATACTCTAATGAGAAGAGTTTTAACATACTTCATTTCAGTCCTGGGAAAATCAGAGAACAAAACACCAGTAAGGCTAGAGAAACCTCAGCTAACATGATCAATAGGGTAGAGCTAATAAATCTGTATTGAAATATGAACCCTGATAATAGAGGTTATGCCTTCCTTTCATGTGAGTCTGTGAAAATACAATTAATGAAAGGGGGGCAGGAAGTCATAGAGTTTGGACTCTGGGTTAAGATTCTGTAGACTTTTGAGGTTAGAAAATGTGTTCACTTTTCTACTCAAAATTATTTATGTGTTTTCCACGTTCCGCTCACATGATCTCCCTCATCCAAAACAGGGATTTTATTCCAGCGATTTATGATTTTCCATATTAAAAGTAAGCTCTGGTGCTGATTTTTACATCAACCAGAGCTTAAAATATTTTCCTCAAAGGTTTCCAACTTTAACCTGCAAGGAAGTATCCAGTTTTGCCTCCTGTGAGCTTTCTGCCTTTTTAAAAATGCCAGAAGAGCAACGTGAGATTTTACAAATCTCAGTGTGAGATTGCTTTTCCATCAGTGAAAGCCCCTGCTTGACAAGTCACAGGAGCTTCTTAGTTAAATAAGACAGGTAAATGCAGATTTGTTTTTTAAGCAAAATGAAGAAATAACCTGTTTCTTCAGGGTACTACATCCCTTCTTTGTCCTAAGACTCTTTGTCCCCTCAAGAGAAAAGACATTTAGGATGGACCTTTTGTGACCAGGTTTTCCTAAAAATATAGCATTTGTGTAAAAGTACTACCTTTAGGATGTCTCCAGTCTCTAGGTTATAGCATTTTTTTCCTCCCAGTTTTCGTGAGAGTAATTGAATATAAGGAAGTGATAGGACCCGGTATTAGTATTATTACGATCATAGTTAGTGACTCACAATCTATAAAATGGTGAAAAGCTGTTGTGGGAAATACATAAGGATTTCAAAGCCACTTAATTGGCTGGCTGCTCTGCTGCCTCGGCATTTATTCATTTGTTTACTCTTGTGCTTTTTTGTTTGTTTTAGTACTTGGAGTTTGTGAACTGTATAAGTGAAATCTGCAAATATAGCAAAGTAGGTGTGAGTGTGGATTTTTGTAGTCCAACAGTTCTGGAAATTAGAACTCCTTACTAGCGATGAGATCGCGGCAATTTGCTTAAATCCTCTGAGCTTCATATTTACCACCCGTGACATGAGAGGCATAGTAATACCCACCTGATGGAGTTGCTATAAAGATTCACTTGAAGGATTTTTGTGAAATGCTTAGCATAGCTTAGATATGCTAAATATTCTATTGATGCTAGAACCTACACTAATAATTGTAATTTTGTAAGAATTAATATGTAATGTTAAAAGCAATTGAAGAGAATGAGAAACTCCTGGCTGTGTGGCTAAAAGTGATAATGAGACTTTAAGAAATTTTTAAGGGCAGCCCGGGTGGTTCAGTGGTTTAGCGACGCCTTTGGCCCAGGGCGTGATCCTGGAGACCAGGATAGAGTTCCACGTCGGGCTCCCTGCCTGGAGCCTGCTTCTCCCTCTGCCTGTGTGTCTCATGAATAAATAAATAAAATCTTTAAAAATAATAAAAATAAAAATAAAGGAATTTTAAAAAATTTAATTATAGTGAAAAATGCAGAATATAAAATTAACCATCCTGGGGATTCCTAGGTGGCTCAGCAGTTTAGCACCTGCCTTAGGCCCAGGGTGTGATTCTGGGGTCCTGGGATCAAGTCCCACATCGGGCTCCCTGCATGGAGTCTGCCTCTCTCTCTCTCTCTCTCTCTCTCTCTCTCTCTCTCTCTCTCTCATGAATAGTCTTTTAAAAAATTAACCATCCTAACAAATTTAAAAATTTGTTTAAAGATTTTATTTATTTATTTATTTGAGAGAGAGAAAGAGAGCAAGTGCACATGCAAGCACAAAGGGAAGAGGGCAGAGGGAGAGGGAGAAGGAGACTCCTCATTGAACAGCCAGGAGCCCTACACCAGACTGGATCCCAGGATCCTGGGATCATGACTTGAGCTGAAGACAGATGCTTAACTGACTGAGCCACCCAGGTGCCCCCATCCTAAACATTCTTAAGTGTAAAGTTCATTAGTGTTTAGTATATTCACATTGTTGCACAATGTAACTCCAGAAATTTTTGATTTTGCAAAAGTGAAACTCCATTCCCATTAAATAAAGCTTTTAAAATGATAGTAAAATTGTTCTTAGAATAATTGTAGATTTACAGAAAAATTGCAAAGATGGTACAGAGAAAATTGTACCCTATACAAAATTTCCATTGCTATTAACATTAAACATTAATATGGTACACTTCAATTAATGATATTGAGACATTATTACTAACTAAAGTCCATACCTTATGCATTTTTTTTTTTAGTTTTAACCTAATGTTCCTTTTTTTGTTCCCAGATTCCATCAAAGTTTCAACATTCAGTTGTCGTGTCTCCTTAGCTTCTTCTTGTCTGTGACAGTTTCTCAGACTTTCCTTGTTTTTGATGACCTTAATAGTTTTGAGGAGTACTGGTTAAGTATTTTGTAGAATGTACTTTATTTGGGATTTGGCTGATGTTTTGCTAATAACTAGAATCAGGTAAGAGTACATACAATCAGTGACATTCTTGTTAATATTGACCTGGCTCGGGATCCCTGGGTGGCGCAGCGGTTTAGCGCCTGCCTTTGGCCCAGGGCGCAATCCTGGAGACCCAGGATCGAATCCCACGTCGGGCTCCCGGTGCATGGAGCCTGCTTCTCCCTCTACCTATGTCTCTGCCTCTCTCTCTCACTGTGTGCCTATCATAAATAAATAAAATAAAATAAAAAATTTAAAAAATATTGACCTGGCTCACTTGGCCAAGATAGTATTTGCTAGGATTTTCCACTGTAAAATTATGGTGTTTTAATTTGGAATTCGCAATGACAAACAATGCTGAGAATCTTTTCTTAAAGACTTTTTTTTTTTTTTTTAAGAGTGGTAGAGAGAGAGAGAGCACATGAGCAGAGGGAGGGCCAGGGAGAGGAACAAGAAGACTCCACTCTGAGCATGGAGCCCCAAGCCTGGCTCAATCTAAAGTCCCTGAGATCATTACTTGAGTGGAAATCAAGAGTCAGATGCTTTACCAACTGAATCACCCATGTGCCCAGAGAATCTTTACATGTGCTTATGTATTTTCTGATTATCTTTTTTGGTGAAGTTGCTATTCAGATCTTATTTTTTTAAAGATTTTATTTATTTATTTTAGAGAACATGAGTAGGGCAAGGGACAGAGGAAGATAAAGAAGCAGACTCCCCACTGAGCAGGGAGCCTGCCCCAACAATGGGCTCCATTCCAGGACCCTGGGATCATGACCTGAGCTAAAGGCAGATGCTTAATCAATTGAGCCACCCAGGCTCCCCTTTCAGATCTTTTTTTAATGTTGGGTTTGTTTTCTCCTTGATGAATTTTAAGAATTCTTTGTATGTTTTGGATACAAGTCCTTTATCAGATATGTGTTTTCCAAATATTTTCTCTCAATATTTAACTTGATTTTCAGCCTCTTAAAAATGTCTTACACAGAGCAGAAGCTTTTTATTTCAATAACGTCCAACTTACCAATTTTTTCTTTCATGGATACTTTTAGTGCTATAACTAAAAACTTACCACCAAACCAGTTCACATAGATTTTCTGCTTTGCTCTTTTCTAGTTTTGTAGTTTTATATTTAAGTCTACAATACATTTTGAGTTAAGTTATTGTGAAAACTGTAAGGGTATAGAGGTTCGTTCAATTGTTTGTTTGTTTGTTTATTTATTTATTTTGTGCATAAAGACATCTCGTTGTAGCACCCTTTTTAAAAAGATCACCTTTTCTCCATTACATTGGCTTTGCTTCTTTCTCAAAGATCAGTTCACTATATTTGTGTGAATCTACTTCTGAGCTATTTTATTCCATTGATCTATGAATCTGTTCTTTACTAAATATCACAACTGTCTTGATATCTGTAGGTTTATTTGAAATCAATATTGTGAGTCCTTTGACTTTGTTATTTTTCAGTATTGTGTTGGCTATTTTAGGTCTTTTGCATTTCCGTATAAACTTTATTTTTTTTAAAGATTTTATTTATTTATTCATGAGAGAGAGAGAGAGAGAGAATGAGAGAGAGAGAGAGAGAGAGGCAGAGACACAGGCAGAGGCAGAAGCAGGCTTCATTCAGGGAGCCCGACGTGGGACTCGATTCCGGGTCTCCAGGATCAGGCCCTGGGCCGAAGCTGGCGCTAAACCGCTGAGCCACCTGGGCTGCCCCCGTATAAACTTTAGAATCAAATTGTTATTGTGTACAAAAAACTTGCTGGGATTTTGACTGGAATTATATCAAATCTACATATCAATTTGTGAAGTATTGCCATCTTAATAATACTGAGTTTTCTAATCCCTGAACCTGAATTTTGTCTCCATTATTCAAGATCTTCCTTTGATTTGTTTCATCAGAATTTTATAATTTTTTTTCATAGAGACCCTGTGCCTGTTGTATTAAATTTATATCTAAATTTATTTCATTTTTTATGCTATTATAAATGGTATTGTTTTTTAAAATTCAAATTCCAGTTGTTCACTATGATACATAGGAAAGCAATTGACATATATATTTACCTTGTATCCCATGACCTTGCCAAACTTGCTTACTAGTTCCACAAATCTTTTACTGATACTTTGGGATTTTCTTTTCTTTTCTTTTCTTTTCTTTTTTTTTTAAGATTTTATGTATTTATTCATGGGAGACAGAGAGAGAGAGAGAGAGAGAGAGAGAGAGGCAGAGACCTAGGCAGGGGGAGAAGCAGGCTCCCTTTGGGGAGCCTGATGTGGGACTCCATCCCAGGACACAGGGATCATGACCTGAGCCATAGGCAGATGCTCAGCCACTGAGCCACCCAGGTGCCCAATACTTTGGGATTTTCTACACAGGAAATCATGTCACTTGATAATAAGAGTTTTATTTATTCATTTCAAACCTATTTCTAATCTACTATTTGTCTCCTTTTCTTGTCTTATTGTACTAGCTAGGACTTCCAAGGTGAAGTTGAATAAGATTGGTAAAGAGAGGCTATCATTACCTTGTTCCCCTTTCTAAGTCTTTTACCATTGAGTGTGATAATATTGGCAAAGAGCAAGAATGACCTGTTCCCTTCTATATCTAGCCAGACCAAGAATCAAATTAATGAGACGGATGAACAGGAGAAAATAAGATTTGATAGTGCACATATGGGAACCCACACAAGCATGGACATTCCAAAGACAGTCAAGCAACATGAGATATATCTGTCATCCTGAACTAAGGAGAAAGGTTAGGGGTCTAGGGCTTTCAAGGTAAGGAATGCAATCCTTAAAAAGAATGATGAAGAGTAAATGTTAGGTAAACAAATATTTGCTGGGCCATTCAGAAACAATTGGGGCAAAGAGAAGACTGATCAAACAGGCTTTGCTAGGTTCTTTCCTATCTACCATCCCTAGTTCATATCATAATGTAGTTCTCTATAGTGATAGCACTCTTCCTAGAATAGGTCCTCTACATAAATTCTTTTAAGGCAGTATAGGGGGAAATAAAGAACTTTCTTGAGTCTGCTGGATTTTGATGGCTCCTTAATTCAAAGTAGCCTTCATGCCAAAATGGCCCATCTTGGAGTGGCCTGCCATTGGCTCCTACATTACCTATAGATTTTTGGGTACATTTTCTTCATTAAGATGGGAAAGTTCTTCTCTATTCCTATTTGCTTAGAGTTTTAATTGTGAATGAGTATCAGACTTTATCAAATTCTGTGTCTAAATATACTGATATGATCATATTATTTTTTACTTTTGCCTATTATACAGGTTATGTTGATTTTCTAATATTGAACCAGCCTTGCATATTTGGATTAAATCACATTTGTTCATGGTGTAATTATTTTTATACAGCATCAATATATATACTTGCTAATATTTTGTGAAGGATTTTTATATCTATATTTCATGAGAAATAATGGTTTTTCTTTTTGCAATGTCTTTATCTATTTTGATATTAGACTAATCTCATAGAATAAGTTGGAAAGTGTTCCATCTACTTTTATTTTCTGAAAGAGATTGTAGAGAACTTATGTCATTATATTCATTAAATTTTTTATAGAATTCACCATCAAAATTATCAGGATTCGATGGTTTCTGTTTTTACAAAATTTTTATTTAGCAATATAGGCCTGTTCAAATTATCTATTTCTCCTTTGTCAGTTTTAGTATTTCATGTCTTTCAAGCAATTGGTTCATTTCACCTAAGTATTCATATTAATGGATATAAAATTGATCATAATATTCTTTTATTATTCTTTTAATATCCCCAGTACCAGTAGTGGTGACCCTTTTCTTATTTCTGATGTTGATAAATTTGTGTCTTTCCTCTTTTTTCCTGGTTAACCTTGCTAGAAGCTTATCAATTTTATTGATCTTTCCAAAAACCAGCTTTAGTTTATTGATTTTCTCTATTTTTTTCAATTTTATTGATTCATGCTTTTTATTGTATCTTCTCTTCTGCTTGCTTTTGACTTAAATTCTTCTTTCTCTGGTTTCCTAAGGTAGAAAGTTAGGTTATTAATTTTTTACCATTCTTCAATTTTAATATATGCATTCAATGCTATAAATTTCCTTCTAGGCAGTGTTTTTGCAGAATCCCACAGTTTTTGGTTATATTTTCATTTTCATTTAGTTCAAAATATTTTTTCATTTGTCTTATACCTTTTTCTTTGATCCATGTTATTTGGAAGTATGTTTTATAATCTCCAAATATTTGAGGGATTTTCCAGCTATTTTTCTGTTATTGACTTCTCATTTAATTACATTGTGGGATGAGAACATACTTTTAATTGTCTCTATTTAAAAAAAAATATTTTAGAATATATTATGGCCCAGAATATGGAATATCTTGTGAATATGAATTTTTTAATGCTTTTATTTAACTGATTTGTTGTTTTTATCTCCCATTAGAATAATATACTTATAGAACATTTTCACTATAGAAACACTTGTTAGGAAAAAAAAAAATCTCTTTCAGTCTGAAACCTTCTGACCTGTGTCTTCCTTCTTCAACTGGACCCACTGGTTTTGTAACATGACTTTTAAAAGTGGAATTAATAATTTTAGTAGAAGAAGCAGCATTTATTGAACATCTGTGTTCCAAGTACTGTGCTTTATCTTTATACTTTCAGTTCTCATAACAACCCAGTAGGATAGATGCCATTAATAGGGATGCCTCAGAGATGAAGAAGTCAAGACTTAGAGAACCATATCACTTGCCTTGTTACCCATCAGAGAAGTAGCAGAAGCAATAGACACTTGGGTGCACTTGGATCACTGTTGTCCTGGCACTTTCTTTGACATTATCAGTACTTAAAATATTATATTCCCAATTGTGAAATTCTGCTTCATCTGATTCATTAGCATTACTTCTTAAAATTTCCTTCATTAATTTATTGAATAATATTTGATGACCTAAAAACTGTCAGGCCCTTGGGCTAAAATAATGAGCAGACCAGACATGGCCCTGCCATAACAAGCTTATAGTATAATAAGGCAAGAGGAATCAATCAAAATACACAGAAATAAATGTGGAATTATGTAATGTTGTAACAGGGAATTAAACTGGTTGGTTTTGATGCGATGTAAACAGGAAATGATTCATCCTTTTTCTCTTTTTGTTTTTAAATATCCTGTGATAGATTTCCTTTCTTATCCAAAAAAAGTATCCTTGACATGTTGCAGAAATTTTTATTTTGATACAGAGAATTTTAGATTTATATCAGTTATAAAAAATAATACGGACTGGGAAACCCTGGATGGCTCGGTGGTTTAGTGCCTGCCTTCGGCCCAGGGCATGGTCTTAGAGTCCTGGGATCGAGTCCCACATCAGGCTCCCTGCATGGAGCCTGCTTCTCCCTCTGCCTGTGTCTCTGTCTCTCTCTATGTCTCTGCCTCTCTCTCTCTCTCTCTCTCTCTCAGTCTGTGTCTCTCATGAATAAATAATTTAAAAAATAGTAACACAGAGAGAGCCCGTGGACTCTTTCCTCAGTTCCCCCCAATGATGACATTATACAAAACTATAGCACAGTATTAAGACTAGATATTGACATTAATACAATCCACTGACCTTATTCATAGTTCCCCAGTTTTACCTGTCTTCATTTGTGTGCGAATGTGTGTGTGTATATTTACTTCTATAGAATTTTATTGCATGTATAGGTTTATGTATGTACTACAGCAGTCAAGATACTGAACAATGTCATCATTATAAAGATCCCTGATGCCACCACTTTGTAGTAGCATCCAACTTTCTCCCTGCTTCTTCCTTTATCTCTAATTTCTGGAAACCATTAATCTGTTCTCTATCTTTAAAATTTCACTATTTCAAAATGGTATATAAATGGAATTATACAATGTGTAATCCTTTTTGGATTGCCTTTTTTTCACTCATAATTTTTTCCCCAATTCTCCAAATTGTTGTATGTATCAACAGTTTGTTTCTTCTGGGGCATCTGATTGGCTTAGTCAGTTAAACGTCCAGCTCTTGATTTTGGCTTGGGTCATGATCTTGGAGTCATGAGACGGAGCCTTCCAATGGGCTGCACACTGAGCATAGAGCCTGCTTAGGTTCTCTCTCTCTTCCTCTTCCTCTATGTCAACTCACCCTGCTCATGCTCTCTTACTCTCTCTCTCTTTTAAAAAAATGTTATATAAATAGTTGGTTCCCTTTTATTATCAAGTGGTATTCTATGGTATGAATGTGTGTTTGTTGAACCATTCACCTATTGAATATGAGCAGCCTATTTCCAGTTTTTATCTATCATGAATAAAATTAGAATAAACATTTATGTACTGGTATTTGTGTGAACAGAGTTTTCATATCTCTGAGATAAATGCCCAAGAGTGCAATTGCTGAAATGTATTGTAATCTCACATTTAGTTTTTTAAGAAACTGCCATACTGGAGTAGCTGTATGATTCTATGTCCCCATCAACAAAGTATGAGTGATCTAGTTTCTTGTCATTCTTGCCAGTATTTAGTGTATTTTTTTTTCACCATTCTGATATGTAGGTAGTGATAGCTCTCTGTGATCTTAACTTGGATTTTTCTAATATATAATAATGTTAGAGTTCAGAAAGTGAGAGTGTTCAAGAGCTGTGATGGGTTTGGATTTTATTCCACATGTACACAAACAAGTTAGTGTGTCACCATTTTATGGATGTTGACAGAAGACACAAGACTCTGGGATCAGAGACAAAAGACTCCATTACTCAGGACACAGCAAGTAGCAAGAGCTTCACATTTGCATCATCCACCTCTACCATCCATCCTCCACCACTGCTGTCGCCACCACCATAGCCTGACATAGACAATGTGAAGAGATCAAGGTGGAGGTAAACACACAGTGAACTTGTGTTATCTTTGAGAAATCTGAGCTTTTAAAATGGAAAGTAGGCCTGTTTGAGGCCTGTCTGTAGGAGATATTGTCTTTATTATGCTGGACAATAAGCAAATCACCTTCTGCTCCAGAGGGAGACACTATCTCGAAGTTCCAGGGAAGTTCCCTATACAATCTTCTTTGAAAAGATAGAAAAAAAGGAAAGGAAAGATAGGAAAAAAGGAAAAAAAGGGCAGTTAATACTTCTTGCAAGAAGTGGAGAAACGCAAGTGACCCGTGGAGAATTGTCTCTCAACAGGATGCAAGATAAAGCAGCAGAGTTAGATATGGGCCAGATTATATAGGTCTTATAGGCCAAAATAGGGATCCCCTATGCACCCCACTATCCTATGCACAATAGAGCATTTACTAAAAGTTTTAAGTGGTGGTGGCATGGTGGCAGGGTGTAGAGTCATTCTAACAACAAATTACCTGAATTTCAGTGTGCACCTTCTTCTGTATCTTTTCATGTAAGGTTCTCTCTGCCTGGAACATTCTTTCCCCTGCTTTTCTTTCCTAAATCCCAGATGATTGATTACTTGTCCTTTAACATCCAGTTCAAGTCTTCCTCTCTGCTACTTTGCTTATCCATTTCCATGGTTTTTCCTACCTTCTGTATCAGATTAGGCATCTTACAAAATCCTGCTATTTGTTCATTACTTTTGTCTCAGTGACTAAAAGGCCCCAATCACATCCTGAGATACTGCCACATAAAATTTGTCCCTTACTGGTTTCCACCTGTTAGGTGAGAGAAAATCAGCAAGTTAGTTCTAGGCTCTATTTGTTACCTGGCTTGTGTGTGCAGGGCTCTTACATTAGTTGTCACACAAAGTATGTCTCTGAGAAGCTTCCTGACAGCTCTTTTTCCATTGACAAGAAGGATTTTGGGGTGGAAAGAGTGGGTGTGGGGGATAGATAGAAGAGTAGCTGGAGAGATCCAGGGTTCAAGGATCATTCAAGGATGAGGAAAGGGGATCATCCAAGGGTTAAGTTCTTAGTTATACTCCAACTATTTTTAATCCAGATTGTGTGGAGATGATAACCAAAGTAAAGCAAAAACAAAACAACCCCACCTGCCTCTGTTTGTTTACATAGACATGATCAGAAACAGCCAACATTTTGTACTTTATGCCTTTATCAGAAATATTTCATCTTATTCCATTCCTTCATTTCCTTCTACATCTGTATTCTTCAAATGGATACACTACCATTTAGCTAGCTAAAAATATAAAAGTTAATGTCTGCATATGGGTAGTGCCTGAATGTGTAACTTTACCCTCATTTTCATCAAGGCCTTGAAAGGATGAAGGAAAATCTATGAGCATTGAAAAATATAAATACTCATCCTTGTCAGAGCCTTCTAGGCATATTCCTTCAACGAAGCAACCAATTTTCAGTCTAGATGACTATATTCATCTCTAAGCCAATTCAAACCAATTTAACAAATAGAATTTTATGAGATTTTGTCACAAGCTTCACCAAAGGCCAATTATGAAACATCTACTTCATTTCCTTTGGTCATTGATTTTCTAATTTGTTGGCAAAAATCTATGACTTCAGTCTAACATGATATTTTCTTTCTAAGCTTATCTTATCTTTTGCTTATGGTCCCATTGTGTTCTAACTGTTTAAAGATTTTTCATTTTATTATATTTGTTCATTATATTGCTAGAGTAGAGTTTCTGAATTACAGTAGCTGGCTCAGCCATTTTACCTGCTCTGTGGAATGATATCACATCTGTTTTCCCCTAATCTTATGGTGTGTCTTGAGTGCTTTGTTTAAAGACAAGTAGAAGCAATTCAATAGAGGTTTGCTAATTTTCTTATTATGCTAGAATGCATATCATCCAGACCAAATGTTTATGTGCACAGTTACTCTAAATACTCCCCTCATGCATTTTGCCAGTACTTATTCTCCAGTGTCTCCATTATTCTTATTGTGCAAGTTTATTTTTCTAATTTGACTTGGTAAACAGGAATTGAAAAATGACTACAATCATTCAGCTAAGTTTAGAGTCATAATAATTTAGTACTCTATCTTTTTATTAGCAGGCCTGTCTTCTGTAGAGTTTATATTTCTCCCCTGGTATATTTGTTTAATGCTTTTTTTATTCCATCCTTTTCTTTCCCTCTTAGCAGCATTAATTTTATTCTGAATGTTCACTGACATGATCAATTCTGGCCACACTCTCTAACAGAGCAGGTATTTTCCCTCTTTCTTTTGCTGTCCCTCTCTGTGGGAACATAAAGCAAATTATAGACATTAATTTTTATGACATGGAGACCAAAGTTAAAGAAAACTGTCAACAAGAATTACACAAATGACTATAATCATTTGCCTTGATAAGAACTTAAGCTTTTAAATGCTGGCATTTTTAAGTCCTGTCTACAAGTATGAAAAATCTTCACTTGGCACAAACTGGGCATTGTAAGAAATTGCTATGGCATTTAATATATTAAGGGAAGTGAGAGAAAAATGAAAGGGAGGAAATCCATATGTAGATATCATGACACACAGACTCTGTGAGGGGTCTTGAGAATTGATTTCTAACAAAAATAATAATTAAGGCAGTCTCAATATGTATAGTCTTTCTTTGAAAAAAAAAAAAAAACCTCACCAGTTACACACATGAAGACATGCTTTTCAAAATGAGGCTGATAAAGTGGAGGATTATCCAAAGAGAACACACATGCCACCATACAAATAAGCTAATCATGGCTAAGAGGGATGATTGGCTAGAGCCTCTTAGCTAGTGGTAGTTGAGCATGGCCTTCTCCCCACATCACCGCATTTTGTGTATGTAAATATGCCTGTCTGATCAGAGAGCTGCCAGCATTCAGTTTGGCTATAGTAGGGGCTTTAAACACCTGTGTACTTAATTGGGAGCCCAATGAGAGCCATTAAATATATTGAATGAGATTATTATGTGGTCAGAGATGCCAAACCTTTCTTGAACCATGTTCCCAAAACCCAAACAATTAGGATTTGGGTTCCTGTATCAGTCACAGTTCAATCAGAGAAGCAGAATCACTAATGTGTACACATACACAGACATACACACATATATTTGTTTCATGGATTTGGCCATATGCAATGATGGGAGCTGGTTAAGTATTCTCTCTAAGGCTGTTATCTTTGTACTTACTGCTAGAGCTAAAAGTCCACATAGTTCAGGCAATTTTGAAAGGAAGATAGAGATAAAGTGGGGGAGACTAAGAACAAGCATGAGGTGGAGCCCATAAGGATATGCTGAAACCTGTATACCTTCTTATTGCCTCTGATCTTGGTGGTATGAGTGCTCTACAAAAGCCTAGGCCCTCAGTCATAGGCTAAAACACACACATGTGGTCCAGGAATCCAAGAAGCTTCTATTAAAGAGACTGACTCCTTTTGTTCTTTTATCCCATTTTTTGTCGTTTGCCTGCTCATAGCTTTTGAGCTTTACCACTGTCGCTTCTTCTGTCCCATACCTAGCAGGCTGGTAAGAAAGACTAAACACCCCTGCCTTGAGTAATGTGGGAAGTTCAAACTGCATGAGCCCCAACGCATGCAGGGATGCTATCACCCCAGCCCCACCCTCTGACCACCATAAAACTCCCAGCGAATCTCTTTTCCCTGCCTTCCAAAGCCATTTTCCAAGATGCTTGACAGCCTGCCTTGCTCCCCCCAGAAAACCTCATTATGTGAGTAATAGACCGCTTCCTTCTCTCCTGCTGCATGTGTAGCCACAGTGTCTGAACCAAATTCATGTGGGAAGATCCATCCCATGTCTGTAAGGTGAAAACAAAAAAGTTGGATTCAGGGAAAGACTGAGTCATTGAAAGCTCAGCTACTGGCTCAGGCTAACAAGATGACCAGCAAAAGTGTATCTGAGCTATGAAAGGACTGCCCTCCAAATCTCTCATAAGGACCTCCTTGGTTGTCTGACCTAGCCTGAATCATACAGGAAAGGGAATTTTGGGAAATGTTCAGCCAAGCCAACTTAACATGTTGCAGAAACCCCTATATCTTGCTCCTCTTTGATTTCTTCACTTTTTTTGGATACCCATAATCATTTAATAATAGTGAAAACTTAATACATGATTTATAGTTATCAGCATCTCCTCTTTTTCCCCTTAAATGAGGTATTTTCTAAGCATTTAGCAAGGTGCCTTAAAAGTTAGCTATTATTATTCTATTATCACAGAATAAGATATGATTTCATTATCATTTTGCAGGATTGACCTTTCCTATCAATCGCCGAAGAGGGCTCTCGGCTACTCTGGCTTTGACATCCCCTGAGGGTAGAGCTCAGACAGTGTGGAGGGAACTTGCACCCCTGACAAATCTGGTGTTCTTCTGTGGTGCTGCCACAAAGGAAAAGGATTCTGATTCCTAAGAGTAGTGGATTTCTAGTGTAGGAAGTCCATGAGACCAGACATCCACTTACCATTTTATGTGTGTTTTCCACTGAGTGTATAAATCTGTGAGTTTATTACCCTCTCCTTCATCTCCCCTCCTTTTCCCCCTAAAGTTAAAAACAAATTTTTATTATATGTGTAGCTCTTCTACCTATTTTTCTTAAGTCCTCATTCCTTTCTAGCTTGGCCCTGGTTCTTTTTGCTCTCACTCTGATTTTCTGGTAGAAAACTTAGTGTGCCTTGGGTTTTATTTGGAAATATCCAGGTCTATTTTCTCAAGTACATTTCAAGAGCAAAACTAGAAACTTGGAAAGGGAAACTAAGGTGCAGAAAGTTTAATGAAATATTAGCAGGAAAATAATTTCTTCATTTAACTATTTTCCAATAAAGAGTAATACAAGTGTCTTTTGTTTTGTTGTTTTGTTTTGTTTTGTTTTAAGGGTTCTCTGTGACACAGGTTGGGTCCCAGGAAAGTGGATTCTGAAATGGAGACCAGAATTTTGGGGCTTTTATTAGAAAGTATTCTTGGGATCAACCTGTGGAAGGGAAGAGAGGTAAGCAGCATTGTGCAGAGGGAGAAGTCTGAGATACAGTGTCAGTGGAAGCTGTAGCCATCCCTAGAAGGAGTCCTAAAAAGGCATGATCCTTCAGAACTGACCCTAGGTGGGGACAGAGGGTTGGTCCTTTATAATTATAAGCCTGTGTTAATCAGTCATGGGATGTGAGCTGTTCTGTGACTGAGAAGATGCACGTGGCCTTGGGGAAGCCAAGACAGTACTGACACTTGGGAACTGTTTGTTAACAGCATTCCCAGCAACTAGGATGGGGTGAGGGGGCTAAGACATTCATTCTGGATGAGGAATCTGGATGGTGCATCACTGTGTCCTACATACTCTAATGAGAGGATTATGGAGGGATAATTTTCTAGAAATACTGCTTTGCCATCCTATTATGAAATATTCTCTACTAACTCAGTATCTAATACCTACATCAGTGGTGCCTAAGGGAATTAAACCATAATAAAAGGTGGCTTTAATATTTTTATATGCATCTCGTGGCCAGTTTTACATTTTTCCTAACACATTTTTATATCATAGTCTTAGGGCCATGTCAGTATGTTACCTTGAAAATTACTGAAAAAACATCACTTTTGCATACTTTGCCCAGTGGTAGTGACCATTTTTTACTGTCTCTCAGCCATACTTCTTTCTGATCTCACTCAGGTTCAGTTGAGCTAAGTGGATCTTCAGAGCCTGAACAGAGGAGGTAATAAAAATAACTAAAATAATCTCCCATCTGCCCATCACGTTGATCTTATTCTTCTCTGCTCTGCACCCTGGAAGGCTGATCTGTGGGAACTACATTTCCCCACCTCCCTTTCTGGTGGCTTCTCATTGGCTTCAGTCAATGGGAGACAAGAAGGAGGAAGTGAGTTTGTGAAAGGAGAAAGAGGTTGGAGAATTTTGTGCCTGGTGCCTCTACAAATCTACAAAAAAGTGGCTATTGCCACTTCCTTGGCAATAGCAGTATGTGATGATTGCAACCCTGTCATGTGGTCCCTTCTCAGATTCAAAGTTCTCCCTACTTTGGGACACTAAACATGGGCCATCATAGTACATTGCTCAAGTGACAATTATTTTCCTCATTTTTTTAAAAAAAACATCAATAGCTTTGATACATATTTCTTAGGAGATCTGTCCCCAGAAGCCTAGTCAATTGGATGTCAATGTCACCTAGGATCAAAACAACACCTGTGAGTTTTTATACTATCCCACACTCATATTTCCTAATTACTATCTGTTGTTTGAAAGTGATAGTGATAAACACATATGCAGTGCAAAAAAGGTTGGCTGTGGACCTGGAGGCAACAGTTTATCATCATTAGCAGAGCTGAAAAGGCAGGTACCAAAAGAACTTGGAAGATCTCCTACAAAATTAGCGAGGATGCCTGCCAAGCTCAGGCACTCTGACTTCTGCATACCTTTCTCAAGGCTGCCTACAGCCAATTCTCTCATAGTTTACACAGATCATACTCTCTCCCCACCCCAACAATTTTTTAACCACTATTTGTCTCCTTATAACAGCTATTATTACTTAGTGACAGAATGAATGATTAAGAAGGCCAGATACATATGTAGGTGATGTTAGTGACTCCCTTTCTCCTCTCCTAATAGATGACAGAGAAGCTGATACTATTTCTAGAAGAATTAGGAGCTTTTAAGGTTTGAGTCTGTTCCCAAGGATTACCTTTGGGCTCCTCATGGAGAGGGAGGAGGAGGCCAGGGCTTGGATGGGCAGAGGTAGAGTGACCTCTGAGACTAAAGACATGGTCAAGGTCCTACTGTGTCCCAGTGGGGTAGGGGTAGGTATAGAATCAGAGTCTGAGGGGACAACTCCTAGGAGATGCATTCCTGAGTCCAAGGCAGATAAAATGCAATAGTCAATAAGCCAAAAAAATGCTTGAACAGTGGTAACAATATAGGAGGATTGTAGGCAGGCATTTACTTATTATTTACTGCATATAGGAAAAATACATAATTTCCATGTTAAAACTGTAGTTTTTTGGCCATTAATTTTTTATATTCTAAATAAGTTTACTTAAAAGACATTATCAAGAAAATAGTAATATAGGTAGTCCCTGGACCTCCTCACATTATTTCTGCTATAATGTGAGCAACTGCCACAGTGAAAATGAGATGCTACACAACTTTTGGTCTTAAAAGTCAAGAACCGGGGATCCCTGGGTGGCGCAGCGGTTTGGCGCCTGCCTTTGGCCCAGGGCGCGATCCTGGAGACCCGGGATCGAATCCCACATCGGGCTCCCGGTGCATGGAGCCTGCTTCTCCCTCTGCCTGTGTCTCTGCCTCTCTCTCTCTCTCTCTCTCTGTGACTATCATAAATAAATAAAAATTAAAAAAAGTCAAGAACCTATGAGTTAACTAGATGATCTAATCTAGTTAGATTAGATCATAAAAACATAAACTACTACATTAGTATAATCTACTATTATACTACTATAATCCCAGAGAGGAGTTAAAAGGGACCCAACATTTACTGAAATTGAATTTCTTTCCAACCAGGTTGATGGAAACTTTGAGCAGTTATAGTTTGATTTAAAAAAATTAATCAGGTATGTTAGCTATTCTACATGTTCTGTTAATTTGCTCTGCTTTCTCCCAGCCTTGCTCTATGGCCAGCATGCCCACATCAATAAGCTCTCTTGCCCTGTGGCTTTAATTAGCTTTACCCTGGGCCAGATTTAGGGTGAAAGCAGCATTGTGATGGCCTCCTTACAATGTTATACCTCATCTCAGACCTGTATTCACAAATGGGAGCCAGGATAGAGGAGAGTGAGGCTGGGGCATTTATTCCCCAACTCTTGCTACTGGGTTGCTGAGGGTTGAATCCATTCCTGTGCTGGGACAATGGTTCCTTTCAGGCCAACCTCTCCATGCAGTTCTTCTAGGCCCCAGAGCATGGCTCTACTCCTTTAAGTATATATGTGGGGTTGGGGTTGGGGGACAAGGAGAAGGACCTGCGGGTAATAGCAGGGAGCCCCCTGCCATTGCTAGACCTAGGGTTCCTTGTTGTTACCCCGGAGGACTCTACTATTCCTTGTTCCTACCCTGGAGTACTATACAATTCCTTTTAGGGGACTGAATCTTGCTCACACCTTTATAAATAGTGCCTTTATTAAAGCCTCCCATTTACCTGCGTAAATGTGCCTCCATTTTTTGCTAGGACCCAAAGTGCGTGTAACTTGTCTTGATCCCTAGAGCTATGATCAAAAATTCAACTTTTTCAATTTACTAAATGAAATAATTTCCTTAGTATTTGTCTTCTCCACTAGTTTTCTGGCTTCCTTAGTAGATGGGGCTGCATTCTGAGGTGTCACCAGTGTGTCTACAGAGCCCAGCAATGGGTTCAGTGTGTAATAGGTACTCAATAAATACTTGCCGACTGATTTACTGTCTTGACAAAATCTAGGTCACAATTTCCCCATATAGGAAAAAAAATCAAGGATTATTGGATATCCGTCTGTTAGAATAAAAATCTTGCAACAGAGGAATATACCAAAAAAAGAGAGGTGAGTTTGTCCTCTGTCCCTGCCTCTACAATATATCATGGATTTCCCCAAGCTCTTTAATTTTTTCTTTGTCATTTCTTGGCTGTAAACACCCCCTGACTGGTGAGTTTAGCAAAACAGCTTTCAGTAAGCAAACTTCGGCGGGAGGGTGTGGGGGGGAAGCATGATAAGTACAGCACATGCTCATTTCTCTGTAATTACTTGATCTTCCATCTGTTGGTCTGGGATAATATTGATAAAAGAATTAAAGATACCACACCATCTCCTGAATCAAATGAGAACAGTCATTCTCAAATTACAGAGTATGACATTTTTATGTTTTGCAACATGAAGAGGAAAGAGCATTTAATTTATTTTAATGTGGTTAATTTGAAGCTAGATTAGATCATCTAGTTAACTCATAGGTTCTTGATTTTTAAGACCAAACGTTGTGTAGCATCTCATTTTCACTGTGGCAGTTGCTCCTGTTAATATTGGCTTACATCTAATCAACTAGGGAGTTAACCTTGAATACCAAACACAAAGTCTATAAACTGAAAGCTAGAACTAACATGATTTTTGGGAAGAGAGTCAATCTTAAATAAGAAGCACCTTCACATTGCTTCAAAATAAACATAGCTTTGAGGTTTGAATATTGTGGTTCATTTTCATATAAGGAAGGTGTTTGTTATTTTAAAACTTAATCACCTTCTCTTAGTGAAGAGTAGATGGAATGGTGGAAAAGTTCCAAGCAAAAGCAATCCTGGTGGCCAGGACTTGAGATCATGTCTATGGTGCCTGTAGTAATGGAGTTGCCACTCTTGATCACAAGATAAGACAAAATTTTCATTTAGGCCTAGATGAATTCTCAGGTAAAATATCTTGCTGCTCCAGGGAGGGGATTCTCTGAACCACTAAACTAGATTTAAGCCATAACAAACAATCGTAATTTTTCACCTTAGTTCAGACTATATGACTGCGAATGAAATTGGGCAAGTAAAGTGGCTTAAAATTTTGAGACTCCTGAAGACTTCGAAGATGATGGTAGTAAGATGTGAAGTTCATTTCCCTTTTTAAGGAATCATGGGAGCTCTTAAAAAAAGACTTAAGCCGGTCACTGAATAGACATTTGATTTTAAATTTACTCACAATTTTGTTAACTAAATGCAGGCTTCAGTTGAAGCTCTAATATTGACAGATCATTTTCAGAAGGTCACCAGGTCCCCCAGAGTTGTGAAGTTTACATTCTCTCCCTGGTTAATTTTTACCCCCCACATCCATCTTTTCATTCCCCACCAGTGCTTTGAATTTTACTTTGGAATTATTTGTTTCCTTCTGATGAAATTTGTGAAGAGTATTGTTTAACTGCTAGACTAATCATGGAATGAATATTTTAGTTCATCTTGCTAGTCCTCTAGGTGTCCTCAGAAGATTATTCTGGATTATTCGTGTTTTCTGTAGGCTACTTTTGATTATTTGATTATTATTTTATTAGTATTATTATTATTAGTAGTAGTAGTATTCTGATTAGTATTATGATGATATTATTTTGATTAGCAGTATTTTGATTATTGCATGCTTTAAAATGTGCTAATATCTTTCCGTTTTTAAAAACTAATATAGCATACTCTTCATTTTCAAGCCCAATCATGTAAATGCTTTGTGATCCACCTTTTACAGATTCGGAAAAATTTTATTTTTACATTAGACCTGTAAGCCCATTCATACTAGGACAGGAACTAGTTAAAGGTTTTTAGTGTGAAAAGCTTTTTTAGCTGAGTAGCAGAAATGTGAATGTGAACGTCCGTATTTCTATTTGAAATATGGCAAATAGTTTGGGTTATTTGGCTCTGGAAGAGGAAAAAAACTCTGAAAAGATGAACTGGATGAGATAATGCAGAGGACTTTTATTCTGTAGAAGTATGTGTGTATTACACTTGGCTCAGAAGCTCTTCTTTCTTGCTAAAACTATGGAATCAAAATCAATTGCCCCTCTTCTACTGTGTTCACAAAGGGGACTGTATTGTCAAGGACATTTTAAGAATAAGGTAGATTAACACCATCTCTGAGTCCTAAGAGTCGTAACACGTTGACAAAATGGTGATCAGGGTTTTAGTATATTGAATGATACCTTGTATAAGTTAGGCTGGCTACTCATTTAAGATCCCACAATGGATGAGCAAGTCCACCAAGAAGGAACCAGTGGGCTTCTGGGTTAGTGGGTATATAGTCAAGGGCATAGTTCTGTGGAAAAACATGAAACCTAAAACCTATTCCCAATGGGAAAATAGCCAAAGAGAAATAGCCAAAGAGAAATACCCTAAGTTAAAATATGGAAGGGGATTGATTGACACAAAGGAAGGATACTTGAGTTGAGGTGGAGTGAAAGAAACTTAGCTTAGTTGAGATCAATGTATTTCAAAGCAAATTAGATAAAAAGGCTTGCAGTGGCTTGTACTGCAAAGAGAAAAGGTAGCCTCCACTTGGCAAAAATACAAGATAGGTATTAGAAAGTTAAGAGTAGCAGGCACAGGTTTGGGATTGGAAATTGTGTTTATCCTAATTATAGTCAAGAAAAACAGGAAAAGTTTTAGGCAAATAACAACAAACTCTGTCTTAGGGACAATCCTTCAGTGAGAGAAGAGGACAGAAGCAGTGAGGATGAGGATAGAGGTTTCCAGGCTGAAGGGTATTACTACTCATCCCTGGCAGAGAGAAATTAAAGAAGAAAATTCTGTGAGTAAAGGACATGATGATTCGTATACCTAACAGAAGATGCAAGCTGATGGATGGCTTATGGTCTGCATCTGACCCAAAGACAACTTCTATTTATCCTGCTCTGCATTTAGAAATTTATTAGTTGATAATACTTTCAAACCAAACGGTTTCACATAGATCAAGATTTTCAGCCTCTAAAAAAATGGGAAGTTCTGGCCAATCAGTATACAATTTTCTGCAGAGCAAGAACGTGGAGCTGAGTAGCAGCTGTCCTCTAGATAAAGTATGCCTTTACCAGTTCATCAAATGCTGCACCCCACACCTGCTTTATTCATGCATCTACCTTAGCTGCTTGTCCTCTCTAGACATTGGAGTTGGTGAAGAAAACCCTGACTTAGGGTGAGTATGACAAATGCTCTATGTCATTTATGTAGAGTGATTAGTATGTGTATATTCATTTTTATACATCATAAACATTTACCAAGCATCTGTTATGTACTGAGCTAAATGTAACGAGAGGCCCAAAGACAGCAGATCTAGACTTTGCTTTCATAGGATCTATGCTCTTGTAGAACTTCAACACATGCACACACTTCGTTTGTGTGCAAGCTATAGGGTGGTGTAAGCTAAGACATATATAGATAAAAGATCATGGGAACTCAGAACAGCTCAAGACTACTTCAGTTGGAGCAAACATCAATGAAGGCTTCATTAAGTAGGAGATATTTTTCTAAATTTGTGGTTTCAGAACCACTAATATAAAGATTTAAGAACTTCGGATGGGTGATGGTTAATACAGGAACAACCAATCCTGGGTAAACTAAACTCCACTGATACTATGATACGTAAGCAAGACCATTCTTGATTGAGTAGATCAGAAATCTAGTTACAAAGTGCTTCAGTTGACCCTGACTTTAGCACACACATCTGCACACACAATAGTAATATCTCTAGACTTGCTGAGTGGCCATTACTTCTCTACATTCTTAAAAAAAAAAAAAAACTGCTTTGTAGAGTTCGTTTCACACCCTTTTGCAAGCCAGTAACAGACTCTCATTTTCAGTGGGAGAACTAGCTTCTTCCTTCCTTGATCATATGTGAGGTCACATACTTTAACAATGTTAGCAGTAGTTGAATATTTCAATTGTTTTGCTTTGTCAATGACAACTAGGGAAAGAACCTTGCAACCACAGTAGGTTTGACTCAAAGCCATGCTGAGGTCAGCTTCTCTAGTCCCTTCAAGGCTCATCTCTTAACTCAGTATTTTCTTTTGCCCTCCTCTTTTTTCATAATCAGGTGTGGATTTGGGAGACGTGTAATATAGTGAGAGAGGTGTTGTCCATAAGCCAGAATTGCAGGCAATCCTACTACCTGTTACTGTATTTTAAAACCATTTTGTAGGGACGCCTAGGTGGCTCAGTGGTTGAGCATCTGCCTTTGGCTCAGATCATGATCCTGGGGTCCTGAAATTGAGTCCCACATTGAGGGAGCCAGTGGGGAGCCTGCTTCTCCCTCTGCCTGTGTCTCTGCCTTTCTCTCTGTGCTTCTCGTGAATAAATAAATAAAATCTTTTAAAAAAATCACTTTGTAGTAATAGGACTGTTTTTGCTACTTCTTTTTGCATTGGGTGAAATTTTAAAATAAGCTCACACTTCTGAAAATATCCAAGTGTAGGGAGAGCAAATAACTCTGCTCCCTACTCCTATGCCTGTGGTAGACTATAGTCACACTGAACCTTGATTCAGCCTCGGAGCCTCTAAACATGGCACTTCAGCAATGGGCAGAGGGATCACTCAGCTCCACATAAAGCTGCTTGACTTTTCTGATGGAGTGTGATGCAGAGAATGGAAGACACTCTGGGTGGGGTCATTTATTGAATATACCATGTGTCCCGCTCTTGCTGGGCATCACATCCAGATTCTCCCTTAATCCCTACCCATTATTATTCTTAATTTAGAGATTACACACTGGTGGCTAAACCAAGCTAAATTACTAGAGTCTGGAAGCAGGGAAAAAGATTGATTTCATTCCTAGTAGGCATTAACAGAAAATCATTGAACTGCAGAGAGCTCCAAAGTCCCCTCCCTGCTCCTGCCTTTAACCTCCTCGCTGGGCGTGGGGAACTCCCTGCTCCACTCCAGCTGTGGTGGCACAGTGCAGTTTTGTTATTTGTGTCAGCTGACTCTGAGTCAGGCACTGAGTGAGATCAGACCCTGTCTCCTCAGTGTCCACCGAGGTGCCTGACACACAGCAGGTCCTCAGTCGACATCTGTTCCATGGCTTAGTGAAGGGATGCTTCTCCTCTTTACATAGTGAGAGAATGTGTGCCGGGAGTCACTCTCTCTCTCTCTTTGCAATGGAGTAGACTCCTGTCTTGAAAAAATGTTTATAATTTTTTCTGATCCTAAAAACAATGTATGCTCCTTGTGGAATTATCAAACATTAAGGAAAAGCTGAAATTAAAAAAAATCAAATAAAAAAGTGAAACTAAGAAATTGAGCTTGCTGTTAAAAAATAACCAAGCATATCTATATGCACATTCATGGATGATATCCATGATATATTTTTGAGTGATAAAAAAGCAAGTTATAGAACTAAATATGTTCAGAGTGTGACTCTAACATGACTCCGTTTTCCTGAAACGTAGTGAATATGAATTTGGCTAGGAAAGCTTCTGAAAGGACACATATCAACACATTCTTGGGTTGACTTAGTCTGTGATGAAAGTGAAATATGCCAGGGGACTTTCCTTTTTGCTTTATATGCTTCTAGGTTGTTTTACTTTTAACGATCACATCCTACTTTAATAGTTAAAAATTTTTTTTTTGAAAGAGAGAGTGAGGGAGCAAGGAAAAGGCAGATATATATATATATATATATATATTTTCTTTTTAACATGTATTTATTTGAAAGAAAGAGAACACACTGGGAGGGAGAGGCAGAGGGAGAAGGAGAGAGGATCTTTTTTTTGAGAATTTTTTTATTGGAATTCAATTTGCCAACATATAGCATAACACCCAGTGCTCATCCCACCAAGTGCCCCCTTCAGTGCCCATCACCCCAACTCCCCACCCAGATCCCCTTCCACTACCCCTTGTTTATTTCCCAGAGTTAGGAGTCTCTCATGTTTTGTCACCAGGAGAGAGGATCTTAAGCAGACTCTGTGCTGAGTCTGGAGTCTGACATAGGGCTCAATCTCATAACTCTGAGATCATGACCTGAGTTGGATGGTTAACCAACTGAGCCACTCAGGTGCCCACAATTTTTTTTTTACTTCTAACTTTGTAATTAAGTAAAGCAATGTAAATCTCTTGTACCAGAGATAACCCATGTTAATATTTTATTGTCTTCTGGTCCTTTTTTAAAAATTTGAATCACACTGTAGAAACATTATTGTTTCAACTTTTTTACTTACAGGATCTTGAGTTCTTTCACATGTCATTAAATATTCTTTTAAAACATTATTTAAAAAAACATTATTTTAAATTATTTAATGTTTCATCACTTGAGTTTTTCATAATTGACTATTCCTCAGGTAGAGAACATTGAAACTGTCCCAGGCTTTCTCAATAATAAAAAGTACCTCCATTAATAATCCTGGGGCAGATGTTTTTGTTTGCATCTCTGTATCATTAGGTTAGATTTCTGAAAATGGACTTACTAGGTTAACAAAAATGAAGACCTTCAACAGGCATTGGTGTAGACCTTCATAGCTGGTCATACCAAGCTCAATGGCCCCAGATACTGTGTTATGTTACAGTAGGCTAGGGGAGGACAAAGTTTTCCTCAAGTTTCTTAGGGTCTCTAGCCGGATCTGAAAATTAAACTGACAAAGACAGATTAACAGGAGAAAAGCACATAAATTTTATTAAAATTTTCATATGTAAATGAGGGCCTTGACAAAAAGATGAAGACCCAAAGAAATGACCAAGGTAGAGAGCTTTTATACCTTTTAGATGATAAATGTGTGAAGAATTGACAAAACAAAGAGGTTTGGGTTAGACATGCAGTTGACTTTTGCACAGTATAGGGCATGTATAAGTTTTGACGCCCCTGAAAACTTAAATACTAATAGCCTACAGTTGATGAGAAGCCTTACTGATTAAAAAAAAAAAAAAGTTAACATATTTTGTATATTTGGTATATACTGTATCCTTACAATAAAGTAAGCTAGAGAAAAGAAAATCATTAGGCAATCATAAGTCAATCATAAGGAAGAGAAAATACATTTATAGTGCCATAGTATAAAACATCCTCATGGAAGTGGATTCGTGCAGTTAAAACCCATGTTGTTCAAGGGACAACCGTAGTAAATAGTGAAGAAGTAACTAGGAAGATAAGAGTCAGTTTAACAAGGTTGGTTTGTACAGATTCCTTGGTCCTCGAATTCTCTGTCTTTGGTGATAAGAATATCTTCCCTTCTCCTGTTACAGGGAGGGCACCTTTCACATGAGAGAGTTATCTCCTGCTTTCAAGGGGACAAAAGAGGGCCAGTGTCTGTCCTTATTGCATCAGCTGTTTTTTTAAGTGCCTTTAATTCAAAATAATCAATATGCCAAAGTGGCATGTTTTGGGGTGACCTATTCTGCTACCCTTCAGTAGACATTTTAGATGATGTGCCTGCAGGCTGGCTCTCATTATATACTTCCCATAGGATGAGGCATGTGTGAGGTCCAAACACCACTACATGATCTGGCCCCGGGCAGCAATATCACGCTCGTGACGAAGGAAAAGTTTACATCGAGAACCCAGAACTCTGTCCTTAATAAGAAGAGTGGTCATGATGCTAGAGGTACAAAGACAGAAAGCTTCTTCTTTGGTCTTCCCATGACCTGGTGGGACCCATTTTCCCCAGTCTCTTAACTAGTTAGACTATAAATTCTTCAAGTTAACCTTCCTCACCATTTAATTTTCACTACCTGTTTTTCAAAATCTTCATCAGCACAGAGTTTGTCATTAAAAAAAAAAACAACTTTGCCACCTGGTGAGAATAGTAGTTATTATTTCAAAACTTTTTGAGGTATATATGCAGTGGAAGTCTTGTTGATATATTTATTGATCATTTGTATTTCTCAGAGTTGACTCTAAGTCATCTATTTTTTCACTAGAGGAACTCTTGTGGAGATATAGGAACTAATTATGTATCATAAATACTAATCTTTTGTCTATCTTAAACATTGCAAATATTTCCTGTTGGTTATCCATGATTTTTTTTACAATGTTTATAGATTTTTATGTGACAAATTCTATTAAAATGTTTCTTTGTACTTTCTGCTTTTATGCTTATAAACTCTTCCTCTGCCAATATTCCCTACATAATCTATTTTCTCTGGGTCTTACTTATTTTTTACCTTTCACTCTTTAATTCCACTTTGATTTCATTTTGATGTATGTATGAGATGAGTATCTAATCTGACATCTTTTTCTCCCAAATAATCCATCTTCTGACTTCCAACCTTCTACTCCATTACACAGGGGGCTAGATCATAGGTGTAGATAAGTCATTCAAAACAAAGAAGAAATCAAAGAAGACCACCTGTCCTAGTGCTCAGCGTTCAAGAGAAAGGATACCCACCTTGGTTTTGTCATTCAGAGTCACTTACTATACCATTCAGCTTTCTAAAAAGAAAGCCTTTCTGGTTGCCCTGAGTCCTCGTTAATTCTAGACCATAAATAGTAGTAGTTATCTCCTTTATATTATTGAATATTATTTTTCCTGGTGTAAGATGTGATTTTTTTTCTTTTGTTTTAACTCCCATAGTCACCCATGATACTCTTTTCAAAAGATTTGGATAAAATTGACTTCTGCCTTCCCCTGTGCCCTGGAATAGAAGCCATGCTTTCATGATAAATTGCACAGAAAAAAAAGAAGAAAAAAAAAGGCAGCAGGAGTTGCTTGTACCAAAATGAGAGTGGCTTCTGGCTCTGCTTCAGTGACTTTGTTCCACATTTCTTTCTGAACTCTCAGACAAAAGTGATAATGAGAGTTTAATCTCCAGACTTGTGCCATCAGCTGTTTATTTTCCTTAGACTATTTGAATTCCTACAGGGCCTCAATTTTAGCCACTAGAAACAGGACTTTCATGGTAGTTCTTCTCCTGGGGTGGAAATAATCAGAGGGTAAAAATCTAAGGTTTGCCGTATTTTCTAGCTGTGCTCCAATGTATTTTCACCATTTTGAAAAGACTGAGGGTCCAAGGCAAGCTTAATGGGAGTAAGATGAAAGATAGAAAAAAGGTATTCTTCAGTTTACTAGAACTCAGCTATCTTTATGGCATGATATTCAGTATCCATGTGGATACTGCTACTCTGATCTTTCCATTGTCCCGGGTTTCCTCTCTCTCTTTTATTATAGAGGCCTGTCATGTGCATTGTGGTATCTGCTGTTTGACTTTAGCAAAGTCATGTATATGTTGCCTGGGGGTATGAACCCATAAGAACTAAGATTTCTTTCAGTGGAATCCTTCCTTGAAGTAGGTAAAGTGTAGTGTGGTCAGAAGGAGTGGTAAGGCCCAACAATAGTGTTTTTCTAACTTTTTTTTTTAAGCATTAAAACCAGTTTTCCAAAGTCTTATGAAAACAACACTCTTAATTACATGATGCTTGGGATACAGATAATGTCATATTTACATATTTGTTTAAACCAAATCAAATCTGTCTCCCAGGCTCTTCTTGCCAATATTGATAGAAATCCACCCTTTCTCCTGCCTTCTCTGGCTCTCTTGTATTTGATAAGATTCTGGGGCTAATATGACCCCAGTCATCCCTCCACAGTGCTTACTGCTACCTTGGGTCCCTACCATGATTCCATCACGGTGCCCGGATCCATCAGGGGAGATGGTTCTACCCACTACACTTCATTTTTTCCACCTCAATCACGAAGCATTTTTGCTGAGGATTCTGAGGCCATGTGCTCAATGCCAAGTCCTGATAAGCAACCACATTGCCAGCCCCTGACGAAGACCGGATTGACTCAGAGGGACTGTAGTTTGAGAATGGCATCTACCATCATTATTTTATTTAAGTCCAGCACCGGAGCCTAGGAGCTTTGCTTAACAATCTTCAAGACATAAAGCCTCCATCTCTCTCCTTGGTGATTCCATGTAGTTTCAACATTGCCTAGAATTTTGAACTGCAGATGTCTCTGTAGGAGATATCATTAGGATAATCTGTTCTTGGATCTTGGTGGGAGGGGAGGTGGAGAAAGGGATAGTAAAAGGCCTTTTTTTCCTGTGACCTGGAGGATTAGGGAATATAGACCTAAGGAATAGGACCTGGGCACTCCCCTAAGATATATGACTGATATATTTTTGGTTCCTTTATAATAGATTAGCTGAGAAAAAAATACCCTAATTTACTTTTGAAATAGGTAATACTATTATATTAGGTTTTCAGTAAATCACGCTGAACTATTATGATCTGTGGACTATCAATGTGCAAAACAGACATAAGCATAGCTGCTATGGTATAAGAGGGATTTGACTTGAGGCCCTTCCCACTCAGCACCCCCCCAACGTCTCAAGTGTTCCTGAGCTACCTTGAGGAGCCCTGGAGGGTCTGTGTTCTCAATTTAAAAACCATTACTGTGATTTGAGGATAACTTCTCTTTAAGCCCACATATACCTACTATGACGTTTTCACTTCAGAATGTAAGAATGGCTTAAGAGGAACAGATCCAACCCCAGTATAGACACCTTGGGTGCCCTTTGTAAAATGGTACCCTGGAACGTTCTAGAGAATGGAAAGATTTGTCTGCAGTATCCACTTTCTATAGAACATTCTCAGAGAATAAGGATGTCCTCTGTAACATTTTAGTTTATCTTAACAGAAGCATGTACTTTCTGTAGTGTACTCACTATGTATCTGGCTGAGTTTATGCACAACTGAAATTTATAGAGTGCTTACTATGTGCTGGGCACTTTTTCAAGCACATCACATATAGTATTTACTTATTTTTACTTATAAGCACTTAAATGTGTCAGGCGTTGGTTTAGAAACTCAATGAGCATTAACTCATTCAGTCTTCAAAAGAACATTCTAAATAGATACTATTATTCACTCCCATTTTCCAAATAAGGAAATTAAGGTATAGAGAGATGAAGAGAATGTCCAAGAGTAGCACAGCCAGCCAGGGACTGAGCTGGCATTAGAGCACTGACATTCTGGCTCCAGAGTTAAACTTCTCTACTTCTGTACTATTGTATCCCATGACACAAATAGCTCATTTAGTCCTCCCTAGGAAGGAGATAATAGAGCTCCATTTTTACAGATGATGGATCTAAGGCCCCCTACATTTAAGTCATTTGTTTGAAATCATACTAGTGCTAAAGAGAGAAATATTAATTCAAACCCAGGTATTGAGTCCAGGGCCTGTCTGAATAGCAGTAATCTTCAAGAGATAAATTCGCTAAGGTCATGCTGCTGGCAAGGGCAGAGTCTGTAGGATGCCTGGATATGCCATCGAAGTCTGTATTTTAATAATTCAATGAGGGCAGCCGGGGTGGCTCCACGGTTTAGCACCACCTTTGGCCCAGGTTGTGGTCCTGGAGACCTGGGATCGAGTCCCATATCAGGCACCCTGCATGGAGCCTGCTTCTCCCTCTGCCTGTGTCTCTACTTCTTTCTCTATCTGTGTATCTCATGAATAAATAAATGAAATTTTAAAAAAATAATAATTCAATGAATATATAATAAAGCTTCAGTTTATCAAAATTTTTAGAAACCTATATTTAAAATATTTTCCGTTTGTTAGTAATGATAATATTTATAGCTAGCGCTTACTGTGTTCTTAGCATTAGTATTAATATACAGATATTATCTAACTTATTGAGATAATACATGGACATTTTATGAAAATCAAGCAATATATAGAAGAATGTACAGAATAAAGCAATAGTTGTCAGAAATCCCATAGTTCTAAATAACGACAGTTAACACTCCTATGAGAATCTTAACAGGCATCCTTCACTACACGTTTTGTCTTTGTACCATATGTATAATCATACAATTTTAGGTAAATGGAATAATACCATAGATACTATTTGCAACCTGCTTTTATCTGTTCATTCCTCCAGTCAAGATATTTATTGAAAGCTTGACATTTATAAAGCAATATACTCAAAACGATATGTTTTCTCCATTTTCCTATTTTGATGAACAGAAAGATTGATCTTTTTGTGAATAATAAATTATATTAGTCAGGACAGGCAAGGTTATTCTGCAATAACAGATTAACCCCTTCAACTCAGCGGTTTAAGGACACAGGGATTACTTCTTGCTTACATTGACTGAGGGTCCAGTGCCCCAAAGCAATGACTCAGCAATCCATGTCTTTTCCATATTGTGGCTCTCATCTCCTTTTGGGACCTCTGAGTCACTACAGCAAGGGAAGAGAGTGTTTTTCATGGCTTTAGTCTAGAAGTAAAATAAAACACTTTATTCTTGATCCGACCCGAACGAGGCATGTGGTACCACCTGATTTCAGGAAGACTAAGACATAGTCCTAGTCTGTGTACCTTGAGAAGATAAGGAGAATCAGAAATTATTGACCTTTAGTAATGTCTCCCACATGGGGATTTTGTTGTATGAATGACCTATCGTTGATTTAACGAATCCTCTCTTGATGGATATTTAGATACTTACCATTATTTCTCTATTACAAATAATGCCATGATGAATGGATTTGCATATGCATCATGTAGTCAGATTGATTAATTCATTTTAAATTCCTAGAGGAGGAATCACTGAGTCAATGATAGAAACATCTAAAATATGATGCTACCTTTTAAGTTCAACCATGTAACATAGGGGCTTGAAGCCCAGAAAGTGTATTTCTCAGGTTCTCTGGGCTTACAGTTTTGTGTAGAATCTACCAATGAGAGGCATTCACACAGGAAGGAAGGAGAAGCCATTCTCTAAACCAGTAGGGGAGTTTTGCCTGACTTTCGGAAATTCTAAGAGAAGTTGTCAGTCTCCAGGTATCTTCCTGAGAACTATTTATTTCTGTGTTGCAGGGAACTGGGGTATCAGTGGTGACTCTTTTACAGTCCTATACTTCTGGTTTCCTGTAAAGAGCCTTTCTGATCTATACTCCCACAGGATCCTAGGCATGGTGTAAGCCTCAGTACAGGTGGCTTCTCTTCTCCCGATTGCACTCAGAGGAATGCAGCACCTATTGCCAAATTGCTCTTCAGGAAGTATGTACCAAAGAGACTTCCAGCATCAGCAGTACATTAGTGGCATATTGCCACTTTTGTGCACCAGCACCTGTCAGTATTTTTCAACATTGGTAAAGTCATAGGCAAAACAAAGAAAATTAATGATGGTTTATATTTGCATTTCTTGGGTTGAAAATATTATATTTCATTGGACATTTTTTCTTCTTTTGTGAATTGTGTGTTAATATCTTTGGTTGTTCAGCTTCTTTTAATTAGCAACTTTCCTTTTTTTATTTTAATAAATTTATTTTTTATTGGTGTTCAATTTGTCAACATACAGAATAACACCCGTCACTCATCCCGTCAAGTAATTAGCAACTTTCTTAAGAGCTCTCCTCTTTAATATAATACTTTTATTTGTCACTGCTTTTTTGGGGGGACTTAAAGGAGGAATCATTTGTTTCATTATATTACATTCAGAGAAGAAAGATCATACGCATGTGAACAAATTATTAAATCTTGAAGTTGGAGAGTTAGCTGGATGTTCCATCAAAAGGTGCCTAAGTGATTCGTTGGTTAAGTGTTTGACTCTTGATTTTGGCTCAAGTCATAAACTAAGGGTTGTGAGATCAAGCCCCACATCGGGCTCCAAGTTGGATGTGGAACTTGATTAAGATTTTCTCTCTCCCTCTGGCTTCCCGCCCCCTCAGCACCCCCCACAGCGCCCCCCCAAAAAAACACAAAGAGGAAGAACAGATCCACCTGTCAGGGTGATTCCTTCTCTCTGTAAACAGGAGGATAAGCACTATTAAATGTGAAGAATGTGCTAAAATTGAAAGTGTTTTGGATAAAAGTAACTTTTAGAGTCTTCTAATGGCATTTGGTTTGTCATCCCCCTCCCCCCCTTTTTAAAATCTCCTTTCACCAATGGCCCTCTTTTGGTATAGAACTGTGGCACATTACATCCTTGGGAAGGAGGGAGGGAAAGTCCTGCAGATTTGCACTATATTGCTTCTGAAATACCAAATGAAAGATGACTATCAGAAAGGGTTATATTTTCCTTTAGGTCTTGAGATGGAAAACCAGCAGCATAATCAAGGTAGACTTTGAGCAAAGGAATTGAGGCAAAACACCACATAACTATGGCCAAATGGTCATGATTTGTTGAATGAAAAACTGGAAGGGCCAATACACAGGTTGAAAGGAGTTTAGGCTTAGGAATTGAAATCAGGATGCATCTTGTACGACCAGTCTGTTTGATTGGCAATGACAGATTCTGAGACAAAGCCCACATTTACTAAGAGAGAGTAGTATGATCATTTACTGATGATGACCAAGGTTCTAGAGTGTGAGGGCAGTAAAAATGATGCTACAAACTTGCCATATTCTAGTTTAGGATGTGGCTCCTTATAGGAACAAAGAAAGGACCTTTTCTGAGATGAGATGGAAAAATAATATAATGCCTTAGGGAGGAATATGACTTTGTAATGCAGGCTCTTCTCAGTTTAAATTCCTAACATCTGCTCAGTTGATGAACAGTAGTTGAAGTTGGAAATAAAATTGTTTTAATTTATCTGATATGGAAACTTAATGGTAGCATTATTTTCAATTGTGTAAAATCCATAGGCTGGTATCCTGTGAGTTTATACACACACATAGGAGCAGAACCACAAGCTCTTCTTGGAAGAGACTTGCTTATTATTGAAAGACATTGGTGAGTAATGGATATAAGTAAGCTTCATGGTGCATAAATTTCTCCCTGTTCATAGATAACGTCCTTGGGAAGTTTCATTAATTTTTTCACCTCACTCCTGCACTATTAATTATTTCCAAATATCTCAATAAAGAGTAACTAGTATATTATTTTTTAATTAATTTCACATGTAATTTCAGTTAGTACTGTGTATAAAAAACTATTCATTGGTATGTCTATAAAGCTATAGGACTTGGTTTACACATATGAGGAGCTTGCACTCGAATTAAGGCAATACAAATGGAAACCTAAACAATATAAGCAACAATATAGAAAAGTTGCCCTTTGGGTAACACTGAGTGTGACACCTATAGTAGTCCTTCTGGGACTTGGGTGCTCCAGAAATCCTTCACATTGGAAACAGAAATGAAACATGAGTAAGAATGCAATAGAAAGAAATAAAGTACATTTTGGTTTGTGTTCGGGTGGGAGCAGTACAGCACCTTAAGAATGAGCGTATTGTATACCTGCTTTGCCAGAGAGGAAGGTTTTATGTTGGGAAATAGTGGAAGAATTTGAAAGACTCATCTTTTTGGATACACCGTGGGCTAAGAAGAATACACAACTCTGTGGAACTTTCAGACTTTTCTGGTGCCCTTAGGCTAATTTGGGGGATTTCATGTCCATTGATTCACATTCTTAATGGTTGTTCTAATGGCAGCTCCATTTGGGATTTCCCCAAATTGGCACTTTTCAACCTGTTTTAAAGCATTCTATTACTTTAGAGATTAGCCATATTTTTCTTTATAACACTCATTATAAATAGGTCAGAAAGGAAATTCTGATATATATATACACATGTATACACACATGTGGTTTTCATTTTTATGTAACAATATGTATTCATACAAAGAGTGTCAGAAAGTTGTAGAAAGAGATCATCTAATGCATGAATGCATGATATTGCATTTTCTTATGGATTGCATTTACCAATTGAGAGTTGTGTTGATGAATGTTGTCTGTCTAGTAGTCGCTGGACTGTTATGTATCTTGTTTTAGAGTGTAAATACATACCTGTGATAGTTGATGTTTGTTAACTGTTAAACATTTATACTGCACAAACTTGTTCCATGCATCTGTTGCTAATAGAAGGTAATTTTATGTAAAAGATAAGAATATAATCATTCTCATCATCATCATCAACAAATCATCACAGAAAGGCAGAATGCTTCAAAGTGAGCATAGCAACTAGTATCTTCAATTTCTTTAAAAAAAAAAAAAAGAAAAGAAAAAGGAACTGGACTTCCTGAGTCTAGTTAGCTATTTTTGGAGCATTCTTCATCAAGAATACTAAAATGTTTTAGAACATACTATTCTTCCCTTTAAAACTCAGCTGCATAGAATGAACTTTTCATGCTATATGTCAATGAAAGTAAAATGTAGGAATAGACTTGGTGCTATTCCTGATACCAGATCTGACCTATGAGAAGTTTTCATCATATTAAAAAAAATACATCATCTGTAGTGGGTTAAACTGTTCCCCTCTCCATATATACCTGGAATCTGTGAAATGAAGTCATTTGAAAAAGTATCTTAACTTAAGTGCCTAGGTGGCTCGATTGGTTAAGCATCCAATTCCTGATTTTTGGCTCAGGTCACAATCCCCCAGTTGGGAAATTGAGCCCACCTCTGGCTACTCATTCAGTGCACGAAGTCTGTTTAAGATTCTTTCCCTCGGGGGAGGCGGGAGGGGAGGAGTGGAGATGGCGGCGGCGGCGGCGGCTCAGGGGGGCGGGGGCGGGGAGCCCCGGGGAGCCGATGGGGTCGGCCCGGGGGTCTCGGGGGAGGTGGAGGTGGTGAAGGGGCAGCCGTTCGACGTGGGCCCGCGCTACATGGAGCTGCACTACATCGGCGAGGGTGCGTACGGCATGGTCAGCTCAGCTTACGACCACGTGCGCAAGGTTCGCGTGGCCATCAAGAAAATCAGCCCCTTTGAGCATCAGACCTACTGCCAGCGCACACTGAGGGAGATCCAGATCTTGCTGCGCTTCCGCCATGAGAACGTCATTGGCATTCGGGACATTCTGCGGGCGCCCACCCTGGACGCCATGAGGGATGTCTACATCGTGCAGGACCTGATGGAGACGGACCTATACAAGTTGCTCAAAAGCCAGCAGCTGAGCAACGACCATGTTTGCTACTTCCTCTACCAGATCCTGCGAGGCCTCAAGTATATCCACTCAGCCAATGTGCTCCACCGGGATTTAAAGCCCTCTAACCTGCTCATCAACACCACCTGCGACCTTAAGATCTGCGATTTTGGCCTGGCCCGGATTGCCGATCCTGAGCATGACCACACTGGCTTCCTGACAGAATATGTGGCCACACGCTGGTACCGGGCTCCAGAAATCATGCTTAACTCTAAGGGCTACACCAAGTCCATCGACATCTGGTCTGTGGGCTGCATTCTGGCTGAGATGCTCTCCAACCGGCCCATCTTCCCTGGCAAGCACTACCTGGACCAGCTCAACCACATTCTAGGTATCCTAGGCTCCCCATCCCAGGAGGACTTGAACTGTATCATCAATATGAAGGCCCGAAACTACCTACAGTCTCTGCCCTCCAAGACCAAGGTGGCATGGGCCAAGCTTTTTCCCAAGTCAGACTCCAAAGCCCTTGACCTGCTAGACCGGATGTTGACCTTTAACCCCAACAAACGGATTACAGTGGAAGAAGCACTGGCTCATCCCTACTTGGAGCAGTACTACGACCCAACAGATGAGCCAGTGGCTGAGGAGCCTTTCACTTTCGACATGGAGCTGGATGATCTACCCAAGGAGCGTCTGAAGGAGCTCATCTTCCAGGAGACAGCCCGCTTCCAGCCTGGGGTGCTGGAAGCCCCCTAGTCTGGACAGACACCTCTGTTCCTTGGGGCCTGGCTCTGCCTCCTGCCTGCCCCTCCCCTGCCGGACTGTTAGGAAATGGACACTGTGCCCCACCCAGACCCCTGGTGGCCCAGGTCAGGGCAGAGGGTGCACCTGGCCACCTTCCACGGCTTTGCTCTGGCCTCCTGCTCCAGGCAAGCCAAGGCTCCCTCTGCCCCGCCTCCCCTCCCAGGACCTGAGGGGCTTAGGTGGCCCCAAAGTAAATCGCCCTCTGCTGCTTGCCTTCGTCTACCCCAGCTATCCCAGTCTCTGGTAGTTCTGGAATGGGAGGGCTCTGGCTGCCCGGGGACTGACTGAAGGGTGGTGGGGGGATGGGGGACACTGACCCATTAAAACCCCACCCCGTTTTCCCTGAAGGAATATTCCTAAAGCTCCAGGGCTAGTCCCCCTGAGGAGCAGGGCCCAGGCCTAAACCCCCTCCCTCAAAGCTGCCACATCTAACACCCCCTGCTGCCTCTGCGTGTGGGTGAACAGAAGTGGAGCTGGGGGCACGAGGACAGCCTGGTGCCCCTGCCCACCCCTGTGCCTGTATCTAATATATAAATATAGAGATGTGTATATGATGAAAAAAAAAAAAGATTCTTTCCCTCTCCCTCTGTGTGCTCTCACCTTCTCACATGTGTGCATGCACTCTCTTAAAAAAAATTTAAAGATTTTATTTATTTGATTTTAGAGAGAGTGAGAGAGAGAGGGCACCCAAATGAGTGTGGGGAGGCACAGAGGGAGAGGGAGAGAGAATCTAAAGCAGACTCCATGCTGAGCACAGAGCTAAAGGTGGGGCTCAGTCTCACAATGGATTAGATCATGACCTGAGTCAAAACCAAGAATTGGACACTTAACCAACTGAGCCACCTAGGTGCCTCCCTCATCCTGACCAAAAAAAATCTTTAAAAAAAGAAAGAGTGGGGTGCCTGGGTGGCTCAGTGGTTGAGTGTCTGCCCTTGACTCAGGGCGTGATCCTGGGGTCTGGGGATCGAGTCTTGTGTCGGGCTCCCTGCATGGAGCCTGCTTCTCCCCCTGCCTGTGTCTCTGCCTCTCTCTCTCTGTGTTTCTCATGAAGAAATAAATACAAATCTTAAAAAAAAAAAAAAAAGAAAGAAAAGAAAGAGTATCTTAAGGGGCTTGGCAGGCCCAGTGCACTATCAAGTGTTGGCCATGTTGCGTTATTGAGGCTTTGGACTGACTTGGGTTCTGACTTGGATTCTGACTTGGACCATAGTGTTAAGAGAATCTGAACAAAGTCTGTCCACACCTCCTGTTGTAAACTAACAGAACTTAAAAAAAAAAAATCATCTTTGCAGTTGTAATTAATCTAAGAATCTTGTGATGAGATCACACTAGATTTAGGATGAGCCCTAAATCCAATGATAGGTGTTCTTAAAAGAAGGGAAAACACAGAGACACAGAGCGAAGTGTGTCTTCCATATGAAGACAGGAGCAGAGTTTGAAGTAACAAAGGCAGAAGCCACGGAACATGAAGTGTTGCCAAAAGCCACCAGAAAAATAGGAGAAATGCATGGATTCTCCCCCAGAGCCTCCAGAGGAAACTGACCCTGTTAACCCCTTGATTCTGGCCTCCAGAATGAACAAAGAATAAGTTTCTGTTGTTTTAAGCCACCAAGTTTGTGGTAATTTGTTGCAATCCTAGGAAACCAGTATCCCCATCTCTTCCTTTCTTCTTCCCTTCCTTTTTTCCTTATCTCATTCATTCACACAGCAAACCTTTGAGTGCCTGATATGTAGGTGGCAATGTTCTAGAGGAATTGGGGATACAGCAATAATAAAAAGACATAACCTCATTTAAAAATATTTTATTATACCATTTGGAGGACATACAATGTCTTTTTTTATTCTCTTACTCTGAGTTTTTGTGGCCTCTTCTACATTCACATCAGCATCTTTTATTTTTTTAAGATTTTACTTATTTATTCATGAGAGAAGCAAAGACATAGGCAGAAGGAGAAGCAGGCTCCCTGCAAAGAGCCTGATGTGGGACTCGATCCTTGGACCTCAGGATCACATCCTGAGCCAAAGGCAGACACTCAACCCCTGAGCCACCCAGGTGTCCCATGTTCACATCAGCATCTGAACATATTTTAAGTGTCATTTTAAATATGAATGTCAAATGCTGTTCTGAAAAAAGTTGTGCCGGTTCTCCATACTGATCCCACTGCCCCCTGAAGGCATTGGCTAGTCTTGGGAATGGGTGCCTTTGTCTGCACCCACCCCTGGCACTTTATAAACTCACAGGGCTCTGGTGGTTCAGGACTGCCCATTGTGACCCTGTGTCAGGGTTTACCTTCTCCCACTCTGGCCCATCTTAGAATTCCTTCCATCTCTCTTCCCCATGGTCATCAAAACTTCTATTCTCTCAGCTCCTGTGCTCTTTGGATCTCTCACCTTAACCGAATAAAATTCACACTTCTCACTATGGCTTCCAAGTAGTAAATGTTCTAGATTCCATCTCCTACCATGCTCCTGTTAGGCTTCAGGTGTACTCAGTTCCTTGTTGTTCCTCTAAGATTCCAATTATGCTCTTATCTCAGTGTATACTTATGTTTTCTCTGCCAGGAACATTGTTTCTGAGACATTCCCACGGCACATGGTTCATTCTCTCACTTCATTCAAGTCTCTGCATAACATTGCCTTGTCGGAGAAATCTGACCACCCCACCCCCTATGCTACTTTATTTGTCCTAATTGCACTGACTATTTCCTGGGATTAGAGCATATTTTTATTGATCTGGCTATTGTCTGTCTCCTAACCTAGAATATGGGTTTCAGGAAAAGAGGGACTTCCTCTGCTGCATTCCCAGCCCCTAGAGATGCATCTAGGCATAGTAGGCATTCAGTAAATATTTGTGGATAAGTGAATGGATGAAGTGAGAGCAGGCTAATGTGAGAAACAGTGAAATCTTAGGATATTAGTTGCACAGTTGGTAAGATAGTTGCTTTGCATCTCCTGGTGACTTGATTTTAAGGCACATCATAACTAGCATTTACAGTTGCAAAGCATTTTCAAAAGTCCAAGTATCATACTGCTCAAGACAACCTCCATTTTTATCGCTGATGAAATTGAGATTCAGTGAGACCAAGATACTTAGTAGCTAAGGGCACACAACTTGTTAATGACAGAGTTGGAACTTAAACCTTGGTTTCCAGGTTTCAAATCCATGGCATTAAAAACAACCACCACAACAGCAAACAACACAAAGCCTCTACCATGATGACCTCTTTCTCAGAGGAGAAGTTCCGATTGTGCATGCATATGGGGTTAGGGGTGGTATTTCATGTGACAGTGATTTGGTTATCACTAAGTCCAACCATATATCTTGTCATTATAATTTGAGGAATTGAGCTGCAAAAAGGCAAAGCATTTGTCAATTTCTAAATTAAAATTCTCTTCTTTTTTTTCTTCGGATTGTGAAAAAAGGTGAAGTCTTCTTGAATATATGTGGGTTGCAGAGAATGAATATGTCTTGGCCTAAAATACATCATGGTTCAATAAAACTCAAGCTGAGAAATGTTTTAATTTTTACTGGTGCTTTTACTCTGTCTGTTCAAATCAGATAGGGCACTTAAGCCATTTATAATTAGATCTTCAGTCCTGTTACTGGATCGTGGCAAACTTAGATGAGGCACTGAAAAATAGGCTTTCCTTTGCTATGTAACAGCCTTTGCATAAATGGAGAAGAGGAGCCTAATTAAACAGAAGCTAAGAATGTCATAGATTGAACAGTTAGGAGTTGGGGGTGCAGCAAATGCATCTTGTTTATTTGACAGTATTTGTATATTTCCAAAACAAAGCAACCTGAAGGACCTGAAGCCTGATTAGTTGCCACGTCATGTTTTTAGGGGCCATGGTCATCATTTACTCACTTCACCTCAGTTTTGAGGAACAATGCACATTTTATATGAATATCACATATGAGGAAGAGCACAATGGGTGCTTCTTTATCATCAACTCTTGGTCCTCACAACCCAAGCTGGTCCACCTCATTATTTTTATTGAGTGGTGTAGAAGGGGGCATTTGAGTGAGTTAACAGATAATTAAAATAAATTATTATGTATTGCTTATGACTCTTGACCTAGACTTTCTATAATATTTACAAAGAAAAAAAAAGGCAAATTTTATACCAATTTGTTTGTTAAGCTAAGTTTTATCCTGAAGCTATGAAGTACAGGAATAGTAGAAATGAGACAAGTCGATAGGATATCTGATGTCCTGCTTTCCTTTTCTAGCTTGGATAGTCTTGAATTTGAACCTTTTTTGTATTGCTATAGGGACCTTCTGCAACTGAGATACAAGGCATATCAAACCAATGAGAGAAATCTAAGCAAAACCAGCTATTTGTGTTCCAATCCTGGAGATAGACTGTTAGGGCATTCCAACCAGGACTTTCTTCTATTTAGTTCTTTAAGATCTTGGAAGTCAGCTTACTCTTCTGAAAGTATGGCTTTAGGAAATGGGGAACATTCAACTATTTCAGAAACCACTTTCTGCAATGATGAGACTATTCGATATCTGTGCTGTTTCAATACAGTAGCCACTAAGTATTATTTAGTGCTTACTGAGCATGCTTACTGAGCACTCAAAATGTGGCTAGTATAACTGAGGAACTGAATTTTTAATTTAATTTAATTTTAGTTTATTTAAGTTTAAACATAGAGTTATGCTTGTGGCTATTGGCTACTGGTTAGTGCAGATTTAGATTGTTATTATTTCCATGAGCATTCATGCTCTAGTACCTAATAATTAGAATCTTAAGCCTAGATTAAATGGTCAAATCCAGTTTTTGCAAATGAAGACACATTATCATGGAGGCATATTGTTCAAAACAATAGGTCTAGTTCTTTGTAGAACTTTTGGATGGGTCTTTTATTCTGGGTTGTCATCACTCACTTTCACGTCTGTTGGAAAGGAGAGGGTGAATACGTAAGACTCAGTGTGAGGATGCTTTCTAGAATACTATGGCAGTTTCCTACTAGAAACCCTCCTAGACTGAAATTTACTTGCATCCAAAGGTTTTATTGAACATGCTACATGCTTATCTGATTCTGAAATCCTTTCACACAATGTTTATATGCTATAACTTGCTGCCAAAATTTTCCACATGGAATAATTAAAGAACTTTCTCAAAGTTGAGGTTTTTCAAATATAAGAAAGATATTGCTGTCTTAAATAAAATAGAAATTCTATGTGTAGTCATTAGGGCTTCCCCAATTATTTTTAGTTTACCCTCTCCTAGTTAAGTGGTACTTTCAAGCCCTGTCATGGTTAGATGGGGCCATGTGACCATTTTGGCCAATTAATTATGAGAAGAAGCTATGCATGCCTCTTTGGGTCAGGCCTTTAATTGCTGAAGCAAAACACTGCGGAGCTCTTTCTCTGCTGGCACAGCATCTGACAATGGTCAATATGGCACCCGCTGTATCAACTAGGAACCCTGAATGCTAGGAAGAGCAACCTCTTGGCAACTTGCAATGGACATATAATATGGGAAAGACGTAGTCTTTGATTTTTCAAGTCAGCACACTGACACATGTCTAAGTATGGAGGTAAAGCAAAGATCATGAGTAGAAGACAAGAGTCAAGGTAGTAATGGAATAAGACAAGGATACGTTGTCTGAATTTCCACTCTGCTTCATATACCTTTCTCAGCTCACATATAATGGATTAGCAGACAGGCAAACCACTTGCTTGCACTGCCCCAAGGCAGTTATGAGACTGGGCAAGTTTCTATACCTTCCTGGATCTTTCATGTTATGCATGGGAGGATCTGTTAGATGACTCTCAGCTCATTCTAGTACTAATATTCTCTTGTGTCTCTCCTTGATATCCTAACACCACAAAACTTATTTTTAACCAATAGCTGGAGACATAAATATGCCAGCCAAAAATTTTCCTGGGGTACCAAGTCATAAGAGGTATGTGGTAGACTTAAATTGTGTCAATTTAGCTAATCTGGAACTAGCATTCCTGCCATTCCCCCATTGCCTTCTGTGAGTAGCTCCAGGCTGAGGTGAGTCATAAAAGACTTCTTTCTTTTTTTTTTAAGATTTATTTATTTGAGAGAGAGGAAAAAGAGAGAGAGAGAAATAGGGCAGAGGGGCAAAGGGAGAGAGAGTCCCAAGCAGACTCCATGCCACACAGAGCCTGACACGGGTCTTGATACAGATTCTTGTCCATCTCCCTTGGTTCCAGCACATTCCTACAGGGTTTCTTTTGAGCTTTCTTCCCCCCACTTTGTATCTCCCTCCCATCCCAGATGCGAGACCACCTGCCTTCCCTTGCCGAAAAGTCATAGCTCAGTAAATGCTTTAACCCACAATCATCTAAGATCAAATCCCTATAATAAATCCCTTATTATATAAATCTCCTAGTGGCTGTGCTTCTCTGATCTAACTGTGACTAATACAGGTTGCTAAAACAGCTCAGGGAAGATAATTACATAGAGAAAATAGAATTTAACAGAATTCTTGTCAGAGAAATAATATATGTGATTGGAAGGATTTTTCTTAAGCCATTTGGGGGGCTGTTTAATGGGAGAACCAGAGTAATAATCCATATTTACTAAGTTGCCTTTTAGGAAGGGGGTGTCTAGTCCAGGTCAAGACTTTTATGTTTCTTCTGATTGGAGATACAGTCAGGAGGATAGGACTAAACGCTTGGAGGCAGCAAAGAATGAGAACATTATTTCTGGTTTCCCAGTACCCTCCTTCCTCATGCAGAGCTCAGCACCATCTCTAAACACATATCAAAACCTATTTTAGGACTTAGTATCAGTTTTAACATTAGCCAGCTATTCTTCCTTATAAGAGAAAACTCTGTTATAAGCAAGTGTAATGAAATGCATGGTATGGACCACACATTCATTCATTCATTCATTAAGTATTTAACATATATGCCAGATCTGACCTAGGTGCTGGGGATACGAGGTCAAACAAGATAGCAAGGTCCCTGGATTTACCTTCTAATAACAGAATCAAAGTAATACATTTTTCAAAGGAAAAGAAAAAAAAGAACAAGATCATTGTTTGTAATGATAAGTGATAGGAAGCAGATAAAACAAGGGGAGGGTGTGATTTCAAGGGGAGGGTCAGGGAAGGGTACTGAAATGGGAGACCTGAATGAAAAGAAGGAGTTGATCATGTGAAAATCTGGCACTTTGCAGAAGAAAAAGCAAACCCAAACTCCTAAGTGGGAGCAAGCATGGAAAGTTCAAAGAATAAAAGGAAAGCTGAAATGGTTATAGTGAGCAAGGCAAAGAAAATAAAGAATAGATAGAAACAAGACAAAATCAGAGAGGGAGGCAAACCATAAGAGACACTGAACTCTAGGAAACAAACAGGGTTGCTGGAGGGGACAGGGGTTGGGGCATGGGGTAACTGGGTGATGGACATTAAGGAGGGCAGGTGATATATTGAGCACTGATGAATCACTGACTTCTACCTCTGAAACATATATTATATGTGAATCAATTGAATTTCAATTAAAAAAAAATTTTTTTTTAAAAAAGATAGAAACAAAGCCATGGAAGGGCTTATAAACCATGGCGTGCAGTGTGGGTTTTATTCCTGGGTCAGCCCTGAGCATTTAGATTTTAGAAGATCATTTTAGCCCAACTGCTGAGAAGTGAAGAGTGTTAATAGGATCCAGTTATTGTGTGGCTGGTGTAGCAGGCTGGACTAAGCTGGAGACTTTTGGATATGGAGAAATGTAGACAGACTTGGGTTTCGAGATAGGGCTGCTGAGACCTGGAGATGGATCGGATGTGGTGAGCAAAGGCACAGAGCTTGCAAAGTTGGCTCTCATCATTTGAGGGTCAAGCTGCTGAGCCAATGTTTGGCATTTTTCTAAGATGGGGGAGGCTGAGGATGGGGTAAATTGTATTTATGTAAGTATAAAATACGCTATTACAGGGATCCCTGGGTGGCGCAGCGGTTTGGCGCCTGCCTTTGGCCCAGGGCGCGATCCTGGAGACCCGGGATCGAATCCCACGTCGGGCTCCCGGTGCATGGAGCCTGCTTCTCCCTCTGCCTGTGTCTCTGCCTCTCTCTCTCTCTGTATGACTATCGTAAAATAAATAAATAAATAAATAAAAATAAAATAAAATAAAAACAGAAACACTACCTATTTAAAAAAAAATACGCTATTACAAATAAAAATAAAAATAAAATACGCCATTAATTACCTAATCCTAGTTTTACAAAATTTGAAGTGTGTTTTGGTTCCCATGGCCTTTACTGAAGAAATATATGCTGATGAATAGGAGACAGTGCCTTCAGTGATGGATGTGTTGTTTCTGTGAAGAATAAGGTCCTTTCAAGAAGTTAAGTTTTATTCCACCATCAGGGGTGTTCTCCCTGGGAAATTCTTCCCTGTGGTTGCCTATTCACAATTGTACAAGTTCCCATTCTTTGACATGGAAATAAGGGGCAACGCCCACTGGAGTCAGCAATAGGAATCTGTCTTTCATTGCCATGAATTGTGCACTTTCACAAATCCTGAGGGATGGAAAAAAAGAGTCAGGACTGAGCAAAAGTGGCTGCCTCTGATTTCAAGGGTGCGCTTGTGTAAACATTTCTGAAGCGTGATTCTTATTCTTAAACATTGGAGAATGAGTTTTATAATGAGAAAAAAAAATTTTTTCTCTCCCCCTCCCAAATGTCAGTGTTTATGTTTCAGTCATTTGGGTTCTAAGAAACAAGATCTTTTAAGGGGAACGAGGTTATAGAAATTGCCAGCATCTTAAGGAAGATCCTTGCCCTGTTACTGGTTTCCTGTTAGCCCATAACAGGCTTCACAGGGGAGGACCTCATTGCCAGAGTCGATGAGGTTTGCCCTCCAGGTTTCCATAATGGATGCTACCAAGATGAAGAGGTTAGTAGCCCAGAACCCCATTTCCTCACTGGATTTAGCTCTTGGGAATCTGCCATAAATGAATTTTCTTCTGTTCTTCAGCTTTTACAGTGTAAAGATTTATTTATTTTTTGGTGTTGAAGCTGGACAAGGTTTATGAAGAAACTAGTTTTTCATTCCTTCAGAGAAAAGTTTGTTTTTTTTGGACAAGTGTCCCTGATTATTTTGCCTCGGAGTGCACAATGGTCCATGTTGTAATGTCAACTCCCCGCCAGCAGATGGCAGTCACAGCACACTGCACTTTGGCACTAAGCAAAGTTTCAGAACCCCAGGAATTTGTCCTTTTCACAGAGGGGAGGGTCTGATGCACTCTGTGGCTTGGCAGGAGGGATAGCTCCTATGGAGACTAATCCCAGGGAATCCACTACATAAATATATGAATTTGGCCTTGAACCTGGAGATATTTTTAATTGGAAAAGGAAACAAAACAGTAAAATAACAAAACAAAGCAAAAAAAAGCTATAAACCCAGCAGCAACAACAACAAAAACCCCTCCTTAAATAAATCTGTCAAAATGAGCTATGAGGTGAACATCCCAAGGTCTCGGGCTTATTCTGAGCTTTGTTTCACTGATACACGGATCAATATAATCATGGTTGAGGAGCTGGCATGAAAACATAATGGCCAAGAGAATAAGGCTGGAAACAACGGCAAAAGTATTTTATTTTCAGGAGGATTAACTGAGCTCTGGGTGACTAGACAGGGTAGGGGAAAAAACAGAAGAAACTCAGAAGTGAAGTTAGAAATCTTAGGACTTTTGTTTCTTCCATAGAGATATTTCCAAAGGAATTCTTTATAGGAAAAATAAGGATTTTTCTCCAGCTAGAAGGAAGACATTGCATATATCACTAACATTCCAACATGTGCTTCATTATGTTTTCCTGAATTTCTGCCACTGCAACTCAGGTGGGTTTGGCCACTCTTCTTTCCCATGAGCTAAGTGGTTGCCTTGCCTTTTTGCAGAAGGTATGCTGACTTTGGGACAGGTGCAGGGGTTATATGACATTAAGAGGACATTCCTATTTCTCCACCCACAATGTGGTTTCTGTGTCTGAGCAAAAGGCACATTTTATCTGTTTATGTTTGGTTTGGTTTTTTGAGTGTGTCTCACCAGAAATGTGTGGGAACAGGGCTCTGTTTAAGAAAAGGCCACATTTCATTGTTAGGGAGAAGACTCGAATCCCATGGAAATGGACTATATAGGTTAGGAATTTCTGCAAATGTCTCTTTTCTCCCAGAAACTACTGAAACTAGGACTACTATTACTGACTCAACTTTTTAAGGAGATCCTGGAATACGGAGTGATAAAACTCTATCCACAACATCATGATGAAAAACTTTAACTTAACCATAAAGGCATCAAGAGAGGCATTTGCAGCTTCCTGATTCTATTGCTTGTTCTAGGTCTGCTGAGGGTTTGCCTATTTTCCATTCCAGTAAGTGGATAGTTATGTGATCATCCATCTGTATTTGAGCAGGGGTTGGATATTCAATCCACCTGGATACAGACAATCACGGGGTACATTTCCTGTAGAAAATTTAAAAACATAATGAAACTGATGAACAGTTGGTCTGCTTTTAAATTATCACCATGCCCAGCAATTCTTAAGCACTTCCAGTGGGGAAAAATATTTTTCTGGTCTAATTTCTAAATATTTCCTACGATGGCAGTTGAGTTTCTGTAATATATATATATATATATATATATATATGCTTTAAATTGGCACATTTAGGGACACTTGGGTGGCTCAGTGGTTGAGCATCTGCCTTTGGCTCAGGGCGTGATCCCAGGGTCCTGGGATGGAGTCCTGCATTGGGTTCCCCACAGGGAGCCTGCTTCTCCCTCTGCCTGTGTCTCTGCCTCTCTCTCTGTGTCTCTCATGAATAAATAAAATCTCCTTTTTTAAAATTAGCACATTTAATTCATCTCTTAAGTAAACATTTTATATGGTAGTGAATTCACAGAAGTCCCTGCTATGCTGTTGGCCTCCAACACACATGGATTTGACTAGTAAGTTCATTTCAAGAGGGAATTTGTAATTGTTCAGAATCTTTCAAGCTTGCCTTTGCCGTAGTTTATATTTCCAACTCCTGTGGTACTATATATTGTCACTTTTGAACAGTACATCGGAAATAAAGATATCTGTATGTGATTTTTCTTTTCTGAATTGCTTTTTCTTTCTGGTGTGGTAAAGACCTAAATACAGTTGCAACAGCTGGAATCAGTTTAATGGTATAGTGAAAACAGCAACCTTCAAACTTGTTCCTTGAAGACTGGTGCACAAAAAATGGAGGGAAAGGCTATTAAATACATAAAGTGTAAGGAATTGAACATTTACATAGACTAAGGAATCAAGTTAGAAGAAAAATATCTGGAGAAATAAGATAGTGGTCTTAATGTTGCTGGAGAAATAACAAGGCATTGTTTGAATATCCTGATCATTTTCATCACGATCTCTGTATGAGTCCTAAATCAGAAGAAAAACTTCGTTTTTTACTCAAGATAATAGAAATTTAAGATGAATTTCTGGTGAAAGTGCTCTGTGGAACTTTTCTGATCATGAAAACATGTGGAAGGAACTAGAACTGATAAAGAAAAAAAGACATGGACAGTATGCAGTTTCTGGAATTTATTATGACATGAGACTTTTATGGAACTTTGACAGGCTTATGCTTATATTTAAGAGTCTTCTTAGCTATTTGTATATCTGTTCTTTCATGTGAAAGTAATGAAAGATAGATGGAAGAAAGGCAGACAGGGACAAGCCCCGCACTGCCCAGCCCTGAGACAAAATCATCCTTAAAAGGATTTTACACCACCCTGAAAGAAGCCCTCCACCCTTTTCCTCCATATGATAAGTAGATGACAAAAACTTGATTGGGTGCTAGGAGCATGGAGGGTTAATCAGATTAAAACTGCCTGCTAACAAGCCCATAAAACCCCCTAGGTCTAAACACCAAATCGGCAACCTTCTCAGGTCCCTTCCCTCTTTGAGACCTTTGTACTATCACCCTGTAAACTTTACTATTGCTCCATAAACTTTTCTTTGCTGTCCACTTGTCTTCATCGGGTCTACATTTTCATCCTTCCAAGCAGCATGACCAAGAACCCTGGGGACACTGAAGGAAAAGAAATCCTGTAACAAAGGAAACTTTATGACATTACAATTAATTTAAAAGGCATTCTTGACCCAAAAAAATTTATATTGTCTACCGAACAGAAAGATGTAAAGAAAATAATTTCGACAAAATCATTGACAAGTTTGTAGAACAAGATTAAAATGACAGAAACTATAATTTTATTGTCATTATTACAATAGATCAATATGTAAGTATGAATTTTCTCCTCTAAAAAATATAGCAATGCAATCAAATAATCTATTATCTTTTTCCATTGTGTTGTCCTATTTATTGTATTTTGTATTAAAAAACTTAAGGGGCATGTGGGTGGCACAGTCAGTTAAGCAGCTGACTCTTGGTTTCAGCCCCTGTGTCGGGCTCCAAGCTCAGCCTGGAGTCTGCCTGAGATCCTCTCTCCCTCTCCCTCTGCCTCTCCTGCTTATGCTCTTTCTCTCTCTCTCTCTCATAAATAAAGAAATCTTAAAAAAAAAAAAAACCCTTAAGACATATAGAAAGTTTTATAAAATAAAGAATTAAAAAAATAAAGAATTCATTCTGCTTCTATTTTCTGACTTTGCTTCATTTCATGTGATAAATATTACTCAAAATGTTTTTTTTCAAATTTGTTTCAATTTTTTTTTTCAAATTTTTTTTAGAGAGAGCACAAGCTAAGTGGGGGGCATGGTGAGAGGCAGAGGGAAAGAGAATTTTAAGCAGGCTCCACACCCAGTGAGTAGTCCCATGTGGGACTTGATCTCATGACCCTGATGTTATGACCTCAGCTGAAATCAAGAATCGAGCACTTAACTGATCTATCCACCCTGGCACCCCATCAAAATGTTAAAAATGATTCTTTGGATGCCAAATATGCTAGGCTGAACAGCCTAGTCTTTCACTATATTTATAGGTCACACTGGGCTTTGTTATAGTAAGATAGAAACTCTGAAATCTCAGTGGCTTAGTCCAATTAACATTTGTGGCTTCTAGCACAAAGTCAGGTATGGAAGTTCCTGATTGATGGTAACCCTTGGTAGCGGAGACTCCAGGAACCACCATCTTGAGCATCTACCAGGTTGCTCCCTGATTGCTACCTCGACCAGATTTAGAGTTGCTCTGGTTACCATCCATCTAACAGATGGAGATATAGAATATGAGAGAATGCTGAAGATTAGACAAGATGTTTTATGAATAGGCCTGGAAATACCACATATCACTTCCATCTGCAGCCAGTTGGCCACGTCCAGCCATCCAGGACCAAGCTAACACCAAAAAAGGCTGGGTAAGAGAGTCTTCCTATATGACAAGGAAGAGGGAACAGGATTGGTGAGTATCTAGGAAGTTCAGTCACTCCATCTGCAATCTAGCTACTAATCTTGTACCTTTCTACCACTACAATAGTTTACTAAATGGTATTTGTGCATCTCTCTCCCTGTTCCTAACATGCAACAGAGTACCATCGAGCAGTTAATGGTTTCAAACCAAGTAAGTGAATTACTTTTTGTTCAATAAAACATGCTATGCACACTAGTATGTTAAAACTATAGATATAGATAGATAGATGATAGATAGATGATAGATAGATAGATAGATAGATGATAGATGATAGATAGATAGATAGATAGATAGATAGATAGATAGATAATCTATCTCACTGTTCTGGCTGGAGTAGGAATGACACTCAGAAATATTATTTCAGCAGTCTTTTCATTAACTTACACACACGTCCCCTCCCTACTTACTCCAACCATTACTGAAACCCTCAGTCACCTTGTGTAATTTCTGGGTTCTGATTAACAGAAGTTAGAAAGCATTGGAAGAGGAAAAGTGGGACCACTGAAGCTTTTGAACCAGGAGTGTTGTTTAATAAGAGAGTTTAAAGTTTAAACTCTGGCATGTAAGGGTGCCACGCCCCACCCAATACTTTTCTACTTTATCTTATTCAACTCTACTTAATGTTCCTTAGAAGTTTTCAATTCATTTCAACCTTTGTGTCCAGATATTTAACCTTTTAACATTGTATTTAATGTTGAACTTGCTTTCATTCAAGTGCAGGATTCAGGAAAACCATAATAGAGAGAGACACTGGCCTCAAGAGAAAGTATTCCCATACTCTAAAAATTGAACAACAACAAAAACCTAAATATAAAGAAGAATATACAATGTGATATTAATAATGTCGAAGAACCCCTTTCTTTATACATAAAGATATATGTTAAGTTTCTATTTATTTCTCTACCCCCCTCAGTGGGCTCAAGGTCCAGCAAGAGCAATTAAGCCAAAAGGCTGCCTTCTTTTCCAGAAACCCAAGTCTGGGGAATGAGCTTTCTCTCAGTTCTAGGATTTCCTCCCATGCGAGAAAGGCCACAAAGAATAGCAGCCATGACAACATGGATGTTAGAATATTTAGTTTCTTTGTGCCGATAGATTAAGGCAGACCTGTATACTGTGCTTATTTATACCCAACACTAAACCTCTATGATCTTACATTTGTGAATTCCTCAACATTTCTTCCAGACATCTCCCCCATTACTGCTAGGTAGACCCAGCTAAAGTCTGGTCTGTTCCACCCAATTTACTATTCACTTGATTTGCATGGGGCTTTTTTTTTTTTTTTCAAAATGTCATTGACATGGGGCAGAGGTTTATAACTACCCTGCTAATTGCAGAGCAGACATAGTGTCACCTTTTTAGAAACTTTTGCCTCATGTGTTCTGAACCAAAACATTTCTGTCTTATCATATTCTTAGGATTCCAGGAATGTAAGCATAACTCCCCAGAGAATTTATACACATCACAGTGAAACTATTTCCAATTTGGCATTTTTTATTTGCTTGAAATTATTTTTTTCCTGGGACAAGTCTGAAATTGCTAATTTATTACATATATTTCTGATCACTTTATGCATACTGGAAACCAACTAGTCATACTGTTGTCTGTACCAGGTATAAGCAAAACCTCCTTGTGCAAATCAGAATCTTACCACATGCTTTTTTTTCTACATATGATAAAATCACATAATTTTTTCTATTAATGAGTAACACTGTCTGATTTTCAAAATGTTAAACTAACCTTCCATTCCTAGAATAAACCCAACTTTGTTGTGTAATATAATCGTTATGGTTCATAAGTCCTTTGTGCTACTTTAATAAGTAAAATGACCAGATTTATTTGTTTTTACTGTAATGTGCTCTCTGGTTTGTTATCAAGTTTATGCTGGTTGCATAAAATGAATTGGGAAGTCCTTGCTTGCCTTTCTGTTCTTTGTTAGGTTTTTATGTGAGATTGGTGTAATTTCTTGCTTAAATGTGTGATGTAATTCTCAATGATTCCAACTAGATCTGGAGCCTTTCTGAGTTAATATGGAAAGATTTTTAATTATAGTTTCAATTTCTTTAAAGATATAAAATTATTCTGATCTATTTCAGATAAACAATATTTGGAACATACTTATACTAAAAAATTATCTGTTGCTTATCTGAAATTTAGGTTTAACCACATCCTATATTTTTCTGGCAACCCTATAATGTTCTCATTATATTTTGAATGTCTGAATGGGTAGTGATTGTCCCCTTTCATCTCTGTGAGTAGTTATTTGTGCGTTTTCTTTCTCTTTTTTCCTTGATTAGTTTCACTAGACTTTTATCATTTTAGTCTTTTCAAGAGCTAAACTTTGGCTTGTTTATTGTCTTGACTGTATATTTTCATTCCCATTAATTTTTATTTCCTTTTTTCCCTTTTTTTTCTTGTTTAGCCTTTAGTTTGCACCTCTAACTGCTTGCAATGAATAATTTGGTCTTTGATTTTAAGGATCTTTTTTCTTTTTCATTTTAGGAATGCAAATTATCCTCTGTGTATGATTTTATTTTGTAGGAGATCAGGAGCCCATTAGTTTTACGCACAGAAGTGACCACTTTATATTTGTTTTTTGATGCATGCCATTTGCTACGTTGTGATAGAGGCAGTTCAGAAAAGCAAAACATTAGAATGGAAGAGCACAGTGTTGAGGACAGAATATTGAAAGACAACCTTAAGAAAAGGGGCAGTAGAAGGATAGTCACCATTATTGGAGAGAAGGGACAGTCAGAGAAGAAAAATCCTCTGGTTCATACTGGATCATAAAGTTGAGGCCAGAGACTAGGTGAAAAAAATCTTCTTGAAGTTGTATATTTTACACTTGTGTTTCTGCTTAAGATTATCCACTAGATTTTACATATTGGAATATGTAATATTATGTTTATATATATAGTTAAATATACATAGTTTAAATATATATATAGTTTAAAATACATATAAGTATGTATATTAAAATTTTTTTTCTTTTAAGATTTTATTTATTTATTCATGAGAGACACAGAGGGAGAGGCAGAGACACAGGCAGAAGGAGAAGCAGGCTCCCTGTGGGGAACCCAATGCTGGACTCCATCCCAGGTCCCCAGGATCACAACCTGAACCAAAGGCAGATGCTCAACCACTGAGCCACCCAGGTGCCCTATTGTTAAGAAAATTTAACTGAGTAAATTTGAAGATCTAATTGGCTTTACTAAGCAGCTCATAAATCAGGGGGCATCCCATATAGCAAGTAGAGGGAAGCTCTGAGGTGTTTTTGTAGGATAGTGGGGCAACAAGTTATTAGCAAATGAAAAGATTGTTCAGGTAAGGTCACTTTCCTTGAAGGGGAAGAGCAGATCTTATCATGCAGATTATCTCATCTTCCTTTGCCAGGATCTGGATGGAGAGGGCCCCAGTGACAGATCACTTTATTGGTCTTGAAAATTTTCAGACTGATTGCTTTTATATCCCACTGTTGAAGAGATTGAAACTGCAATTAAGTCTCGGTTTGTTTTTGTGGGGGCAATTGACTCCACCTGGGCCTGTGGTCTTCTTTTCTTTTTTTAAAAGACTTTATTTGAGAGAGAGAAAGAGAGAGAGCACACACATGCATTCAGGAGCAGATGGCAGAGGGGTGGAGGGAGAGGGAGAAGCAGACTCAGGCTGAGCTGGGAGCCAGATGCTGCAGGATCCCAGGGCCCTTGGATCTTAACCTGAGCTGAAGGCAGACACTTAAACAACTGAGCCACCCAGGCACCCCCTGTGGTCTTCTTTTTAACTCTCTTTCTCTATATGTTTAGAATATATAGGACACCTCTAAAACAAAGAACACATTTAATAACTGTTTATACCTGGTTACATAGCACACCAGTACTTTGACTTCTTAGGTATAACTGAACTCCACCTGCAACCCTGCCATTCTGAAGTCTTCCTGGGTTGGCCTCTGTCAGAGTAATGGGTGTGAAGCCAATCCACTCCCTAGCCTATCACTTTTGCCTTTTTTATTCATCTGGTTTAGTGAGGTAGATACTATCTAAAATGTTTTTAGCAGCTTGGTAAAAGATAGATTATAAGTAAAAGTTTTCATTTGAGTTGTAGATCATAAAGGATAAACTGTCTCATCTATTTTAAGGAAGAATAGTTGAATTGAGTTCAGATCAAGTCAGATTCTCCATTGATTTTTTTTCATTGAAAGAGGAAAAAGATTGGCCTGGAATAAAACTTTAGTGATTTGTTCATGGATAAGGCATTCCATCTTTATTTGGGATAGACCAAAAAAAATTTTTCATGCAAAGTGAATAATGACTAAATGTATCTTTTTTGAATGGCCATCTTTAGAAACCAGCAACGTTTGGGATATTGTGGCAGGATTTCTTCTCCTTTAAGTGTCCGTAGTTCTTGGTAACATCACTTCGAAGAATGGACCACACAGAGTGGTGGGCAGCAAAGCAAAGTTTATTGAGTAGATGGTACTAAGCTCCCAAAAAGGGAGGGGATCCAAGAGGGTTGCCACCCGAGTGTCTAAGTCTAGGGGGTTTTATGGGCTTGTTGGAGGGCTGTTTTAATCTGATTAACCCTCCATGCACCTGTCATACCTTCAGGTTTTTGTCATCTACCTTTATGTGGGTAGGGGTCCTTATGTGGAGGGGTCCCTGTAAAATCCTTTAAGGGTGAGTTTCCTCTTAAGGAGGGGGAGTGGGGTTTGTCCCTGCCTGCCTTCCTTCCAACTAGCTTTCATCAATATCAAGAGGCATAGAACCTAATGATTCTCCAAGAATGAACTGAGATTTATAAATAGGCCATTGTCTTACCGAAGTCTAATGTTCTAAAAGTTTTGCGACTCTCTTTCCTGGCATGTTGGGAAGAAGCCCATGATTTGTTTCCTTTTTCCACTGGTTCTCTAGACTCACCATGTGCAGAGTTGCTCAGCTGACATGTCTGTGGGAAGAGGAAAAAATGTCCTTTTCAAAGGAATCAATTTTTGTGGTTACACATTTGGGTGTTTGGGTGGACATTGACCATTTCCTTCTGAAACCTGAAAACTTCTTTAAGTTCCCACAATCATGTTAATTCATAGGAAGTTGACATCTTTAAAAAGCTGTGGAAAAAAATCGCTTATAAAACCACATAACACTATCCTGTGTACACACACTATATGACCTCATGGTTCAAGTCCTAATGACAGGGAATAGCTCTTTTAGACTTAATGCTAAGATGTGGGTTTGGGTGTGATTATAGGATAAAGAAATAGATCCTTTCCATGTCCATAATCAGTTGCAGTTCCTTATTGTGTTCAAAATCAACACAAACTTATGTTCCATTTGACTACCTTTTTGTGTTAATTGTGAAGTTACTATTTGAGAACTTGTAGAGGGAGTCAGATGAGAAATGATAGAATTACTGAGCTGCCTGTGATGATTTCACTCTATTGATTTGCTTTTTCATTTTTCATTGATCCATCTCTCTGTCCATGGGTGACTGGTATGAAACCTTAGAGATTTGTTCATGAATAAGCTATCCTGGTGATGAGGAAGGATATGCAACTGTCTGTCCATTTATCTAAAATGTATTGATGTTCACATGGAGATAGAGATGAATAAGATGAACTATCTACCTTTACAAAGCCCCTGACAAGTAATAATAGGGAAATAATGTCATATGTGCTAATAATACAGCTATGTATGGAATGTAGTGGGTTCAAGGGAATAGAAAGGGAGGAAATGTACAGCTTAAGGTGAAATAAAGAAGATCTGGACCAGGGGAGTAGTAGTGATGGAGAATAAAAACATAGAACCTAAGTATTTGGTTTTTGAGTCCTGGTATCCTGACAGTACTTCTTTGCAGCATACTAGTTGGGCCATTCATACAGAATGAGTTTTTGAAATCCTCTGAATCTTGGTTTCTTTATTGGTAAAATGGGATAATAGTACCTACCTCAAAAGGTTGTTATAGGGATTAAATGAGATAATTTCCTAAAAGTTCTTAGTATCCAGTGCTTCAAATATAGTAATTCTCTCTAAGTTGGCTGTAGTATTAGTAGTGGGAGCTCTCCAGAGAAGCAGAACCTGTGGTATATAGGTATATATTATCCTATTTAATATAAGGAATTGGCCCACGTAATTATGGAGGGTGAGAAGTGCCATGGTCTAATATGTAAAAGCTGGAGACCTAGGAGAGCTGGTGGTATCATTCCAGTCTGGGTCTGGAGGCCTGAAAACCAGGAGAACTCATTGTGTAAATTCCAATTTGCATGCAGAAGACCCATGTCCTAGCTTGAAAACAGTCAGAGAGAGCAAATTTACCCTTACTCTACTGTTTGTTCTATTCAGATCTCTAATAGATTGGAGGTACCCCAATACATTGGGGAGAACAATCTGCTCTATTCAGTCTACTTATTCAAATGTTAATCTCATCTAGACACACTCCCACTGACATATCTAGAATGTTTAACCAAATATCTGGGTACCCCATGCCCCAGTCAAGCTGGTATATACAATTAACCATCACAGCTTTATAATTATAATCAGGACTGGAACTTGGGTGAGAAGTCACTTAATGTAGTTGAACCTTTTCAAATCTTTTAATTTAAATCCCATCACTGCCTTCCACTATCCTTAAGATGTTCGTCAAGTTGTGTAATATCTCTGATATTAAGTTCTATAATCTGTGGAGTTGGGATTATACTAGCTATTTTGTGGGGCACTATTCAATGAAATGGATCAAAGGAACATGGCCCCACATCAAAATTGAGTAAATGCTTGCTACCGTTCTTAGGGGGCTGAGAGAGAATGAGATGTTAGAATGACATCCCTAAATTTTAAAGTATTAGCTGGATAGTCATGATATGCAGAGAATATGGAGGAAGAAAGGGCTTGTTTAAAGAAAAAAAGGTGAGTTTTATTTTAATCATGGATAAGTGTATCTGTTGCCTTTGTTAGGTAGTTGGATATAAGGATATGGTTCTCAGAAGTGAGGGGATTTAGCTTCATGTATCAGCAGCAAATAAATTTTATCTGATTCCATGGATATGGGGATAGGATTTTCCAGGGAAGGGGAAAAGATGCAAGTTTAGAATCTTTGAGGGGAATGATGGAGAAAAAGAAGTCCATGATTGAGATTGGGCTAAGACAATGATATGAGGAGGAAACCAGGAAAGAGGGTTATCATGCATGGCAAGAGATGAGAATTGTGTTCACAAAGGCATACAAAAATCACATGTCAAAAAGGACTAAACAGAAAATGATGCTTGCTTAATTTGGCCACATGGAAGGCACCCAGTGATTCTTACCTTAGCAGTTTCTGTGGAGCCATGTGGGCAGGAGACAGAGGATTGCAGGGGATTGAAAAGAGAATAGGGCCAGGAAGTCAGGATGCAGGCAGTATGGGCCAGGCTTAAGCATGATTTCCAACAGTCCATACCATTGAGGTGTTTATGTCGTTTGGATGGACTGGACATGCTAAGAAGTTTGTGAGTGTTTGTGATACAGTGGGTAGTGATATCAAGGGAATTGAATTTAGCACTTAGAAGAGCACCTGGCTTGTTGTAAGCCCTCAATCACTGTTAGCTACTGTTAGCTACCAATGGAAATGACACTGCCATTAGACACACACTCACTCTACTGCCTCCTATGTCTACTCTGACCCACCTCAGGGAATAATTGGCTGCACAGCTTGGCAGTGAATGGGAAAAATGAGGAACTGGCCAAATTATTCATCTATATACATCAAATCAGAGCAATTTGCTTGAGGCTTTCCTGGCGACAGCACCATCCTCCCTCTTTCCATCTCTTCCTGAAAGCTACATTCTTGCTTTCTAAAGTGGCCACCTCTACCTTCACACTCCAAAAAGGATTGTTGGTGCTATTTTTTTTTTTAAAGTAGGCTCCACACCCAATGTGGAGCTTGAACTCAGGACCCTGAGATCAAGAGGTGCATGTTCTACCAACTGAGCCAGCCTGTTATTATTTTTAAATAAGCTTTAACCTCTATAAAATGTTAGGATATATCTTGAAAGATGGCTCTTTTCCTTCTGCCTTAGACCCCTCATTTTAGAAGTCTTCTATTTTATTTTGTTTTTAATTTAATTTATTTATTTGAGAGACAGAGAGAGCATGAGTTGGGGTGGAGAGGGACAGAGCAAGAAGGACAAGCAGACTCCCCACTGAGTAGGGAGCCTGAATTGGGGCTTGATCCCAGGACCCCAAGATCATGACCTGAGCTGAAGTCAGACGCTTAACCGACTGAGCCACCTAGGCACCACATGTCTTGCTATTTTAGACAAGCCCACATAGACCTGTTGTTTGTTTGTAACTCACATATTTTTATCAAAAAAAACTTTATCACATTATAAATCTGCTTAGGAACAGACACTCTTAGACATTGTTCATGGAAGTGTGAATTGCTCTAACCAATCTTTTCCAGAAAAATAATGTACATATTCTTTGACCCAGGCAATCCCATTTTGGGAAATATATCCTACAGATAAAAATAGCTGGTAAATGCAAAGCTATAGTCAGTGATATTTCTTGCATTATTATTTGTAGTGGCAATAGAACTAGAAACAGCCTGTGTATCTTATCAATGGGAGAAAGTTGACTAAATTATAGTACTCCATAATATAAAGATCAAAGGGATGTCCATATATTATTAAGAATAAAAGCAAGTGAGGCACTTGGGTGGCTCAGTGGTTGAGCATCATCAGCCTTAGGCTTAGGGTCCTGGGATCAAGTCCCACATCGGGCTCCCTGCAGGGAGCCTGCTTCTTCCTCTGCCTATGTTGCTTCCTCTCTCTCTGTATATCTCCTGAATAAATAAATAAAATCTTAAAAAAAATAAAAGCAAGCAAAGAATCCATATGCATAAGATGATCCCATATTTGGAACATAAATAAAACATTTTATTTATATGTTTTTATATCTTTGTGTGAACATATGTATTTATTTTGAATACAATTTTTCAAATCATAGAGAAAGGGACTGAAGGATTCATACCAAACTCTTAACATTGGTACTTGAGAGTTGACTAGAAATGAGGTAGAATGAAATTGTTAATGGTTCCCTTCTATCCCTCTGGATTTTTGGAGTTGATTATCAGAACAAGCTTACATTACTTTTTCATTAAAAAAACAAACCCTGTAAAGGAAAGGAAAAATAAAGGTTTTACTACTGTTTCTGGAAATTATAAACCATCTATTTGGAAATAAATGTAATAGACACAATGAGGAATGAAATGGAAATTAACAAGACTTGGATGAATAATCTTAACTTTAGAGTTAAAGGATGCTGGCAGTGATATGTCTTTATAATGTGATTAGAGAAAGTATAGGAGTGTGTGTCATGCTTAGTGGGTAGAGGATGCAACTTCTGATCCTGGGGTTTTGAGCTTAAGCCCCCCCCCCCCATTGGGTATAGAGCTTACTGAAAAATAAAAGAAAATTGTTAAAAAAAAGGGGCACCTGGCTAGCTTAGTCAGAAGAGCAAGCAGCTCTTAATCTCAGGGTTGTGAGTTCAAGAGCCACATTAAGTGTGAGGCCTACTTAAAATAAAAATTTTAAAAATAAATAAAAAAGAATTTTAAAAAAAGATATCAGTATTGCTACCGGTCTTTAAATGTAGTTAACTCCTAGAAGGTCTTCTGCTTCTTACCTATGCTTTTGAATTGCTTACTATGTGAGGTAACATAAAAGGAAGTTGACACATTGGCAGAGATACTGATTTTATTTAACCAACATTTATTTAAGAAAATAATAACTGTTAACAAGAGCATTGCTATTAATAAATTAGTGTTATTAATTATTAACTAATAATAATAACATTAATAGTTAATTTCATTAACCGCTTGAAAGAGCAGAACATAAAGGAATGGTATTCAGACAGCTTAGTGTTGATCAGATAGTCATCATGGAAAAGAAATAATGCGAAAGGTCCCAGGACTACAGCAAATGCCCCATTCTGGTGGAATTCTTCTGCAGGGAGGGGGTTGAAGGAGGAATTGGAAGGTCACAAGTGCTCTCAGAGTGTAGAAAAAAGGGCAAGAGAAAGCATAGGAACAAAGAATAGAGTTCCTCAAAACCTTGAGGGAAATCATCCAGCTTAGGGAAGGAGAGCTGTTGGAGAAAAGAAGAAAGAGGGTAATGGAGGTGAAAAAGAAAGAAGTTGGCACAGGGTGTGCTTGGGCAGCCAAAGAGTGGGTGACACATAAGGAGGGCAGAAGATGAATGCTAGGAGGTCTGAGGGAAGGTAGAAGGGACATAGGAAGTCATCCAAAACAAATATGCCTAATTTGAAGTTGGCCTAGCATTGGCCTGACTTGTGTTTAGTCTCATCCACCGGCCAAGTGAATTCCTATGGGTAATTTATAAAGTGAGAAAGTGTGAATTAACATCTTCATTTACATAATCATCTTTCATAACCAAGATGTCTTAAGCATCCAAAAGGTTTAATGTATCTAGTCTGTGCATAATAGCTTCAAATGATATATTTGAACAGAACCCTCTGAGATGTTTCATTCTCCTTTGCCAAAAACAAAGCTTCTTAAGTGAGGAAAAAAAAAAATACTGCTCTTCAGAAGAATCATGGTAAAGATATAAAGGGCACAAGAAATTAGTGTTGTAACAGGAATGAGACCCAACAGGAAGATAGGAAAATCTAATTTTGATAAGAGATGGCGTGAAGTAGCTTTGACATCTTATGTGAGTCATTTAAATTCTTTAGGTTTTCATTATATCATCAGTAGGATGAGGAAATCTATGATTTCTGTGGTCTTGCATGATACCCAGTTCTCTTAGGCAAGGGATGTTTTTGAAACTGATGAACATTGTCTGAATTAGAGGGAGCTACATGTAATGAAGACACACTTCAAAGTCATAGAAGATTAACAGTACAAGTTAAAGTTTGGAGTCCTATTAACTTGGGTTCAAATTCTGTCTTTACATATATTAGAGATAATGTTGGGAAAGTTTTTCAATGCTTATTGCTCCATAAATACAACTGAGGATAATAACAAGTATCTAGCTATCAGTGAAGTGAGTGTAAACAGATGTGTGTTAAATGCTTAGTGATACAGATACCATGAAAGTGCTCAGAATGAGGTAGAAAATAAAACATTTCTGTTAATGTAAAAGCCAGATTTCTTTTTTCTTTTCTTTTCTTTTTTTCTTTCTTTTCTTTTCTTTTTTTTTTATTTTTTCTTTTCTTCTTTGCTTTTCTTTTTTTCCTCTTCTCTTTTTCCCCTTTTCTCCCTTTTCTTTCTTTCTTTCTTTCTTTCTTTCTTTCTTTCTTTCTTTCTTTCTTTCTTTTCTTTCTTTCTTTTCTTTCTTTCTTTTTTTGTTTCCTTCATTTCTTTCCTTCTTTTTAAATTATGGTTTGTCCTTTCAGATTGGGCCAAAAAAAGGGTTATGAGTGTCTTGGCAATAAAAGCACAAATAAATATAGTAGTGATTTAGCAATACACAGTAAACATACCATTTCACGGCAGGAAGAAAGGAAGGAAGGAAGAATCAAGAGTAGAGTAAACAAAAGAGGAATATTATTCAGACAAGGAACTAACCAGCTCAATGACTAAAAATACTGTGGGATTGTCAAAGAAACTGAGTTGTTCCTTGGGTCAAGAACCCTGTGATTTATAAAATACAGCACTTTTCTCTTCATGACTGTTCTGTTGTGACCTCATGGTTCCTCCACTACCAGGACTACCCAGCTTTTCTAGCCTCATAGGGGTCACTGATTAAACTCTGTGGATATTTTTCCACGGAGTCTTTCCTATACGAGTCTTTTGAGTGAGAAATAACCTAAACCATCATCACCACCACATGATGCTTCAAGTTCAAAATCCTGTTAAGTGCTAGTAACACCTGCACCTTCATATCCCTCTCATGGGCTGATACCAAGAGACAGTTCAGTCCTTCCATCTGCAGTATTTAACTTAATGGGGAAAAATGAAGGTTTCAGTAAAGAGCAACAGTGTTTTTGCATGCAAACTTTGGACACGGCAGCTTGTGACCGACCACTGTTTTGGCCGAATTAGACAAGCAACTCGTACTTACACATTCATTGACTTCTATGCACTGAAATAGCCATGATCCCTGCCCATGATGAGCTTACAGTCCTGCAGTGACACACAGGAAGGGGTGTTTAGAAGGAAAGAGTGACCTAATGGTGACCCGTTGAGGTAACTGGTATAAATTCCTGTCTTCCAGAAGCTCCGGTGACAAAAGGGACCGAAGTGGAAGGGGAATGATTCTATGGTGAGAGAGTTATCAGTATTGCACAGAATGGAGGAAGCAGATATATAGAAGAAACCTGCTAGAAGGTTTTCTCTGTGTCCATGGGTAGTAGGTAGAGAATGCCTGGGCAAGTTTGGAAATTTTATTGGAATATGGAACTAAAAGATTTGGTATCAAGACAGAGTCAAATTTCTTTCTCCTATTATACCAGCCAATTTGTATTTTAATTTGTAGATAGGCCATGCTTTTTTAAAAAATTTTTTTTTCCTTATTTTATCTAGTTCTCCTGATAGCAGTTTTGGTTAAAATTAGTTAGCATGAGTGAAATTATGAAGGCATGGAACAGAAGTATCCAAAAGCTGTCTGGGGTCAAAATGTATCTCAGAAAAAATTCTATTCAAACTGTTTTTCATGATCACATTAGTCTATCATCGTTAATTGTCTTAGACTAGCAGGTCTGGCCTTCCACCTTGACTTCGTGTCTTCTCATTCTACATAAAGGATCATAGGCACAAAGTGGGGGTGGCTTCATGCCAGATCCCCAGAAGTGTCCCTGTGTGAGCATGTGGGTTCGCATGAAGGAGCAGGGTGGAGAGGAAAGCCCTGCCTTTTGGTAAAAAGCATATTTGATCTTTCCCAACCGCAGCAGAGGACGGAGCAGGTTTCCTGGAAGAAGCTCAGGGGAGGGAAAAGGAAAATTAGAAGGCTTCATCTGAAAAGTTGGGGCTAAGCTTGAATTCCTAATTGCCACAGGTCTTTTCCAAGAAGCATGCTCATCTGTGGTATACCAGCCATCAGCTGGGTGGCTCCTGGATCATGTCTCCTTAGGCAACCCAGCTGATGGCATCAGAGTCATCAACTACTTCCAGGAATGCTGTGCCCACCCTCTCTGGTTTTCTGTTAAGTTGGTCTGGCCCTACTTAAGAGGAAAATAATTGGTATTCTTTACGCCTATGTCGGGCAGTAGTTTCCTTTTGAACCACCCCACACATCAGGGCCAGCTCTCTGCAAAATTATGCAGTAGACAGTTTGTTTTTAAGTACTTTTTTTCCCCCTCTGGTGCTTATCAGTCACTCTGTCCTACTCCCCTTGACCCAAATTTTCAAGACTCTTATATTTTCTTATGACTGTCAGATAACTATACCCTCATCGGTGTGATATCTGCACTAAGCCAGCAAACACTCCTTCCTTTTGGAATTGTCAACTTGATTTAAAAGTTACCAGTCTTTTGTCTCATTCTACCATGTGCCAGACACTATGTCAAATGTCATGGCTGTAATAATGAAGAATACATGGTCCCTATGCTTATGGAGGACACAGTTTCATGAGACATATAGGAAAGAGTATCCACCATCACAACAAAGATATAAAGGCATGAGACAGCATAAAACATTGGAGAAAATGTCACGATGGCAGAACATGTCACTTTGTTCTGTAAAGGTCACTAAGCAAGTATACTGTAAAGATGGAGATGAGAGTAAACTTTATCCTAAAGGCTGGGGGAGACCCACAGGCAAATTATGCAAGGTGACAAGATCAGGTCTGCAAATTAGAAAGGTCTCCGAGGAGATTCAGCGAATAGGATCATAGTTTATAGCAGAAATCCAGATGAGATATAAGGTGAACTATGTTGAAGTAGTAGCAGTGTGGATACAAAGGAAGGGCAGATTTGAGAGATATGTAGGAAATAGAAATTGCAACTTTGATGATTTCTTATGCCATTGTTTGGGGGAGATAAAGATTTTTTTAGGATTTTGATGAAAGCTAGGGCATGATGGTGTCTTCTCAGAGATGTGGGATGCACAAAGTAGAGTTGTTTGAAGACTCTTGATTTGATGGTAGTTGGTGTAGATGAGGCTTAACCCAACCTCAGAAATTACTTTCTTACCAAAATGGCATCAGAGTGGTTTCATGAAGTTAAAACACATATCTCTTTTTTATACCCTTAAAATTTTTGATAATGCTGGTGTGTTTAGAGACCATAACAAATCAGTTGAAGAAATGTCATTCTTTTGCTTGGATGGTAGGGTGGAAAAGGTGATGGACCTACTTATTACTTTGTGTGCTTTGGACCACTGGTCATTGTGTTTACATGTGATCCTGCCTTCCCTGCACACTTTTAAAAAAGTTCTTGATTTTAAAAAAGCTCTTGATTTCTGTCCTCCTTAGCTTTTAATTCATTCTTTTATCCTTTACCATTCCCACATTGGCCACCCCCCCCCCATCTATGCTAAGTGCATTGGTGTCAGCATGGAGACCTCCCTGTTCTGTGTATTTGTAATCTAAAAGGAGAAGAATGGAGGTTACTTTCCCATGGACTTAGAATTCAGAGAATCTCTACTGCTACCACAGAAGATGTTTGGGAGAGATGTGATTATTGAACCAAGTAAGCATTCCCAAATCCTTGCTATTTCTCAGACACATGAGCTCAACAGTATTTATTGATAGAGATTAGGGAAGCCAGATACTTGGGAAATGAGGAAAATATTTTGATGTTAAAAAGCTCCATGTCCCTGGTTCCTTTGTTTCTATCAGTGCAGCTCTTAAATATTCACTCTCTTTTTCCTCTGTTTCTTGATCAATGAGTATTAAGTGAAAGCCTTAAACTCCCCATTCTCCCAGTCCCACAGAGTTTTGTTAGGATGTGAGGGAAGAGAGAGAGCAATACACTCTTCTCAGGAGTCATAGAAGGAATAGCAATGGATGTGAATAGAAAAGTGTTTAATAAACAGCATGGAACCAGAAATCTTACAATTTTTGTAGCCTAAACCTAATAGACAAATACTTTCACCATTCACATGATTAGGCATCTAGCTACCTAGTGCCCTTCATCATGTGGTGGGAAAGAACATATCCACTTGTTATGCAATGTGGACCTAGGAAGTGGTTTTGGATTGGTTTTGGCTTCTTTGAGATGGTTTTGGACAAGATTTTGTTATGAAAGCCAAGCACAAGTTGTGATTGCATGCTACAAGAATGCCTCATATTCATTGGTTGTTCAGTTCCTTAAACCCACATTGAAATCCTGTAGGGCTATTGATGTCAGAGGCAATTTAGAAAGAAAAGGGTAGGAGTTAGCTACTGAAAAATATGGAAATGGCTTTGGGTCTTGATTCTGTGTGTGAGCAATGCAGTTGCAACAATAATAAACAATGCTCAGTTCCACTTGGCAGAGACACATACCTTGGATGACTTTATTCAAGTGGTATGCTAGGACCCCAACAAATTAAATGACATAAGAGGGGTTAAGCACAGGAGGGAGAGGTCACAAGACATTCCAGTGGAGTTACAGGTATAGGAGAGAGGTCACATTTGTTAACTCCCATTTTCCATCCTAAATTGAAAAACAGTGAATCACTTAACAGTTACATAGAAATATAAAATTCAATAACCAATAAAAGCTGGAAATTGAGTGGGAGAGAGAGGAGGGCATATTCATTTGAAGGAGATATTTATAGAAATCCTCTGTTCTTAAATTTTACCAGAATTACCACAACAATAAAATAATAAGACTATGACTTTCTTGAGAACCAAGATCATATATTTTAAATTTATATCCTCAGCAACCAAGATAGTCTCTGGTTCAATAAATGTCTTCTGGCCAAAGGGATATGTAATCAAATGGCTACATTTACAGACAGATGTCCACATATCACATTATAATATTTATGTTATGATACCTATAGTAATTTAAACTTTGTCTATCCCTTATGTATTATCAAAAGTCAGCAAAGTTTTTCTATAACAAAACTTTTAAACTTTTTAGGCTAAGAGACAAAATTGAGAATATTATGGAGGTGCTAATGTAACATGAAGGAAACCAAATTTCCACTATATTTTGATGATGAAATTAAAAACATAATGATCCATGAGTACTTTTTTTTTTTTTGTAATGGAATAAGAATGTAATTCTTTTGGAGGGCATAAATTTCATTTAATTGGGTTTGATGTTCCCATCATCAAAATATTTTGCAAATATTTATTATACTTCATTAATGATGAAGTGTAATGAGATTTTAATTATTCCATTTAGAATTTGAGTTTTATATAATTTTTGCATATCACTAAATATTGTCTTTTGGTTTTTTTTTCCTACCATTTAAACATGTAATAGGTGTTCTTAGCCCTCAAGCCATACAAACACAGATGATGGACTAGATTTGGCCCATAGACGGTTCTTTGCTGATCCCTTATCTATACTGACTGATTTTGAAAAGTGTTCAATTTATTGATTTATTGCTTGTCATGGAAAATTGAATTTGAAAATGTGCATCTAGTTACATTTTTTGAAGTATCTCACAAAGCATAAGAGTTTCTAAATTTGAGTTTTCCTCTATTTTTAAAAAACTACTTACACATGGGTATTGGTCTGAGAACTAATCCTACTCCCTCTGCCCATCCAACCCCCCAAATAAAATTTACTTCAGTATTGTCTTACCAGGTTAATATAACCTTACTTCTAAACTGAGTATGATTCTTAACGAGGCTGGCATAGAGGACAAGGGCTTCACAAGAACTTCCTCTCCCTGGGATAAAAATACAATGACAAGGACAGAACCCTAAGGAACTGCCAAGTCCACTGGATGCCCAAATTTGAAGTTGTTTTTTCATGATGTACTTTTGGTCGGAAATGCTTGAAATGCTTCTGTGTCTTGTAAGCCTTGTTCCCCGCTGTCACTTCTAGCCTGTCTCTCCTCTTTCCTCTTTCAAAACCCCAGATTCTTTGAATGCATGTCATTGACTTCATTACCCATGACCCTGCCTTGTGGCTGTCACATCTATCACCAGATTGTGTCCTCACTTCCTGGCCTCATCTATGCCTCTGTAAATCACCACATAGAATGGTGGTGAAGGGCAGAGAATCTGAAATCAGATTTGCTTGATTCAAAGCCTAGCTTACTTGTTCTCTGTCTCTTACACTATGAAATGTGTGTAAAAATAGTACTTCCCTTGTAAGGGCATTGTGAAAATTAAATGAATTTTTTTGTTGTTGTTTCTAAAGGAGTGTTTAGAGCAGTGCCTACCATATTTACCAGCAGTAAATATTTAATATCTATCTTCAGAACCTTCACCACCTTTGAAAAATAAAGCAATAATAAAGCAATAAATATGTAATACAAATGCACATAGTACTTACTGCTAATACCTCCCTGATGCTTACTGTGTGCTAGGTACTATAGAAAGTACTTTATATATGTGAACTTAGATTTCACAACAGCTCTGTGAAATAGTGTATACTCTTGCCCTCTTTTTTTTTTTTTTTTTTTTTTTAATGAAGAAACAGAGGCATATGAATGTAAAGTAGCCTGCCCAAGGTTACCAGCCAATAAGTGCAGAAGCCAGGATGTGGATGGTCCATCCTACACCCTGGTCTCCCAGATCCTTGACCTCTTTAGCTCCAGTTGTCTTGTTTTCCATCCCAGTTCAGCCATCTTGTCATCACTGATGGTAATCATCACTTCCCAGATTTTCAATTCCAAACCTCCCCTCCTCTGACCATCTTCTACTCACCTCCTACATTTTTACTTTACTTCCTGTAGTATTCCCACAGCAAACATTCTCTGATCTCATTCAAACTTTGACCTCATTGACCCTACTTCTTTCTTAGCCTAAAAAATTCAACAGGTCAAAATTCTAGGATTGGGGGATTTTTATTACTTTATTTTCTTTACACTCTGGACATAGCCTTGCAGGTTTTTTCTCCAGAATGTATCCTGAATCTAGCTACTACTCATAAATCTTACTGCTAAAACTTGAGCTCAAGCCTCCATCATTTCTGTTATACAATGACCTCCAGCCTCAATGAACTCCTGCGTTCACACAGTGATGTGCCCTTCTCTCACACAGATCCTTCTTCAGAGTCATCATTCTAAAAAACAAGGCAGATTAAGTCACTTCTCTGTTAAAACTATCTAATGACTTCCCATTAAAAATGTCAAGCTCCTGGCTTTAGCATATGTTAAACTCCTGTCAAGCCCTAGGGGATCCAGATCTTGCTCACCTCTCCTTTTTTTTTTTTTTTTTTCTTTTTCCCCTGTGAGCAAGTTAAGCTTGTTCCCTTCCCAGGATCTTTGTACTTGATTTTCTTTTTCTTTGGAACAATCTTCCCCATGTCTTTTTCCCATGCCTAACCTCCAACTCCACCCAGATTTCTTCACAGTTGCCTTTGTCTTATAATTCAGGACTAAATACACACATCTCCTCCTAAGAGATCTTCTCTGATAACACTAGGTAGCCCAAGCATCCACATTCACTCACTGTCACTTTCTTATTTTAACTTCTTCATAGTGAATATTAATAACATAAGTTATCTGTTTATCTGTTTTATATAAAATTATGGTCTATTATCCTAATGACAATGTAAGCTCTTCAGGTGGAGGACCCTGTCTTTTTAAACTATCTCTGGCGTTAGTTTAGATTTAGAGTCTCTATATTGGATTAAAGACCTCACTCTCAGTTGCCAAAATTCTCAGCTCTGCTGAGACCATGGGTGACCATTGTACTCTTTGCCTCTAGGGATCACTCATCTAGTTGAGATCATAACAAATATAGGTGCTACTGTACTTTATATCATTTTTACTTGGGAAAACCTTTATACATCCTGTTTTATCTTCTTCTCTTTGGAAGTAGATGTTTGGAAAGCACAAAACTTTGAAGCTCATTGGATATAGGTTTGAATATCAACCACGGTGTTAGGTAAAATCTCCACTCCTCTTAGTCTCAATTTCCTTTATAAAAAATGGTGATAATTTTACTTACTTTTCAGAGTTGTATTTGCTGTAATAAAGAAGCAAATTTTATTGCATGAAGGTAATAATCAATCAATATCATTGCTATTTTTCTTTATTAATTTGTTGTATCTCTAATTTTCTTAAGAAGATAAATGCCAGTTAAATTGGGCTTTCATCCAATCTGTGGACTTCAAGTTTTACCGGCATTAGCTAGTCTTGTGAGATGCTGTGTAGGACCCTTTTAACAACAGCTTTCTCCAAGCTACTTTTTCTTCATAGGTTTGGAAGCAGATATAGATGAAAACATAGTGAATGTAGAGAGACCTGAGTACAGTTCCATCAACTTATTTATTGGGTTATGTTGGGTAAGACAGTTAAATTTTAATTTATTCTCATCACTTAGCTTTTATTTTCCTCATCTACATGGTGAGAATAATACTTGCAGGCCCTATATCATGTTTTTTTTTTTTTTTTTTTTTTTTTTTTTGTGGTAAACATCACTGAGTTTGTCTTTTGAGGGTCTTCTCTAATTCCTGGATTTTCCTCCCAATTCTGCTCCCATTTCTCATCATCCATATGGTGTCTTCAGGAATGGAGAGAGTTCATTAGCCCAGTAGGGGAGGCAGGATAAACAATATTTTTTGCCAGGAGTTTTTGAATTGATAAGTGCAAAGAAAGTTAGTATCACTGCAGGGGCAGATATTTTAAGATATAACTCTTCGGAGCTGTTGGTAGCACAGTTTCCTGCCAAAGGGAGAAAACTTGTCAGCCATGAGAGGGAATCAAAGGTATGTGTGGAGAAGGCCAAGAAGAAGAGATACCAAAAAAGACTCTGCAAACTTCAAGGTGCTGATTCTAAACATTCCTAAGGCCCTGCTATATCTGTGACCCTCATTCAGTCTGCTTGTTTAAACTTATTTGGAATTTGTAAAGTCATACTTTATCATTTTTTGCCTAAATGAATTGGAGTCCTGTTTCTGACACTTGAAAACAGGGCATCCAGAAATCAGTCCAGCCTTGTGGCCTTTTGTGAGTTATGTACCTTCCCTCTCTGAGCCTTGGTTTCCTTCACTCTAAAGAACACAATGCTTGCATTTGAACACCTAGATGGTGTCTGATATGTGCTTGGTGATTCCTAGTAGGTAGCTGTTCTTACCATTAACAATATAGTCCTGTTTGTGATAGACTCTCTCTGACCCACTTACCCTCTGTCCTATTGTGCCTTGTGATCAGACCATCTGAGGAAAAGCAGACTGAATGGTGAGCCAGAAGTGCCATGAAGTAGGAAGTGTTTCTGACAGAGACTTCTGGAAAGCTCTCATCATACTCAGGCCAAGGGATTAATGGATTTTGAATTGATTTGTAATGAGAAGAGAGATTAGCAAGGCTGACATGATCAGAATCTCTTGAAGAGTTCTAACTAGTCAGTCTCCAGGGTACTAATTTAAATAATCTCCATCACATTTCAAATAAAACTTTTGATTGCTACCTCCTTTTTCCTTACTTAACATATGCTGTTAGCAGAAGTGGTAGGAGACAGAACATGAGGGAAATGATAGAAAATAGAGTAAGAGTTATAAGATAGACATTCTAAAGGCAAAGAATATAAACATAGAGCCATTCCTTTTTTCTCTTAAATAAGAAAGGAAGAAAGCAATCTAGGGTAAAATATTAGTTTCAATGTAACACAATCACCTTATGCTTTTTTTTTTAATTAATAAGCTTTATTTTTGAGTGATTTTAGGTTCACAGCAAAATTGAGCAGAAAGTACAGTGCCATATCTCCTCCCATTATCAACATCCAGAGTGTTATATTTGTTACAATCTTCCTTCACTTAGTTTTAGGCAGTTCAGTTTCCTCAATTTCTTTGCTTGACTTTATCACTCATTTCATTTTAGCAGTGAATCATATTCCACTGTCTGGATATACCACAGTTTATCTCCTATTGAAGGAAATCTTGTTTGTGTTCAAAGTTTACCAAATTTCAGCAATTATGAATAAAACTACTGTAATTATCAATGTGTAGGTTTGTGTGGACATAAGATTTTTTTTTTAATTTTTATTTATTTATGATAGAGAGAGAGAGAGAGAGAGGCAGAGACACAGGCAGACGGAGAAGCAGGCTCCATGCACCAGGAGCCCGATGTGGGATTCGATCCCGAGTCTCCAGGATCGTGCCCTGGGCCAAAGGCAGGCACCAAACCGCTGTGCCACCCAGGGATCCCTGGACATAAGATTTTGATTCATTTGGGTAAATACCAAGAAGCATGATTATTAGGTCAGATGGTAAGAGGATGTTTTATGTTTCTTTCTTTCTTTTTTTTTTTTTTTAAAGATTTATTTATTTGAGAGAGAAAGAAACACAGCAAGCAGAGGGAGAGGGAGACAAGCAAAATCCCCACTGGGTGGAGAGGTTAACCCTGGGCTCAATCCCAGGAGATTATGATCATGACCAGCTGAAATCAAGAGTCAGATACTCAACTGAGCCACCCAGGTGTGTGAGGATGTTTAAGAGGTTGTAAGACATTGCCAAAGTATCCTCTAAGGTGATTGTACCATTTTCCACTCCTGCCAGCAATGAATAAGAGTTCCTGTTGCTCCTCAGCCCCATCACCATTTAGTGTTGTCAGAGTTTTGGAATTTGGTCATTCTAATAGGGATATAGTGGTATCTCGTCATAGTTTTAACTTACTTTCTCTGATGATATATAATGTGGAACATCTTTTCATGTACCTATTTGTCATCTTCTTTGGTTAGGTGTCTGCTTGGATCTTTGGCCTCTTAAAAATTTCTTTCTAAGTTTAAATTCAATTTAATTAATGTATACTATATTATTAATTTCAGAAGGAGAATATAGTGATTCATCAGTTGCATATAACACCTAGTGCTCATGACATCAAGTGCCCTCCTTAATGCCCATCTCTCAAGTACCCCATCAAGCAACCCTTAGTTTGTTTTCTAGAGTTAAGCATCTCTTATGGTTTGCCTCCCTCTCTGTTTTTATCTTATTTTATTTTTCCTTCCCTTCTCTTATGTTCATCTGTTTTGTTTCTTAAATTCCACATATGAGTTAAATCATGTGGTATTTGTCTTTCTCTGACTTATTTCACTTAACATAATATCCTCTAGTTCCATCCATGTCATTGCAAATGGCAAGAACTTACTCTTTGATGGCTGAGTAATATTCCATTGAGTATATATACCACATCTTCTTTATCCATTCATCTGTTGATGGACATCTGGGTTCTTTCCATAGTTTGGCTATTGTGGACATTGCTGCTATAAACATTGGGGTGCATGTATCCTTTCAAATCACTATGTTTGCATCCTTTGGATAAATACCTAGTAGTGTAATTGCTGGGTCATAGGGTAATTCTATTTTTAACTTTTTGAGGAACCTCCATACCATTTTCCAGAGTTGGCCATTTCTTAATCAGTGTTTGTTTTCTTATTATTGGTTTTTAAGAGTTCTTTGTATATTTTGGATAACAGTCCTGTATCAGATATATCCTATGCAAATATTTTCTTTGAATCTGGCTTGGCTTATTTTCTTGAGATTGTCTTTATAATCTATGTTTTTGAAATTGAAAATAAAACCATTTCTTTTAATGGGCTTGCACTGATATGCCTCAGGTTTAAGAACATCTCAAGGTCATGTATAAACTTCACCACTGCTCCATCATCCACCTCTGATTCTATGGACAGCAGTTGTCTATGGACCAACTGATGCATTCCAGACAGTCACCTCAATTATTACTGCCTCTTTCATTTAACATATTTGCCAAAATTAGAATAGGCAGATATAGATGAAATGCAATATGGTCTTAAGTGATGTCAAACAGGACTAAGTTCAGCACTTATTTTTTAAACTTTATCAACATAGCACAAGTATGAAATGAATTGACTTTGCCTTCTCCTGATGCAACAAAGAGAAATGCAGTTTCCTTCTTTATACTGATAACCTTTTTGTATTCTCTAAGAGTGAATTTAAGAAGCAGTGTGAGTCCATTAGCATCTGACTTCCATAAGGAAAAACTCAGCATAAAATTCTGCAAAACAAAACAAAACAAAACAAAAATCATTGTATTTGGTAGGCATTCAATTTTAAGTGCCCTCAGGCAACAAGTCAATTTATTATGTCTTTTGTAGGGATTCAGTCACTGTGGATCCACAAATGGATCTATTCTCTTATTCAGGCATGCATTTTGCTCCTAATTCATTCTAATGGCTCCTGAGGATATCTAGTTCTTAAAATGAGATATTTGCTAGTTTATGTGTTGATGTTCTTTTATAGATGAGGCCAACAGCTGGTCATATATATACACACACATACTTCTGTGAGATAAAAGTTAAGTAAGAGTAAATCTTTTTATTTCATATTTCCTGGTTCTGAACTGTGGAGTTTTAGACAAATACACATGCTTGAAAGCATTAAACCTCTGCTCAGGAAAAAAAGAAAAATTAACTTTATCTCTAGACCTCTCTGCTACTCTCCACTATTAGAGTTAAATTTAATGCATGGCATGTTTCCATTTTTGCTTCAGCTTCCAGGAAACAGAATATTATTCACTTTTGATAGGAATTGACTATTTTACTTGACCCTAGCCTCTTGATAAGCCTCAATTGCTTCTGTGTCTTTTGGATAACTTTTTATTGTTATTTATTGTATTCAGAAGTATGTTTCATTTTTTAAGCAATTTAAATGATTTTTTAAGAAATTCAAATTTCAATAACTTCTTTCAGCAGAAATTTATTGAGTACTATGCCAATAAGTTATTGTTTCTCAGCTCCACACCTACCCTTTACACTCAGCTTTGTGGTATTGGCTGGGGCTATGCAGGCCTCATGTGGCTCCATGTTAGGCTGGCTTCATGTTGGGTTCTGCCAATAGGGGCCTCCAGTGGGAGACCACCAGGCTTGAAGAGAAGGGATATTCTTCCTCCCAGCTTCCTGTTGACCAACTACCTTTAAGCTTTCTGTTCCCAGCATATCATTCCAGTAATACTTCATCCCCTAGCAGTTGTTTTTTCCCCATAGTAAGCACTGGATCCAATGTACAGTTAGTTCTTCCAGTGTGAGTAAAGCCCATTTCATCCCACTTACTATTGTGCTAGCCCCATCCTGTCATAGTCTCTTTTTGGTGATCTGGGTGCCAAGCCCACTATTAGGAGTTGGTTGGACATTTAGGCAGACAGGGCCTGGGTCTGCAACAAGACAATTTGGAGTCAGGACAGCTAAGATAAAATGCAACTGACATCCTGTTCTGCAGCTTAGATAGGACCACATTAGCATTCTGTTTTGTAGCCTTTGCAGAAATGACTTCTGCAAAATGACCTAAAATAAGACAATCACAGAGTATTTGTCACTATTACAGGCAAGGGGCAGTTAAGACATGAGCCCTCAAATGTCAGCAAAAAAGACCATCAGCATGTAGACATTAACCTAATAGGTTGACAGATATGTGACCAAAGCCCTGATTGGAATGACTCAGCACATCCTGATTGCTTAAGATATTTCTGCAAAAGAGCTCATAAAATCCCCTAAGTTTAGAAATTCCAAGGGCAACCCTCTTGGGTGCACTTCTTCTCCAGGAGTTTTATGCTATCACTCAATAAACTTTGTTTTGCTGCCCACCACTGTTCATCTGGTCTACCTCCTCTTTCTTCGAAATGGTGTGACTAAGAGCTGTGGGTACTAAAGGCTGATGAATCCTGCAACACCACGATATTGCTTCTCAAAGCTCAGAGATACCAGCCATGGAGATCTCCCTCCACAGAGCCCAGAATTTCAACTCTGCAAGGATCCTCTCTAGGTCTCCAAGATTTATTAATTCTAGCAGCTCCTTTGCTCCCTTAGCCTGAGAGGTTGCTCCCTGCAGTTGTTACTTGAGAATTTTCTTTGTATTCTTTCAGGTACTGAGTTAACTTTCTAGTAGTAGTTACTTCTTAATGTTAAATTCCCTTTCATCAAACTGGTATAGTTTCTGATGCCCAGTTAGCTCCTCACTAATTCAGGTACTTAACATGAATTAGGCATAGTTCTAAGGGCCAAGGAATGATCCTGACCCAGATAAATCCACTGCTTTCATAGAATTAATCTTATAGGATTGTACAGGTAACACACAGAAATATGAATTATGATAAATGGTACTTTTCCATTACTATGAAAAAAAAAATAAAGCCAGGTAAGAGAGAAGAGAGTGCCCAAGGTGTCAGGAAGAGACTACTGTTGTATGAGAATGGTAGAGAAAAGCCCTCTCTGGGCAGGCCTGGACATTTCAACATTTTTGAAGGAAGTGTAGGATCAAATTATATAGCTGTGTGAAGCAAGAATGTTTGAGGCAGAGAGAATAGCAAATGCAAAGCCCTGTGGGTAAAGCAGGCTTGCCATGACCAGGAATGGAAAGGCCAGTCTGTCTCTAGCAAAGGGAGCAAGTAGGAACGTGGTAGGAGATGAAAGTAGACAGGAAGCTGGAAGACCAGATCCTGTTAGGGCTCTGGGAGCCATAGTAAGGAGTATAACTTTTCTCTTCTTTTCTTTTTTAAGGATTTTATTTATTTATTTGAGAGAGGGAGAATAGGAGTGAGGGGGAAGGGGCAGAGGTACAAGTAGACTGCCTGCTGAGCATGGAGCCCAATGTGGGGCTTGATCCTAAGACCCTGAGATCATGACCTGAGCCAAAGTCATCAGAGGCTTAATTGACTGAGCCACCCAAGCCCCTTCCTTCTTTTTTTTTTTTTTTTTTAAGATTTTATTGAACTTTTCATCAAAGTGAAATTGTAAGCCACTGAAGGAGTTTTGAATATAGGAAGCACAAGCCAGTCCTCCATGATCAAAACTTAACGAGCATGTACTTTGTACTAGGCACTCTTCTGAAAGCCAGTATTATAGCAGTGAATAAAACCAATTTATTCCTGCCCTTCCAGTGGTGAAGATAGACAAGGAACACCTAACTCAGCATAGAATAGGTCAGATGATATGTGCTCTGGAGAGCAGGATCATGGTGCAAGAGAATCTGGAGGAGAGCCTAAAGAGGGCAAAGCAAAGTAGGAAGGTCAGTTAGGAGACTACTGTAATGGGCAGGAGTTGATGGTGGCTTGGACCTGATGGGGATGAAGATATTTTTTTAAATGTGGTCTGATTCTAGATATGCTTTATATGTCGAGATGGTAGGATTTTCTGATGATTTATAGAATAAATCAGAATAAAACACAGATCCTAGTCATGGCCTACAAGATTCTGCAAGGTCTCGTTTCTTTTTTTATTATTATTTAAAGATTTTATTTATTTATTCATGAGAGACACAGAGAGAAAGACAGAGACCTAGGCAGAGGGAGAAGCAGGGTCGCTGTAGGGAGCCCAATGCGGGGCTCAATCCCAGGACTCTAGGATCATGCCCTAAGGCAAAGGCAGATGCTCAACCACTGAGCCACCCAGGTGCCTGCATGATTTTGTTTCTGCCCTATGTTTCTAACTTCCTCTCTTATTCCCACTTCCCCCAATATACACTGTTCTTTTACTCTATTGAACACTTACCAATTTCCTAAAGAGCCATGCTCTCTCTGTCTGCTAGTCATTGCACATACCAGTCCCCATCAAGGCCTTATTTACCTGGAGGACTTTCTCCTCCTTCAGCCATGGCTTACATTTTCCCTATTCACAGAAGCCTTACCCATCTTTTGAAGATGAGGCTCTGTGTCTCTCCTATGAGCCTCACCACAAGGCCCATTTGATCTTCTACAGCTAATCAGACATCCAGACAGCTATGCACTCTCTTCTTGTAATAAAAATTCTCAGTCTGTTTACTCACCTCATTAACTCTATTTTGGTTTCAGAGTTCTTGACTGGGGGGGAGTTGAGGAAAGGTCCTTTAGACCACAAACACAAAGGTCCAGGACCCAAAGCAGTAGAGATGGTTGGTGGCCATCATACCATTCAATGGATAGTTGGTGCAGACATTCTTCAGGGTGTTTGCATTTAGAAACAACTTTATAAGGGGATCCCTGGGTGGCTCAGTGGTTTAGCGCCTGCCTTTGGCCTAGGGCGTGATCCTGGAGACCCAGGATTGAGTCCCTCATCAGGCTCCCTGCATGGAGCCTGCTTGTGTCTCTGCCTCTCTTTCTCTCTGTGTGTGTCTATCATGAATAAATAAATAAAATCTTAAAAAAAAAAAAAAGAAACAACTTTATACTAATGAAGAAGAATTGGATAAGTCATTAAAGTTTTTGTTTTGGAACCTAATGTGTTGCTGTCATGGCCTTAAAATGCCCTCATTTTCTCAAGATTTTAATTTATTATGTTCACTTATTTTAATGCTGTTTTTACTTCTTGATTGTGAACATGCAACAGCTTTTAATCACCAGCTCACGGCACCCTGTAGGAAGAGAAATGCTTCTTTTATTAAGACAACATGCAAAATATATCACATGCTCATTTCCCGAAATATGGAGTGAGTATCTTCAAACCTTGGAAACACTTCAGTTCCATGAAATAAATCTCCCCAGACTGGTAAATTCCCTGAGATTATCATAACAGACTTGCTAAGTCGATCTGAGGAGGGATTTCTATTTTGAGAGAATACTGCTTTTGGCAGCCAGGAGAGCCTTCTGTAGACATCTTTTGGAGAATGGAATAACTCATCTGAATTCATCATAGCCAGAAATAAATATTCTTGGTGCCTGATGTAGGTGCATTACCGGAAGGATGGTAGTCTGGCTTAGTATTGCTTGCAAAAATTACTTATGGTTGGCACTCCCAATGTATTTTTTTTTTTAAATAAAAACCTCTTTTTATATTTGGTTAAATGTGTCTGTCTTGCTTTTCATTATTATTTGAAGTCTACCTTCAAAATGCTCAAAATAAGGTTTTTGTTGGACAGACCTCTATCTGAAATCCAGGAAATAGTTTTCATTTTGGCCCCAGTTAGAACCCACATCATGTATATTAATGCAATTTTCTCATTCTAAACTACTTTTTGTTTCTAGTTGCAGCCAGGTTTTATTAACATGCATAAACCAATAAATCTTAATCTTTACTGGAGTGAGCTAATTGTGTCTTTTAATGAAGAGGTCTTAACTTAGTTTTTCAGATTTATGTTTATACACAGGCCACCTCATTGAAAGCAGACCAGCATAAGGAGTGTCTTGTCAAAAAGTACATTGAATGAGTACTTTAAAAAAATCTTTCCTTCCTAATGACATTTTAAAGACTTAATTCCATAGATGTTATTTTTGCTGGAAGTATACAGATTCTTCCTACTAATATTTACAAATCTACTTCACGATATGCCATTTTCTATTGCTTTGAATGTGCATCTTACCCACAATACTCATTCTTATATGAAAATATATAGTCATTAACTTGTTTTATTACTTCCCTTAAATGACATCTCCATTCTTCCCTGCTTAGATAAATCCTCTGTCTCTTTCAGTTCAGGGAAAATCTTACCTTATAGCTTTACCTCATTTTGGCAGAATATTCTGTAGATCATGGAGATGCCACTACTAACTGTATTGTGTGTTCTAAGTGGAATCTATACTGGCCAATATTTCCTGCATGTCAAAGATTTGCCCACTCCTAAAAATTAGCATACTATTATCTTAATGGAAATTAGAGGCACTGGGATAAGTTTTGTTTGTTTGCTTGTTTTTACAACTCTGAGATGCATTGTAGGTGATGTTGTTTTGGCCTCTCTGGAAGCCAGTTACCTTGACCCACATAATAGCACTCTAATATATCTGGGGATTTCTGCCAGTGATACCTACAGTGTGGACCTGTAACTGACCAGAGTAAATGAGGTTCGGTACCTGAGAAGTCTTCATTGCCTTGGCCTTGGGCTATTATAATATTATCTTGAGTTCTAAGGGCCATAATGATGGGAAAGCATACTTGAAAATTAGGCCATTTCAGAAGAAAGAAGGCGTATGGGAAAGAATCTGAATCCAAGTGTGTCAGAAGCTAAAGGATCCTAGGTTTTTCAATTACATAGTCAATACATTTATTTTATTTTTACTTGTATTTTATTTATTTATTTATTTTTTTGCTTAAGAAAGCATGGGTTAAGTTTTTGATTTTTGGAATTGAAAGAGCTCTGAATAACTATATGAGTCCCAGGTCTACAGATGAGGAAATTAAGCTGAGAATCGTTTAGGACACTGAAGAGCTAATAACAAATGAAACTGGAATTGGCATTTAGGTGTATCTGCCTCTATGGCCCATTCCCTCTGCTCTATTGTAGTGCATGACAATTCTCTAGTATGCTTTGCCTGGAATATATGTATATATATGTGTTTATTAATTTATTTTGGGGGAATAGATAAAGGCCTGATTTGCAGTGATATCATTTTCTACTAGTATTTTGGTGGAAGAAAATATGAGGGACACAGAAACATCTGTGTTCTGAGTACTTGTAATAATATAAGCTGCATTAATACTCACCGAATTTTCCAGGGATTAATATTCAGCACATGTGGTCTTTCTTAGTTTAAAGCACCTAGGTTGAAGTCAACACCATTCTTATTCATAGAAAGACCTGCTAGCTTTGAGTCTGTGTTACTCTAGTGTCTCATGTCCATAATCCCTATCTCCATCAATTTACATTATTTTCAGAAACACAAACAAAGGTTGAACTAGACCTTCCAAGGACATTTCTTTGGGAAATACTAGGAAAATTATGCCTACTCCCAGGCTGGATCAGAGACAAGGTTGAAAGAAACATCTGAGTTTCATTCCTGGAATTGTCACTGCATTTCAGGGTGGCCTTGGACATAATCATTTTTCTCTGTTTCTCCTCAGGGAAGATAACAGAAGTGGGAGAGGAATGAATAGCCTGGAATTAATAAATTTATTCTTTGCCAAGCTTAAGTATTGCATTCCCATTTCCCTGAAATTACTGTGAATTTACAGGCCAGATCTCAGAGAGAGCCTTTAAAATATTAGAAATAGCCCTTTTCATTTATAGCCAGAAGAACAAAAACAAAAACCAAATAAATAGAAAACAAGCTTGGTGCACACACACAAAGCTACAGGTAGGTGGGCCATTCTGGTGAGTTGGTGTCACTTACTAAGACCTAATTAGCTAGACTGCCTTGGTGGCATTTTCAGAAAGGAAGCTGGAATCCTCTGCCTGTAAATGTCTCTGTTAGCTCAGTGTGCATGTTTTCATTGGCCTTTGGAGAAGACTCTCAGTCTATTATGGTTTTGTTGATGGCTAACAGTATTCTTGGCGCTGAGTGAGATATAGAAGAAGGTGCGGATCCACCCAAGGCACTGCAACCTAAGTTAGTAAAACAAATAACTCGCTATTAGCCTTGACCTTGCTGGAAATTGGGCTTAAATATCAGTGGTGCTAAATTCCAGAATATTTCTATTTATGCCCCTTTGGGATGGGCAGGAATGACATTGTGGAGCAACCGTATTTCTTGGTATGCTTCCTTTCTTCCATTTTTAGCATGTCCGTCTGTATTCCATACTCCAGGACTTTTTCCATCCCTGAGTTAACCACATACATGGTGTCTCAGCATCCACTAATTTTGATGTAATATTTGCCCTCATTTTAGTTCATTATAGTAGAATTTCATTTATCTCTACCCACTGTAGTAGGAGAAAAAAGTGTTGGCTCAGATCAACCCTAAATAATTTTTTGTATGTGTGGGAATGAATTTTTTTCTTATATATAATTGTGTGGATGCTGTAGCACTTCATTTTTTAAAAAAGATTTTATTTATTTATTCATTCATGAGAGACACAGAGAGAGTGAGAGACACACAGAGAGAGAGGCAGAGACACAGGCAGAGGGAAAAGCAGGCTCCATGCAGGGAGCCTGACATGGGACTCAATCCCAGGTCTCCAGGATCACAACCAGGGCAGAAGGCAGCACTAACCCACTGAGCCACCCGAGCTGCCCTGCTGTAGCACTTCAAATAAAATTGTGAAGCTTGAGTGTGAAGACCCAGCTAGACCGCAATTGAAAATTAGCCAATATCCTCTGCCCATGTAGTTTTTTTTCCATATAAGTAGGGAAGAAAGATATTACATTGCAGACTCTCTGATATTCACACCTTTGGGAAGAGTGAGTGAAGTAGGGGAGGTAATCACAAGAGATTGAAGATGACCAGTGGAAAAGAGCCTGGTAAACTGAGGCAAGAAATATATAATTTGAAAGCCCATTTTTATGGCTGGTGTCAAGCCATTGCCAATTGGAAGCCTGTATGAGAAAGGACAAATAAAGCTGTTTATAAGTTAAAAAAATTGTTGGTCTTGCCTCTAATCCATACATAGCTCCTGCTGGTAAGCACTCAGAAGTGTGCTAGATTTGAGAGAGAAAGCTAATTGAAGTCTACTGCTAAGGTCAGTCAATATCAATGAAAATGTGATGGATTGTTACCACACCCAATAGCATGGATAAACCGTTCAACCATATGTTGAACAGAAGAAGCCAGATACAAGAGACTAGGGATCGATTTACTTCATTTAAATAAAGTTAAAAAACAGACAAATTACTTTAAGTTGTTTTAAGTTTGCAAAGTATGACCTTCTGCAGGGGTGGTGACCGAAAGGGGGGGTGATGGGGTGCTCTGGGCTGTTTCAAATGTTCTGTTTCTTGGTCAGGGTGATGGTTCTACAGGTGTGTCCCTTTTGTGAAATACTTATAATTATACTTGTAATTTGTATATTATTCTTCATATATTTTATATTTAATTTAAAAAGATTATTTAAAATTGCTAATGTCTACCAGAGAGATGTTTGCTTGCGTATATATCATTATGGAGCTATTAAAAACTTCTAGTGCTCACTTGGGCAGCACATATACTAAAATTGGAACAATACAGAGAAGATTAGCATGGCCCTTGCACAAAGATGACACATAAATTCATGAAACGTTTCATATTTTTGGAGGGTATTATGCTGAGTGAAATAAGTCAATCAGAGAAAGACAATGATCATATGGTTTCACTCATATATGGAATATGAGAAATAGTGAAAGATACTGTAAGGTAAAGGAGGAAAACTGAGTGGGGAAAAATTAGAGAGGAAGACAAATCATGAGAAACTCCTAAGTCTGAGAAACAAACAAAGGGTTGCAGAAGGAGAAGAGGGTGGGGAATGGGGTAACTGGGTGAGGGGCACTAAGGGGGGCACTTGATGGGATGAGCACTGGGTGTTATACTGTATGTTGGCAAACTGAACTTAAATAAAATACTTTTAAAAAATTAAAAAAAACTAAGGAACTGTATGTGCTTGTTTTTTTTCTTTTCTTCAAGTTAATAGCTGACTGACATTTGATTTCTGGGAGATATTTGTTGTCAATAATTTCTGGTTACAAAAAAGAAGCCAGTTTGTCTAGGCCTGACGGATACCTAGGTATTATGGGTTGATATGTGCTTTCCTCACAATCAAAGATAGTTGAGCCAAGAGCTGAGTCCTCTCCTGAGGCAGGAGGTAGGGCTAGATTATGGCATTTCCATGGTAGATAAAAAATAATGATCTTTACTCCATTGCTTCTCAGGTCCTGAAATGCATGGCAGCTACTGTCACCAGAGCCTGTCACCTTCCTTCATTCCACGGCTCACTTCTAACCAGCAATATCTAGGAGGAGAACCTACCCATTCCCTTCTCCAGCAGGAACATTCTCTCTCTCTCTCTCATACAACACACACACACACACACACACACACACACACACACGGGGAGTAGGCATTGGAAAGACCTGGTATATGAGAGCCAGAGAGAAGAAGTAGGACAGAGGAATAGGAAGGAAGACAAGGCAGGAAAGAAAAGGGAAAAGGAGTTGGGAAAAAAAAAAAAAGAAAAAAAAAAGTGGAGTAGGTCAAGAGAGATGTGTCAAAGTATCTGAAGGTTGTCAACTTCCAGATAATGAGAAAACGGTAAAGTCTTTACACTGTCCTATTTTTTAAAAATGCTTCAAATATACTTGCTTACTATATGCTAGGACCTGCCTCTGTGCTATATGTCCTGTATCATTCTATTTAATTTTAATCATACAGATGATAAAAACTGAGGGATCAGGAGGATGAACACAGTATGTTTAATTCTGGTCTAACCCTTCCTTATTCACTAAGCTAAACCCTCTTAGCAGAGCCCATTGACTATAAGAATAATAATGTGATGTGTTGAGTGCCTACAACATCCCAAGTACCTCTCATTCACCTTTTATTTTCTTTTAGCTTTATCATGGTGAGAACACTCCACATGATCTGCCCTCTTAACAAAATTTTAAGTATAGAGCATATGATTATTGACTGTAGTGCAATGTTACACTGCATGTATTTAGAACTTGTTTTGCTTAACTAAAACTTGATGCCCTCTGATGAGTGATTCCCCATTTCTGTTCTCACTCCAGCCCTTAGTAACCACTAGCCTATACATTGATTCTATGAATTGGACTGTTTTATTATTTCACATCAATGAAATTGTTCAGTATTTCTTTTTGCAACTAGCTTATTTCACTTAGCATAAAGTCTTCAAGGTCCATCCCTGTTGTAACACACTGCAGAATTTCATTTTTAAAAGATGAATGAGGGATGTCTGAGTGGCCCAGTGGTCAAGCATCTGCCTTTGGCTCAAGGCGTGATCCTGGAGTCCTGGGATCAAGTCCCACATCGGGCTCCCTGCATAGACCCTGCTTCTCCCTCTGCCTATGTGTCTGCCTCTCTCTGTATGTGTCTCTCATGAATAAATAAATAAAATATAAAATCCTAAAAAAAAAAGATGACTGATACTCTATTGTGTGTAAATACCACATTTTCCTTATCCATTCATCTGTCAAGGGACATTCAGGTTGTTTCCCCATCTTGGTTTTTGCGAAGAATGCTGTAGTGAACACAGTCGTGCTAATGTCTCTTTGAGATCCTGATTTCAGGTCTTTGGGATAAATACCCAGAAGTGATATGGGTGTAGTATGTAGTAGCTTTATTTCTAATTTTTTGAGGAACCACCATACTGTTTTCCATAGTGGCTGCACCATTTTACATTCTTAAAACTGTACACAAGAGTGAGAGTTTGCCCACATATACATTTGTCCTCACCTCAACATACTTCATCCTAAATAATTAGTTTTTGTTCATGCTGATCAACATGTGCATATGGCTAAGTCTGGTTATCTGTGCCCATTTGTATTGGCTACTTGTTACTGCCTATGACCTTATCATCTGGGATTCCAGCTGGAGCTGGGCGGGACTGCCTGGAGCCACTCCAGGCCACATGGCCCCTCTGGTCACTCTGGTCTGGACTCATTCCTCCTTGCCATCTATCCTTCCCACCAGGACTTATCTGGAACTTAACCAACTCCCAAAGGGAAAGATAGGTCACTGGACAGATGACCATGAGCCTTTAACTGGTTACCCTGATTTGTGTGTATTGGCTTTGAGGGAGGATTCTTGTGGTTTCTTTTCACTCTGGGTTTATATTTTAAGCAAAGATTAGATTTGCTACACACTTCTCACTGACACATGAAGGTTTTGGGTGTGCATCATTGGATAGCATCCCACAAAACCAATGGGCTATAGAAGTCAATTGTGCCATGTATATGTGATCAACTTGGAAATTCACATTTGAATGACTAAAATAGCTAAAAAATTTTATAGAGATTAGTTACAGAATCATCACAAGTATTTGAGTATCCTAGACCTGCAAGTATTAAGCCAGGTAATTGTTTGGATTCAGAAGCTGGAATGAAGAAACAACAGATCAGGCTGTCAAATACTGTACTAAAAACCAAGCCTATGCTGAATGAAGTAATTAGTAATAGGAGTGCAAGTGGACACATATAAGCGGAGAGAGATGGTCACTTGGTAGTGTGGGTAAAATGATCTTTCCTTACATCTATGTAATTGATCATTTCTATATATTTACAAATCAGATACAGTGATAATTGGTTGTTTGTGTAAAGTGTGTCTTTAGTGACCAAATAAGTTAGGAAATGCTAGTTAAAGAAAATATGTATAGGTTTCTCTACAGTAGGATCTTCCTAAGATCCTACTAATTTGGTAATTAGTTTTTGCTAATTTGGAAGCTCCAAGAGAAAAGGTAAATTTTCTGGTAGCCCACGTTTTGCACCTTGAAATATTTTTATATATAGTATCTTCTGGAACTAGTCTTTAGAAAGGCTGGAAACAATGGTTTATTTAACATTTTCCGAATCATCTATCATTTCATGTTCTCCTTTCTTTTAGGTCTGGTGAAGAAAATCTAGGTAGCATAATATAGTGGAAAGTTCACAGAGAGTAGCCCAAGTCCTAGGCTCATCACTCAGGGCTATTTTGCTTTCACCTTCTATGAAAATAAATCCACCCCTATTGTCCTCAACAAAGTGGGTCTACTTGAGATTCAATGACCTAGAGATTTCAGGATTTCCTTAACCAGGGAACAGATCCAGCCATAAATCCTTTAGATGCATTCCCAACAAGCATCTTTCCTTTTATTTTCTCAAAGTACTCAGCTCTGAGCCCTTACCTTGTGGTTTATTTTGTTTGCCTAGGGCAACCAAAGGAAATGAAGCAGATTAGTCCTAGAAAGGTCCTAAAGAGGGCACATGTATTCAAGTCTCCTAGTTTACAGATGAAGAATCTAAACATTCTTTGGAGTTTGACTTTCCCTTGGATTATAGTCCTGGTTAGTATGAGGGGCAGTAGGGGATGGATTAAGGTCATCTGACTCAGTCTATGCTGCTTCCTGTGATGGCCTACAGAGACCCTAGGATCACCCTGAGGTTTGATTCCCTTGACACAGGGCTAATCAGTGGGAAACGCCCAGGGGGAATTCCTCACTTTCACCCAGATCCTCTTTTGTCAGGCATGGTAACACTCAACTAAAATATAGTTGCTCTTATCTCTTGGGGAAAAATATTCAACAATTTAAAACTCCATTTGTTTATTAGGGATTTATCTAACTCTGCCCCAGAGCTATTTAAAAAAAATTTTTTTAAGCCCTATGAACAGATCTAGATGCTGTTACATCAGGGATCCCAGGAAATGATTGAGTTTAACACTCGATGGTTACAGAATAAGAGCTAGGGAAAATGCATGGTGTCTCGAAACCTCAGGCAATTTAACTGTGGCTGCTAAGGCATCCACAGAAAGAGTTTTTCAATTGGTATATTTATACTTTCTTTACTTAGTATTGATTCTAAATAAGGATAAAACCCATCCTTGATGGGAAGCCCTATGAGTAAGAACAGATGAATTAAAGTTTGTTTTATCTTCCCACTTTCCTTTCACTGTAGCCAAAAAAAGCCTTCCCTGTAGAGGCAAATGGGATGTATTCTAGAGGAAGCAGCCACTGCTTTCAGAACAACTAAATGATGAAGTAGTAGGAGAGTCCAGGGCCAAATGGATGGTGGGTTCTAGTGCAGGTCTAGGTCTCCCTAAACCTTTTGTCTAGAAAGTTGGGGGAAATAGGCCATCTTAAAGGTTCACAGTTCTCCAAATTTCCCCTGCCCATTCTGTATATTGATGCCCAGGCTTGTCAGTCTCCAAACCCTGTATTCCTCTTAAAACACCTGCTTTTGAGCCACTTTTAAAATAAGCACTCTCTCTCTTTTAGGTCTTGCAACAGATTGACTTCATCATACACATATTTGCTCATTGATTATTTGTGGAACTGAGAATAATCTCTGTATATCTTGCCTTACAGCAGAAAATGAATAGAGAGAGCGCATGATCAAGGTAGGATTATTTTAGGCATCAGCTGCTCATTGTGTGTGTAGGTGTATCTGGGTGTGGGTCTGCGCGAATAATGTACAAACATCATCAAGTCAGACTTGCTCAAACAGAAATTGTAATGCGTCTCCAAACTTAAGGTAGGGCTCAAGTTTATCTTTCCTTCAGCTGTACAACAAGGTATGTGAATATGCAGAAAGATTGTCTGGTCTTTAAAAAACCATCTTTTCCAACACTCTGGAAATTCTGTTCTAATCTATGTGTAATTCACCCCATCTTGCAGCTAATTTTCTATATCCTGATACGTAGGCTACTTCCACACACCCCCACCCCTAACAAATGGATACTGCTGAGCTTTGCTGATAGCTTTCACTTCTTGGAGCCCCTTCTTCTTCGCCTTTCTCTTCTGTTATCCCACTTACCTTATATGGTTCCTTTTAAGTGCCCTCATCCTCCATCATCCAAGTTCATTGTTCTTGTTCCCAGAGTTCCACAGGAATTTACTCATGCCTCCAACAGAGTGCTTATATCATTCTGTCTGACATTCTAGTGAGATGTTAAAAGAGGGATAGTGAGAGAGTAGAAAATGAACAGACTTCCGAAGCAACAAAGGAGGTTTTAGCCCTGGAAAATTCTAGCTGTAAAATGTTAAGCAAGGTTATTGAGTCTGTTTGAATCTTAAGTTTTCTTCTCTCTAAAATGGACATAACCATCACCCTGCCAATTTTTGTCAGGTAAAATGAGCTAATATATGTAAAGAGCTTATTACAAGGTGGATAACAGATCTAAGCTGTTATTGCCAGTTATAATGATTTAGGCATTTTTATCTTTGTGTCATTTTCTTATTGTTTTCACAGTGTCTAGAAGACTGTTTCAAAATTGTTTGTTGAATAAAGAAATAATTCCCTTGATACATTTAAGTTCCCTTTATACCTATAGAGCTGCAAAATTTCATATACCACCACTAAATAAATAAGGAAAATAATTGTTTGATAAGGTAAGCAGAAATGAGAAAAGATGATGATACAGTTGTTCTGAACTATTTAATTTATTCACCAAAGTAGCAATTCCATGGGGTAACACTGGGGATTTATTTACTGAATCGCGTCTAACCTGAGAATTTTCAGTGCATTGGGCTCAGTATTTGGAGGAGAGCAATCAGCAATAAGAACTGCTAATTATTGATCATTAGTGATTATGCCTGGGCATAGTGGTTTTAATAGAGGCAGTACCAGCAATAACTTTTTGAGGTAGATAGTAATGTCCTCATTTTACGAAAATGAAAATGAAGTCCACAGAAATGGAAAAACTAGTCTAAATTTGTTAAGGTAAAGTGGCAGACTCTGTACTCAAACCCAGGCACTCTGGCTCACCAAATCCACTGTGACTACCATGCCTCAGGCAGTTTACACTCTAGTTGAACAGAGTCCATCAGTGCAGAGAAATGCATGCTCCAATCCAAGGAACTCAAGGCGATTTGAAGCATTGAGAGGGTGCCATTTGAAAAGCAATGATTTGCTAGGCTTTCTTTTTATTCCCCTAGCTACTTCCTTAGTTCTATTTTAAAGTTTTTTGACAAGTGATTGGTGGATTTTCCCCTCACTTTCTCATAGAAGTACTGTGATTCATTTAGCTGGAGGTTTCAACTGAGGGAAAGTACCAGCCTTTGGTCATATTTACTCCTTGGCTGTCTGTAGGGGTTGGATGTGGTCATGCGAAGAAATCAAATACTTGATTGTATTCAGAACAATGCTGCTGCTGGCCCCAAGGAGCAAGTAGATAGCCCTTCAGCTCTCTCCAGTTTCTCTGATAGAGTTCTGCAAACAGTGCAGTGGCTTTTTCTCACAATACTTTCTATACAAACTTTGATTCTTTCAAGGCTGGCTCTGGAAAAACCAGAGAAGATGGAATTAGTATAGCAGCAGCGGGTGGCCAGACTTACTCAGATCCTACAGGGACATTTCTCAGAGCCACTTCAAGAAGCCGTTAGAGGAAAGTAAGGAGAAAGGAAAATCACATAGGGATCTCTCTCTCACTCACCTGGTACAGGACTTGACATTGCCTCATGATAATGGCCCATATTAGATTCTTTGTAGAGGAGAGCTTTTGGTGGGTTAAGGATTTTGGTTTTCTGTTACATTGATTTATTAGTACCTTGTTTTAGAGTACTAATGCATTCACACTTGATTGCTACTTGGGAGAGAGAGAGAGAGAGAGAGAGAGAGAGAGAGAGAGAGAGTTCTGATAGAGAGATGGGGGAAGGAATCCAAAGCATGGTGGAGACAAGCTAAGGCATGCTGTAAGGCATAGATGAACCAAGAGGAAGAACATCTTTCACAGTTGGGAATGAAGGGATTGGGAAATAAGGCAAATCCCCTTTTACCTTAGGCTGGTCCAGTTTTCTTGCTTACAAATCTCCCTCCTTCCTGTCCTCTCTCCCTTCCTTTCTTCTCTAGACACAGTACAAGGCAAATCACCAAAAGAAATACAAAGAGAAAGGAGACTTGGTTCCTCCTCCTTCTAATTCACAATCTAGCAAAGGACATATGTGCGCAATTAGGTCTATGGAGGGCCTGGTTTTAGAAGGAAGGTATACACACAGTGCCATGGAGTCACGGCACTTATTTTCTTTTTATCTAGATCCTAAGAAAGTGAAATAGAAGGAGGGGCAGGCATGGTTGGGACTCAGGGTGGAATTTCTCCTGCTCACCTTCTTGTTGGTGGAGTTGTCTCCAATGTGATGTGCTTGCTCTCAGCCTGGGAAACCTGCAAGCAGTGCTTTGGCTTCATGGGAATTGGTGTGACCTGTTTTGCTGAGTGAGTCTGACCAAAGCAGGGGGTGTGCAAGTAGATAACGAGAATGCTAGCAATGACAGCTAACATTTATTTATTTATTTATTTATTTATTTATTTATTTGCACTTTTTATATGCTGGTCATCATACTAGTCTATTTAATGATCTGGGCAATCCTTTTTGTTTTTTAAGATTTTATTTATCTATTCATGAGAGACACAGAGAGGGAGAGAGGCAGAGACACAGGCAGAGGGAGAAGCAGGCTCCAAGTAAGGAGCCCAACGTGGGACTCGATCTCAGGTCCCCAGGATCACACCCCAGGCTGAAGGCAGCACTAAACCGCTGAGCCACCCGGGCTGCCCTGATCTTGGCAATCCTGCAAGTACTTTTATTATTCCCATTTTACAGATAAGGAAGTTGATGCTGAAGGAGTTCAGTAATATGCTCAAAGACACACAAGTTAAAGGACAGAGCTGAGATTTCCTTCAGTAGTCCAACTCTACGGGCTAAGCCTTAACCATCATTTTCCTGAATATCCAATATTTCATAGTGGAGTCTCCCTTTGCAAGTAACTCTAAGAGCATACCATGCTAGAGATCCAGATCAGGCTGTGGGAGTGCTAATCATTAGAAAGGGAAGCATGTACCATCCTGGGAAGTCGTGGTCTCCTGGTTTTAGGGGAGAGGTTTATCCGTAACAGGAGCAAATATGGGTTTAGAACAACTGGAATGGTTTCTTCCCAGTGATCCAAGAAGCAGTGTCATATCCTACTTTTTTGAAGAGATGATGTGGTTCTCTGGGCCTAATATCTCTGCTCAGCCAGACAGACACTACCATCATCAGTTTAATGTTCAAATCCAACACTAGTATCAGTTGAATAGGAAAGCAGGGTGATTTTTGTGTTCAATAGATAAGTTTAAACGAGTATTTTTGTTTTGTCTGTGGAAAACTGTAATAAAACAGAACTAGCCTTCCAAACACAGGTTGCACTATATAATTAGGTAGATAAACATGACTGTAGAAGTTGGAACTACATGAACCTTTAATGAACAGCAGGGAAAAGAATATTCTAGTCATCTTTTGGTGAGGGTATAAGACCATGGCCAAAAGAACAATGTTTCCTTGATGACAGTTTTATTCCTAACTTGAGCAAATATGTGGCTTTGTACACTGCCATGAAAGATTGTTTTCAGATGAAGATGTCAGAGTACATTTGACTTCTGACATCAGTACTAGAAGGCACTGACACAGAACTTCTTATTCGTTTAATTTTTCTTGACTTTGGACTGGAAAAAAACACAAATTGAGGTATGAAACTGAAGCCTGACTGTTTTGTACATAGGGTTCAGGTCATTCCTGAAAAGGAGGGATTATCTGAAAAAATATCATTCCTTTTCATGTTGGATCTCCTCCAGACTTTTTAGTGAACTGAGCTGTAGAGAGTAAACAAGCCAGGTTTCTCCCTCATGAGCCTTCCAAACATCCTGTCAATCATTTTATGTTTTTATGGAGTTGGTATGTGCTACATAGTTAACTATGAAAATAATGCTACAGTAACACCCTTGCATAAATATCTAAGCATCATTAAGTAGTCCTGTAGGAGAGAAACTGAAAAAGTATAAATGTATTTGAATTTGGTGAACATTACAAAATTATACCCCCAAAAGGCTGTTGTCCTCCTACATAGGGAACATGAAAGTATCTATTTCTTGCCCTTGCACTTTTGCCAATACCAAACATCATCTTTTTAATTTTCGTAAATCTGATTGCTGAAAAACGGCATCTTGGTATGGTTTTAGTTATGTTTAGGGGCACCTGAATGGTGCAGTTGGTTAAGTGCCCAACTCTTGGTTTCAGTGCAGGTCATGATCTCAGGGCCATGAGATAAAGCCCCATTTTGGGCTCTTTCGCTCAGTATGGAGTTTGCTTGAGATTCTCTTCCCATCCCTCTCTGCCCCTCCTGCTTGTGTTCTCTCTTTCTAAAAAAATAAATCTAAATCTAGGGCAGCCCCAGTGGCTCAGTGGTTTAGCGCCACCTTTGGCTCAGGGTGGAATCCTGGAGACCTGGGATGGAGTCCCATGTGGGGCTCCCTGAATGGAGCCTGCTTCTCTCTCTGCCTGTGTCTCTGTCTTTGTCTCTGTCTCTGTCTCTCATGAATAAATAAATAAAAATAATAATAAAATAAAAAATAAAAAAATAAATCTAAAGAAATTATTTCCTCAGTTACCACAGATTAAATGTCTTTTAATGTTTATTGGTGACTTGCCTTCCTTCTTTTTTTGAACTATCTGTTCAAATGTTTTCTACATTTCCCTAGTGGTCTTGTTACATTACTCTTAGAGCTTTGTAAGAGCTTTTAATATTATGAGTATTGATTTTTTGAAAATATTTTCTCCTACTCTTCCTTGTTTTCTAAAGATCTTCATGATGTTTTTCAAAGTATCTAAGCTGAAAGATTTAGGTAAGTCTACCAATATTTGTGTTTATGTCCTCTGAGTTTTGTGTGTTGCTTAGAAAGACTTTCATAGGTATATATAGGAAATATATATAATTATATATATATATACATATATATATCCTATGGAAATATATGTAATTATATACATGTAATATACATCCTATGGTTTTTTCTAGTGCTATATGTTCATGATTCAAGTTACAATTTATTATCTTATTAGTATGTTTCCTTCTGATACTTTTCAAAGATTTATTTTAAGCATTTCAGTCATTCTGTTGTATATATAATGAAATATTTAGCTGATTTTTCTCCAAATAGAATCTAATTTTTCCAACTACATTTTAAGTAGCACATAATTTTACCTCCAAATTGAAGTGTCATTTTTATCACATAATAAATTCTTATAGATGTTCATTTCCAGACTTTTATATTCTGTTCCAATTTATTTGTCTATTCCTGACACTGTCACCACAGTGTTTTAATAACTATAACTTTATATTTTGATTTGATCCATTGTTTTGTTTTTGTTTCAAAATCTCATGACTGTTCTTAGACAGGTACTCTTTTGGTTAACTTTAGGAGCAGCTTAGTAAATGTCCACTTGAAGAATCTCAATGGAGTTTTGATTGAAACTATATAGTGTATGTAGGCTCCCTAGAGAAAAGAGAATAATCTTTCCAAGCCAGGGTGTCTACTCACACGGGATATCTGCCAGAATGTTATCAAGAACTGGTACCTCTAAAATGTTTGAGTTGCTCAACACAGTCCCAAAGTCAACACCGTAGAAAAATATCCCCGAATCATTTTATCTATGAAATGGAACTAAGATCCTGGGATGTCTGCCTGGTTAAGTTCTTGGCATATCATTTGAGTAGCTGTGCTGTCTGGCTCTAGAGGTGGTTCACAATAGGATATCTGCAAGATGTCGAAGTATGAGAATAATTCTGGAAGCCAAGGACTAGATTCATTAGATTAGATTCATCTCATTTTCAGTGAAGGCCAGTTTTATTGGATTCTGTAGCTTTTATCTAAGGCTACACAAACATGTCTTCCAAGAGTGCTGTCCAATCCAGTTAAGCCTCATTCTGGAAAGTTACCAGTAAAATTTAACCAAAAAATCTCACAAATATGTTAACATTATACACACCAAATGAGTAGATAAATTAATAAAGTTTTCACTTTTTCTTTCCTTCCAACAATGCTTTAATCTATTTTTAGAAGAATGAAGAAAATAGATACCATTCTTCAAAGTACAGTCTTTGCTTATTATAGCATTTGTGATTTTTAAATTGCAGGCAAGGGGTGCCTGGGTGGCTCAGTTGGTTAAGTGTCTGCCTTCAATTCTGGTCATGATCTCAGGGTCATGGGGTCAAGCCCCATGTAGGGCTCCTTGCTCATTAGGAAATCTGCTTCTCCCTCTCCCTCTACCCCTCCCCACCCCTCATGTTCTCCACCTCCTTCTTAGTTTCAAATAGATAAATAAAATCTTAAAAAAAAACATTTGCAGGCAATCTAAATGTTCAAGCAGGTTGGTAAATATTTCTTGTATATCCATATAGCATATTATGCATCATGTTAAAACAATGAAAGGTTGTTTGTAAAATGTAACTGCATAAAAGGCTTAGGATATATTATTCAACAGAGCTGTATCAATCTGTAGAAAAGCGTATATAACATGATCCATTTTTGTTTAAAATAATTTGTTAAACACACACCGACATGCCTAACAACATATAAAAAGTAATCATTGAGTTTTGGAGTTGAGAAGGATAAAATTATAATTCTACCTTATACATATTTATATCATTTAAAAATTTTATAGTGAACATATATGTTTTATAATTAAAAACAATAAAGATTTTAATTTTGGAAAATGAGATTTTTAAATTATTTGTTAATGATGTTCCTTTCTACAATAACATTTTTTCATTATTATAGATTACTGAGAGTTGATGGTGCATCAGAAATCATGTTTTCTTCCATTACAACCCTGTCTGTAGATCCATTTCAGGAGTATTACCTTTATCATAATTCCTTGAAGTTTACTAAGTGCCTCTAACAGAACTAGGTATATAAATTGTGTCGGTTAATCCTCAGAACTGGGCTGGATATTATCCCCATTTTACAAATAAACAAAATTGAATTTTAGAGAGGTTAGGTTATTTGCCAAAGTCCTTCAGTCAATTAATCAACATAGTAGGGATTCAAACTCTGATTCCAACTATGGCTTCTCCTAATATCCTACAAAACAATTTCCATATGGAAATTAATAAATACAAACCAGAGAGATTTTTCAAAATTCAAGGCCACAACTTTCCCATATTTCTTTTGTAAACTTGGTAGGGGTGCCAAAATATCAGAATGAGTAAAGAGCAGATCTACTGAATGAAAACTTTATGATATGACCTAGGCTCCATTGATGATTATAATTCAGATCCCAGGTTAAGAACCACGACTGTGTCACACCATGCTACCTCTGAGAGACAGGGCTACATAGTTACATGTATACACACAGGCACAGAAATACACCTGTATAATACACTATTGTGCTAGGGTTCTTTTAGGTTCTTCTGCTTTATTCTCTAGTTTCAGCCTGTAGACTTATGTCCTATAGATAGAAATTTGTAGAATACAGTCTAGGCATCATTGAATGTGGCCATGAAATATTGCCAGTGGAAGTTTTATTTGTTTTCCCACCATTCAACTTCTTAATCCATTAAGCGTGAGAAGTTACTTTCCTTGATCAGAATTTGAGTTGAAATTTTGTCAAAAAAATAAAGAAAATGCCCAAAGGGTAAACTTTCTATTACTGTCCTGAGCTTTCTAAATTATAGATCATTCAGAGAAAGTGTAATAACCTTGTGAAACTAGCTATTAGACTATGTTTTATTCATCTTTGAATTCTCAACAGTTACCTGACATAAATTTGATGCTCAATAAGTCCTTTGAAATGGACTATTTCTATATGTCATGAGGGGATACTTGAAACGGTCTTTCAAACACTCTCCCCACAACCTCCCCCCCTCCCCAAATTAAGTGACTTGCACAAGGTCTCTTACGTTTTTAGTTGGAGAGCTGAAGCTAGAATCAAGGTCTTGTGTCTCCAGAACTTTCATCTTCATTCAAACCATCACAGCCGAGAATTGTTAAAGCAATGTTTTATTTAATTGCAAAAATGCTGTAGGATCATGAACATCCCTGATGACAAACCAGATCTTAAGTTTGGAAGCTCATGTGAATAGAAGTTTAAGAATGGAACTATATTTCAGTAGTTTGTGGCTTAGAATTGAGTATTTTTATGTTGACTTCTTTATATTAACTGGATTTCCATGACTCTGTCCCCTTGGATTGCAGGTGTAATTATGTAGCAGTTAACATATTCTCTGGGCCCAGCACATCCCATAATTAGCTGTGTTCTCTCCACAGCATATGACTCAACCCCATGTGGTTCTTCTATATCAAAGGCAGGGTGGCCAGAGTTTTTTAACCACAATACTTGAGCATGTAGTGGCAGATGGCTGCACAACCCAAGTGCACCAGGTCCTTTTGAAGAGCAACCTCACCAAAAACAAGCAAACAAACAAACAAAACCAGACCTTGAGATTTATTTTTGAAAAAAGGAAAGAACTTTCTTGGGGGTGTTTCCAAACACTGCATCATTTTAGAAGAAAAGCATGTCTTTTTTTTTTTTTTAAGAACTAAAATAGAAATAAAGGAGTTAGAACTTTGAGGTCAGCCTTGATCAGGAAGGAGGGCACTTCCTGGTCTCTAATCAGAGGTCTACAGAAGTTTATTTAGTTGTGCTAGGGCATTGGGTATAATGTAGTATGTAGTGGGTAGAACATAGAACTAGGGGTCTGTAGATCCGATTTCTGGTCTTTCTTCTGCTGCTAATTAGGTATCTAAAGCTTTCTGAGTTTTGGTGAGTCTTGCTCCTTCTATCTGAGATCATTTATGAAAACACCTATTATAAATGCAAGCTCTTATATTATGAGACAAGCTGAAAAATAGTCAGACTCTCTTCTGCACAAGCACATTAATCTATATCTACTTGTGAAGAACCCTAAAGAAGGAAAAGACTCAGTAGCTGCCCTGGTAAACTTATTATAGGCTTAGTGAAACTCACCATCAGGGAGTTCCTTATTATATTAGTGATAACATATCAGAATGTTTCATCAGAATTCCATTGGGAAAAACAACTTTATTTGTTATGAAAAGCACTTAGAATTAAAGGTTAGACCTAGTGGGCTTTCTAGCAGTGTACTGCTTAAAAGAACAGATTTTCTTGTCACTTTCCAAGGTGGAGGAAAATGGGAAAAGGAAGAGAGGGGATGGGATTAGTGTGATGGTAGGAATGCTACATGGTCTCAAATAATGAATTTTTCAAAAATGTGTAAGTACTGGTATATGTGTGTGTGGAGATGGGAAGAAATTGTTAGAGAAGTTATTTTTTTTTTAAGATTTATTCACAAGACACACAAACAGAGAGAGAGAGAGAGAGAGAGAGAGAGAGGCAGGGACACAGGCAGAGGGAGAAGCAGGCTCCACGCAGGGAGCCCGATGTGGGACCCGATCCCGGGACTCCAGGATCACGCCCTGGGCCAAAGGCAGGTGCTAAACCGCTGAGCCACCCAGGGATCCCCTGTTAGAGAAGTTATGAAGGGACCCAATTTACACTTATTTTAATTCTGAGTGGTATCAAATTTGGGTACAGGAATGAGGAGGTGGACAGAGAAAAGAGAAAATCAACTTTGGGGTCTGGCAGAAATATAATGAGAATTCTTGATTTCCAATATATGGAATTGTACTTCAGATCAAAGTCAAGATCTCAAAAAAGTAAAAAAAACAAAAACAAAATCTCAAAAATATTTATAACATAAACACAGCAGCTAATACCTACGATTTGTGCACTTTCCACATTCCAGGTACTGTGCCAAATGTTTTACGTGCATTTTATATATACATACCTACAAGCAAAGAGTATTCCTTTAAATCTTTACACTGGGTCTATGAAGTGGGTATTATCTTAATTCCACACTTAGAGAAATGAAGACTCAAAGAGGTTACATAAATTTCCCAAGGACATATAGCTATAAACTTAATGTGGATTCCAAATATATTGGAACATTAATTTATTAAATTATTCATTAATGTAAAAATGTATCAAGTATTATATCTACTGGACATCACAGGATGTACAAAGATGCTTCTAAAGTAAATCTTGCCTTGGCATATTTATTTTCTCATCTAACAGGAGCTATAGGATGAGGACAGAGCTATGTTACCAACACAATATAAGGCATGAGGCATGTGACAGGTTTAAATGTTGTCAACTTCAGAGGAATCAAAAGATCTAATTCTCCCCACATCCGAGTATAGCGTGAGTCCTTTTCTCTTGTGATGTTGGAGATTAGCTAACATATTCTGGATGTAACCCAAAGTCAGATGTTCTCTCATCCAGTGCCATCAATCATGACAAGGAACCCACCTCTTTATCAGTTTCAATACTTTTGGCAGCCTCTACTGAAAATCCTAGAGATCATGAGCAGTGATCGCCTCAGGAAGCACACTGCATTTTATCCTGCATACTCCCCAACTGACATTTTTTTCTTTAAGCTCCTCTCAGATTCATCCTTTTCCTCTAGTCTACCACATTCTTCCTTCTTATCTTTCCTTCCTTTGGCTACCACCCCTGCACATTCCCTTCCTAAACCTGCCCTGAAGAGATTTTAAGGAAATATTTTCTCAGCAAAGCAGATCTCTTTAAGGGAGCTATTTTTTTTTAATTTTGTTGCAAGTAAAATAAATTCTTCCTCACATAGAAATTTCTTCCATGGCTATATAGACCTGCTAGATAGAGTCTTCCATTTCCCAATGACCCCCTGTCTTCTGTGGCTTCCCCAAGATCTCTGCTCTGTAACCCTCTTCCTTGACCTCAACTCTCTTGATATTTGACTACTCATTAAGTCACTATTTTCCCTACAGATTAGATAGGGGTTTATGAATGACATGGGAAACTCCAATCAGCCAAATGTTTCTTGTGCTACTTTCATAAAAGATTTGGAGGGAGAAACTTTAATGGCAATTAGAGGTGGTCTAGAGGTTGTCATTTATTTGATTTTCCTATTTCATTAATATTAAAGTAAAGTTGATTTTCCAAATTAAAAGGGGACACTTTCTTAATATATTGGTGTGGTTTTATAAAAATAATTTTATATGCTGGAGCCAGTACTGATCCCGAGGTTGCAGAGACTGTATAAATCTCAGCTCTACCAGTTCACAGTTTTCTGACCTGGGCAAAATTATACGTAACTTTTCTGAATTGTAGTTTTCTCATCTGTAAATTGGCATGATAAAACTGTACATACTTCATAATGTTATTATGTATCTAGACTACAGTAGGTGTTTAATAAATGGAGGCAAATGATTACACTAGGAATCTCAAGCATGTCCATTAAGGAAAACAACTCTTGCAAAAACATAAAAATTCTCAAATTCCCACATTCTCTTTGACCTTCTTCTAATATTGTAAAGTGGTACATGGGGTGGCTATCCTTTGGTATAATCCAGTTACAATTCCGTAGATATATAATAGGAGTGTTTACAATTGAATTACAAACTCTGCCAACTTAGAGAAGCCTAGGGTTGGCATTCAGAGTTGGAAAAAAATCCCACCCGTGGGTCTCAGTTTCACATCTCTGCAATTCATTTCCTGAGAAGCTTTCCAACTATGTGATTTTCCATAGCTTCAGGCTTTGTTATTAGTTAAGGGCCCTGTTGGGCTTATCACCAGCTTTAGCAGCTGCTGGCACAGGTGACTGTACATGGTTAGGCATGTGGACAGAATGTAAGTGGGGGCTTTCCAGTTCCAGGGGAGAAGACTATAAGATGCTTTGTATAAGAGCTCTGTAAGGAAGTAAGTAGGTGTCCACAAAGAAAGTGTACTGAAAAGCTAAAGAGTAATGATTGAATTTAATAAAAACTTCCATGTAAAGTGAGTTCCACATTCCCTTTGTGTTTTACATGGGAAATTACAAGCTAAAAGGCTTTGAAACAACTTTTCTAGCTTGTATTGACTTGAGAAACCTGGTATCATATGAAAAGTGTACAAAAAAAGTGATCAAGGAATAATAAGTAACTGTCATTATTTGTTGAACAATTATTATGTTCCTCCTAAATCATATAAAGTAGATACTCTTAATTTTCATTTTATAGATGAATGTTATGAGGTTTAGTGGTAGTACATGATTAATCAGCAACGAAGAAGTTATTTCCAAGAATCCATCACTTCAACGATTTCCTCCCATTGAAAAATATACACTAAGAGCTATTCATTGATACCACTTACCTTTATTTATCCTAATCACTTCAGAAGACATTTTACCAGTGAGTTACATTTAGGACTGTTTAACTATAGAAGAATCTAATTTGTTAGGCATGAAGACTACTTAACTGTTTGTTTATAACCAACTAACTGGTTAAGACAGCTTCTAAAATCCCTTTCTAGGAAAAAAAAATGTTTTTAATTCTATAAAACCCAATACCTCTTAATAGCATAAGGCCAATACTAATGAAATATATTCAGTCCCAGAATACAGGGAAGTCTTAAATAGATTCAAGAAAAAGATAACACCATCCAAACAAAATGCAATCTGATCTTTCCCAAAATTTAGCTTCCTTTAGGGTGTGAAATCTTGTCTTTGTGTACTTCAAAGCACCCATCAGTTTCAGCGGACAGTGTGCCTTTAATGAAGTTTTTTTTTTTATCAGATGAATAGCATCTAACCATCTCAACATCTCAGAACGTCTTGTTTCCATGTCTCCTTATGATTGAAGCATTTTGTCCCAATCCAAATAAAGAAACAGGAGGCAGAACATGCATCAGCTCCCCTCCAAACATACAACAGTTAATTAGGAAAGTGAGATTATGATTGAGATGTTACTGTATTAAAAGATGGGAGGGATCCCTGGGTGGCGCAGCGGTTTGGCGCCTGCCTTTGGCCCAGGGCGTGATCCTGGAGACCCGGGATCGAATCCCACGTCAGGCTCCCGGTGCATGGAGCCTGCTTCTCCCTCTGCCTGTGTCTCTGCCTCTCTCTCTCTCTCTCTGTATGACTATCGTAAATAAAAAAAAAAAAAAAAAAGATGGGAGCTCACGTTATTGACCGATGACCACATAGCAAGATTTTCTCCAGATTAACTCCTTTCGTGTGATGGTTATTTCCATTTTATCTGCAAAGAAATGGTTATTTCCATTTTATCTGAGTGACATGTAGCAGAGCACCTAAGAATATGTGGCAGGTTGAGTAGATAGGCAAGATTTAAATCTCGCTACTTAACCCACTAAATTGACCCTGAGCTTCATTCCTTCCACTACAACATACTCTTTCCTAGTACTGAAAGGCAGTCCTGAAGTTCAGGGTAATCTCATCTCACAGAGATTGCTCATGGATGAAGAATGATCCCTTTGAGGTATCTGGACCAGCAGCATTAGCCGCCTACAGGAGCTTTTTAGAATTCAGCATCTTGGAACTCCCTCCACTCCCTACTGCATCAGAATCTACTCTAAACATGCTCTGGCTATGATTTGTATGGAGATTAGTGTTTTAGAAGCACCGTCCTAGATGTTACGCCCCCACCCCCACCCCCCAGCATCTCACAGGTGTTTTTTTTTTTTTAGAAGATAAAACAGGAGTATGCTTTTTCAAATAGGTCTTTCTGTTCTTGGTAGTGAAAAATAGTTTGACTGTTATGATTTCTGTCAGGCTTATGGCAGAAGATCAAAAATGTGTGCTTTGGAATCATCCACTAATTTATGCTGCCAGATTGCTTTTATGTTATCAGTGCTGAGGAAATTAAGCCTCGACAGGACAGTTTCTCACTGGAGGCACTGACATTCACAATCTTTCCTGTAGAAGGGGAAGCAGATGGGCCTGGACATAGATATTATGCATTCTGATAGTGAAGAGGCAATCTTTCATGAGCTGCCCTGGAGCAAAGTGGGAAGAGTTCTGTGTTAATTTTTTAATGTCTTTTTAATTAAAAGTGTCAAGCGGTAGTCCCTGAGTTTCACTGAGAGAACTGGATTCTTCTCTGTTATCATCTTTGAAATGAAAGCCAATTCAAGGAGCCATGTATTTTTCTTAGTCTTTGTTTCTAGTTTCCTTGTTTCTGGTTATCCAATGTATCCAATACAGTTCAAGGTGAAACTCAGTTATCATTATTTGCTGACTTTCAAGTTTGCATTTGAAGTCATCTTGAAACAAAAAACAGATGCCCCCTGGTATTAGTCAACCATGGCCACAGTATTGCTGCATAATAACACAAACTGTCCCTGGCTTTCAACAATAAACATTTATTTCTCACACTGCGCCTGCAGAGGGGATAGATTTGCCTCACCTAGAAAGAGCCTGGTTAGGATGGCTGCCTGCTGTGGCTCTCATCCACAAGTCTTTCATCTTCCTCTTGGGACCTGCAGGTGGAGCATGCTTTTCTCATGGAGACAGCAGAGGTCAACAAAGAAAGAACAACCAAACAAGGCCTCTTATTGCCTAGTCGAAGCCTGATGTGACTATCACCACTGCTTTGTTATGTTGACCAAAGCAACCCACGGAGGTGAAACCCTAAATCAGAGGGAAGGAAATATATTCTACTTCCTTTAAGGGTAGAACTACTAATCACATGTAGATAGAGGGAGAAGTGAAGAACTGGGGCCATCACTACAATCTACCACACTAGGGATTTCCTAGGATTCCTATTATTCAAAGATTCCTAGCCTTGTATTTCTGATGACAGTAGGCATTGTGATATATGCAACATGGTGGATAATGCATGGTTTCCTTCACATGTGCTGGAAACGGGTCTACTTAACATCTCAAGCTCGATTATTCAGTCTTTTTTCATGCTCAGAGTTAATGTGACATTATAGAAAACCATGTCATGCTAATTACAAAATCATTTTAGCTGCCCAATATTATGGATTTTTTTCCTTGCCTGATAATATAGCCTTTCAGAGATGGTCAGATCACACTGGGGAGAATTAATTGCTCAGTGTAAATAGAGGTGAATAATTCAAACACCAGTCATGAGTCTGTTGAGAAATAAGTTCAGGATAGGGAATCTAAGAAATATTCCATGTATTAATAGTATTAAAATATGACTTTCCAACAACTATTTCAGATTTTAAGACAAACTTTCTTAATTTTCTGCTTGAAGTGCCACATGAAGGAAATGTTTTCCATAGTTTTGGAAAATGACAGGAAGACCACCTTAAAGGTAAAGCAGGCTGATTGTCTTAGGCACTCTGATTTGAAGATCCCTTACCCCTTACCTCAATATCTCCATTCCTGTTCCCAGTATCTAAAACATCACCCTTAGAGAATTAGTCTTTGGGCTAAGATTGTATTGATTTTTAAGACATTTACCATATATCTATGTATTCTGTCGCCCCCAACTCATGCACAGGAGACAACAAAATCGGTTATCAAAACATCAACCTCCAAAGAAGACAACCTTTTACATCATCTTTCACTTTAGCTACCTTTGTTTTGTCCTCTTTACCCCAGATTGACCTGTGGTCTTGCATTACATAACCAAAGGCCTCATTAAAAATTATAGCTAAACAAAGGAATAATTTTTCCTTAGGATGCATTGTATTCTTTTCCTAGAATCATACTTTATGGGATTGCTGTGAGGACTAAGTGAATTAACACATGCAAACCACTGAGGGGAGTGCCAGACACAAAGAATATCATTACTAATGATATTTTGCTATAGCATCTGCATCAGTTTATTGCATCGTTTTTTTAGGTTATTTGTCTATGAGTTTTTTGAGGGTGGTTCAGTGGTTGAACGTCTGCCTTTGGCTCAAAGCGTGATCTAAGGGTCTTGGGACCGAGTCCCATGTCAGACTTCCTGTGGGGAGCATGCTTATCCCTCTGCCTGTGTCTCTGCCTCTCGCTGTGTGTCTCTCATGAATAAATAAATAAAATCTTTAAAAATAAATAAATAGAAAAATATGAATTTTCTGATATACCTAGAAAAATCCATGGCTAACAGTATGTGCCACATATTTATTAATGGAATGAATTTCTTGAATATTCATTATGTGTAAGAACCAAACAAAGCAAATATACAAAAACAAACAAACAAAAAAGAATGAAAAATGTATATTTAGGTCCTCTGTCCATTTATAAATCACATAATTTGCTTTTTTTTTTTTTTGCTGTTGGGGTTATATAATTTTTTTAAAAATGTTTTTTGACATTAACCCTTTATTAGATGTATCATTTGCCAATATCATCTCTCATCCTGGAAACTGACTTTTTCTTTTTGTTAATGGTTTTTGCTAATAAAGCCCTTTTTATTATTATTTTTTTAAAGAACCATACAAAGCAATGGATATGCAAAAATAACATAGCTAATACCTACCCTGGAGGAGGGCATAGTCTATGAAAAAAAAAGACACTTTTTTTTTTAAAGACACTTTTCTATGGATCATGGAGTATAAATAAAAATGAAGGAATATAAGAAGTAGTACAAGAGACTAGATGCAAGAAGGACACTCCATGACCTCATGGCTTTGTCCTGAATGGCAGGAATGTAATCTCGGAAACTAAGAAAATGAGTTAGAGCAGTGCTTGTCAAGTTTAACATGAATGTGAATCACTTAGACAAGTTGTCAATGGACAGATTTCTGGACCCTGTGCCCAGAGTTTCTTTCTTTTTTTTTTAATATTTTGTTTACTTATTCATGAGATATACAGAGAGAGAGAGAGAAAGAGAGGCAGAGACATAGGCAGAGGGAGAACAGAGCTTCTAATTTAATTGCTCCAGGATGGGACTCAGAATTTACATTTCTAGTAAGTTCTCAGATAATGCTGATGATGCTGGTCTAGGGAACACACTTTGAGAACTGTAAAGGAATGGGGAGGTAACACTATAAATAGAGTCAGTTCTTGAAACTCTTGTCATCATGCAGGGAACTGAGAAGTGCAAACACTGAAAGAGCTGGATAAGGCCCCTCTCATATAAGGTGATTTACATTTATTTTCATATATTCTTCTAGTGATGTTAGGAAGTAGGTTTATTAGGCAGTGTAGTGTCTAAGTGTGCTGCCAATAACAAATCAGCAATGAGATCTCAGGGTTAAACACACACACGCACACACACACACAAGTTTTATTTATGTAGTACAGGTAGATGGAACTGCTCTATGTCGTCACTCAGGGAGTGTAATGGATGTTGTGGGCCACCACCCATAGGGCTTAGATACTCAATCCTTTCATCTGTTGGGACTTGTGGACAGCTGAAGAGAGATGCCATGCCTAAAGGCACATTCACACCCAGGCACCAGTTAGACAATGTAGGCAATACAGATCTGGTCCACTTGCCATGCCAAGTCACAACTTGGAAGAGCCATTTCAACTCTAGAACTTGATTGAATTGGACTAATATAAACCTGCACCCTAGGGATTTCTGTCTTAGGCCAGATTCCCCCAGGAAACAGATTGACATTTTTTTGCTGAGGACTTTTACTGGGGGAGTGCTTTAGGTATCTGTATCTGGAGGGAGTGAAGAAAGAAGCGCTGGGCAGAGGGTATGATTGGATTTAGATTCTGGAGCTGACATGGGTACTACACCTAGCAGGGATGCTTAGCTCAGAAGTGGTGACATGACTCCAGTGGTGGAGGCTCATTGCTGTCATTCAAGAACAGCAGTACTGGTGGGTGAGAATAATGGACTCTGCTTTGGCTGGCTGAGTCTTTGGAGAGTCACCTTGGCATTCTTCATGGGTTCCACTGTTCTCTTTACCCATCATAAATTAATTAGAGCATCAGTATCATCTGGGGGAAGTTTTATGAAATACATAATCTAGGCTCTGTCCAATAAATCAATCTATTGTCTTAGACTCACCAGGCTTGAGTATTGCATTTTATTTTAGGTGACACATTATTCAGATGACCACTGAGAAATGTGGAAAGAGGCTGACTGGGATAATGAAGTAGTCTGTAAAACACTTGAAATGAATATATAGCACCTAGAAAAGAGAGACAATTGGAGGGATCCTGATCATCCATCTCAGATGTTGAGACTGTCCTGTGGGGGAGGGTATCCTCTGGCTCACAGTCCTTAGCTAGATGTTAATCTCCAGTAGATTAGAGATAGTGTCTGCCACAATTGCATTATTACCTCCCTGGCCTAGCATAGTACCTTCCATAAAGTAGCTACTCAAGAAATATTTTTAAATAAATGACACTGAATAAATATTATGTGGGTTCAGATTGTAACTCAACAGAATGAAGATCTGCATACTTTGGACTCTCTTTAAAATATTGGAATAGGCTGCCTTAAAAACCAAGTCAAGACCTTATATTGAGAGGTTCCAGATGTAGGTGGGATAACTCTGTCAGCAAGAGAAATTGAAAGATTGATCAAATTCCTGATCTGATTCGGAGGTAAGATATTTAAGGTTTCTTTCCATTTTAAGATACTTAATATTTTACGCATAGAAAAGTGACTATTTTGTGGAAAAAGAACTGCCAAAAGGCATGATTGCTACTGTACACAGGAAGTTTTGAATTTTCTACTTCTACTGAATTCCCACAGAGATTCCAGAAACAAGTTGAAGGAAGTCACATTTACTCTACCATTTTCAACTTAAAACATCAATTATTAATAGGCCAATTCTCTTCCTGCACTCAGAGATGGCTTTTTGATAGACCGTGGGATCCCCAGAACTTTTGGGCATGTAGTGATAGAGAGTCTAAATCCAAGGATGCTTCCTGTCCTCATGCACCCAGTACCTGAGGCTAGTAGTGAGGAGTGAAATCCTTATACTGTGATTCAGGACAATAGAATAAGAGCAGAAATTATAGGACAAGCTCTATAGGATAGGAGAGAGTATGATTTCTAAATTTAGGTACCGTGGTTATCTTTGAGGATTTGAAGAAAGCTTTCATCAAATCTATGAAGAAAAAATGGATACTTGTATGAAATTGTATAAACATGGGCCTCTTGAAACCCACTAATGAATTAAGAACCTATGGGATAAAGATAGAGCTTTTTAGAGGCCCTTGTGCCTTCTAGGTATTACCTTTTGAGCACAGAAAGCTACTTTCTCCTTCATGCCTTCTAAGGAAACAGCTTATAGATATACAATTCATTGCATTTATGAAGTTCAAGGAGAGAAGAGTGGCTTGATTCAGAATCAAACAAGATCAGTATGGAACTGATGTCCCATTTATGAGCTGGATATATTAAAGCAGGTTAGGCTTTAGCTTACGATTACAATCATAAATGGTATTGATTGGCAGTTGGTCTTTTTTAAATTTAAATTTTATTTTTTTATTTATTAATTGGAGTTCAATTTGCCAACATATAGAGCAGTTGGTCTTAGGAAGACTTGTATGCTTGAATTATACTTCAAAGTCCTTCTAGGTATGATACTTTGCATAGGTGGTTGAATGTCATGCCTACTTGACCCGATTAATGGGCATTGATGAACCTGCCCACTGGAAGATGTGTCAAGCCAAAATGGTTGTATGTTTGTAATTACTACCATATGATGAGCCCTTCAGAGATTTCTAGATGCATGCACCAGTTCATAGAGAGAAGGCAAAATGTGACCTGAGAAGCTATGTGTTAAAGTGAAAAGGGCAGGCATGGCTTTAGGAACAGAAAGATCTGAATTCACCTTTACCACTGGTTAACCATATGATCTTAGGTCAGTTACTTAGTTGTATGGCATGTCAGGCACTTCACCATAGATCAAGGCTGAGGGTACATGTCTTGCTTCTATTGTGATAGTGCATGTAAACATTTAGCTTAGGTTTGGATAAAAACCTGCCCCATCTTGATTTTTGTCCTCTTTTCATATAGGACACATTCTGGACAAGTATTATCTAATAGAGGATTGGTTTCTTTGATTAAAAGAGCATTGAGGAGATCGGTATTTAGTAGCCTCTGCAAGGGGAACACCCTACAGCAAAAACTGAGAGTGACATGCCAGGAGGAGAAAGCAGCCAGAGAAAAGGAACTGGGGTCAGATGGAGGGGATAGGGACACAAAGTTCACCGTGTTCTCTAGGGCCAGTCCTGTATTCTCTCCCTATCTCTTCAAGATCTACTTAATTCCAACCTTTGACTTTCCTCGCTGGACACTTCACATCCACCCAGAAAGAAAGACTGATTCTCACCACTCCTCCCCACCTCCTGCCCATTTTTCACTTGATCTATAGTAATCCTTGCCTGAAAAAGAGTGAGAGTGCAGAGTTGGTTACAATGGAGGTGTATAACTGTCTCTTTGGAGGAGTTTTGGAGAATTGGAATATACTTGTGGGAAGGAACTTTACATTTTTCTAGGCTAGGATTGACAATCTAGATTGGAGAATTCTTTGAGACTGTTCTATGCATCCTATATTGAGCATATTTAGTTGCATCACTGTTCTGTACCCACTAGATGCCAGCAGTCCCCCCTGCTCTGAGTTCTAACAACCAAAAATGCCTGCAGACATTGTCAGATGCTCCCTGGGGGAGCAATATTGTCCCTGTTGTGAACCCTGTTATAGTTCAACCTTTTATCCAATAAATGGCCATTCCTCTCATGGCTTTTTACTTTTAAATCAGCCCCTGACTCAATATCCAGACATTTCCATCTTTATATTGCATAGATGTTTAACTAGAAACAGGATGAGGAAACCCACATTTAAAGTGTAGCCAATTGGAATTTTAGTGAAGACTTTGAGCTAGAAGACATAATAGAATCCAGTTGGTTTTTTTCCATGTTGGATTTTGGAGTTAAAACCTGAGTCATTAAAGGAAGTTTTGATCTTCTATTTGCTTAAATATACGGGAAACTAGACAATGAATCTTTGATTCTCCTGCTCCTTTTAATTTGACAAGCTAACTTTGGCCTCTGAGAGTGAGGGCAATCTCTGGACAGGGATTAATAACCTCTGAAAGGTGCCTGAATGCCACTCAATGGAGACTGAGTAACATTGTTTTCTGAATTATGCCTGCAGGAGCATTTCAGACAGGGATGAAATAAGAAAATGCATGTGGAGCATCTTGCACTATGTCTCTCATGATACTTGCTAAGGAATATTGTTATAATCATTATTTTTATCACCATCACTGTGGTGCAGTCAGGGCACATCCAAGGACCCGGGGTGGGGTGGGGGGGTCGTCCTGCAGAACCAGTCAAGAAGGTCCTTGGCTTCACTCAGATTGGAAATCGAATGCAAGCCAGCAGGAAGTGAGAGCAGAGTTTACTGAAGATACAGAGAGAGAGAGAGAGAGAGAGAGAGAGAGAGAGAGAGAGAGCAGACACAGATGGAGGGTCTCAAAGACTCAGAAAGGCAAGGGGCATGAGTCTCAACTTTGGGATTTTTATTGATGATTGTGGTCTGGTGCATATGTCCTCTTAGGCTTCTAGGAACTGGTCTGAACAGGTACAGGGTCCAGGTGTCTGTCATAAGTCACTCATTCCCTGGAGCCAGGAGGCCTTGACGTTGACATCTAGTGAGCACCAGTGTCCTGGAATATGACATGCTGGCCTTGCCCATCCATTCCTGAGACAAGGTGTAATCTAATGTGCTGGAAGACTCCAGAGAAATCACTAACTTCCTGTCCCTTACAATGAGGATATATATTAAGGCTATACAGAGGTACAGGTCCTAGTGAGAACAGAAGCAGGAAAGGGAGCAGAGGAAAAATCAGCTTTTTCTCTCCTTGGGTCCTTCAGTCTCCTGACTGTCTCAATTGCCCTGGTTGAGCTGCTAACCCACTTACAGTTAAACTATAAGTCTTTGTTTGCTGGTTTGTTTTAGTTTTTTCTCTTTGAATGATAAATTCATACCTTACATCAGGTTATAATGGTGAATTTATTTTGAGTAACTCAATCAGAAATGCAAATCTGTAAGCTTTGTGTGGTTCCATCTAGTTCACAAAAAGTACAGGACTACATGAAATAAGCACTTGGAAATGAGATGGTCTGGACCATAAGGTGTTTCTCATGTCTTGTCAATGGCCTCCAAGGACAATTAGCAGATTTTAGTGGGGGCAAGGAGATAGAAAATAGAAAGTCATCATTGCTAATTTGCTGAAAGAATCCCAGGTGTCTCTGTATACAGAAGGGCAAAAAAATAGTTTCTTTTAAAGCAGCCCTGAGGGATGTTCATAGGCTATGATAGCCAGATTTCATCCAAATCCATGTTTTGCTTCTCAAAAAGGATTCTTTCTTTTTTAAATCCCTGGATTACTCTGTTAGATGCCTAGGCCTTATTCTGGAGAGTTAGGGTATTGGATTAGAGGTGAGGAAATCTGGATGCTGAAGTCTTTTTCTCTGGAGTTAAATTAAGGAAAGAAGTGAGTTGTGGATAGGGAGAAGGGAAGGGAGAAGAAAATGCACAAAACTGGTTACATATACTTCTCCAGGACACAAGTAGGATTTGCTCAATGCAGTAACTGTTGGCAGATTAGCAGTTTTGCTAGGGCAGTGCTGGTGATAAGAAAAATAATCATCATCGTAATTATAGCCAACGTTCCTTAACAGGTACTGGGCTAGACACAGTGCCAGGGGTTTGACATGTGTTCTATCATTCCACCTTCACAGAAATCCTATGAGGACCATCACTAACCTTCCTTTTGCCGATGAGGAAACAGCAAGATAAGAGCTTGAAGAAATGTGTTCAAGTAGTGGAACCGAGTTTCAAATCCAAGAGCAAAGCCAATGCTCTTAACCATTTCTCTCTATTGCATATCTCAAGATGTGTAGCATTGTTCAGCCTGAACTAGAACCAGGATGGCAGTCAAGAGGCCAGAATGGCCGGGGTCAATACCAACAAATAAACATCATGGAACCACTTGCTAGAGGCATGTAGCAAGTTATTTCTAAGGGAACCAGAGTAAATGGTGTTTTTGTGCTGCTCTATGAAATCACACAGGAACACTGTATTCTCAAGGTAACAGAATGCATATGCTCTTGTCCATAGAAACATGGGTAGTAGCCTGATATTCTAAGATTTAGCCAGTTTGGTTTATATAGGATACTATTTAGCATCATTGAAATGTTCCATGGCTCACTTTACTGCATAACTAAACATATCTATTTTCCCTCACATTTTTTATCTAGAGCTGTGAGAATGGTTCATGGGATCATGTTTGTAAGAAATTCTTTGACTTGCTTTGGGAAAATTATACAAATACATAATGTAATAATCTGATTTATACTACCTAGAGAGAGTTAACTGAAGAGGAAAATTAAATGATTATGGGCCTAGGTAGATGATTTATGAGTAAGGGCTACAAAGTATAAAAGTCTAACAACAACAGAAGTCCCTTTGAAGGTTGAGATGGGAGAAAAATGATGTAGGTTGGTACAAAGGCTTCTAGGTAAGATTAACTGGCTGAAATTGAAAAGAAAACAATTTTGTTCCTTATGACAAGTATCAAGACATTCAGATTAATGATATACTGAGTACTTTTGTAGAGAACCTTATACCCTCCAATCCTAGGGGGCCTGAAAACAAAATATGGCAACACACAATATATTTGGAGGTAAGGAGGCCCAGTGGTGGAATATAATGATTGATGCTTCAGGGATCTTCAGAGACAAGAACATTGATGGCTAAGGTTATTGGCAAATACAGTTTCTTTGACTCAACTGCTAAGACTTAGAAAACATATATTAAGAATGCTTCTTTCTGACCTTCTATGATTTATAGATTCACATGTTAGCAATATATAATTTTAGACAGAGGAGATAAAATATTTCCCTAATACAAATTCTCCTGAGTGTGGGACACTTCTGTGCAATTGTTTAGAGGAAGTATAAACTGTGTAACTCTCTTCAGGGAAATAGTAAAGTAATACTAGACAGAAACTCTTGGGTTGTGCCATGTTATAGCAAGTAGACAGAGTGCCCAGTGTCTTGAATAGCATTTCTGCCCTATATGTGATTTGATGCTAAAACTTACAGGGTGTTATGACTTTAGAAAAAAGGTGAGTATTGAATATGGAAGCAATAGGTTGTCATTGTGGCAAGGTGAAAGGGATGGTCATAAAACAAATGAAAACAAATATCAGCTCTTTGGGGTCATTTTGAGATGAATTCATTTCATTTCAGCAACTATCTATTGAGACGTGACTGTGCACAGTGCTGTTCTAGGAACTGAAAGGGAACAGGATGAGTATCACCTGGGTGCTCACAGTATAGTGAAAACAACACAAATCAACACTGAAAATGATCCTTGAATAAAAGAGCCTAAAACAGTGGTATAAAGGGGAGCTATAAATCGAGGAGGAGGGAATAAGAAGAAATTCATATGAAATGAGATAATTTCAGATTAGTCTTTAAATCCCTCAGGTGATGAGGGATAGCATGCAAAAAGGGATTTACGATAAAAAATTTTTCCCAAATTAATTTGCAAGATCAGTAGAGCTGCCTTGTTCTAGCAACTACCATCAAAGAAATATTCTTTTCTAACTTATTTTTTTTGTTGTGTTTCAGCCTAGGTATAAGACGCAAATGCACAAGTTCATATAGATATATGTAATGTTTTTCATACCATACTAGTGAGTGGTTTTAAGAACATTACTGTATAAATCATGCACACATATATGTAGATTTGGAGCTCAAAAAGACCTGAGTTTGAGTTTCATATATGCTACTTACTATCTGTGTAACTTTGGACGGTTAGTGTTTCTAAATCTCTTTTCTTATCTGTGAAATGGAGACAGTCCTGAAGTATGGGTTTGTGAAATATTTAGGCACGATGCTAGATAGAGCATTGTAAAAGGAATAACTGGGTAAGATTTGGTGTGTAGGATTAGGGTGTCAGTCGTGGTATGCTGGTAAGGATTTAACAGTTGGCTCTTTGGGGGAAAAAAAGCCCTGATGTGTAATGTTTGCCAATTCCCATGGTGTAACTACTTCTGCAACGGTCCATTTCAAACTAAACAACATGATGTCACTGAGTGTAGAATTGGACATTGATGTGCATTGATGTGCATAAGTGCATTGATGTGCACTTTTATTGACTGGTGCCAACCAGGGTCAACAAATGACTGGATGTCAGTGTTTCAATGCAATGGAATTTAAAACTAAGTAAGTCTGATGGGAAAAGAAAATGGTGACAGTTGAGATTGTCTTGTCTGGATCATTGTGCCAGAATATACCCTGAAAGAATTGTCAGTTCTGAGAAGAGGTCAATTCAGTAATAGGAAATAATTTAGGTCAGGTACCATGGAAAGGAAGAACCTCCTCCTCTCTGGGACTGGTGAACAGGTCCACATAGACTCTAAACTGGGATGTGGCAGGGAACATTCCAGATGGTGTGAGTAAGCTAATCTTGGCAGCATGGAGGCAGGCTGACTCCAGGCAGGGAACTGGGCCAGTTAATCTTAGGTCTCTGAGACTGGTTTGTGCCCATGAACTTTTAAGAGTAGAGATTTCCTAAGATCAGTTTTAAATTATGCAGTTGTATTTCTGCTTTCTGCTCTGCTAAATTGTAGGGTAAAGTTATAGTTGGGTGACAGCTGTGAAACAAGGAGCTAGGGACACTAGGTGGGATCTCCTTTCTATTGTGGGAGGAGCTCTCTAGCTCCTGGAAACTTCCAAATCAAATGTAATACTCATTTACTGAATCCATCTTATCCCATGTTCAAGATATAAGGGCCTCCCCATCTTGAATATCAGATTCTCTTAAGCTAGCTCCATGGCTTCCATTTGAGTCTCGAAAGAACCCATAGCCCCAAAAGAGTAAGAAAGACTTATGCATATATTACATATCTTGTGATTTTTTACTACAATAATTTTTAAAATGACTATAATATTGAGAGGCATCTGGGTGGCTCAGTTGGTTAAGTGTCTGCCTTTGGCTCAGGTCATGATCCTAGAGTCTTGGGATCAGGCCCCATGTCAGGCTTCCTGCTCAGCATGGAGCCTGTTTCTTCTCCCTCTCTTCCCTACTTCTCCTATTTCCTGCTATCTCTCTCTGTCTCTCAAATAAATAAACATTTAAAGATGTGTATTTTACATTTCTAATCTGAACCATCTCAAATTCTCTTTGGCAAGAAAGTTATGAATGATACATGACAGTGAACAAATAGTGCTGAATGATGATGTTTCATGGACTTAAATTTATATTCTAGTTCCTCAAAAATTAAACATAGAAATACTAGGTGGCCAAGAAGTTCCTCTCCTAGGTATACACCCAAGAGAGTTGAAGAGAAATGCACAAACAAAAACCTGCACAAAAATGTTCATAGCAGTGTTTTTCATACTAGCTCAAAAGTAGAGACAACATAAATGTCCACTGGAGGCTGAGTGGGTAAAGAAAATATGATACATCCATACAATAGAATATTACTGAGCCATAAAAAGGAATGAAGTTCTGTTACATGGTGCACTATGGGTGAACCTGGAAAACATAATGCTAAGTAAAAGAAGTTAGATACAAAAGGCCACTTTGTGTTTGCTTCCATTTATATAAAATGGCCAGAATTGGCAAATCCATAGATTACTGGTTGCCGGGACCTGGGGGAAGGGAGAATATTGGCTTGTCAATAGTTATAGAATTTATTTTGGAGGTAATGGAATGTTTTGGAATTAGAAATGATAGTTGCACAATAGAGTGAATATACTAAAAACTACACAAGTGTACACTTCAAAATGGTAAATTTTGTTTGTTATATGAATATCAATAAAAATACATATGCTCACTGAAAAAAACTGAAGTAAGCACCCACATGTATGGTGGTATTCCAAAGAAGCACAGGAACCAACTGAAAAGCTCCTGGTGGCCAAAGGTAGAACAATTTGAGAAAAAGAGATAAATAATTTATTTGGATTATCACCCAAAGTATAAAATATCTGTAAGTCCATGATGATATAAATAAATGAATTAATAAATGAGGACAATAAACACCTTTATACTTTAAAGCATTTTAAATGTACAACATTCTAAAAATGTAGCTGAATATAAAATATTTTTTAAGCTTTATTGCTATTTTTCTAATTATAGAAGTCATATACTTCTTGGTTTCTTGCTCAGATCTATTTTACTGGGACATTGTACCTATCTTCCAGCTGCTGGGAGTGCTAGTTGCTAATGGCTCAAGCTCTGCTCTGGTGGTTATCCCCACCCCAACACCCTGGGATGCTTCTGAGCAATGACTGATACTGCCTCAGACTAAGGGACCAACTGTATGGGAAAGTAGGTGTGGGTAAAAGTAGGTGTCGCTTGAAGCAGTGGCAGAGATGCCAGCTTGGAGATAATACCATTTTCTGTATGTACCTTAAAATAATGGATATTAAAAGATTTTGATAAGTAGTAAGCAGGGAGCCGAAGTATGTGGTAGAGGGAGGAATGATTTCATTCACTGTCATTCTCAATGTCCCACTAGAACAGTCTGCTTCTCTCCTAGCAACTTTAGGCTCTGTAGGTCTCACACTTTCCCCAGGGGCACCAGAGTCCCACTAAACTTAAAACTATGGCTGCTATTGGTCACTTAGGATTTTCATGCCAGCAGGCCAGTAGGCAAAACAGGTAGTCACTGTAAAGGCCAGGCTACTGACCCTGATCGTTTGGGGGAAGTAGGGATGCTGCTACATAGTGAGGAAAAGGAGGGAGTATGTTTGTCAGCCAGATGACCCACTGGGCATCGAGTACTCTCATGATAGTTTGTGAGGAAGGGAAACAACTTTGCTAGCCATGGGATCAGGCTCCTTGGGACTAGGTCAGACCACTAGGCAAGACATCTATACCACCAGGAGTAAGTTACTGTCAGAGGAAGAGAAGGATCTAATAAGGATGACAGATGAGAGAGATGATGAGTCTCAGCTATGGTCTTAGAATCAATTTTAGGGGGTATGGAGGGATGTAATTCCCACTTATGTGCTCTTATGACCAATATGAATTCTAAAGAACCTGTGTCTGGATGTAGTAAATTTTTTTTTTAAAGACTTTTTTTTGGGACGCCTGGTTGACTCAGCAGTTGGGCATCTGCCTTCACCCCAGGTCGTGATCCCAGGATCTGGGATCGAGTTCTGCATCGGGCTCCCTGTGTGGAGCCTGCTTCTCTCTCTGCCTATGTCTCTGCCTTTCTCTCTCTCTCTCTCTCTCTCTCTCTCTCTCTCTCTCTCTCTATGTCTCTCATGAATAAATAAATAAATCTTTAAAAAATATATTTTATTTATTCATGAGAGACACAGAGAGAGATGCAGAGACATAGGCAGAGGGAGAAGCAGGCTCCCTGGAGGGAGCCCGATGTAGGACTCAATCTCAGGATCCCAGGATCATGATCTGAGCCAAAGGCAGACAGACACTCTATCACTGAGCCACCCAGGTGCCCCTGGATGTAGTGAATTTAATGCAAGAATTTTAAACAGTGCAAAGTAGAGACTGCAGAAGACTGGGTGCCCTACACAGATCTCCTTTTCAATCTGGTACATTTTCCCCACAGCTGCCATGAATGTTGGTTTCTCTTGACAAAACTGCTCCCCTCTCCAATGAAGTGCCCTAAGCCCAAGGGAGCCCCTTTGCTCAGGAGGTTACTTATGCACACTCCTGGGAGTAGTTGATCACCAAGGGCTGACTCTGTCCATACAAAGAGCTGGCTTCCTGATGTGGAGGTAGGGCTTACTCTGTGTTGCTCCAAAACTTCCCATGGGATGAGGCTGAAGCTTGACATTCTGGCTCAGTTTCTTCCTCTTTGCTATTCTGCTTCCTTTTTCCTTCCAAGTTCTTTCTGAGAAAGAATGATCTCATTTCCTTCCAAGTTCTTTCTTGACAGCTCTTCTTCAATAAAGTATTTGCACATGAATCCCCATTTCTTGGAAATTCAAGACAAGATACATATTTACTACAAAAAGTTCAATGATAGAGAAAAATATTTTTGAGTCATCCATAGCGATACCTTATGTTTACCATTGATGATAGTATATAGTCTTCCAGATGTTTCCATATTTATTTAAATACTGATGTAGAATGTATGTGGTATATGTTTGTGTACATGCATGTGCACATGTATGTGGTGTATGATTTTTTAAAAAATATTTTATTTATTTATTTGAGAGAGAGAGAGAGAGAGCATGAGCTGCGGAGAGGAGCAGAGGGAGAAGGGGAAGCAGATTCCCTGCTGAGCAGGAAGCCTGAAGCAGGGCTCTGTCCCAGGATGCCAGGATCATGACCTGAAGGTACCCGCTTAACCCACTGAGCCACCCAGGTGCCCCTGTAGTGTGTATTTTTATGTATGCATGTACAGACAGACACTGTGTGGTGGTGACTTTTTTCAAGTCAATAAATAGAACTACATCATTTTTCTATAGATACATGCTGGGTGAATATATAATTATTTAACTAATTCCCTATTTGTCCTAATAGTTGTATAAGTTCTATGATAAAAGTATTTACACCTACATTTTTGCAGACTTAAACAATTATTTTCCTCGGATAAATTTTTAGAAGTATATTTGTTAGGTTAAAGTGCACATAATAAAAGGATTTTATTTCCTTCTGGCAAACTGCCTTTCAATGAGCTATGTATGAGACTGACAATTTCTCTGCATCTTTGCCAATACCTGATCGATGACATTTTAGAGCTTAATCAACCTATATATTAGAACTGACAGTTTAGAGCAGAAGTTTTAGAATGGCCAGTTGAATTGAATAGTAATATTATCAACTAATTTAATATTTTAAATGAATGCTTAAAATACAAAAAAAAGTTAATTTTCTACATGCTCAGTGCTTAAGATCACTTCACAAACCATCTGTGAGAAAGACTCAATCTCTTATATTACTCAGCTAGTTAAAGACAACCTGATCTGCCTGTCTCCTAAGCTCTGCTTTTTCTACAGAGCCCACTATCTCCCATAGGTTATTGTAAACTTCAAAATATTATAGTATGAAAATAAAATCAACACAAGAAAAGATTCGATGAATGTTAACCCGGAGGCTGCTGGTATCTGAGGTTTCAGTGGAAAATATCCATATGCCTTTCCTGGATGACCTACTCACCCTGTCCTCATCTTACCTGTTAGTCCTTTCCCCAGAGGTAATCATTGCTTTGGCAAACACACACTGTCAAGAACAAAAATGCCAGACTCTAAGTAGATAAGGCCAAAAGGATGTTACTCCTAATGTGACATTAGACTAGCATGAAGGGACAAAAAAGGATTTCTTTTTTTTTTCTTTTTCTTTTTCTGCCCCACTCCAGTTAAGATTAAAAAGAATTTGTAGCATTTCCATTTCTTTCCTTTTTTTTTTTTTTTGAGAGATTGAGCCAGGGGTTGGTGGGTGAGGGGAAGGGCAGAGGGAGAGAGAGAATCTTAAGCAGGTTCTATGCCTGATGCAGAGTCCTACATGGGCCTCAATCTCATGATCCTGAGATCATGACCTGAGCTGAAGTCAAGAGTCAGCCACTCAACTGACTGAGTCCCCAGGTGCTGCAAGCTTGCAGCAGTTCTTTGACAGGTCTCTCCAAGAAGGGGTTTTGAGGGTCCATCCTTTCTCTGCTGGAGTCTACCAGGCTTCAGCCCTCTTGGCTAAGTCTGCTATGACGGGCCGTGCAGTAGCTGGGGAGTGACGCAGTGGTAGGATGTCTCTGGGCAGGGCACAACACAGATTGCCCTCCTTTCCCATAGCCTACTCGTTGCCATAGAAGAATTCCAGATGAGGGAGCTCAAAATTGCTAACTAGGTTGACCACAAAGTGTCACCAAAAACAGAGCTTGGGGACTGAGGGGACCAGTAGCAGTAGCAGTAGGGTGGGCAGCCAGGTTGGGAGTCTCCTCTAGTGGGGAAAGGGATCAGTCTACACGAAATCCAAAGAAAGCATGCATTAATATTAGTATTTTTGAAGATGCTTATCTAAATTGTCTTTTCTATCCCTTCCTGCTCCACTCAGTCAAGGGGAGGGTATGAAGAACTGCCCTATGAACAGATTTAAAGCATTATAACTTTTCTACATTGACAGATAAATCACATGACAGCACTGAATTTGCGGAAGGCGATGTAGGTATAGGTGCAGTGATATGGAATGTGCGTGCGTACAGTAAAGTGGAATGTGCTCAAGAGCAAATTATTTCATTTATAGAAATAGTTTCACCTCTGTACATTACGACTTGTCTGCTGCCCTAACTTTAAAATATCTGATTGGTTACAGGTGCAGTAGTTACATCTCAATACCAAATTTAGTAAAAGTGAAGCAATTCCATGTTATTTTTTGCAGAACACTGAAGTAGGTGGTTGGGGAGTAATTGAAAATATGAGTTGAATCTTGGTTATGCCGCATGAATTTTCCTTTAGAATTGGCTTTGTGATGCAGATGCTAGCCTGAAAATGTTCTTTTTGCAACAGCTTCATCATTGTAGCCGTTGCTGTATTGTAATAGAAGCTTTGAGGGAATAACAGAAGCCCCAAATCTTATAGCAGTGATTGGGATAGAACTTTATTGAACAAGCCTCAGCTGAAACCATAAGTTTACCCACAATACAATATTTGAAGAAAGACAGGAAGTTTCATAATCTTCCACTCCACAGCACACACAAAATTTGAGTCTATTCATAGATGAGGTAGAAAAATAGAGAGGAAGATGTGCTATTTATGGAATGCTAACAAGGAGAGGATTCTTGTCTAAAGAGAGACAGTTTGGTTTAGCAAATTTACAGACAAGCTTCAACATGTAATATTCTCAGGTCATCTAAAGCCTGGGCTACTTGCCCCACTCATCTGATAAGTTATAAGGAAGTGTGTGTACTTCTATGTGTTTTTTTATAGATATGGGTTCATTGTAACATTTGGGTATGAGAGATGTCCATTTTTTTTCTCAAATTAGATTAAATCTAGATCCAAATTCTTGTTCATCAGAGCAAAGCGAAATTCTGTCGCATTGTTTTTGCAGGAGGGAGGAATAGGTGGGGTGCAAATAGAAGATATTTCCTAACTTTGGGTGATATAATAATTCCAGAGAATTACAACTAGCTCCAGAAGTGGCATAAAGGCCTGGGCCTTCTTTCTTGATGCCTGGTATAAGGAGATATGGTCACGGTAATCACCTTGTAAACACAGGGCAGACCGGAGCAAGCACTCTGCTCTTGGCACTTGGGTCTTACATTTCCAACAAGGAAAATGAGACACATACATGTGACTCGATAATGTGAAAGTAATTACTTAGATAATCCAAAATAGAAGGGCTTTAAGAATGCAAAAGGGAACTGCTTCTAGATGGGCTGGTTAGGTTGAATTGGGCAAGAGAGACTGGTGGCCTGGAGTAAAGGTTAATGTTAGTTTTGAGGCAAGATAACATGATATATTATTTGTTCTCCCTAAGTGAATGAGAGGCACCGTTCTTCCTTCCCTATCCCAAATATGCAGACAGACTTTCCTATTCTAACAAGGGTGGGCCTCTTGCCTTGAAACTTCTTTTGCAGCTTTGGCCTCAACATGAAATAGAATTTTCCAGGCCTCCATAAGCATTTAACTCCTCCTTCCCCATCTTCTATTCTTTTATTAGGGATACAGAGACTCATCAAAAAAAGGAGAGGCTGGTATTGGGAGTTGAAAAAGTCCAGGGACAGATAGGGTTAGCTTTTGAAGACTAGGAAGATATTGGAGTTTTGAGTTAAGAATTTGGATACTGGGCTTGTATGCAGTGATCTGGATGGGGGTGGTGGTCGGGGGGTGGGTACCTGCAAAAGAGGCAGAGGTGGCTCTGTGCCCTGAGTCCTTGAAGACAATGGTAGGGTCATGAAGACAGCTGCTGCCAAGGGCACTTGGCACCTTTGATCTTGTCCTTCTTTCCCCAGCACCTGGCCCTTCTGACATATTAGAAACAGCATATCTGAATTTCTACTTGCACATATCCAGGTATGCAGTGCATTTCCACTGCAAAATGAGTAGACCAGACCCCATCATCATCTCACATGCTTTTGCTGGCTAACTCTTCTATGGAGAGTGAACTATTATTGCTAACAAAGAAGCAAGAAGAAAGTCCTACCCGCAATCCACTTAGTCATAATTTTACCACTTACATCCCAATAGTCTCTCATACCCCAATTTTAGAGAAACTAAAAAATGTTGGGGTTCCGATCAGTGACTTCTTTGCTGCCAACAACTAATGGGCATAGCCAAACCAGGTCGATCTGGATTTGAAAAAGGCAGGGGGCGGGGGGTTAGATATAAAAATTCTCAGAACAATAAAATAAGAGTCCATTTTAAATGGAGCCTCTGGGGATTATTCATAAAAGGCTTTAGAAATCCAGGGGATTTTAGACACAAATGGAGATGTAGAGGGCATCTGAACTCTCCTCTTTTCCATTTTCTTTAACTGCTGCCTCCATTTATAAATGGAAAACTATAGGAGGCAGATGTCAGTGAGAGATAGTCAGGCAATAAATAGTTTATTCACAATTGCCAGGCTCCAAAGAGAATTGTTAAAACCTAAGCCATCCCTTCATTCAGTAGAAAGTTTTCAGAATGAAATGGAAAATCAAAACTCTATTTGAAGAAATTAGCTTTGAGGATTGAAAGTAAAAGTGGACCAGCTGTTTGTCCGAGCTGAAAGAACGGTTTACATTTAGCAGACTGTGACTGAGTCCAGGGCAGCAAGAATGATGTGATCTGATGACCACAGTCCCAGGAGTAGGGACTGGCTTGTACCTCACCTACTTTTGCACAAATTAACCTCATTGGGCTCTAGGCTGAGAGAAAACTCCAGACTGGATGAAAGAAGCATCTTTAACTATGTCTAATCTTTCCCAGTTTAGTTGATCATAGCTCTATCTCCTTGATCTTAAATCTTGACATACTTAGAATAATCTGGATACTTTTAAATTCTGCATTCCAGATCAATTAATCTCTGATGTTGGGACTTCGGTATCAGTGTTGGGACACTCCAACGTGAGGCCAAAGTTGAGACCAAATACTACCTTGTCCCGTCTCTCTCCAATATCATCATTTTTTCCTTCTAGAATCCCAGCCCAGAATGACTACCAATTATTCAAATGATCATTTTTAGAAGGCATCACATTATTTTTTTAAATAGTAAGAGAAAAAAAGACATAAACAATACGAACTATCGGGAGTATGTAAATAGGAACTCTGTACTTTCTTGCTCAGTTTTTAATGTGAAACTGCTCTCTAAAAAATGTGTTTTTAAAAATCTTGAAAATTCTGGTAGTCAGTTTTTTATGGTCTTTATAACAGAAAGACTATAGACAGAGTGGCTTATAAACAGCAGAATGTATTTCTCACGATTCTGGAAGTGGGAAGGTGCACAATCAAGGCACTGATAGGTTTGGTGTCTGGTGGGAGCCTCCTGCCTGGACAGCCTCCTTTCCATGGTAACTTCACATGGCAGAAAGAGTGAGGGATCTCTCTGGGGTCTCCTTTATAAGGACTCCAGCCTCAAGACCCTCTAACCTTCCATAGGCCCCACCTCCTAATGCCTTAGGGATTAGGATTTCAATATATGAATGTTGGGGGCGAGGCATAAATATCTAGTCCCTTGAATTCTGCCCGTAGCCCCACCAAGTTCATATTCTTGTCACATGCAAAATACATTCAATAGCTTCCAACTCACCTTCCAGCATCAACTCTAAAGTCTAAGGTTTAAAGTTTCATCTAAGTCTCATCTAAATCAGAAATGGGTGAGACTCCAGGTATGATTCATCCTGATTCAAATTTCTCTCCAGCTATGAGGCTGTGAAATCAAGTTATGTGCTTCCAAAATACAGTGGTAGGACAGACACAGGGAACACATTCCCATTCCAAGAGGTAGAAATAGAACAGAAGAAATAAGAGACAGATTACTAGTAAATCTTAAAGTTCAAGAATGATCTTTGGCTCAATGCTCTGCCCTCTAGGCCAAGCAGCTTTGGGAGGCCCTTATCCCCATGGTTTTGCTCAGACAGACCATCCATATCTCTCACAGGTTGTTATCCTGTGCTGTGGCCCCCCCCCCCGGCTGGCTCTACTATTTTGGGGTCTAGGGGATGTTTTCTGCCTGGGTGACATGCTGGTAGCTCTGAGTAACCCCTTCCTTCCAAATCTAGGTAGAGGTAGCCATGTCCCCAGGTTCCTACACCATGCACACCCACAGACAGAGTGTGGGATGCCAAAGTCTGCAGCCTGTGTCCTCCAGAGGGGTGGTCGCCATGACCCCTGCCTCACTGGAGCAACGGGAGCCACACCTGTGTCTGGGTGGCCCCCGAGCCTGGCACTAGAGTGAGGGAAGCACAGCCTGAGATGTGAGAGGACACCTACACAAGGCAAGGTGCACAAAGGTAGTGCAGGCACAGGCGGCCCATCCCTTGAAGTTGTTCTGATGAGTTCTGGATCATCAGAGCTCATCAGAACTCTCAAGGAGAAGGGGGCTCATTCTTTCTTTGTCTTGAACCTTAGCTCTTGGCTTCCGTTTAGAAGGCTGACTAATCTCCTTATCAGATGGTCGTTTGGCTACACCCTGAAAGTACTCTCTCAAACAGGACTTCTCATTCTTTATAGTGTGGACAGGCTGAGAATATTCCATGCCTTCAAGTTTCACTTCCCTTCTGTTTAACAATACCATCTTTCCATCACGTCTCCTCCCATTTCACTGAAAGCCGACAAGAGGAACCAGGCCACTCCTTTAAGACTTTGCTTATATCCTCAGCCAAATACCCAGTTTCCCTGTTCATCTGCTTTCATTGTGGAATTTCTGCCTTCCTGGAAACACTAGGGCACAAATATTAGTCTAGTTGGTGGAGGGGGGGTGCTGCTTTATCACGAGGATCACCTTTCCTCCAGTTTCCACTAACATGTTCCTTGTTTCCTTCCAAGACCTTGTCAGAACACCCCTTATCATTCCCCACATGTCTGCTAACATCCTGTTCGGATTCTTTAAGGATTCTCTAAGAAGAATGAGGCCTCCTCTCTGCTCTTTTCTTTCTGGATGCTCACCAAACTCTCCCTTCATAGGCCATGCACAGCAATCTCAAAACTCTCCTAGCCTCTCTTCATTACCCATTTCCAAAGCTGCTTCCATTTTTTGGGTGTTTGTCATAGAAGTGCCTGGCTCTCGCCACCAATGTTTGCCTTAGTTCAAGCTGCTAGAATAGAAATAGCATGAGCACTTTCACGACCTAATCACCTCCCCAAGTCTCTACCTCTTAATACCATCACCTTAAAGATCGGGATTCAAACTACTATGAATTTTCAGGAGGTTGGGCGTGGGGATATAAACAGAAACAGAAACAAACAGAAAGACATGGAAATGAATGGGTTAATCTTGCTCCAGTGTGTGTTAGCCATGCAGCTCAAGGGAAATCAGCCATGTATCTACCAACTCAGCTCAGTGGCATCTCACTGTCCATCCTGACCATTTCACCAATAGTTTATTTACCAGCCAGTTCACATTAGTTCTATGTAGTGAATAAACCTAGGTTCTCTACAACCCAACTGATTGCATCCTGTATGTGCCTTCTAACTTCTGGAAATAGGGTCCTTCTCCCTTTGCAGCATCTGTAATCCTGTTGTGGGCCACCCACTAAGTCCTCCCTCCCGAATAAGCTCCCCACTGAATTTACTGAGCTCAGATGACTTGCTTACTGTCAGGCCAAAGGGCCAGCTCATCTTACCAGTTCCACCCACTTTGATGTGCGTAACCGCTCCAAAAGGGTTCATTCCTGTCATCTGACCCCAACAAGTATGAAATATGACAGTTATAGCTGCATATAAAGTAATAAATTCTGCCCATGTTTGAGAAATCACTGGTAGCCATGTAGGGTACATGCTCTGCATCTTCAACTGTGTGTCTGCACCTGAATGTCAGACTATTTCAATATGGAAACGTGACTTCTGCTTTTTATTTTATTTTATTATTTTATTTTATTTTTTCCTCTTTTGATGCATTAGAAGGATTTCAGAGAAAATTTATTTATTTATTTATTTATTTATTTATTTATTTATTTATTTATTTATTTTTTCAGAGAAAATTTAAACTTGAAGCTCTTCTTGCCTTCAAGGAAAAAAAGGAGCCCAGATTTTTCTGTTGCTAATGATTCTAACTTTGGGTTTAATGAGCCAGAAAGGTTTAATGTGGAAAAAAAATGACAGAGGAAAATGAGTGGGACAAGAAGAGGAGAGAGAAGGTGCTTCTTGAGATAGTTGGAAAGAGAAAGAGCTTCTTTCTCCCCAGATTAAAACTTGTCAAAGCAGGAAGGAGTAGACAAGGAATGGGGCCAGGTTAGCTGAGGGGCATCTCGCTAGAGGTTCATGACACCAAGGAGCCCCCACATTGAAGGGAGGTGCTGAGGGCAGTGGGGTTGGGAAATAAATCCTTGCATCTATACCTCACCAAGTGACAATACAGCTGAATTAACCCCTGAGCTGGGCGCATAAATGAAACACAATTTGGCATTTCACATTGTCTGTTCAGTCAACAACAGCCTTTGGGGTTTAGAAGTAAATGGAGACTCCGAATCATCTACCCACCTACCCCTACTTCTTTGCTATCAGGTGTCATAATGAAAACAAGACTTGAGAACAAGGCATGAGAGCAATCACTTTGCTCAATCTCAATTTGGAGATTTGATCCAAAATGGATAAATGAGATTCTAATGGTGAAGTAAGTGCATCTTTTGATCCATGTTTGGAGATAGGGTCTTTACAGAGGGAACTAAATTAAATGAGGCTACTAGGGTGGGCCCTAACCTAACCTCCTGCTGTCCCTGTAAGAAAAAGAGATTAGGGCATGCAAAGAGACTTCCTTGCACACAAAAAAAGGCACTGTAAGGACCTGGTGAAAATGCAGCCATTTGCAAGCCAAATAGAGAAGTCTCCAGAAACCAAACCTGACGATTCTTTGTCCTTACACTTCCACATTCCGGGACTCTGAGAAAATAAATTTCTGTTGTTTAGATTTCTGTTGTGGGATGTCTGGGTGGCTTAGCGGTTGAGCGTCTGCTTGGCTTGGGGCATGATCCCAGGGTTCTGGGATCGAGTCCCACATTGGACTCTCCTAGAGGAGCCTGCTTCTCCCTCCGTCTATGTCTCTGCCTCTCTCTGTGTGTATCTCATGAATAAATAAATAAAAATCTTAAAAAAGTTTCTGTTGTTTAGATTTCTGCTGTTTGCCACATCCAGTCTGTGGTATTGTGTTATGGCAGCTTTAGCAAACTAGTACAATTACCAAAACCTGCAGGCGGCTTTTTCAACTTACAATGAGCTCTTTCTCTTGAAGTGCATGTATCTAAGTATGGGGCGTGTGTCACGTACAGTATTACTCAGAACCACCACTCCTCCTCACATTTGCTGGGTACCTCTTTTGGGGCAAAGTCCTTTTCCTTTGTGGTTATCAGGGACCCTTGATGGGGGAATATTTCTTCTCTACCCATTCCTTTCCATAAGAAGAGTATTTTGCTAAAAATTCCTGGTATCTTAGTCTCCCTCATTTCCTTTACCTCCCCCCAGAAGTGGAGTGACTTATCCAACTGGTGAGTTTGAGAGTGGGAACAGGGTGGGAGTATCTCAGCCCCTTTCTTCCTCATTGTCATGGAAGGAAGTCTATCTTCAGAAAAATGTGTTCTAGTCTGCTCCTCTGTACCCTTCATTATATTGAGGTACCCCTGCTTGGAGAGGCTGTGATTATCTGGTGTTGTCTGTGACAGGGTAGCAGGATGCCCATTGTTACTACACACCTTTCCCAGTTATCATCTAGTGCTATATGGCCAACTATCCTAAAACTTAGTAGTATAACACAACAATCTTTTTTTTTTTTTAAGATCATAATTTTGTGGGCCAGAAATTTGGGCAGGATACAGCCAGGATGACTTGTATCTGCCCTGCAATGACTAGAGCCTTCAGTTAGGTTGGCTCAAATAGCTAGATCTGGCTCAGCTGGTTTGACTGGAGCCATACATCTTGGGCCTTGATTCTAGCCATCAGCTGGGTTGCGTGTTTTTTTTTTTTCCCCATACCACATATACCAGGGTTAGGATGTCCAAGGTTTTCACTGACATTTCTTTGCCTGGCAAAGCTGACTGAAACAATTAGGGCTAGCTGGGCATCTCTACCTCTCTTATGGACACTCTGTATGATTAGTGTGGGCTTCCTCATGTTATGGTTGTACTTCTTTTGTTGTGGCTGGGTTTTTCCCAGAATGAGCATTCCAGGTGACCCAAGTGGAAGCTGGAGGCTTCTTCTGACCTAGTCCTGAAAGTGTCATAGCATCACTTATATTATAGTCTATTGATTACGATTGAGTCACAGGGCCAGCCAAGATTTAATAGGTGAGGGATGGCAATACAGGGATGTTCATACCAGGCAGAGGTTCAGAGAGGTGTGTGTGGGGGTGTCTTTTTAGAAGCTAGCTACCAAAATGCTTAAGCTATGTTCTTAAATCAGTAATTAAGGTGCTACTGGTATCTCCATCTGTCGTACTCTTTTGTTTTACTTTGCATTTGATTCAAAACTGAGGCCAGAAAAAGTGAAATGTTTTTTATTGATCTTCCCATACATCAGCAACAGCTATCATCTGTCCTTGCAATATGGCTTATATCAGAAATATCCTAATTATAGACAACATTCAAAAGTGCTCTGCTTGTATGCAAAAAAAAGAGGCTGTAAATAGATACTTGGGGGTTGGGATGTTGTCTAACACCATGTGTTAGATTAGCATCACATCTTAGTTAAGGAATAAGTTCTAAAGACAGGAAGGAACTCTGAAAACATCATGGCTAAAACATCCTGCTGAATTCCCAAATTCAACTTCAGTTCTTCATCCTCATGAGCCAAATGGCTGGTGAGGCTAGAAGGGAGCCAGACCCTGAAGGATGAGAATGAGATTTTGCAGGGTTTGCCATGCATTGGCTGTCATGAGAGCCAGGACAGATGAGCACTAGGGTGAAGATTTGAACCAGGCCCAGGTCCTGGAAAGGGGCAGTGTTGGTCTGTCATTTGTGACCATCTGAGAAAAACTGAGCAAATGAGTTGAGCCTACTCCATCTTTGAGACTAGAAAGCTTGAAGAGGCCAAGGAGCAGACAGTGTTCCTCAAGTGATCAGACAAGAGTCAGAAAATCTGCTGGCTATATCCATATATAGTCTCAGGGGAGCAGAAGCCACCATGCTACTTAGGGGAACAGCTGGTCCCAAATAAGCTGACAAAGAACTATACACTGGAACATTCCCAATGCCTAGAGAGAGAAGAACAAGCATAACAGGAGAAGCAGCCCCTTCCCCTACAAGAGCTGGTGGATGATGTGAACAGCAACTTGAATGAAACAGGAGCAGATAAAGGAGATTCATTACAGTACATAAATGACTTGGGGATAAGTCGCACTAATTTTTAAGTAAAATACAAGCAGATAAATTGAAGGAAAAAGTAGTCCTTACTGAGATTCAAATTAGAGGCTTGGAAGATAAGTGGAGGAAACCTTAAGAGACTATCTAAGTCAAACTGAAAAGAGATTAACATCGAGGGAGAGGTGAGAATTATAGTTGCAGGAGACTTAACATGCAAGTAGTATTAGTTTCAAAAGGAAAAACAAGAAGATTTGGAAGAAAGGTAATAATTAAACAAAAGAAGAAAAATTTTCTAAACTGAAGGAAGACCTGTGACAGTGAGGTACATTGGAGTGGGTCCTGATGAAATTCTTTAAGTTTAAGGATAAAGGGGAAAGAAATGTAGAGGCTTCCAGGTAGAAAGAACAAGCTATTTTGAAGGTTAATTTAAAAATTCAGGTTGGCATTGGAATTCTCATCTGCAGAATGAGGAGTCGCCCACTATACAGTGACATCTACAGACTACTTAGAAGGAAGTGCAACCATGGATCCTAAAAGCAGCCATGATGCCATTCCAGTAGCATAATGAAATAAAAATATTGTAGATACCAAAGGACTTAAAGCATGCATCATCTGATTATTCCATAGGAGGAAAATTATGGAGAGTAGACCACAACAAATAAGTCCTAACAAAGATGAGAATGAAGTGCTTGAGGGGTGGCAGGGTTGACACTGAATCAGGAAGAATGGGGAATCTGAAGACTCATCCTAAGAGGTGCATGGGAGATGAAGGGAAATAGTTGAGGAATAGATCACTTGGTAAGGGTTTTTGGAGCTAAAATTAATATTAATAGAGAAATAATGGGCTTGGTTGTAACTGCCAGGAAGAAGTGAACCATTAGTACATTGGAAAAGTACAGTACAGATCCTGAATTAATAAGCAGTTCTACTTGCAAACAAGCTACAAATAGAAAAAGAAAATGTCAAATTAAAATTAATTAACATAGAGTAAGATGGAAAATATTTAAAAAGTATATTAAAAATAAATTAAAATTAAAAAGTATATTATATATATTGTGTTAGTGATCTTCAGCTGCATTAAAAGATTAACCCAGGGATCCCTGGGTGTCGCAGCGGTTTGGCGCCTGCCTTTGGCCCAGGGCGCGATCCTGGAGACTCGGGATCGAATCCCACGTCGGGCTCCCGGTGCATGGAGCCTGCTTCTCCCTCTGCCTGTGTCTCTGCCTCTCTCTCTCTCTCTCTCTCTCTCTCTCTGTGTGTGTGTGTGACTATCATAAATAAATAAAAATTAAAAAAAAAAAAGATTAACCCAAATCTTGGCGGCCTAAAGCCATAAACATTATCTCATCATTTATGTGGATCAGGAATTTTGGAGAAACCCTTTTAAGCCTTAGGGTCTCTCATGATGTAAGGATATTAGCAGGAGCCAGTCATCTAAAGGCTTGATCCAGGCTAGAGGATCCAGTTTCAAATGGTTCATTCACACAGCTGTTGGCTGGAGCCTTAATTCTTTACCTACCCCAGTCAGAGCAGCCCTCTACAGCTACAATGCCATCTGAACCTCTGTTTTCTGCTTAATCTGACTAGAAAATTAGTAGATCCTACCATCAGAATATTTGTTTTGTTTGTGAAGGGGTAAAGTTTCCAAACAAAGTATTCTTTGGAATTCCTACAAGTTGAAGAGATACCAGGCTTCACTGACTTTAGAAATACAAAATGTGTGACTATTTTGGTTCCTGACTGCTAATAAATGATTATATAATTATTTTCATTTTCACGTACAGTCTGGTATGCATATGGCAAAGTTAGACATTCAGTCTTTATTCATCTTTAATTGTTGGAGATTATTAATATTTATTTTTTTTTAGAGAGAGAGAGAGAGCAGGGGTAGGGGCAGAGGGAGAGAATCCTCAAGCAGACTCCTCGCTGAGCACAGAGCCCAATGTGGGGCTTGATCCTGTGACCCATGAGATCATGACCTGAGCTGAAACCAAGAGTCAGATGCTTAACTGACTGAGCCACCCAGGCACTGTGAGATTTTTAATATTCATTTTTAAAACCCAGATAATGACAAATGGTAAAAATAGCAAATATGAAATAATTTTTTTACTCTCAGCATCCCAAATAATTATAAGTATCCTAAATCTTCAAATGTGAAAACCATCTCAACTAAAACAAAAGCAAGAATTTCAGAAAGGAAGTTATAAACCTATTGCTTTTTACTGGTGAAAAACTGTGTAAAGAAAAATCAACATGTACATTATTTATTGAATATTAATAAGAATTACTAGAAAAGTTAGGTCAAAGAAAGTCATTTATATAAGAAAGATATATATTATATGTTAATATAAGATAAAGACATAAAAAGCAATGGATTTCCTCTAGAATAATGGTAACCAGAAATGAAAATAAGAAAATATTCCCCAAATGAAGACTCCTAACTCTGGGAAACGAACTAGGGGTGGTGGAAGGGGAGGAGGGCAGGGAGTGGGGGTGAATGGGTGATGGGCAGTGAGGGGGGCACTTGACGGGATGAGCACTGGGTGTTATTCTGTATGTTGGCAAATTGAACACCAATAAAAAATAAATTTATTATTAAAAAAAAGAAAGTAAGAAAATATTTCATTCATAATGGTGGCAAAAATGATGATATACTTAAGAATGAGTTCAAGAAGAAAAGCATCAGAATTAAATGGGAAAATTTAATAGTAAACTTATAGAAAAATATTAAGTTTTATTGAAAGGCATAAAAGGATATTCATGTAATTAGAAAGATATGCCATATTTTTACATAAGAACTTTAATAAATAAAAATATCAGTTCCGTTATAATTATAAGAAGAATTTTTGGGAATTTCATAAGAGATGTTCTTATGAAAGACAAAATAACAAAAATAGCCAAGAAAAGTGAAAAAAGGGGATCCCTGGGTGGCGCAGCAGTTTGGCGCCTGCCTTTGGCCCAGGGCATAATCCTGGAGACTCTGCCCATTCATGGGTTCATTTTTTCTCTCTCTCTCTCTCAAAGAAAAAAAAAAAAAAGGAAAAAAGAAATCCAAAAGATATAAAAAACAGACATATATATATATATATATATATATAGCAGAATATACCAAAGCCAATGGATGATGGATCATAGATTCGCAAATGTATTTGTAACATAAATGTAGACAACATTTTAAAATCTAGAGAATACAAAGAATATATAGGCCTCAAACTGAAATGAAAATATAGTTCAGAATTGTGAACAAAAAATGTAAATAGGACATTGTTAGAAACGCAAAACCAGGGCAAAATCTTTAAACTCATTATTAGTAGATTGGATATGAAAATAGGAAAGGAGAAGGAAGGTGTGGAGAAATAAAAAATAAAAGAGAAAAAGACATAACAAAAAATTTCTCACAATATTTGACGTGAACTTCTGTGTACAAAATATTCAATGTATGTGAATATATGCATAAAAACTAGAAAATAGATCAAGTTAGATCTATATCTACTAGTACTGGGCATTTTTAATCTATACAAGTTAAGTGTAAAAAGTCCACATTGTCCAGTGATGTATATATTGTAATTATATTTTGTTAAAAACAATAACAACATAAGTCCTATAGATGTGTATACATGCAATAAATTTGTTAGAATGATTTGAAAGATTGCATACCAAGCTGTGCGAGTGTGTGAGCATGTGTGGTGGGTGAGAGGGGGATTATTGAGAGTGGTGGCAGCCTGCAGATTTGCTTATCTTTTCTTTTATAGTGTTTTTACACATTATAAGAATATATTACCATGGATATTTAAAAAACATGAAATACTGAAAAACTAGAATATTAATTTTTCAGCTGTCTATGCTATGTTAAAATAATAGGATAAACATTTACTAAAAATGGAATTCTAAATCATTGTATAAGGTAAATTCAGGATAGTTAGTATTACTCCAAAAATTCCTTTTATAACTCACAGAGTACATAATACTTGATTTTTGGCATATAAACCTATAAGGTACTTTGCACATTAAAGTTTACGAATGAAGTTTCCTAAGGAGGAACAAAGGAAAATCTCTTTGCAGACATCTGGGCTTGTAGCCACTGTGCTCTGGCATAACCATCCCAACCCTGGGCATGAGCAGGGTCTGAATATGGAATTCAAAAGTATTCCTTCTTGCCTGTACATTCAGAATTAATTAAGTTTCTAAACCATAATATATTAACTTATTGTGAAGATAAAAATAGTAAATTGCATTTTTAGTGTAGTTCAGGTTCTCAGGTTCTCTTAGATTCTCCAAAAGTTATATGATCTTGATGGTTTTCTGCAATGATATTAAGTGACTGTCTCCAATCTAGCTGACAATCCAATTAAACCTGCCTACCTATTAGCTCTTTGGCTTAAAATCTGCATTTTACAGAAGGGAAACCATAAAAAATAAAAAACAAAAAAATAAAAAAAATAAAAAGAAAAAAAAGAAGGGAAACCAGTTCAGAGGCTTTAAGTAACTTATACAAGACACACAGCTAATGAACATAGGGGAGATTGAATCCACATCTGCCCCAAACCTCAGCCCAGTTGGTATGGTTCTCCACCTATGCCAACCACAGGTGACAGTTGGAGGAAAATTAGCAAAGCAACTCACAAATGTACAACTCCAGCAGGTCAAAGGACAGAAGAGTGAGAAGCAGGCAAGGCAAAGGGCTTACGTTGTGTGTCTGGGGTTATGTGTGGATTGGGGGTGGTGCTCTCGTGTAGGATAAGCAAACCCAAGAGGAGGGAGGAAATTGACTTGGCCCAGGGGAAATCTAAGTGGCTCAGGAGTGAGAATTGTCGGTGACAAAAACTGCAGTGGCTGCCAACCAGTAATTTGCACTTCATGTTACCTTTATTTCTTGTCCAAAGTGAGAAAAAAGGCCTTGAAGCCCCAGAGTAGGAGGGAGAAGAAAGGAAGAACTGGTGGGGGCCAAAGCCAGGTTGGTTTCCTTCCTGACCTCACCCACGCTCTCCCACTCTTCCTGTCTGTGCTTAGCTGCCGCCCAGGCAGAGGCTGCTAAGGAGAGCTGGCTCGAAGGAGGCTTTATAGAAAACCAGAAGCTGGAGATGGAGCATGAGCTCCTGGGTGACTCTTCAGGAATCAGTGGCTGCGATTCCTGAGAAGCCCATTGTCCCCTCCTTGCCATCCCATTGAGTTATAGGGGCAGCGACAAGAGGCTCTGATGTGGTAGGTTTCCCTTAATAAGTAAGTGAATGAATGAGCAACAATATGGCCATAATCTTACTTGCCTTGCAGGATACAGATGCTTGTGACTCTACAGTTTTCCAGTTCTCCAAACATCAGCTAGGTTTCTGACAATTCCATTTGTTCCTGAAAGTAACTACCTGGAGTTAACATCAGACTCTGCAGGTCTAAGGGCTCAGTCTCAAAGACTGCTCCCACTTCAGACTCAGTTGCAGATAACAGACAGCAGGTTACCCATTTCTGTCTGACTTGCTACAAATTCATGGGTTCCAGCAACTTCCTCTTAAGGTTCATTAATTCCCTAGGATGCCCCGCAGAATTACATACTATTATGGGTTCATTGTAAAGGGTACAGGTTAGGAAGAACCAAAGGGAAGAGTTGCACAGGGCAAGGTATGCGGGAGGGGGCACACATCTTCCATGCCCTTCTCGGGCTTGCCACCCTCCCAGCTTCACCTATTCGCCAACCTGGATGCTCTCTGAATCTCGTTGTTTAGGAGTTTTTATGGAGGTTTCTTTAGGCAGGCATGATTGATTAAGTGGCCACTGGTGATTGAACTCAATCTCCAGCCCCTTTTGCCTCCATTGAGGTCAGGTAATGGGGCTGAAATTTCCAACCCTCTAGTGATGCCTTGTTCTTTTTGAAAGCAGCCCTTATTCTACAAGTCCTAGAGACAAAGGCCAAATATATATTTCCCATTTATACCATAAGGACACATTTTGATGTTAAAAATTGAACTCTTTTGGGGGGGAATGTGACTTTTTAAAATTACATTGGAATAATCATTTGGCTCATTCTATGGGTAATCTGCTATTTCCTGCCCTTCTCAAAGAAACAGGGATTGTTCTGAACAAAAGCCCTGACACCCTAAAGGAAAGGCCAGTACCTCTGTATTCGTTTTCTAAGGCTGACATAACAGAGTACTACAACCTGGGTAGCTTAAACAACAAAACTGTGTTTTGCTTTGCTTTGTTTTGTTTTGTTTTCCCCAATTCTGGGAGGTAGAAGTTCAAAATCAGGGAAATGGCAGGGTTGACTCCCTTTGAGGGCTGTGAGGGAGAGATCTGTTCTGAGCTTCTCTGCATGGCTGGTACCTGGCCCTGTTCTTTGTCTCATCATCTTTGTCTTCCATCTGCTTATCTCTGTGTCTAAATTTCCCCTTATAATAAGGGCAACAGTCATATGGGACAGCCTACCCTAATAGGACCTCATTTTTACTTGATTGACTCCATAAAGAACCTATCTCCAAATCAGGTTACATTCTGAGAAACGACATGTTAGAACTTTAACATGAATTTTGGGGGCACACGACACCATCTTTACCAGTGGTTTGTCTCTAAACGTAAGATGATCACTTTCTGAATTAGTCACAAAGAACTCTTATGGAGGATTTGGGATAGAGGCAAAACTAGGACTTGTTATAAACAAAAAATTTCTGTTCACATCAAGTGTAGACACTCCAGGGAAAAAGCAGCATAAATGATCTCTTTCATTGGAAAGTCCCTACTTGGACACACCAAACTGCCTGGTCTTGTTGGCCTGTTCTCAGCTCCATGCCCCTCTCATCCAACCTGTAGTGTGAGATTTCATTATCCCACAACCCCTTTTCTTCACAGACGTTGATTTTGGTCCTAGTGCTTTCCATCAATCCCATCCACGTTTCCAGGATATATTTCCAGGATGTATTATTGGATCAGGGTCTTTGTCAGAGCTGTATTTCCCAAATTCTAGTATCTTCCAACCTAGAACACAGATTTGTTCTATTTCTCTGTTGTGTTTAGAAACAATAGTCTATTTCTATCCCATGCCTGGGTCATATTCCAGCCCAGCCAAATCAGAAATTCTGATTGTGGGACCCTGATTTTACCCTGATTCTCCAACACAGCATTAAGAATCACCGAGCTAGAAAAGCAACGTGAGGAAGGGCAGGAGTGGGGCTGGTTTGGATACCCTGAGTACAAAGTGCATATACATTTCCCAAAAACAAGCACTAAGTCTCAGAGACAGTGCAGTCTAGATACATACCATGAGGAAGAAATATTTTTCTAATTGCAGGATAATTTAAACAATTGTCCCTGCCCGCAGTATGTGCAATATCTTACCTCGTTATGTATGAGAAGTTCTAGGTTGTTTGTTAATTGGATTCCGGATTGCAGAGTGTACTTTGAAGGCTTTTAGTACATGAGAAAAAAACTAAGTTCAAATGTAGCTACCCTTAATTCTACCCTTAGCTGCACAAAAAGTTTGCTTGAGTCTTAAACTCTTTTTACCACTTTCTTTTTTGACTGTTGGAAGTTTACTTTTGAAATAAATTATACATTTATGTCATTTAAAGGGATAAATCATTCTAGAATTATTTATTAAGAGAACAGCACCTTTATACCCCTCATTCTATTTCCTTCTTTCATAGTAGAACCCTTTTTATCATTTGCTGCTGCTTTGTAAATTTCAGCTTCTTGCCCTCACCTGAGCCCCAGGGTCTCTACATTTGTCCCCACAGATTCATTACCTTGAGTAACTTGGTGCCAAATTTTGATCATAGTTTTCATTCTTTGTGATGCATTATTTTTCTTGTGGGTGTCCTTACATAAACTTTTCTTTTTCCTCTTATCTTCCCATTTTTCTCCTAGTTTCTTTGTCTTGTACTGCTTCCTTTTTCAAAAAATACTGAGGTAAAATTCACAGAACACGGAATCAGCCACTTTGAAGTTTACAATTCAGTGACATTTAGTACATTCACAATTGTCCCCATTACCACCATCTAGTTCCAGAACATTTTCATCATCCCAAAAGGAAACCCCTTACCCACTAAGCAGTCTCATTACTTTTAGTAAGACCAAATACTTATTATATTACCTATTGCGGTGTAGCATATGACTCTGAAATATAGCAGCTTACTAGTAATCATTTATTAATTTATAGTTTCTGGGGGTCAGAAATCAAGACACAGCTTAGACTTGAGCTCAGTTTCTCGTGGTCTATAATCAAAGTATCAGGGGCTGTCGTCATGTCAACACCTGATTAGGGAAGGATCCATTTCCAAGCTCACTCACTTGGCTATTGGCCAGACTCAGTTCCCTCTAGTCTGTTAGACTAAGGCCCCAGTTTCTTGCTAGTTTTAGCTAGAGGTTCACCTCAGTTACTTGCCACATGGGCCTCTCCACAGGGAAGTTCACATCATGGCAGCTGGTTCCATCAGGGCAAGCATGTAAGAGAGTAATAGAGGACTCAGAGAGGGAAGGAGGGCGGGGAGAGAGAGAAACAGAGATCTTGCAGGATGAAAGTCAGTCTTTGTATAACCAGTCTTGGAAGTGACATCCATCACTTGTGTTGTGTTCTAGTTATTATAAGCAGTCATTCGGTCCAGCCCATAGTCAGGGAAGGTGTTACATAGACAAAGTGAAGGCCGTCTCAGAGGCTACCAGCCATGTTTGAGTATGGCTTTCTTCAGTTATTTTCTGTCTGAAAATGGTTGTGATTTGAGGATCTTTTATCCAATTTTGAGTAATCTTTGGTAATTAAAGGATGATTTTGCATTTTCCGTTGAGCATCTAAAAAATTTTACATGAATTTGGAGTAGAGAAAACTTACAGAGGCAGAATTCATGAAAATTAAGACAGAACAAAATAAAATTTTGAATATGTGTGCCTCGCACATGAAAAAGACAGGGAGATGGGATGCCTGGGTAGCTCAGTTGGTTAAATGTCTGACTCTTCATTTCAGCTCAGATCTCAATCTCACACTCATGAGTTCAAGTCCCACATTGGGCTCCATACCTAGTGTAGAGCCTACATTAAAAAAAGGAAAAGAAAAAGACAGGCAGAGAGAGTTGAATGATTATTAAATCCTACACCCAAATGTCTATATTTATAAATCCATATTCCACATACTAGGTTTGGAGCAAAGTTATATTGATAAGTAAGAAGGGAAAATATTGGTGTTGGCTGAAGTTATTAAGTGGGGAGAAAACTTGAAAAAGACCTTACTTAAAGGAAAATGAACACCACAGTGTTAAAACCATATTATTAAGCAGTAGGAATCAGACACTAGTTACCATGAAAGAGAATATTTTGTGAGTTTGACAACTATTTCAAGAACTGCCAAAAGAGGATTCTGATGTCTTTGTGTTTCCCTCAGGTAGGACCTCAGCGTGGAAAGAGTTTCTTAAAGCTCTTGGTTTTGTATCCTGAATCCCCACTGTAATAAGCTGTGTAACTTAGAGCAACTTATAAGTCTCCACTTCCTTGTCTGTAAAGTGGGATAATCATAGTACATGTCCCAAAGAGTTAATAGAAGCAGCTAAGTAGAAGTTTAAGGATAGACTCTTATATTTATTTATACTGAACTAGGACTAATGAATGGAACCATTGAGGGGGTAGATTTTGGCTTAATACTGAAAAGAATCATCACATTTTAGAACAGGAGCTGGCAAACAATGGCAAGTAGGATTTTGCCCATGGCCTGTTTTTGGTTTTTGTCTAGTTTTATTGAGAAATAATTGACATACCTCACTGTGTAAGTTTATAGCATATAACATGATGGTTTGATTTATAATATTGTGAAATGATGACCACAGTACGTTTAGTTAACATCCATCATGTCGTATAGAGACAATAAAAAGAAAAGAAAAGAAATTCTCCTTGTGATGAGAACTCTCAGATTTACTTTCCTTACAATTTATCCTAGATATCATGCAACAGCACTAACTAAAATCATCATGTTGTACATTACATTCCTTAGCACTGACTTATAACTGGAAGTTTATACCTTTTGACCACCTTCCTTCAATCCCCCCTGTCCATATCTTCTGCTTCTGGTAATCACAAATCTGATCTCTTTTTCTAGGAGTTTGGTGTGTGTGTGTGTTTAGATTCCACATGTAAGTAAGACATACAGTATTGGTCTTCCTCTGCCTGACTTACTTCACTAAGCACAATGCCTTCAAACTTTATCTATATTGTTGCAAATGGTAGAATTCCTTGTTTTTTATGGGTGAATAATATTCCATTATATATAATATTTAATATATATATCTTAACTTCTTTGTCCATTTATTCATCAATAGAAACTTAAGTTGTTTCCATGTCTTGGCTCATATAAACAATGCTCCCATGAATGTGAGAGTGCAGATATCTTTTGAATTAGAGTTTATATATCCTTTCAATATATTCCCAGAGGTAGAATTGCTGGATCGTATGGTAGTTCTACTTATAATTTTTTGAGGAACCTCTATATACTGTTTTCTTTTTTTTAGAGTATTAGTGAATGTATTATATATATATATATGCATATATATATGCATATATATATATCTTAAGTTGTTATTTATTCATGAAAGACACACCAGAGAGAGAGGCAGAGACACAGGCAGAGGGAGAAGCAGGCTCCACACAGGGAGCCCAATGTGGGACTCGATCCCGAGATTCCAGGATCATGCCCTGGGCTGAAGGCAGGTGCTTAACTGCTGAGCCACCCAGGCATCTCCATACTGTTTTCATGGCTTGTTTTTGTATGGACTGCATCTTAGTCAGTTTGGGCAGGCTAGCAGAATACCACAGATGGGATGTCTTAAACCATAAATCTTTATTTGTCACAGTTCTGGAGACTGGAAAGTCCAAGATGAGGGTTCTGACTGACCTGTTGTCTGGTAAGGACTTGCTTTCTGGTTTATAGATGGCCATCTATCTTCATCTCCTCACGTGACTCAAGGAGAGGAAAGAAGCAAACTTTTTCATACCTTCTCTTGTAAGGGCACTAATGCCATTCATTAGGGCTCCACCCTCACACCGCCTCTGCAAATACTATTACATTGGAGGTTAAGGTTTCAACATATAAATTTGGGGGGGGGACACAAATATTCGATTCATAAACAGATTATGAGTGAAGAATAGCATTTATATTTCAAAGGGCTATTGGGGAAGCAACAGCAGCAGTAGCAATGGAGACTGTATATGGCCCAGAAAGCCAAAAGTATTTAGTGTCTGCTCCTTTACTGATAAAACGTTTGCTGACCCCTGGAAAGTATTCTCAAAATTGGGTGTATTTACTCCCTAAGAATGGGAGTAGTAAACTGGTAAAGAAAGAATTCAAACAGAGAGGACAACTGAAGAAATAACCTCTGAAGTCCCCTGAAACCCTAACATTCTATCAACTTTTGGATGTCCATTTCATATTTTGGCAGCTCTATTTTAGAACATTCTTTCTTATATCGAGCAAACCATGTTTTTGTTTTTGTTTTTATGAATTTTGTCCATAGCTGCTCTGTTTTCTGTCCTTCATTCTTTGTTCCTCTGTGTTTTAGAGGAGTTGTCAGGAGGATGTTTGGAGAATGGAGGCCAAGGCCATTTCTGATATCTTATTTTTTTTAATTTTTTTTTTATTTATGAGAGAGAGAGAGAGAGAGAGAGAGAGAGAGAGAGAGAGGCAGAGACACAGGCAGAGGGAGAAGCAGGATCCATGCACCGGGAGCCCGACGTGGGATTCGATCCCGGATCTCCAGGATCGCACCCTGGGCCAAAGGTAGGCGCCCAACAGCTGCGCCACCCAGGGATCCCCATTTCTGATATCTTGATACTAGATTAGTCCATCTTTTATTGCAAAGTGTTGGAAAGCCATAGTACTGATAGTAGTGAAGGAATAAAAGAAAATAAGAAGCCAATCTTCCTGTTAATGGCTAAGAAAAATAACTTAAGAAAGGCGGTATTGGCTTGGATTTGTTTAGATGTTCAACCTGATATGGCACCAAAATATATTATAATCATAACATTTATTGACCTTCTATGTACAAGGCATATATGTGTATATTATCTCATTTAATTCTCACAAAAACAGTATGAGGTACCAGTTGTTACCACAATAGTAACTGAATACAACAATAAAGGCAACAAAAAAATTCCTTCTACAAAGTATTATCTCTACTTTATAAATAGGAAAATAAAGTTTAGAAAGATTAAGAAACTTGTCTGAAGTCAAGTGAAAAAATGAATAGGAGGTTCTGGATTCGAGCCTGGTGTGCCTAACTCTGAAGCCTATTCTCTTACCTGCCATAGTACCCAACATATGATAACTTCTGTTTGTGAGAATTGTAAGTAATGTGGATACCGCTTGTCCAAAACCTCTTCCTTCCAGCCCCTAATAATAATAATAATAATAATAATAATAATAATAATACAAATCCAATTGTCTTTTTTTTTAAAACATATTTTCCCCCTTTCAGCTGTAAGAAGGAGCAGAGTTCCTTACCCTTTACCTTCTCTGGGTGCCTAAAACATGATGAGTATTTTTTAATGTTTATTTTGGTTATCTAGTATTATGCACATAGGGAAATGGGTTGCATGAAATCCAACATTCATCTTTGATTTGTTTGGCCAAAAAACAATGGTTTTTGGTTCTCCAGGCAAGTATAATGAATATTTTTAAAAGAAAATATTATCCTTGAACTACCTGAATCTATTATTTGTAGTAAGATTCCACATTCCTTCCTGAATGTTTTTCTACTTCTCCAAAAATATGGCTCTTCTGCCTTTCTTTGTTTCTCAGAAGAAAGACTAGGTCTTATTTTCTTTGTTTCCTTTACCTTAAAAGTCAACTTAAAAGAAGTTGGGTACCATGTGCTGGGGATGATTGTTAATTCTTTTAAAAAGATAGATCTTTCAGGATCATCATGCGTACAACAGCAAAATAACCCCAATGTAAGTTGTACATATCTCAATGCTTTTTCCTTTTTTATTTTTTTTAACCAGTAGATATAAATTAGACTAAAGAACAAAGAAATTATTGATTTGGGGATAAGGTCATGGAGGGAGTTGAGATGGAGGTGATTTTTAATTTTTGGAAAAGTTGGTGGTATTGGTACAGAGGGGTGGAAAGTTGATGCTTTAGTGGGACCATTTCTCTAGCATTGACTATAACCTTACAGGGTCTCTGTAGGCTTGGATAAATTAGGATATGAGTAGTCAAGAGAGATTACATATAATCCCAAATCAGCCTGCTGATCTTGCCCTTCCCAAAGCTTGAATACTAAAAGCAACTATAATGAGGCTGAATCATCCCAAAGGTGCCCGGAAAAAGGCCATCCTTTAGTTTCTGAAGAATTCTAGGATCTTGGTGGCAGAGCCACCTGGGCTTATGTTTGCATGCTTTGGCTTGAGGATGGGGAAAGGCTTGATGGACAGAACAAGCAAAACTATAGGAAATGAAGGAAGTATAGGCAGATTGAAGTTAACAAAGGAAAAGATTGCATTGCACAGGCAACAAGCCATGTAAGTCCTAAAGCAAGCATTGGTCATACTTGCTTAGTTTTGTTACTAATCCTCATCCTCACCTAGACTAAGATTTATCACATTATTTATTTGTTTGTTTCATTAAAAGGAAAGATTTCTACCTCACCATCTTTCCAACGTGCTTGATTTTACCTTGCTTATAAGAAATAGTGACACTCCATTGTGATTCGATGCAATGTCTCCTATGTGACTCTGCCTCAAAGGAGATAATATCAGTTTGTGGCAGCTAGAAAGAAAATGTGAATAAAGAAGATTATGAGCCAACGAATCTTTAAGTATTAAAAGGTGTGAATTAATAAGAAGATGGAAGATTTTGAGAGAGATGAGATCTGATTTCAGGGAAAGACTAGCCCCAGCAATCGTGGCAATGACATGGAGGTTTGCTATAGTGAATTACTTCAGTGTCATCATCCTTATTTTTAACCCGGCATGTTCCATGACCTTGTCTCCAAGTTACAATTCACTTAGCAGACTGTTGAGCTGTCAATTTGCTTAAAGCATTTCAAGGTGTCTTTTTCAACACACACACACACATACACACGTATCCTTTCTTTTCCCTAAGACCACTTTGCTTTATTAACATTTCTAAATCCATTCATACAAAAATCTGGTATCACCTTTATGAAATGCCTTTGAGGCTGCTCAGTTTGGGATAATTGCATTCCTCCCAAACAATATCTATCATTGCATTTACCATATGTTATTATATTTTCCTATTTACATGTTTACCTCTTCCAACTACTCTGTGACTTCTTTGTGTGGAGAAAAATAAATGGTTTTGAAAGGCCACAGACTGAAATAAGTCCCTTTTCTTAACAAGACTGGTTTCAGATAAACTAGCAGATGATCACATAGCTGACTCATGCTAAATCATCTAAGAAGCCAGACACAAAAGGCCACATATTGTGTGATTGCATTTATATGAAATATCCAGAAAAGGCAAAATCTGTAGAGACAGAAAACAGATTAGTAGTCACGTAAGGCTGAGGGAAGAAGGAAATGGGGAATGATTGCTTCATGAATATGGGGTTTCTAGGTAGGGTGATGAAAAAATCTGTAACCGAGTATTGATAATGGCTACACAACATTGCAAATACTCTTTTTTATTTTGTTTTTAAGTGGGCTCCACACCCAATGTGAAGCCCAAGGTGGGGCTTGAACTCATGACCCTGAGATGAAGATCTGAACCAAAATCTGCAGTAGGACACTCAACCAACTGAGCCACCCAGACACCCCTCTAAATATTCTTAATGCCCCTGAATTGCACACTTAAAAATGGTTACACCAGTAAATTTTATGTTACCTGTATTTTGCCACAATAAGAAATAAAATAAAAAAGTTAAGTAAACAGGGGCACCTGGGTGGCTCAGTGATTGTCTGCCTTTGGCTCAGGTCGTGATCCTGGGGTCCTGGGATCAGGTCCTGCATCAGGCTCCCCTTGGGGAGCCTGTCTCTGCCTCTCTCTGTGTCTCTTATGAATTAATAAATAAAAATCTTTTTTTTAAAAAAGTGAAGTAAACAAAAATACAAACAGCCAAAAAAAAGGAAAGAAAGAAAGAAAGAAAGAAAGAAAGAAAGAAAGAAAGAAAGAAAAAGAAAAGTGGTAAGGCCAGTTTCCATATGTCCCTGTATATTTCTCAAACATTGTCCATAATGTCCTGAGTTCCTTTACCTCCCAGATTTGGAATCCTTGACCTTTTAGCATCCTATATGGTAAATCCATAACCTACAATTCTCCACTGTAATTTTCTTCTCTATCAGGGGCCTCATGATGGAGAAAAAAAAGAAAGAGGATTTTCATATAGGGAAAATGGAATTAAATATTTTCAGAACTAGGTAAAATTACTTATCAGGCATGACCAGGGACTCCTTACCTTTGTGTATATAACTGCTTTAATTTTCAAAGTAATAACAGTTACTTGCAAAAAATAAAAAAAAAATAGGACAAATGTTTAAAGTAGAGAGGAAAAATTGGGGGGTGAGATTTTATTTTTATTGTGGTAAATTTACGTAATATAAAACTTACCATCTTAACTATTTTTTTTTTCATCATGATGAGTGTACTCCTTACTTCTCATCACCTATTTCACCCATCTTCTCACCAACTTCCCCTCTGGTAACCATCAGTTTGTTCTTTCTAGTTAAGAGACTGTTTCATGGTTTGTCTCTCTTTATTTCCTTTGTTCATTTGTTTTGTTTCTTAAATTCTGCATATGAGTGAGATTATATGGAATTTGTCTTTTTCAGACTTATTTCACTTAGCATTGTACTCTCCAGTTCCATCCATGTTTTTGCAACTGGCAAGATTTCATTGTTATTGGCTAAGAAGTATTCCACATCACACACACACACACACACACACACACACACACTGCACATCTTCTTTATACTACATCTTCTTTATCCATTCATCTATCAGTAGACAGTTGAGCTGCTTCCGTAGTTTGACTCTTATAAATAATGCTGCAAAAAACACTAGGATTCATATATCCCTTTGAATTAATGTTTTTGTATTTTTTGGGTAAATACCCAGTAATGTGATTACTGAATTGTAGGATAGTTCTACTTTTGTTTTTTGAAGAACCTCTATAATGTTTTCCAGAGTGGTGAAAAATCACTTAAAAAAAAAATCCCCTCTGACAGAGACAAAGCTATATATAACCAAACTGGGATTTTGTTTTTCTTTTCTGAGCATACAACCTACCTTTCCCAGCCTCTCTTACCATTAGGGGAAGGACTATGTGTTCTGGCCAATGGGATGCTAGTGTTTTGAAATAATGTGACCCACTCCCAAGGCTAGCTATGAAATCCCTGTGCAGTCATCATACTCTCCTTAACTTCTGCGATAACTTTAGAGGTGATGTATTTGAGATTAAGTAGAACCACAAATTAGAAGAAATCTATTTCCCTCTGTTACTGGAAAGGTGAGCAGCCAAGGAGAGCCAGGTGACTTGAACAAGACTATGACTTGAATGAAAGGAAACTATATTGTTATTGCATTAAGCTTTTGAAATTCAGGGCCTATTTGTTATCACAACATAACCTTTCCTGTTCTGATTCATTGACCTTTTAATCTTACTCAGTGGAGGTAAATAACTGTATATCCAGTTTTTCAATCAAAGTATAGAATTTTTCCTGTCATTCTTTGTCCTGTCCCTTTAAAGTAGGTCCCAGATGTAGTTTTGGTGACCCACTTAGTGGTAGGAAGCCATGTTCTTTCTTAAACCAAGTAAGGGAAACCCATTCTCTTTGCTGGCGAGGTTTTTGCTTAGCAATGGGTATATGATATGATTCTGGCCAAAGAGAAATTAGAGGATGTCCAAACAAAAGTTTCCTGGAAAGACATTTCCATAGGTTACAAAAAGATGGCAGTTCATCTTTTGTTCAGTGTTGGTATAAAGCAGGGGTTGGTGGTGCCATATATTGGCAAGTGCTGTTATTGCGAGAACAAAGTTTTTATGGCAAACAGAGGAAAAAGGTGGTAGTAACCATTGTTCTTCATGATATCCCTGAGCCAATAAATTAACCAACTCTCAAAATGTTCTTTCATATCTTTTAGCACATGAGATAATAAAACTTTCTTATTTTTTAGCTGCTTTGAGATTTTTGCTGTTACTTGCAGCTGAAAACATCCTAGATATTGATATTTGTTTCCAATGATTTGGATATTTCAAGTAATAGTGCAGCAAATACCCTTGTACACTTATCACTGGTGATGTACATAATGCTTTCTCTAGTTGTATTGCTAGGTCAAAGAGTATAAACATCTAAATGTCTTCTAGGTAGTACCACATTTTCCTTCAAAAACATTACCTTCTCCTTAGCTTTTAAGTCTCCTTATTTGGATATTATTGATCTATTTAATTTTGCGAATCTGATAAGCAAAATAATACCTCTATGTTTTATTTTGTATTTCTTTCCTTATTAATAGACTAGTGAACAATTTTTTAAAAGATTTTTTAAAATTTATTTATTCATGATAGACATAGAGAGAGAGAGAGAGAGAGAGAGAGAGAGAGAGAGAGGCAGAGACACAGGCAGAGGGAGAAGCAGACTCCATGCCGGGAGCCCGACGCAGGACTCGATCCCGGGACTCCAGGATCAGGTCCTGGGCCAAAGGTAGGTGCCAAACTGCTGAGCCACCCAGGGATCCCCAAATAGTGACAATTTGTAGGGTTCTTTTGTAAGCTGTCTATCCAAAAATTTTGACTATTTTCCATTGACATTTGTATTCTTAATTAGTAAGAACTCTTAATAAAAATAAGACTATTAACTTTTGCATTGCAAATATTTTCTTCTGGTCTGTTGTTTATCTTTAACTTTGCTTATAACCCCTGTTCCTACTCAGGAATTCAACATTTTTATCTCATCACTTTCCTCACTCTTAAATTGAATGCCTTCCAATTTTTTATCTTAAAATCCCAAGTGTTGTTCTTCTCTGTGGTATTTTCAAGGACCAAGAAATCTTTAAAGTGTAAATAACCGAAATTGTAAATGATTGACAAGATATTTAGAAGGCTAGGATATATGAACAAATACTTCTTAAATTACTTTGTGTAGTTAATTGTTTTTCTTATGAGGGCACCTGAAGGAAAGGGAATATATTTTTGTCAAGTACTTACTTTATGCTAGGCATTATGCTAGGTGCTATACATGTAATTTTTTTAAAGATTTTATTTATTTATTTGAGGGGGTGGGAAGAGCACAGAGGGAGAGTGAGAGGAAAAAGCAGACTCTCCAATGAACAGAGAGCCTGATGTGGGACTTGCTCCCAGGACCCTGAGATCATGACCTGAGTCAAAGGCAGATACTTAACCGAGCCATCCAGGCGCTCTAATATGTGATTTTTTTTTTCAATTTCAATGCTCATGACAACTCTTTAAGTTGGCTTTTATTATTACTATTTCAGGAGAAGTAAGGTCAATAGCTTGCTCATGGTCATATAGTCAATAAAGACTAGATATGTATTGAGTCCAGGTCTTCTTAGCTCCTTAACAATAACCTTAACCAAGGTACTCTATGATACTGGATAGATACGCAAAACAAATACAATTCCTATTTTCCCCTTTCACACTTCTCTTTTTGATACTCTTTCTTTTATCCTGGAACCAGGAATAAAAAGCATGCAATTCAAACATTATTTTCTTTTCATTGTACCATGGTGTCTTAAGCTAAAAAAAAAAAAAAAAAAAAAAAAAAGGACATATTTTACTTTTTAGGTATTTTTATCAAGCACTGTTTGTGTACAAAACTGAATCAATCACCAACATTATCAGGAAAACATTTCATGATGTTTGTGGGCTAGATATGTATGTTTTTGAAGACCTTGATAAATTGGGTGATGGCTTTATGTCATTTATCACCCGGGCTTATTTGTTAGGGACTTACCTTTCTGAATCCCTCCCTGTTTGAACAGTCACTTCCTCCTGTCTCAGCTGGCTGTCTTTGATGTCTAGTACTGTCTGGTATTAGTTTTAAGATGAGAGTGTGGGAAGAAAAGAGGAAATGTGTCTGCATATTGCACCAACCTCTGATCCAGAACTTTTCTACTTCTGAATTTCAAGATATACTCTACCAAGGATTTAAGTTTCTTTGCATGCTAATCCCAGTTTGAGCCCTGTCTAATAGCTTTTTCTTGAATAAACATTCAGAATAACCAAAATAAAAGAACCTTTAATTCAGAGACTGTAAGCCTTGGAAATAGGATCTGGAAAAACCCTAACCAAAGATCCTAATCTTGAGAGTCACCGATTTTTTTTTTCTTAGCAAAACAGGTGGGGAGTCGGAAGTCTAGATTTCCAATTGTTATTCCGTCACTTACTTGCTGAGTGTCATTGAGTAACTCAAATGTCCCAGACGGTGTTTTCTTTACCCTCAAAGAGGAGGAATTGAAGCAGGGTATCTCCAAGGTCACTTCTGTTGTCTAGTCTCATACTAGAATACCAGAGCAACCGACACTACATTGTGGAGTTGCCTGAGTTGAGTACTCTAAGAGCAAAATCAAGTGCTCTTATCTTCCCTTCATGTACCTTCTCTCCTCTGTGCACTATACACAGTAGATAGATGTTTATATCTTGGTCCATGAAAGTCTCAGAGTCTCTGGTCCTGCGTATCTTTGTTCCCATTTTCTCAAACATTACTTCTTGTTCCAAACCCTTTCGTATTTGTAGTCTCCTAAGGACTTTCTCCTTGGTATGAAAATGATATATTAATCCATACTAATCAGTTAATGGGCTACTTCTTGGTAACTTGCTTGCGTTCTGACAGGGACTTTCAATACACAGAATATATTGATTCTAAAGAAGTGACTCAAAAAGTGGAAATTACAGTTACTTTGGGTTGGGCCAGTGGGAAAGGTTAAGGGTGAGGGTAGTTATGGGGGGCTTCTCAGAAATCATCAGAAAACAGCCACTTGGTCTGCCTTGTTGAATTGAATATAACATGTTATGTTCCTGATCTCTCTGAAAAGACTAAATGATCTTGACATCCTTTTTCTGTTTGTAAAGCCCAATATGATTATTCTTCTTTAAAGAAAGAATTTTTATACCTTGGAGGGAGAAATGAGGACCACAGCTTCTTATTAATTCAGAGAAGCCTGAAGCCCCATCAGATGTCAACTGATTCCAATGGCCCCATTAAGGAGTAGAGCCTAAAGAGACCTGTAAAAATCCCTCTCTTAATTTTAAGACCTTAAGCTCTAGTCATTGGTTATGGAAACTTACTCTTTTCCTGAAGAGAATTTTGAGTTTTCTGTAGTCAGGGCTCAGGCATTTTACTTCTTTTTATGCTCCATGGAGCCTTGCACAGGCTGGGAACATACAGTTGCTTAATAAATACTTGCTGACATATCATCCTCCTGGAAAAGAGACCAAAACAGCTATACATTTATTACCTCATTTTTCTGGGATAAAGCAGCTCTTGAAAACATCAGTAGAATTGGAATCTCTATGTTGCAAAGAGAGGAAAACAAAACAAAGAAGTTAAAATAACTTGTCTCATGTCATATCTAGAAAGGTTGACAGAGTTTTGATTAAAATTAAATTTTGACAAGTGGCTGAAGCAGAAAGCACAAGAAGAATCGTCTCTTCTGTGATCATTCCCTTGGCCCTTGTATTCTCCTGAGCAGTTTTGAGCAAAAGGAGAGAAAAGATAAATTCCTGAGCATGGAAGCTGGTTTCATAGAAGAATTGGAACCAGAGATAATCTAGATATACTGGATGCTGGTGTGGTCGAGGACATAAAATGGTGGAGTTTTGTGGTAATACTTCGAGCTGTGATCCAGGGCCTTATCTGCTTACCTAGAAAACCCATTCTTTGGGTCACCATCTGCAATTTTGAGTTAGAAGGCTCAAAATCAAGCCTCAGAAATTCCACCTAGAAGCAGAAAGCTGTTAGGTGATATTCACTGTAAAGATTCCAAGGCTTTTCCCACTGCCTACAAGGCCCTACATTGCAGGGCTCCTGGCTACCTCTGCTTCAGCCCCATGGCCAATCTTGCTATTTCCTTACCACACCAAGCCTGCTTCTGTCTCAGGGCCTTTTCTCCTTAGAGTGCTCTTCTTTTATAGAGCTGCATGGGTGGTCTCTCCTTCACTTGGATCTTTGCTCATGCCACCTCATCAGTGGCATTGTGCTTTCCTCATAGTCCAATCTAAAGTACTGACTCTGTGTTATTATATGTAAAACAAGAATAATAGCCCTACCTGAAGAATTAATATATGTGAAAAATCTTGGTAAACTGTAAGGTGCTATAGAAATAAAGAATTTTAGTTGTCTTTATACCTCTGAGACTTGGAAAAAATTTACTAAAGGCTTTAAATTTAAATATTGATCATTTTTTTCCCAAATTAGATTGACCTATTTTTTTTTCTTCCCATTTTAGGGATTACATCCTGATATAACTCTGATGGCTAATGGTGATGAACATGTTATCTATGTATGTACATGGTTCTGTTTTCTAATTTTCTTAGCCTTTAATTGAATCAAATCAAATTTATGCCTCTAACTACCTTCAAGAACAAAGGGATTTTTCCAGTTTAACAACAGTGGTTAATTAGAGGGACTCTTTTTAGGTGGAAGATGATAAGTTTGACCTCAGAAATTGCAACTTTGATGTGCAGGTGTAACTTCCATATGAAAAATCCCTAATGGGCCATTGGATGTTATCAACTGATGTGGTGCAGGAAAGAAGTTAGAAAAGTGTTATTTATTGGTTTTCACCCAAATGGAGATAGTACGATTAAAGTGAAAACCAGCCATACCCCAGTACAAGTTCTATATTAAAACAGCAACTTGAATGACACAGTATTGCTAAGTACTTACTATGTGCGTGACACCATGCTTTGTATTTTTCATGCATTATTTCATTTAATTCTTATAATTTACCTTATGAGTGGGTGCTAACATTATCATTATCCCCATTTTCAGTTGAAATGACCAAGGTTTAATGAAATAAATTAATTTGCAGAAGCTCTCAGAGCTAGTGAGAATAGGAGCTGGCATTCAAACTCAGGTTTATTTAACTTGAAAGTCAAAGCTTTTAATCACTGTATTAGATTGTACGGTGTGTAATTTATACAATACAAATTAAACATATTCTCAGCAGGAAGGCTGTACCCTTGTAATGCATTACATGAGAGACCCACGAAGTTCCTGAAATGACTCCTGGTTTATGGTTTCTCGGCTGTCTCAGATTAGAACCCAATATGCAATCCAAAGGGAGTGTTCATATTTCCTACTTATACATTGGATATTCATACCATGTCCTTTAGGAAACCACAATCCATCTTTTTTTAAAGTGTCAATGCAACTGCATGTGACACAGGCTTTTGTGTAGAGTTCACTTTTATTTCTGTAAGTATTGAGATATGTATTATATGAGTTTTTGTATCTCCTTGAAATAAATATAATGTCCATATTATAACTAAGCTGAAATAGTTCCTGGCATGAAAGCAAAGAATGATGAATGAAACCTAGTGTGATTTGCCTATAATTGTGCTCCTCTGTGTCTGTCTTATGTCCTTTCTTTCATTTCATTCCAAACAGGTCTAACACAGAACAAACAGCCGTGCTAAATCATACTAAATAATTCAGTGCAGCACTTGCAGACATTTGCAAGGTGTGTATATTAAAGATGACGGTGATCTTCCTAGGAAAGAGAAAGACCAAAGAGTTTCCATATATTCAGGAAATGTTTTTAAACATGCATTTATATTCTTTGCTTTGTTTCTTTTAAAGATCTAGTTTCTTTCAAGTTTTTGTTGAGTGTATTATGGGAGGACTTGGCATATGACCTTTTTTTCCATTTTCTCTATTAGATACTTAGGGGACAGATATCATACCAAAGGGTATAACAGTAGGGCAGGTAGTATAGGTAGGCAGTGCCATTGGGGGTTGAAAACAGACACACACCCTTCCCTCACAGGAGGTGTCTAGAAAACAGAGGAATTCACAGACTGATGCTAGAATTTTTAGAGGCCAGCAGCAACAAGCAAGGCAGTCAGCTGGTAACCCCCATTGCACTTGGGACTATGGTCAAGCTTCCAGTTCCTGGCACCTTGCACTGCCAAGAATAAAGCAGTTTTGAGTCAGCGTGTAGATTGTCATGATGGAGATGGAGACCCAGAAAGAAACAGAAAAAAAGTACAGTTTTAAAAACCAGAGTAGAAGGCCAGGGTTAGGACTTAGAGGTCCTAAATTCCCAGTATTTGGCAGGAATGGTTTAAGTATCTTTTGTCCTCTGTTAGACTGAGTGCAAAAGGTCAATGAGACCACTTCTGCAGGTAGTCTCAAATGATGCAGGCACAAAGCAGGGTCTTTTACTCTGCAGTTTACATTTACTGCACCTCCATTGAACAAACCATACACAATGATACTTATTTGGACTAACAACACCCTTGATTAGTACTGGGCAATGGAGCAATTCTGTGTGAGTTGCTGAGTTAATAATATATACAAATGCATAAATGTTTAGCTAACTCATAATTATCTTTATCACTTAGGGTCCCAATAGGAAACAGATGGCACATTCAAATGGAGTAATTGAATAAAGTTTAATAGATTATTGAGGGTGTAGGCAGGAAAGGAAAACCAACCACAGGGTGATGAAGGACACTGCGAGCTACTCACAGTGGGGATCCATTGCCATCCCTATTCCTGAAAGGATAGGGAGCTGAGAACAGAAACCTACCTATACCCATGGGGCATTCAGTCTTCATTGACATGACTTTGCTCTTTCAAGCAACTCGTGCCCAGGAAGATGAAGTTTCAAATAACTTTATTGCTTGTTTTAGGAACTTTCTGAAAGTCCATTCATCTCAATACTATACTGCTTAACATGTTCTCATTTGTGTGAATATCCCTACCCAGGATAACAGCCTAACCAAGCTTTTCAAGCAATTGTTTATTCTTTAACTCACCTGGAAACCCTCTCTTGCTGTATTCACCAGTCCTAAACTATTATATCATGAGCTTTGCCCAGTCCTAACCAACTGCACACATTGAAAAATCCACCTTAAAAACCAGACCTTCAAAACTGTATATACATCCTGACTTTGCTCTTCCTACAAGTGCCTGCTAAGACTGGCAAGGTGCTGATCTGTCTTCCTGTGATAAGCAAAACACTCAACTTTGCTTTATCAATAGATAATTTTGGTAATGGTTTAGAGAGCCAGTATTTGACAGAACTGTTACTAAAAACTGGAACAAAAGCTGGCCAACGGGAACTGTGGCCTCTGGAGGAAGGGAATGAAGCGTTAATCAGCCAGATCAGGGGAAGGCCTGGGGATACAAACCCATTGTCACTTGGCTCTCACCCTCTGATCTTTTGCTGACATCTCTCCATGTTCACATCCAACTGGAAACTAGAGAGCATGAAAGCTCTGGATGCAGTCCCCTAGATTCAGAGTAGGGTGGCAAAGGTAAAGTACAGATAGGGAGAGGATAAGGAGAATATCCAGCACACTGATCAGAAATAAAAATCAACATGAACCCCTGAATGAACATATAAACTGCATCCTTTAAAATTTAGAGCTGCAGAAATTGACCTAGAAAAAGTAAACTTTCTAGAAATGCATTGAAGTAACATTTTTTACAAACTGATTTTTAAGTTCTCAAATAAGTTAAAAGTCCTGTATAATAAAAAAATGACCTTGGAAAAATCTCTGCATTGCCCATAGAATACAAACATTTTTGGTAAATAGCCCTGTCCAGTAATATGTATGTATAACGGGATAATATATACAGTATGCAATTCCATGGGTGGACGGTAATCAACAGGAATTTTGCAACACTTCCAAAATTTTGTGAAAATTACAGATTGCCAGCTCTAGCATTTATCCTTATGCTCTACATTCAACTTTAACAGTCCTTCTAGTTTGGGTCAATGTTTCTCTAAGGGCTTAAAGTAACTATTATTACTTTTTATAGATTTTATTTATTTATCTGAGAGAGACAGCACAAGCAGGGGAAGGGACAGAGGGTGAGGCAGGCTCCCCACTGAGCAGAGAGCTGGAGACAGGACTGGGTCCTGGGACCCTCCCACCCAGGATCATGATCTGAGTGGGAGGCAGGTGCTTAACAGAATGAGCCACCCAGGTGCCCAGTAGTTACTTTTTAAAAAGCTATATTTTGGGCAGCCCAGGTGGCTCAGCAGTTTAGCGCCGCCTTCAGCCCAGGGCATGATCCTGGAGACCTGGGATCGAGCCCTACATCGGGCTCCCTGCATGAAGCCTGCTTCTCCCTCTGCCTGTGTCTCTGCCTCTCTCTCTCTTTCTCTCTGTGTCCTAAATAAATAAATAAATAAATAAATAAATAAATAAATAAATAAAGCTATATTTTGGAATAATTTCCAATTTAAAGAGAAGTTGCATGAAATTATGAAGAATACTTGTATGCCCTTTCTATAGATTCACTCATTTTGACTGTTTTGCTACATTTGCTTTCTATTCTCTCACTGTGTGTGTGCCTGCGTGCACATGCACATGTACACACTCAGCTTTTGGCAGAACTGTTTGAGAGTAGATTGAATACATCGGGACTCTGTCACTTAATTACGTCAGGGTGTATTTCTCAAGAACAAGAATATTTTCTTCTATAACCACAGTCTAGTTATCAAAGTCAGGAAATTTAACGTGGCTACACTTATTTATATAATAGTCAACTTCCAGTTTTTTCAATTATTCCAATTACATCATTCACAGAGGTTTTTCTCTAGAATCTAGTCTATGATCATGTATTAGTTATCATTCTTATTTAATATGGAGTAGTTCCTTAGCTTTTATTATCTTTCCTGACCTTGATAATTTTAAAGATTATAGGCCAGTGGTTTGACAGACTGTCTTTTTATTTTAAGATTTTATTTATTTATTAGACAGAATGAGAGTATGAGTGGGGGTGGGCAGAGGGAGAAGAAGAAGCAGGCTCCCCCCTGAGCAGGGAACCCAACTTGGGGCTCGATCCCAGGACCCTGGGATCATGACCTGAGTCAAAGGCAGATGCTTAATGGACTGAGCCACCCAGGTGCCCCTACAGACTGTCTTAGAAGGTGGTTTACCTACGTTTCCCCATGATGTAATTCTGGTTACATATTTTTTTGGCAGGATTGCTAGATTAAGCAATGCTGTGTCCTTCTTAGGCTATCACACCTGTAGGCACATCATGCCTGTATTCATGATGCTCATTTCCATCTGTCGGTTAAGGCGCTGTTTTGTTCTTCCACTGTATAGCAAATTATAGCTTTTGTAAATTGTAATTTGTAGGGAGATATTTTGAGATCATGTTAATAAGCTGTTTCTCATCAACACCCGCCTCCTCCCACCCCAAGTTAATTCCTCAATTTCTTTTTGGAGGAATCACTACTCAATTCTGTCCTCACCATGTATGAAACCTTTTAATGTTTGAGAATCCCTTGGGGGTGGATTTGGGAAAACACTGAAACTCTTAGATTTATTTTAAACTTTGGCCAAGCTGATTGAATTCATGTAAATTAAATGTGGATCTGTTGAAGCTCTATTATAATAACCATAAAAGAAAAGTACTATGGGTAGAAGCTATAATCAGTCACATTTTATATGGACAAAATGACTGACCAATAAATCAGATGTTCAGTGTACAGTTTACAGAAAAACGATCCTGATGAATATAATTTCAATAAAGTAAACATAAAAATGTTTTCACTGTGCTGAATAGAAAATTCAATAATAAATTAAACTGGCCTAATGATATTTGCTCTGTAAAGCGCTTGCTTGACAAAAATTTGTCAGTGGTGTTATAATTCTAAATTAAATGTTTGTATTCATAAAGATGGAACCCAGATATCCATGGCATCAAAAATGGGGGTAGAAACTGCAGGGTGAGGCAGGATTGCTGGGTGCTTTAACACATGGGGGTTGGAGCCTAGGTCCCCGGGTTTGAACATCCCTTCTGCCACTTACTAGGTATGACCGTGGACAGGTTATTTGATCTTTTCCTCAACTGCTCTATTTGTAAAATGAGAAGATAGGGACATACACTATCCGATTGTTATGAGAATTGAAAGACTTAATATGTGTCAAATGCTGAGAATAGTGAGTGCTATCATATAGCTACTCTCAGTAAGAGTGAATCTCAGTAATTAATCTCAGTAAGAGTTGCCATCATCCTTACCACCATCTCTATCATCTTCGCCTCTGTGCTGTATCTTTTGAGCATGAAAGAAGGGGCTATTTCCAGGCTGGGAACCTTAAATATTGGAGATTAACTGATAAACTAATAATCCAGAATATTGCTTATTATTCTTTGGTGACAATAATGCCACGGCAGTTTGTAAACCAAGTAGCACCGTAGAATTTCCTTAGCATAGGTCACTAAGAGTCATCTTAAAAGAGTTTAGATTATACCTCTCAGTTGAGGTTTCATCCCTAGAAACATCATTTTAAAACCATTGCCATTATCATAGCTGCTAGGCTATCAGTTTTAATGCCAAGAGCGTGCTATGAGTTTAAAACAAATTATCTCACTGATTCTTTGCAAGTTTTATGAGAGAGCTGCTATTATTAATCTCGTCTTATTAGGAAAGAAACAGGTTTTGAGAAACTATAAGATTTGTTCAAGTTCATGGATCTAGCAAGAGGGAGAACCGGATTTTGAACCGTGGTATTAAAAGCCGGGTACTGCTCCACTACACCATACTGCTTTCTGGAAATATTCCCCTTGTCTATGGGTTTCCCTTCCCTTCCCTTCCCTTCCCTTCCCTTCCCTTCCCTTCCCTTCCCTTCCCTTCCCTTCCCTTCCCTTCCCTTCCCTTCCCTTCCCCTTTGCATTGACTTTGCTTATGAGATTAGTGTTTCTTCAGATTTGATGTTGTAGTAAATGATATTTCTTTACTAACTTTATTAATCAGAGTTCTAGAAGAAAAGGAGATGTTGTACTTAAAAGAATAATTTAAGAAAATGCAATAAAGAGACTTGTATCAAGGTGTGGCAGGGTTAAGGGATTCAAAAAGGGATGACAAAGCCCTCTAAGACTAGCAGTGACAGGAAGCTTCTCCCACCATCAGGCCAACACAAACACAGTCAAAGAGACCACCTCTGGAATCTAGAGAGAGCTGTAACCACCTGACAGGGTCCGTCTGAGACACTCACTCAAGGGGAACACAATCCCTTCTTAACAACTGTCTAGTTGGAAGAGAGTAAGGATAAAATATCCCCACCTTTCTCTTCTAGTATTTGATCTCATGTCTATATTTCTTATGGGTCAAACCCAATTAGAAGCCAGAGGGCAAGGGAGCTCATGTGACACAGTTGGTGGAGGTGATTCTCCCTGGGCACAGGTTAAGGCTGAGATAAGTGGAAAGCCAAGTTGGAGGGGAAAAGGGAGACATTCTATCATGCAAAGCACCCTTGACATATTCTAAATCATGATCATGTACTATGATATCAGAAAAGAAAATGGAGCAATTCAAGAAAAAAAGATAAGGGACACCTGGGTGGCCTAGCGGTTGAGTGTCTGCCTTCGGTTCAGGGTGTGATTCTGGAGTCCCGGGATCGAGTCCTGCGTTGGGCTCCCTTTGGGGAGCCTGCTTCTTCCTCTGCCTGTGTCTCTGTCTCTCTCTCTGTCTCTCATGAATAAATAAATAAAATCTTAAAAAAAAGAAGAGAAAAAAGATACAACATACATAAATGACAAATAGTATATTCTTCTGAGTGTGAGAGGGGACATCCTGAAGGTAATGCTATCAAGTAGGTAGGCGGAATGTAAAATGTTCAAATGTGATCAGGAGTCTTCTCCAAGTTGTTTATATGTTAAACCTGTCCTTTGATCAGTGGCTACAACTACATTTTAAAAAGTCCAGCAGACTTACACATTTGTGGCTTTGCTTTAAATTGGCCCTCTATTTTGTGCCAGTAGAGTTTACCAGGTTGTATGAGCTCAGTTCTGGTTTCTGAAGGGCTCACAGTTCTGTGGGCCACTCCCGATGTTTCCTGGACACCCTGTTTAATGTTGCTCTACTGCACGTCAGTGTGAGGAATCACACTGTCATCTATTCTCCTCATGTGTCCTGTCCTGTGCTTCTGTGTAAGGAACCCCATGCCCCGAGCCTGCTGGGCAGGATTTGATTTATGAGCAAGAACAGATGTTGTTCTCTTACTCATCTAGAAGGTAATTCATACGCCTTCAGTTTAGTGTGGCATCTGCTACCCTTGGTTTTAGTTTCCTACTCTTTTCTCCAGCCTCTGAATTGAGGCTTTTGTGCTCTTGCCTAGTAGCACACAGTGCAACAGACATAGCCTATCTCCCATTGGGCTGCTAAGCTGAGCCTAGCCCAGAGAAAGTCTCACTGGTAGAGAGAGCTGAACACTGAAATCCATTACTTTATTTTCAAACCCTGTCTTTTCTTATCTCAAGCAAAGTAGCATAGTTTAGACATTATTATAAATCGTTTCCAGGATTTCCTTCAACATATGTCATAAATCCAAGTGGGGAGAAATTCTCTGAGCTAATCAAGAAGAATGGGAATTTATGAATCTAAAAATTAAAATAAAAAGATGCTGCTAAAGCTGCATTAAAGAAAGAAAAGGAAAGGCCAGGGACTTTCTTTCTATTATAATATATTTTGTCAAAATTTTCCATTTTTAATTCCCCCTTTTTTAATTCTTCTAATGATTGAAGCACTTTGTTTAGGGCAAAGAAATATAAATCGATGGAGAATTACTTAACTAGGAAATATAAATCAATAGCCACTTCCTTATGCAGGAACTTTTTGGCCTGAAATGTTTGGTGACATGCTATTTGTTCTAAAAAAAAAAAGTGGCTTTAATAAGCTTGTAATTATGCTATTTACAAATCAAAGCACTGTATAATAATCTTTCATTTATCACAGGGCACAACCAATTAGCACTTTTTCATGCACTCTATATGATAAAGAGTTAAGTAAACAAATTACATCAGAATAGCAGTAAAAAGGAAATTTCTAGTATGAGTTAATAAATAATACATACTTAACCCAGATGTCCTATTTTCTTTATAAATCTCTAATGAGAACTGTTGTGTATAATAGTCATTCAAGAGAACTCTAAATTGAATGGAAAAACTAAAATTATTTTGAGTTGGGTCTTGTTTTTGTTTTATTCTGACAATTTTCTATGCCAAGAAAACAAAAATTCTGAGCCAGGAAAATTAATTTCTTTAGTATCTGCTGTAACATTTAGAGAAAAACATTATGCTAGAAATGAACCCGTAGTTGATGATTATGAATACACCACGTATTAGCTGTTTGGCATTGAGCAAATGATTTGTGGAGGGTTGTTTTGTCTTTCCAGATTCTTCTTGGCACAGATCCTTTTCTATGCTGACAGTATGCTATTGGCTGTCCCCATGCTTTTATGACTCAGTGCCACTGGCAGCAGTTAACTTGGACCCAACTAGATCAATTAAGGTCCTTCCCTAGATTTGGTTTGGCCCAGAGAGCATCTCAGCATCTCAGGGGTTAAAACTCTATGATATATAACTTAAGAACTATGAGCAGCCATATTTCCTCCTCTGAAGAATGCTGGTTTACAGAGAGAGGGAATAAAGCCAACCTGCAGAGATAAACAGAGACAGAAACAATCCAATGAAGTTCATGTCTCTGGTTCTAGTTGTTGCTGATGCCCCTCTGCTTCCCTGCATTTCCAAGGATTGTGTTTTTCAATACTTAGTTGGCTTTTCCCTTTTCAAGTTGGATTTTAGAATGTTAAACCCACACTTTTGTGAGCCACACCCAAAGCCCTGTATATAATTTTGTATTTGTGATTTTATTTTATTTTTTAAAACTTACTCCCAGGATTGTGTAATGTAATACGCCCATAAACCTGAACTCGCCTTTTTTTTTTTTTTTTTTTTTGGTGAACTTGGTTTTGAATTTAATTAGTAAAACTTCGCTTCTCTGATTTTCAGTTAACTCATTTGTAAAAGACTGGAAATCATTATTAAATGCCACTAAAATTCTGTGACTCTACTACAGTATAAAGGGTAACTTCCCTTCATGTTCCATTTATTTTTACAACCATTGGGAAATGGCTCCTTGTGTTCAAACTTTCACTGAGATTGTAACGATATGCCATAGATTAGTAACAAAGAAATTTGAGAAGGAAGTGACCATGAGAACTGGGAACTTGAGGGGATTTCAGATAGAATTCTGTTATTACCCCTTTGGAATAGACAAAGGGTCTCAATATTGAAGGGACAATTGCTGAAATGAAAATTTTAGGTATTATACGTTGGGGATTTTTTTCATTAGAATACATACTTCCTCCCTAGTCATTAGATGATACTTGGAAGTTTTGTGGTCTAGTGTGTGATTCTTGCTTGGGCATTTTCTTTCCCATTTTATTCATTTTTGCATATTAAAAATGTAACAGCTTTCCGATGGATTAAATATACTGTAAATAGTTTACTACCTGCAAAGCCTTTATTATCAAGAGATGAAAATTTTTATCACTGTTTTTTGTTGCTGTGCCCAGCTGTTCAGACACTGAATCCTTGTTATATGGTTCTGGTTGCTTCTTATCTTCTTAGTTTTCTGAGTGCATAGTACCTCAACATTTTCTGGTTCTAAAGGTTATTGCAGTTTTTTCACTGGTATGATTATGGTTTTGCTCACTTTTAAAGAAAAATAGTTTTTTGTTAGGTGTGAGATATTGAACAGAACACTTTATTCTCTGATTCTCAGTCCCCAACTTAAAAATGGGAATAAGAAACTAACAATAAAGGTTTTGTGAAATTTTGAAATTATAAGGTGCAAATGTGACAGCATGGGCTTCAGCAATGTTTGTCCTTACTCTTTTCTGACCTCTCAGAATTCTTTTGACAGAAAAGTCAGGTTACAGATAAAAATTCTCACCAAAAATGGTATACAAAGCAAAATCTTAAATACTGAACATCAGCTAGTAAGAATGGCGTTATCACCTAGGTAATGTCAAACACTGAATATATTTGAAACGTTAGCCATAAATATACATAAATCTAAACTATTGTGTATGATTTAAAAGTGTGTGACTAACAGCTTTAGTAACATGGATAAAGTTATATGAAGATGCTGAAGGCCTTTTTAAATAGCATTGATTTACCTTTGTTGAGCATTGTGGGGAACTTTACGACAATAGCTTAATCAAAGTCACTGCCTTTCTTCTGAAAAATTACAGATGATTTATCCAATTATCTACCCAATTTTTCTTCACTCTAATAATGTCTCCCCATGTTTTAGTCAGAGTGTGACCAGAGAAACACAAAATCTCTGAAATACACATTAATATCTAAATAAGTGATCTATAATAATGGCTTGGCCTTACACAGTTGTGGGACGTGGTTAAACTATCATGGGAGAGGTTTCCTTCTGGATCTGGTGGTGGAGGCAGACATCCACAGGGCAGGCAGTTGAGAAAAAGGTTGGATGTGAGGGGAAACGTGCACAAACAGAAACCTGCAATGATGACCAGAGCCCAATAAGGACAGGCTTTTTTTTTTTTTTTAATAATAAATTTATTTTTTATTGGTGTTCAATTTACCAACATACAGAATTACACCCAGTGCTCATCCCGTCAAGTGCCCCCTTGTCACCCATTCACCCCCACTCCCCGCCCTCCTCCCCTTCCACCACCCCTAGTTCGTTTCCCAGAGTTAGGAGTCTTTATGTTCTGTCTCCCTTTCTGATATCTCCCACACATTTCTTCTCCCTTCCCTTATATTCCCTTTCACTATTATTTATATTCCCCAAATGAATGAGAACATATAATGTTTGTCCTTCTATAAAAGAATGATTGATGAAATACTTAGATAAGAATGAAAAAGCAGGATACAAAATTATGCATGGTATGGATAATATTTTGTAAAAAATATAGTTAATGTATGAATATATATATATATATATATATATATATATATATATATATATATATATAAAAAATCAGGGAGGGAATATGCCAGAATGTTAGCAGTGATCATCTCTGAGGATGATAAGATCATGGGTAACTTATTTTTTCATTCTTTATATATTTTTCTATTACTAGCATGTGTTATTTTTTTTAATAAATTAATTTTTATTGGTGTTCAATTTACCAACATACAGAATAACACCCAGTGCTCATCCCGTCAAGTGTCCCCCTCAGTGCTCGTCACCCATTCACCCCCACCCCCCGCCCTCCTCCCCCTCCACCACCCCTAGTTCATTTCCCAGAGTTAGAAGTCTTTATGTTCTGTTAGGGATTTACCCCGAAGATTCAGATGCAATGAAACGCCGGGACACCTGCACCCCGATGTTTCTAGCAGCCATGTCCACAATAGCCAAACTGTTGAAGGAGCCTCGGTGCCCATCGAAAGATGAATGGATAAAGAAGATGTGGTTTATGTATACAATGGAATATTACTCAGCCATTAGAAATGACAAATACCCACCATTTGCTTCAACGTGGATGGAACTGGAGGGTATTATGCTGAGTGAAGTAAGTCAATCGGAGAAGGACAAACAGTGTATGTTCTCATTCATTTGGGGAATATGAATAATAGTGAAAGGGAATATAAGGGAAGACAGAACATAAGGACAGGCTTTTAAAACCATGACAATCTCTCCCTGCCTTTACACCTGACACCTGGGTTGGGGGTATCCTACAGGGGAAGCCAGTGACTTTCATCATGGAACTAAATCTACACCTAGCCCAGGAGCCAGAGAAGCCAAATAAGGATTTGGCAGGAGGTACATACAGGAAATAGTGGAGGGGATGCTACCCCAAGGTGAGAAGCCAGCAACAAGCAACTATGTATATAAACTACCAAGAGCCTCATTGCCTGCCCTTACCTTCTGCATGCAAAAAGAGTGTGGCTGATACTTCATGCTAACCAGGAGCTATATAGGCAAGGGAATTTTTGACATTCAGTTCCAGTTGAGCCAAACTGACGTAATATAAATCTACCACACTCTGAATAATTGTGTAAAATTCCATCTCTATGCTTTTTACTTTCCTTAACATAACTTGTTCTAGCCTACATCCTTGGGATAACATCCTTTTCCCAGATATCCTACTCTTCTTGCCAAAATTAAGCTCTATTTATTGTTGTTCAGTAGATAAATAAATTCAACTCACTTGTATCAATTTTCCAGGGTAATGTTTAACTTTTGTTTCATAACGGGTTTCTAGAACTAGTAATCACACTCAACCCATACCATCTAGCAGAAACTTGTTTAAAATGAATTCTGGTTTAATGGTTTTTGCATGTTACTCTGAAATGCAGGCCTAGCTTTCCTCTTCATTTCTCTTGCAGCTAAATCTTTTGTTTACAAATGTACACAGATCTGTGTTATACAGAAAACCTGAAATGGATTAGTGAAGTATCCTGGATATTGCAAAAAAGGAATTTATTGTTCAAAATGAAAATAATTTTCTAGTTCAGCTTTGAAGAGGAGTATAGAAAGTCATGCCATTAGCAATAATTTACTCATTTATATATTTTATACAGATTGAATAAGCCCTTTGTTTTAAGCTAGGCTTTTATATGAAGATTATGAAGTGCTTTGTCAGGTTTGCAAATATAATTTGAAAGCTTAAACTTGACTAATACATCACATTGCTGATTCCCCTTCTTCCTACTTTCACTGGTAGAAGCAGGAGTTAACCATGCAGGAATGGGTGCCTTAAGGGAGTGGAGATGTAGGGATGAGACGTGGGGCCAAGGAAAAGGCAGATTCAAGCCCTAAAATTATTACAGTGCAACATCTCTAGGCCAGATGAGTATTGTAGCTTCCTACAGAAGTTAAGAATCTCTAGCAAAACAATTCCCTAAAACTGAGGGGCAGCTGCTGGAGGAAGGATGGGGCAACCCACTGGAGCCTTGCTAGAAACTCCTCAAAGAAAAAGAGAAAACATAGAGAAAGCACCAAGAAGCTCTGGAACAAGGGGAAAGGGAATGGTTCAGATGCAGCATCTAAGAATCTCTGGCCCTTGAAGAAGGAAAGTAAGAATCAGGCCAGCACCTGCAGGTCCTATGTTCCCAAAGGACTTTGGACTTATCTACATACAATCATTTCCCAGCACTCACAAACCCCTTCACCATCACCAAGGCAAAGCCTGGGAAGGTAATCTGTAACTATCTTACACAGGTCATCATCAGGCTAATCTTTACACCTCTACTTCACCCTTGATACTCATTTTGTCCATACTTCAATTTCATGAAGTTGGCATTAAGAGGAACATGAGAGAGAGAGATGATATGGCATGAGATGTTGCCAATTTCACTGAAATACTGTTAATAGAATTTCATTTATTTCCAAAATGATATCATGGATACTGTCATTTATAAAACCAATTCAAGAGTTTGTTCCAAGGTTGGTCTTTCCACAAATATTTATTGACACCTTCTCTGTACAAACACCAAAGAGATACAAGGGAGAAAAATTCTTTGACCTCAGGGAGCTTGCATCCTTGTCACCTTGTCCCCTGTCAGTTCTTTACCCCATTCCACAAGACGGTGAATCTAAACCCATTTAACCTCTACCACTTGCTGTTTCCCCAACTTTGTCTCACATCCTTCACTCGTAGCAGATACTTCGTATACCACTTCACAGGAGAACAGAGGATGGCAGCCTAGTATTCTCCCCACTTTTTTCTAGAGTGGAACTCAGACTCTCTTTCTGACTCAGGAGACCAGGCATCATTTATGAACTTCCCCAGGGCTTTGGTAGCCATGGAGTCATGAACATGTTTGTGTCTGGTGTGGGCATTTGTCCACAAGATCGAGGTTACCCGCTTTTGCCTTCATTTGTCTTCATTTACTGACATATTCCAAAGTATTAGCATGCCCTCAAAGCATCCACTACATTTTTACTAACTCATTTTGATAACTTTAAGGAAGACTGCACTCACTCTTTGGGTATAGAATTGCTTCTTAGAACAAATCATGTATTAGTTGTTAGCTAGTAAATAATATATCAAAAGGGTGATAGGATTGTCAGTGCTGGTGTCATAAAGAGTGTCCACAAAAGTGTTTTCCCCCCTGCCTGAGTCACAGAGATGCCGATATTTAAGAGCTCAGTGAAAAATAAACCCTTAGTGAATACTAGCTAACCTGATAAAGAGTGATGAAGTTAAAAGATGATGGACTTTGGAACAGATAGTCCCTGGTTTGAATTCCAGCTGTGCAACTTAGTAGCCATGTGACTTTTAAAAGCTATCTGGTGGACCCCTGGGTGGCACAGCGGTTTGGCGCCTGCCTTTGGCCCAGGGCGCGATCCTGGAGACCCGGGATCGAATCCCACATCGGGCTCCCGGTGCATGGAGCCTGCTTCTCCCTCTGCCTATGTCTCTGCCTCTCTCTCTCTCTCTGTGACTATCATAAATAAATAAAAAAATAAAAAAAATTTAAAAAAAAAAATAAAAGCTATCTGGTATCTATAAAGCCAACTTTTATCACTTGTAAAATTAAGATAAAAATCCAGCCTTGTCAAGGTTATAGTAAAGAATAGATGAGATAACATAACATATCCAGCCTCAACTTGGGTGAAATGGCAGCTGATTCAATATTAAAGGCCAGTTTTCTTTAGAATTCCTAGGCCCCTCCCAGGCCTCCCCTGCACCCCCTCATCTCATTTGTTTTGTTCATACTCTGTAATCGCAATCTACTGTAATACAGTAGATGGCTGGAGGTTTCCAGAAGAGCTGACCAAATATCAGTGTTCCCAAACTCTGAATCCGCTTAGAGATAGTATTTGAGTAAATTTTTGTCTTTGTGTTAAGAATCAGATCTTGTCTATTTGAAGCAAGTTGAGTAATAGAAACCTAATGAGCCTTTTCTCATCTGAAACCCATGTCTACCCCAAAACAAAATGTATTTGTTAAGAGCCAATTATTTTTAAGCTTTCTTGGCCAAACTTTGAGGTGATCCATTAGTAACAGGAATTATAATTAGAACATCGAGAGTATCATTCAATTTTCTGCCCACAGAAATCCTGCTACTTTATTAGTAAGACATAGGCCCAAGCAGAAACACTGATAGAGAAACTTGTGATTTCAGATTAATTTAGATATAGGTACATGCTTTTGATTAATGTGGGAGTTCTTGTCCTCTGGATAACCTTGTTAATTCATTTTGTGGAGTCTAATCAGTCTTCCATAGTGAGGAGAAATAGGATCATTTCCAAGGGATACAGTAGAGAACAGAGCCCCATATTTGTTTTAATCTCTGGTGATATACTGTGTTGCAGCCAAGAAAACATAACTGAGAAAATGTTTATTTCCTAGAGTTGGCTTGATATTTACCAACCTAATGCTGATTTAATATGGGAGTAAGATGAAAGTGAGGAATGGAAAATAGTCTCAGGGAAGCTGAAAGGAGAACAAAAGAAAATTCGGTTTGATATATGGCCATTAGCAACTGTTAATGAATCTATTCAATTGATGAGGTACCACTCTTCTGTTATGTGCATTACGGTAGGATAGAATTGTGGGGAGTAGTGTCTTTACCACCGCCCCCCTTACTTCAGAGCTTACTATTTCTCCTGACAATTCATATTTGGTCTTAGAGAACGGTTGGTATTAAATGGTAATGGCAATGATAATCCTTAAACCCAGATCTTGCTTTTCCTAGGATTTATCTATTCAGGCCAAGAAGAGAATAAGGAATGAGGTAAATATACTCACATATTAATTCAAATTTACAAACTTTTTTTTTGAATATTTAGTCAGGCACTGAATTAGGTACTGGATATGAAGAGATGAATAAGTCATCTTTTCTGTTCTTATGGATCTTGGAGTTTTAATAGGAGAAAGAGACCATTTGTCACAGAATTCAGTGCACTTAGAGGTGTCTCAGGTCAGATTCCCACTCCACAGCTGATGGAGTGTTTCCAGGAGAAGCCTGTAAGGAAATGAAGGAAACAGATCTGGGCAGGATAAGAAGCTAAGCAGAGATGTGGATACAGCTGAGTCTAACCTTAGCTGATCTCCAGGGGAGTTGCAGGGCATGAAGTACCCCACAGACTGGTCCCACCTTGAATTGAAAGGTTGGGCCTGTGTACCCTTTAATCATCCAGTCATTTGATGAGGGCTCTCCTCATGGGCATTTTTGGGCTCCTAGTCCGAAAAGAATTCTCTGGAGAAAGATTGCTATGGGCCACCAGCAGCCAAGACTCCTAGCAGCTGAGAGATAAATGCACTGGCTTGGTAAAGGCAGCCCAGTTCAGGCAGTATCTGCCACTTTCAAAAACAAGTATAGGGACGCCTGGGTGGCTCAGTGGTTGGGCGTCTTCCTTCAGCTCAGGGCCTGATCCTGGAGTTCTGGGATCGAGTCCCATATCCAGCTCCTGCGGGGAGCCTGCTTCTCTCTCTGTCTCTCATGAATGAATGAATCTTAAAAAAAAAACAAAAACAAAAAAAAAAAAACAAGTATAACGTGGCTTTTTGCCCAGGTAAGTCAGAGTCCCACTGTGTAGACTGGCATTAAACAAACAAGTACAGCACAGTAACCATAGGAGTTTGTACTAGAGGCAGGCACGAGACCGCGATTATCTCATAATACATTCACTGGCAGTTAACCTCATTGCACAAAATACTGGTGGCATTTTGAAAAATAGCTCTATCTTTCTGGTAGTCAAGAGTATGGGCATGGAAGTCTCTTCAGAGAAGATGCTAATTGAGGTAGATTTACAAGGAATAGATTTTATAACTGAGATACTGGTGAATGGGGAATTATGAAAACTGCAATGTCTAATCCATGACCCTAAATTAAATCTCAGTGGGAACTCTTTTTCAACCCTATTTCCATTCTATCCTATAATGGCATAATTAAGCATATATATACATGTATATAATGATATATTATGTATTACATATTTTAATATAACCATATATTAGGTAATAATTATAGATTACATTGTTATATTACATTACCTATTTCATTATAAATATAGTATTATAAATTATAAATATATGTAAATAAATAAACAATAGTAAGTATAATCCAAATAATATATTATAAACATATTACATTGTATTAATATATATTATACGTAATAGACTATATTTTTATTGCATTATATTATATTGAGACTTTAAGAAAGGAATAAGATTGGATTTTAAGGAAGAAGGCCACTTGTAATAAAATGATAAGAGCCTTTCTATTATAGTAAGCACATGGTGATAGTAGTCTCTTGAAACTAGGAAGGAAGCTACCAATATGAGTCAAGATTTGTTGAAAGATACAGACATACTTTTAATAATAGATTGGCCTGTCAAGTTAAATGATTGAGGTATGTTTCCATAAGACGCTTTTCCAAAGGTGGCCTACAATATCCACTGATATTTTCATTTAGCAATACCATTGTTTTATTTGCTACATCTTGGAAGTAATATTGGCTGTAGGCTTGTAGAACCTCCAGGGAAAACAGGCCCAACCCAGAACTGGGAACATCTCTAATTGGTTCCAGGTTTTCATTTCTTGTGATATACTTCTCCAGAATTGGTGGTATTAAATAAAAGTGATGTTGCAGTGTAGTTATCTGATGCACTACCCATGCAAATATCCATGTTTTAAGAACACAATAGAATTAAGTGAGATTTCTTTGTATGTGTGGCTCAGTATCAGTTTCTATGGTTTCCTTACTCACTTCAAATCCTGGAATATAATGCTTGGCTTAGAGGTTGACAAACTGGCAGGCCATTTATTTGTGTTCATTATTTATTACTTGAAATTTTCATATTTCATACTTTTTAAATGGTCATCCCAATGTTTTCCCAGAATTTTCTTTTAATTTGAAGACTGTACATTTCATTTAAAAACAAAAGGAGAAAAGAAACTTTCAGTGACCTCCATAATTACCTTGTGCATTTTCTTTTTTTTCTTTTCATGTGAACATATTAAAAAAACTGCTTGTCAGCAAGAGACAAGAAGTTCCTGACTTTCATGGGGAGGAATATTAGGGTAACAGCAGACCTCTCCACAGAGACCTGGCAGGCCAGAAAGGGCTGGCAGGATATATTCAGGGTCCTAAATGAGAAGAACATGCAACCAAGAATACTTTATCCAGCAAGGCTCTCATTCAAAATGGAAGGAGAGATAAAGAGCTTCCAAGACAGGCAGGAACTGAAAGAATATGTGACCTCCAAACCAGCTCTGCAAGAAATTTTAAGGGGGACTCTTAAAACTCCCCTTTAAGAAGAAGTTCAAGTAACTCTGAACGTGAATGGGCTTAATGACCCCATCAAAAGGCGCAGAGTTTCAGACTGGATAAAAAAACAGACCCATCTATTTGCTGTCTACAAGAGACTCATTTTAGACAGAAGGACACCTACAACCTGAAAATAAAAGGTTGGAGAACCATTTACCATTCAAATGGTTCTCAAAATATACCCTAAAAACTACAGAACACTTCTGAAAGAAATTGAGGAAGACACAAAGAGATGGAAAAATATTCCATGCTCATGGATTGGCAGAATTAATATTGTGAAAATGTCAATGTTACCCAGGGCAATTTACACGTATAATGCAATCCCTATCAAAATACCATGGACTTTCTTCAGAGAGTTGGAACAAATTATTTTAAGATTTGTGTGGAATCAGGAAAGATCCCAAACAGCCAGGGGAATTTTAAAAAAAGAAAACCATATCTGGGGGCATCACAATGCCAGATTTCAGGTTGTACTACAAAGCTGTGTTCATCAAGACAGTGTGGTACTGGCACAAAAACAGACATATAGATCAATGGAACAGAACAGAGAACCCAGAAGTGGACCCTGAACTTTATGCTCAACTAATATACAATAAAGGAGGAAAGACGATCCACTAGAAGAAAGACAGTCTCTTCAATAAATGGTGCTGGGAAAATTGGACATCCACATGCAGAAGAATGAAACTGGACCACTCTCATGCACCATACACAAAGATAAACTCAAAATGGATGAAAGATCTAAATGTGAGACAAGATTCCATCAAAATCCCAGAGAAGAACTCAGGCAACACCCTTTTTGAACTTGGCCACAGTAACCGGAGAAGGACAAACAGTGTATGTTCTCATTCATTTGGGGAATATGAATAATAGCGAAAGGGAATATAAGGGAAGGGAGAAGAAATGTGTGAGAAATATCAGAAAGGGAGACAGAACATAAAGACTTCTAACTCTGGGAAATGAACTAGGGGTGGTGGAGGGGGAGGAGGGTGGGGGGTGGGGGTGAATGGGTGACGGGCACTGAGGGGTACACTTGACGGGATGAGCACTGGGTGTTATTCTGTATGTTGGTAAATTGAACACCAATAAAAATTAATTTATAAAAAAAAAAACAAAAAAAAACTGCTTGTATATTTGCTGTTCTATTCAAGAAAGAAGGTTACATTATCTAAGTATTTCTCTCTCCTCCATGTTTGATGGTTTAAGTGGTAGATAACCGTGGAGAGGAGAAATTTCTTGTGAGAAGAAATGTGGGGAAAACACATATACGGGTACACTGAACACACACACACACACACATTCCACCACCACCACTATCACCATCACCCATGCATAAATGACTCTAGGACAAAATGACCTGATTTAAGTACTATTTGGAGCTTGGCATCAATAAGACTTTTACTTTTGAAAAACCTTCTGAAACAAAACTACATTAGGAAGTATTGGCAATTTATGTCTGAATTTTGTTACTGTAGCTTATTCTTTCCTGAGACAAGGGAATTCATGTGGTTGTTATATGTAACCTTAATATATATAATATTATATTATAATATATATATCCTCGTCATATATATATGCAAAGACAGACACGCAGAGGAAAATTGAACCTTTTATTTACAGAATTCAGCCCTTTTATTTGCATATTTCCCATAGCGCTAAGTGATTAGCTTGAATTTGGAGAGTTATGCCTTTCAGTAGGAGCAAGCTGGTATTTGAAGATGCTTTCATTTCTCTTGGGTAGTAAAGTCATCCTACATTGGTTATCCCTGTTTAGTTTAGCCCTATGGGGATCAAAGCAGGTGTTTCTGCTCTGATTTTCCTTTAGTGATTGCCTCCTCTCTCACTCAGTTCATGTGGTTTAGGTAGCACAGCACTCCCTTTTCCATGTCCTCACCATCCCAGACCCCTGAGGAGGCCCCAATACCCAGGTCAACAACCAAAGAACTCAACGTCGTTGCCAGGAAGGGCACAAGATCTAAATTTGGGCCAAACCACAGATATTCCTGTCCTTGCAACCGAACTGCTCAATGCTTTTTTAGAAGGATAAAGGGGATTTCTCTTTTCTCTTGGTTTTAATTCGTAAGGACTTATAAATCAGACAACCAAAAAAAGGCACTTCTTACTCTCATTCTATTATTAAAATAATAATGTGTCGGGAGCCATGCTCACTGCATTTGGTTCATCATCTCATAATTTCTACAATAATTTTCTGAGGTAGGTACTTGTATTATCTCCATCTACACACGAGAAACCGAAAGTTAGACATACTGTTATTTTAAGGTCACATGCTAATAAATAAATGACAAGTATTTGACAAACTAAATCTATAACTCAAGGTAGCCTGGAAGCATTGCATCCCTTTTAGTGTGAGTGCCATATTTTAGACTATTCCAAAGTTGACTAGAGCTAAAACGTTTGGCTTGGTACCCTATTGTTTCATGTTTATTAATAAATTTATTTTTTATTCAGTCATTCATTTCTTTGATTTTTACTGAGCATCTGCTAAGTGCCAGGTATTAGATGCCTAGGATGTATCAAGGTATCTGTCCCCAAGGAACTCCTAATCTAGAATAGGAGATAATGAGTTAAAAAACACATTATAATGAAGCAGTAAATGTTCAAAAGTTTCAGTAGGAAGGAAAAGAAGGAAAAGAAATTATAATAGAGTAGATTTGGTGAACTATACTGGAACATACAATTAAGCCAAGAAAGATGCCTCTAATATTTACTCTTATTAATTTTATTTATTTAATTATGAGTGAATTTAATTCTGGAAATGATCCCAGATGCCTTTCCCTGCTGGGGAATACAACAGTTTTATAAATAGCAAACTTTCCCTCATGGGCTGGGGGGAAGCCATGTAAATTCTTCAGTGCCTCTGCTAGCAGCTACATTTAAAGAATTTTATGCTGAAGTATTTTGATATAATTGGAAAAAATACAATGAATCAGATCCACTCACATTCTAGTTCAACCTAACTGCTTACTAAGTGTATGATATTGTGTAAATTATGTAACAACTTAAACTGTAAGATGAGGATGCATACATAAAATGTAAATGAATATGTACTTTGTAGTGCACCTCATATTAGTATCCACTTGCTTAACAAATTTTAGTTTTCTTCCCTTCCATGATTTTTCAGTTTCTGTTTTCTCATTTATCATATTGGGATAACAGAACTTATTTGTAGGACTGATCAATCAATTAAAGTATGTGCATTAAAAAACAGTTGTCACATAATAGATGCTCAGTAAATGTCAAATAGCCCTTGCTGTTTCTCTTACACTCTTGAAAATGTAAATGGCTTCTTATCTTAATTGGCAAAAGTAACTTCTCTGATAAATTCTAACAAGAAAAAAAATCCTACATATCTGAATAATTACATTATTAACTCAAGGTCAATTACAGTTCTCCACTTTGCCTGGAAAGACATAATAAAAACATAAAGACAAAGTAGAAAGCAGATCACAAAGACAATGTATAAGGGAACTAATTAAAATTTTCAGTAAGATTTCTGTATGTGTGTGTGTGTATGACTTGATAATTATTCTTAGAAAAATAAAAGCAATGCTTTGGAATCATAGACAGTACAAAGAAAAAAGTTACCTTTTTTTCACTATGGAAAAGGTGATTTAGAAATAACTTTTTATTCATTTGTCACATATATTTTTGTAATATTGGGCCCAAACCTCGTGGTGATAGTCTGGTTTCACCAGAAGCCCTCTCCCTGCTGAAAAGTAGTTTTCTACTCTAAATCCATTCTATTTTCACTTATGCTGATGAATAATGCAGTGTTGAATTGCTTTTTTTTTCTGGTTTAGTACTAGCATAGGAACTTTCCTCTAGAATAATATCAATTAAAATTCTCTGTGGCAGATGTGGGTTATGGACCTGGTCAAAAGGCATAAACTCCCAACCCACCTTGTGATTGTTTTAGTAGAGGATTTCCAAGCATTACTTCAAATGACCTCAGCCATGCATTGCAGGTAATGAGGGAGACACAATTTCATACCCAGCTTCTTAACTCCTTGGCTGCTGTTGAAGGTAGCTTTATTTTTCATTTGGTGGACTGGAACATCCCCTCAGATTAGAGAGAAGGAAGCCCTTTGTACTTTATAAGCACAGCTCTGTCAAGAGTGAGTAATAATAGCATGGACTCTGATTTTTATAGTCAATTTTATTTCTACTTTAAGGAACAAGTTCTTCATCACATTTGTAAGCAGAAGCAGAATGGCTCTCGGTAAAAGTTAAAGCATGAATAATATTAGCAAGATAATTGAAATCTATACATTTAAATCTAATTCTATTTGGTTTCTTTCCAAATAATTATTAAGTCCTTACTATATACAAAAGAGTATGTTCAATGCATATATGTTGATTTAAGTTTGTCGATGTCCATTATCTAGATTGGTCCACCAATATTGAATATACTCTCCCAGTTTTCTGCTGTTCAACTAGTCATGAATAACTTCGATTTCCTTCTTGTCTTCTTCTTGTTACCCATAAAGTTTTAGAGCCTCTTATGTTCTTAGAATATATTTGCTTAAGTAAAAGCTAATTTCATGAGACGATTCCAAGAGTACCTCAAAGAAATCAAAAAGAAATGTTTTCTGAAAGAGCTAGGCTCTTTCTTTCCTATCAGAATGATCTGAAATTGACTAGTGTGACAGGTATATTGCAGTATGTCTTCCAATGGTCCCTGCCTCGTGGTAGTCACACCCTCATTTGATCCCTTCCCATTCAAAGTGGGCTCACCCTTTGATTTACTTCTAAACATTAGAATAAGGAAAGATGATGGGATGTCACTTCTGTAATTGGGTTACATAAAATTATGACTTCTATTTTGCTAGCAGAGTCTCTCTATTGCCTTCTCAATTTGCATACTGCCATATTAGGAAGGTGCATGTGGCAAGGAAGTAAGAAATTCTAGCCAATAGTCAGCTGGAAACAGGCCCTCAGTACAATAACTGCTGAAAAACTGAATTTTTCCAACAAGCCTGTGAGTATGGAAGTGGATCCTTTCCTAGTCAAGTCTTCAGATGAGACTACAGCTCTGACCAACACCTTGATTAAAGTCATGTTCCCTGCAGCACTGGTCATAATAGTCAAGATGTGAAAACAACCCAAATGTCCATTGACAGATGAATGGATAAAGAATATGTAGTATATGTACAATGGAATATTATTCAACCTTAAAAAAGAAGAAAATCTTGCAATATGGAACAACACAGATTGACCTAGAGGATTTTGTGCTAGGTGATATGAGCCTGTCCTAGAAGGACAAATACTTTATAATTCTACTATATGAGATATTTAAAATAGCCAAGGCAGAGAGTAGAATGATTGCTAAGGGCTTAGGGAGGGGGGAAATGGGGAGTTGTTCAATGGATATAAAGTTTCCATTATGCATGATGAATAATTTCTAGAGATCTACTGTACAACATCATGTCTATTGTTAACGATAATATACTGTACCCTCAAAAATTTGTTAAAAGGGTGGATCTCATGTTAAGTGTTCTTACTGCAAAAAGAAAAAGAGCATATTGTCAAGGGAATTACTCTGAGCGTGATTGGAACTTAATACTGCTGGGGAAATGGGAAATTGAATAGAACAAGCCCAGGGGTTGGGATAACTCAGTGACTATCCATGTACTCCCCAGTTATTCATTGATTAAGGACTTTTGGAGGTAAGTAGGAGGCATTAATTCCTCCAGAACTTCCAGACTTTCCCATAAAGAAATAGAAAGGGTTTCCTGGTTGGAGGAAGACCTCAGGCAATGAGTCAATGGTGCTGGTAGTTGGAAGTTGACTAAGCAGGCATGGATGTGATTAAGTGCTGGAGGATATAGGCAGGGTATCACAGGTATCTGACTCATTATGTACAACTCTTAGGACTCTTAATTCCACCTTACAAAAGAGGAAGCTGAGTGAGGAGGAGTGGAATCCTTGCCAAATCCTGCAGTTTTTCTGGATCAGAGCTAGGATTAAAAAACCAGTGAGACTATGAAATAAAATATTTCATATAGGATTGTTGTGAGGGTTAACTATACATAAATGTACCTAGCAAGTAGTGAGCACACAGTAGTCAACAGGCATTCCATAATTGTCATACTTTCATATACCTGGAGTTTTCCAGCAAGACACTGGACAGCATGGCATATAAAGGACCTGGGATTGGGGACCTGTGTCCTAATCTCAGCAATACCAACGAATAAAAATGATCTGGAGCACTGCAATAAATCCACTCTTTTTTTGTGTGTGCAGCAGTAAACAGAAAGAGATGGAAAAAGTTACTGTTCTTCCTCTGTATATAATTTTTTTAAAGATTTTATTTATTTATTCATTCATGATAGACATATAGAGAGAGGCAGAGACACAGGCAGAGAGAGAAGCAGGCCCCATGCAGGGAGCCCGACGTGGGACTTGATCCCGGGACTCCAAGATCATGCCCTGGGCCACAGGCAGGCACTGAACCGCTGAACTACCCAGGGATCCCCCTGTAAATATAATTTTAATAATAGAAGAAAATAGTAACTGTACTTAGAAATCTCAAAATTAATGAAAAATTAAGGCATCCAAATTCTTTTATGTGACTATTAACATTTTTGTGTCCTCTCTTTCATTCTCTTTCACTCACATACACACGCCCTACTTTACCTGGTTGTTATCATAGTTTATGTATATTGCTGTATGCAGCATTTTATTTTATTTTATTTTATTTTTTTATTATTGGAGTTCAATTTTCCAACATATAGCATAACACCCAGTGCTCATACCATCAAGTGCCCCCCCTCAGTGCCCATCACCCAATCACCCCCACCCCCGCCCACCTCCCTTTCCACCACCCCTTGTTCGTTTCCCAGAGTTAGGAGTCTCTCATGTTCTGCCTCCCTCTCTGATATTTCCCACTCATTTTTTCTCCTTCCCCCTTTATTCCTTTTCACTATTTTTTATATTCCCCAAATGAATGAAACCATATAATGTTTGTCCTTCTCCGATTGACTTATTTCACTCAGCATTATACCCTCCAGTTCCATCCACGTCGAAGCAAATGGTGGGTATTTGTCATTTCTAGTGGCTGAGGAATATTCCATTGTATACATAGACCACAGCTTCTTTGTCCATTCATCTTTCGTTGGACACCGAGGCTCCTTCCACAGTTTGGCTATTGTGGACATTGCTCCTATAAACATCGGGGTGCAGGTGTCCTGGCATTTCACTCCATCTGTATCTTTGGGGTAAATCCCCAGCAGTTGTATGCAGCATTTTAATACAAGTTAGAATGATGTAGGAAAGCATCTGTTGATATACCTTTGCCAATCCAGTGTGTTACCAAATTTTTAAAACTTTTTCTGACAAGTGAAAAGGGTACTTCAGTGTAATTTCTCTTGCTTGTAAGACTGAATATCTTTGCATGTGTTTAAGAGTCACTGCTATTTTCTTTCTTTAATGGTATATGCATTTTCCATTGCATTTCCATTGTATGCATTTTCCATTGAGGGAGGCAGAATTCTAAGAACAGAACTCAGGTCACCTGACCATTTGATTTCAGCCTTGTGAATCCTTGAGTGGAGAACCCAGCTTCACCACATGAGACTTCTGAGCTACACAACTATGAGAGAACAAATGATGTTTTGTGCTGGTAAGTTTGTTATTACACACCAATAGAAAAGTAGTGTATCCATGTTTCTGTATAATGTCCACATTTATTTTTCATATCATCACAGAATATTCCATGAGTGACAGTGTTATAATTGAACATTTAGGTCAACTATATTGAACATATAGTTGAACATTTGGGTCGCTTTTAATTTTTGGCTGTTATAAACACTGCAGCAACAAACAGGTTCATGGACATAGCTTTACCCATTTTTTATCATCTAATATTTATCTTACCTGCTTTTATATCGAACAGATAATATATTACTGGTTTCAAAAATCAATGTAAAAAATTATAAAAACTGAAGAATTTTCTTCTCACTTCCATGCCTTGGCTATATACTTTTCTAAGACCCAAACAAGAAGGGACAACCTCAAACAATCCAAGTATTAAATTATTTTAATCCTTCTAGAATTTTTTTTGTCTAAATTATAGCATATAAATGATACTACACTGGGATGCCTGGGTGGCTCGGCAGTTGAGCATCTGCCTTTGGCTCAGGGCGTGATCCCAGATTCCCGGGATGGAGTCCCGTATTGGGCTGCCTGTATGGGGCCTGCTTCTCCTCCCTCTACCTATGTCTCTGCCTCTCTCTCTCTCTCTGTCTCTCATGAATAAATAAATAAAATCTTTTAAAAAATGATACTACACTAAATGATAGCACATTGTTAGGTACCTTGCTTTTTCACCCAAACAATGTATTTTGGAGATTGGTCTATATCAGCACCTAAATAATAGCCTCTCTGTAGCTGAATAGCATTCTATTATATAAATATGCCATCATTTATTTAACATTTTTGTTATTCAATCATAAATGCATAATAATTTATTCTATTGTATGAATGTACCATAATTTATTGATTGATGAACATGTTGGGGTTTTGGGAATTTTGTTCCTGGTCATCATGCAAGATAATATGGAAGTGTCCCACAAGGATGACCAGAAAAGCTAGCTAAATGTTAAAAAAAAAAATAGCAAAAGCACCAACACCACATTCTTGGAAATTACTGGAATATATATATATATATATATATATATATATATATATATAATATACATATGATATCATGGTATAAAAATACACAACACACACAGACACACACACAAATATTTGTAACATATTGTGACCAAATGAGCCTCAAAGATTCAAAGATTAAAAACATACAAAGCTTTTGACGGAAAATATGTGGGTGGATAGTATATTTCTATGGTTGGGTCTAATTTGGTAACGGTTTGACTGTGCCTGGTTTTACCACCTGTTCAGATGAGAAGTTTTTTTGTCTTTTTGTAGCACTGATAACCAGGAGAAGCCATTAAAAGCCACTGGTTATTTTATTTTTCATCAGGCAATTTTCAAGGTTTTAATTTGTTCGGTATTTTTTTTTTACACTGTGGTACATATAAGCAACTTTAATAGGTGATAAATGTACAGTAGTTAGACTTCACCTGCCTAGACATTTTTTCCATTTTATGCTCTATGATCTGAAAAAGATGCTTTTTGAGCTGTATAAGATTTATGTCTAAAGTAAACATTGCTTAATTTTTTTTGCTCTTGATTTAAACAAAAAAAAGTTTTGTTGAAAACGCTATTGAATATTGCAATCTATATATAGTGTATTGGATGGCTTCTTTTGCCAACCTGATCTCCTATGTTACCAATGTGTATCGTCTCCTTCTCCCTAAAGTGTACTTAATCTTTGCTTTCTTTGCACAATGTCTTTGATTGCAAGTCATAAGCCTGAGGCAAATAAAATTCCAGTAATTTCCAAGAATGTGGTGTTGGTGCTTTCCTAATAAAGAGATAATTTAGCTCTTTATTATATATATTTTTTATCTATATCTATACCTATCTATATATCTACCTGATATCTCTTTCCTAGATATTATCTACCTGAAGGTATTAGAGAGTTAAACAGAGAGAAGGAATTACTTGGTTACTTGGTTAGGAGCTGAGGGGAATGGAAACCCAGGACTGTGAGGCCAGCCTCTGAGGGTGCTTTAGACCTGAGTGAGAATGCTGAAGACTTTTTGAACAACTTCATGGGACAAAAATGTTAAGGACACTCCAAGGTGACCCTTCAGCTTTGGGCTGGGACTCCAAAGGGGTAAACACAAAGACTGAATGAATTCCAGTCCCAAGGGGCAAGCCCTTACAGGATCTGATCATGACCTCATAATTCCAGAAATTGGATTGAGATGATTCAAGATTGCTAATAGCTCTTGGTGGAAGCAAAGGTACATCTTCACTGTGAAATGTAACCACAATTGGCTTCACATTATTTTTAGAAATAATTTTACAAATAGAAAGTTCCAGCCACCAAAACCAACCAACCAAACAACAGGCACATGAGGAGTGGTGACAACCTGAAGAAAAATTAATAGAACTGATAGGAAATAAACAGATCTACAGGGCTCCCAAGAATTCAGAGACTGACTTAAAACTCAGCATTGTTACTGTGCCCAAGGCAATAAAGGAAGAGAAAATATTTTCAATGGAGGATAGGAAACAATAGTTTGCAATCTTTGGTCTTACAAATAGGGCAGCAGTGAATATACTTATGCAAGTATATTTGTAGAAGAAATATGTAGATGTGGTATTTCTGTGTCAAAAATATTTGCAATTGTAATTTTGATAGCTACTGATGAATTGTCCTCCCTAGAGGTGTTACTAATTTACATTCTTACCAGCAGTGTAGGAGAGTGGCTGTTTCCCTACATTCTTGACAACGCATGCATTAACAAATTTTTATTTATTTTTATTTAAAAAATTTTTTAAAGATTTTATTTATTTATTCATGAGAGACACACAGAGAGAGGGAGAGAGGGGCACAGAGACATAGGCAGAGGGAGAAGCAGGCTCCCTGCGGAACTCGATCCCGGGACCCCGGGATCATGACCTGAGCCAAAGGCAGACACTCAACCACTGAGCCACCCAGGTGCCCCTAACACATTTTTAAAGTATTTCCTAATATAATGGGTGGGAATGGTATCTCACCATAATTTGTATTTGCATTTATCTTCTAAAAAATTTGAACATAATTACGTATGTTTAAGGGCTATTATTTTTCTCTAAATACTCCTTTAATTTTTCATTGGATTGTTGGTCTTAATGTTTATGGGAGGTTTTTTTTTAAGTATTAGGGAAATTGGCTCTTTTTTTTCTAAGTTATAAAATGCAAATATTTTTCTTGTTTTGCTGTTGACAATTTCTGACTTTGGTTACTGTAGGTTTTGCTATGTCCAGATTTTTTATTGTCAAATTTTCACTTTTTTTTGGTTTCATTACTTCTGGTTTTTATGTCATGTTTAGAAAGACCTCTTCCACTTAGAGATTGTATATCAAAAATCACTACAGTGTTTTCTTGAACTTTTATAGGTTCATTTTTAAATTATTGATCTCACTAGACTTTTCTTTCAGTGGCCATCTAGTTATTTTGTACCATTTATTGAATAATCCTTCTATTCCTCGTTGATTTGAAATGCCACCTTTATGATATGCTTAATCCCTGTGTACATCTGAGGCCATTTTTTGAGTTATTTTCTATTTATTGGGTGTCTCTTCATCTATCCATGATATATCTTGCAGATTATTTTGCTTTATATGATATTTTAACATCTAATAAAGGTTGTCCCTTCTCAATATTCTTCTTTTTTAGAATTGCTCTGGGTATTCTTATTTATTTATTTATTTATTTATTTATTTTGTATTTATTTATTTATTTTATTTATTTATTTTGTATTTATTCTTTTGTATTGGCTTTGGAATTTGCTCTTTGTTTCCCAAATAAACCTGTTGGTGTATTTAGTAAAATGACACTACACTTATAGAGTGATTTAGAAGGAATTGACATCAGTTCTTTCCATCCAAGATCATGGTATGCCTTTTCATTTGGTCAAATCTGTTTGTCTCTCGGAAGAATCCTACAGTTTTCTGTAGTGCCTTTATAAATGGGGTGTCTCTCAATTGGATGAGAGCCCCCAGGTGTGGGGTGACTATTGGGTAGAAGCTGTGGCATGGGTGGTGAAAGAATCCACGTAGGGCAGAACCAAGGAAATAGAAGTTTATTGAATACACTCAAGGGAGCAGTGGGCAGGACGCCATGGAGAGGCTGTCAGCCATGAGGAGGTGTGGGGGGATTTTAGGTTATATGCATATAAAGCCAGTAATGCCAGTTGGCTCTTCTGAGTGGCAGCACCAGTCTGTATTCCTATGAGCAGAGCATGAGAATTCTTATAACCTCCCAAACTCCCAACTAATATCTATATGAAAGATTTTCTATGTGCTTATTTTAATTTCTCCTGTGTATTGATTGTTCATGTGTTTTTTTCTAAGTATTCATTTATAATATATCATAAGATATACCAATTTCACCTTATTGCTAGATAGGTTTTTCAATATATTATTCATGTTTGAAAGATTTGTGATGTTCCTTTAAGCATTACAATTTTGCGATTTAAAAAAACATTTAAAAATTATTCCTATCAAGAGTTTCTACTTTTTGTAAAAGGGATTTACTTCTAATTTTCCCACAAGCTGCTTGTCTAAATACAACAGAGAAGTAGCTGAGAATTCTAAAAAAAAAACTAGGATAGGGACTAGGAGGGGCCAGGAAGTCAATGTAGGCACAGCAATCATTTTAGAAATATATTTGCTCACTCATTTAATAAACAACTACTAAACTTATTATGAGCTGGGGACTGTAATAAATGTTGATGATACAGAGATGAGTAAGACAGTCACCTCCCTTAAAAAACACATGTCCACTAAAGGAGAGGGGAATGTAAAAACAGATGAATTGCAAGTATAACTACAGAAACATTAGCAAAGCCCTGGGGACACAGGTTTCTTCCATTATGTGACTCAGATTTTCCAGTGTGAAATTAATGTGTTTATTATATTGATGACACATTTTCTGTCATATTAGAAAAGAGAATAATAAAAGAAGTAGAGATGAATCCATTGATTGTTGGTTTTAGTCAACAAATATTTACTGAATGCCTCATTTTGTCACTGTGCCATATATCAGGGATACAAAAGTGAGCAAATGTTAAGTGATAACCTACAAAGGACAAAAACCGTTGTCTGATTTTTAAAGCTCACTATGATTCATATAGCACAGTTAGCCAGAATATTTAACATATTCTTTAGTCATCTGTGTTGGATGTCAGAGATCATAGTATGTGTGTATACTTGAGAGTAAGCATTTCAGTTTTGTTGGTTGTGGCTAAGTAATGCTAATTACATCTTGTTTTACTAAGAATGAACAAAGGTATATTAAAAAGAAGAAATATTTCCATAAAGCAGGTGATTCTGCTTGCATGGATAGTGACCTGACCTCTTGAGGATGTCCTCAGGCAGAGATGTAATGCATAAAGTCAGTCCTCTTCAGTGATTTTCCACTACTACCCCAGGCAGAGAGACATCTTCCATGTGAGGGAGCTGGGTATATGCAGATTTAATGGTATGTGATGGCAGAGGTTGTGAACAGTTTGTAAAGAATTGTAAAAACTAGAAGTAATAGTTTTTAAACTAGATATAGTCATTTTATTTCTAAGGTGATAATGGGGGTCCTTTGAAGCCCAGAGAATCTAGGGAAGAGCAATTTAGGACTGTTCTTTTATATATATATATATATATATATATATATATATATATATATATATATATATATTAAAGATTTTGTTCATTTGAAAGAGAGAGAGCACAGTGAGGAGAAAAGGGAGAAGGAGAAGCAGGCTAAGCCAGGAGCCCAACCTGGGGCTTGATCCCAGGACCATGGGACCATGGGATCATGATCCTGAGCCAAAGGCAGATGTCTAACCAACTGAGCCACTGAGGCACCCCTGGACAGTTCTTTCTTTAAATCCCCTTGAGGAAACATATTGGACTCTGAGTTTGCCTCCCATCACCCATTCTCTTATTATGGAGTGGCCCAAGCTTGAGATGTGACTGACTTTGTTGGTAAATCAACTGCAATAACCCCATCCTTCCTTCCATATTAGCTGGTTTCACTGGCAACCAGGGAGGCCTTCGTGGGAGAGGTAAATCAAGTTAGACTTTTAAGACAGAGTAGAATTTTGATAAGTGGAGAGCAAATTATGGGCAAAAGTGAAAAAATAAGAATATGCAAGGTTTGTTCAGGGACGGTGAGCAAACGTTTCTCAGCTAGAGCAAAATGTTACACTGTCTATCTCCCAGAGCTGCCCAGGTGATTAAACTCAATTCTTGCATTTAGTAAGCAATTATTGAATGACACCTAGTATGGTACTAAGAAATAGACAGGCTTCAAAGAAAGTTGCCTCAAGGTTGAGAAACCCCACAGCAAAGGTAAACCCGTTGATTTTAGAACTAAAAAGACCTAAGATGTAATCTAACACAATCCATTCATTTTCAGGTCACAGAAGCAGAGGCCCAGATAGCTTAAGTGAATGGAAGCAGTAAAGTACGCAGGGAAAAGAACAAGTTGTCAGAGTCATTTAAACTCTTTTACTTTAATTTCCATCAGCAGAAAGAGGACAGTAATAGCACAAGAAGCTGTCACTGCTGCCCAGGGAGACAGCATATGCAAAGCGTCAGGCACAAAATAGATGCCAAGTAAATATTCCCTTTCATTTTCCTTCTTTCCTTTATTGATAGCAACATAGAAATTCTATGGCAGACTTGGGAATAACTCTACTTGACTCCCAGAACAGCTCCCTCCTGCACAGTACAGCAGTCCATTGTTAGAATCCCATGGAAGGAACCACAAAGGCCTCTAACTTTCTCCAAAGAAGAGGAGCTATATTCAAAAACTCTTACCTCGTTGTCTTAATCATGTACCAATCTCATTCTCTTCTCTAGACCCATGAACGCCTTGATTCTGAATCCCCACTCCTGTTCTTTTCCATCTATCTATCCAAATCCTCTTTTTCACTCATTTATTCATTCAGTTATTTGGTCTGTGTAGAGTCAGGGAGTCATCAAACCTTTATTGAGCACTTATTATGTGGCAGGCACTGAGATAGGAGTTGAGATTACAGCACCAAAGAGAAGAGCTGCAGGGAGTCTGGCAGGGGCAGTCTAGTTTAAGCACAGATATGCTCATACCAGGAAAGTTAAGGGATGGTGTTGTAGAGGTAGGGACATGATATCTTGGGAACATTGGACAGAGGAGACAAGGTGTACCTGAAAGATCTCTGACATTATTCTCCTGTAATTACATACTCATCCTATTCTTCTCTGCCTCCTATTACACATAGAGATGGCCACACACAACAACTGAGCCCTTACATACTTATACTACTTACTATCAGTGCAGTGATATCAGGATGTGGATAGGTATAAGGTGTATATGTAGCCAGAAAGGACCAAGGCAATCCAATCAAGGTACCTCAGGTTTATCTAGAAAAGTAGTGAGCATACCCAGGGGTAGAGGATGGATATTTCCATCACTAACAGACTTTGATAAGGGCCTCCTGCAGTATTTCTAAATCTTGGTTGCATGTCAGAATTATCAGGGGAGCATTTGAAAAATAAAGATGCCTGAACCCTATCCTAAACTTATAGAAGCAGGATCTTTTGGGATGAAGCGCAGGCATGTGAATTTTTAAGTGACATGTGGTTGATTCTGATGATTAATTAGCAGGGGTTAGGAAGCACTGGTCTATTTTGTGCCAGACATTTGCAGAACAGTGAGAATACACAAGCAGTCCTACTCATGCCATAGAAGATAAGTCTCTGTCCTAGAAACACTGCGTCAGGTGGAAGAGACAGGCAAGCAAAGATACACAATAAACCAGATCAGTTTTTAGATAGAGACAAATACAAAGTGTTGTTAGATCACAGATGAGAAGGACCAACATACTTCTGGGAAGTGGGGAAGCTTTCTAAGTAATGTTGCATTTGAGACAAGATATAAAGGATGAGCAGGGGTGCCTGGGTGGCTCAGTTAAGCATTTGCCTTTGGTCAGGTCAGGATCCCAGGGTTCCAGGATCAAGCCCGGTATTGGGCTCGCCGCTCAGCAGGCAGTCTGCTTCTCCCTATACCCCTCACACAGCTCTTGTGCTCTCGCTCACTCTCTCTCTCTCTCAAATAAATAAGTAGAATCTTAAAAAAATAAATAAAGGATGAGCAGGAGTCTCCCAAATGAAAGAAGTGTGGAAGGATATCCCAGGCCTAGGACTGAGATCCTCTAGTTCCCACAGGGCTTAGCCAGTAGGTGAGATGATCTGCAGGGAAGTCTGAGGGAGAAGAATTAGGGCACTTTGATCCTGGGAATGGGCTCTTAGGTGTGTTTGAGGTGGAGACAGTGATTTGATGGATTGCATTACTGATTTATAGCTGTTTCATAGACCATTTTTATTTCTTTCAACTAGACCTTATACCTACAAGTCAAAAACAGAACTTGCAATGGGAATATGCAAGAAAGAAAATTCCTTAAAATTTGAAGCCAAAGGAAAGCTTATCACAGAAGGGATAAGTCTATAGAATTCTATGGAGTGATCATAAGAAGGGGGAAGGGCAGAAAGGGGTGGCGTCTTTCGGCAAGGGCAAAGCATGGGGATGGGAGCAAGGTCTGCATATTCTAGGATCTTCAGGGTCAGTGTGGCTGAGGCAAAGCACCAGAGGAAAGGCAGTGGCCATGGATGAGGTTGGGGAGAAAGGTTTGCTCCAGGCTCTTGAAAGGCTTCTGATGCTCTGCTACAGTATAGACTTAATCCCGTTGGCATTGGTGAATCCTGGTTGTTTTATGCTGAGCAGTGACAGGGTTGTTTTTCCTTTCCGAAAGGTAATTCTGAATGTATGTATATTTTCTTTCTCCAACAGAATTGTAAGCTTGCTGTCAGCAGGGATCATATCTTGGCTATTTTTTGTTTTTCTTTTCTTTTTTTTTTTTTTTTTTTGCTATCACCTCTAGTGCTTAGCAAAGCAAGAGCAAGGGACACATGTTGAGAATCCATAGTTAATGGATTCACTAGTTATTTGAGCCACACAAACCCATACTCAAGTCAATGTTGTAATACAGATATTATATCCTATGTGGTGCCTGATACTCAGAGATCTCAGGCAATCTTCAACTATGCTTCTTCATGTAACATGCACGTAAATCACCTGGGGATCTTGTTCAATGAGGATTCTGATTTAATATGTCTTTGGTGGGGCCTGAGATCTTGCATTTCTAACAACCTTCCAGATGCTGTCGTGCTGCTGCTGATTTAGATTTCTACCTTTTGAGGAGTAAGGAACTCAAGATGCGCCTACATAATTTGGAAGAGTTACAGTGGTAAGGTCATCTGTGAACTGTAGAATGTTCTATTGAGATTATGGAAGTGAAGAAGCTTCACCTGGAGAAGTCCCAGAGAGCTCCCTTGGGACTAGTTTTGAAGGCAACCACATGTCTTTGAGGCCCCAGAGGTACATATTGATGTTATTTGCCTTTAAAGCAGCTTCTTGTGCTGCTGCCAGTTTCTTCTTTGCTCTGCTAGAATTGAGTTCCAAAGAAAATCCATTAGTAACAGTGGGGTTGATAATAGAACAGCAGATTAAGTCAGAGGGCTCTACAAACAGCATGCTATCAGCGTGTAATTTGTTTAGGTCCACGTTGAATAGTTTTTTTCTCAGGAATTTTCAAGTTTGAAATTTGATTATGGGCCACTTTATAAGTTCTTGATATTTTCCTCTTCTTTTCCTCTGTGAAAACAGTACTCATGGCCATATAATGGTAAATTGGAAGTCCCTCAGGCCTCATCAACTGGTAGGCATCAAGATGGCCACATTGGATAGGCTAAATCTGGAAGCTTGGTGCCGCTTATCAGTGTGAACAGGGGCTTAGTCTTCATTTCGATGTTTCCTGACCTTTTTTTTGGCTCTCAGAGCAGCCTTAGGCCACGTCTCCTACTGTCCCAGTATTAATGTGCATTGTTACCTGCACTTGCATCTTTTGGCCATGGACCCACCACAGCTGTTCCATCTCAGATTGCTCCACATGACACTACCAGTCTCCGTTGTTTCCCCTCCATACATGGGTACGGCCATTGCTCACTTGGACCAAAGTTTGGAGATAGTCCAGGGTAGCAGCAAGCAGAATTAGCTTTGGAGACAGAATGTTGCATATAAGCTGTGTGATTTGCACATATTCTCTAACCACACTAAACCTTAGATTTCTTACCTGTAAAATGAGGTTAACTGTAGTTCTGTAATCTCAGGATTGTTGAGATAATAAGGTAATCCACCTAAGCTCCTAACTCTTCATTCTTGGCTTGATAAACATTGACCATTATCCTCACTGCTTTTCACTATAATCCATGGTCCCGGTCTGGATGAGCTTCATTTTTCTTTGGATACAGCTGAGACTAGTTAGTTAACAAGTTTTCATGACATGGCTGATGGCTCTGGGATAAGAGATGGGGATTAAATCAGGGGGAAATACACTGCTGTTTGATGTGGAGACACTCAGTCATGATAGACCCAAGTGCGTTCTCCTGGGGTCCCTCTCAGGGGTCTCCTGGCATCTCCAGGACTATCTTTGTCTTTGAACTTATCTAGACTTCATGGAGTCCAGGCTCAGAGATGAATTTTGTCATCCTGGGCTCCATTTCTTTTTCCAGCATCAACTCTTTCTTGAGGTTACTGACAGTAGGAATCTCCACTCTCTAGAAAGAGTCTTTATCCTACTCTGGCATGTCACCTGACCTTGAAAGGAAGGCCAATGCCTCTTTGCCCCTCCCAGTCTTGCCCCAGGGTTCATGATGTTTCTTTCATGCAGAGGACAATTGAACTCTTAAATCATACTTAATCTCTATTCAGGCCCACAGGAGAGATCATCTCTTATAATAATAATAGTAGCAACAAAAACTAACTTTTCTCTTGTTTTCCTTGCCCCAATGCCTCTAAAATAATCTTTCTTAAACATGCTTCTTATTATTCCACTTTCTGCTTAAAGCCATTGTGGCCTTCCTGGGACTAAGGTGACGAAATTTATGTTAGCATAAGCAGTTCTTTATATGTGCTGGTCTTCTGTCCTGAGACGCTCTTTGTTTCTTTGTTTTCTCAGAGAACGCCCATTCAGCCATCATGGCCTGGCTCAAATCTGACTTCCTCTGTGAATTCTTCCTGGAATCTGGCCGTGTCCCCTATCCCAGACATCACCCAGGATCCCTCCTCCAGGCCCCCTTGACACTCTACACCTTATCCCATCACATGGCAACATATGATAATTCACTTCCAGTTTTGCCTCCCCACTGTCAAGGGGAGCTCCAGGAGGCAGTCTCCAGTCACAGGAGCAGTAGTGAATGAACTAATGCTTACCTCACATTTTACTGAATTGTTTTTTGTCTGCTGTCTCTTCTGATCCTTCCTATAGGTCTGTGAGATAAGTAGGACATACTACTGTGATCTTTGCTTTATATGTGAGAAAAGGAGTCTCCAACAGGTAAGTGACTAGTCCCTGGTCACCCACGTCAGCTGATTGAGGGAAGCGGGAAGTAAACTCAGAGTGGGTTCTTTAGTCTGGAATTCCAGTGTCCCTATTCACTCCTTTTTATTGCTTCCATTTTGACAGAAACTAAGCCCTGGTACGAAAGGGTCTCAAGGAAGACAAGGCATGGGACCAAGGAAGACTGAGGGAGGCAGTGACCCGCTGAACAACCAGAGCTGCAGGATCACTGGGCCTCACAGGTAAGGCTGTTGGGTGTGATAAGAACCATGGGGTGTACTCTTGGCTGACTTTAGGACTTGAGGGAAGATGCTCTTTGATTAAGACAAGGTAAGTGGGATTGGATATAAGAGAAACACCATGAAAATGAGTTTTATGCAAAACCAGATCACACTCAAAATCCGGTCTCAGGTACCACCTCACTGAGTGTCATTCCTTTTCAGCAGCCCTCTGGATGGCTCTAAGTAATGACAGATTAATTTTATAAAGGTCTTGAACTGCTGCTAAGACTCCTTTTTAAACCTGAAGGCAAAACAAACAAACATGAAGTCCTGCAGAGCCGAGAATAAGCTCCAAGGGAGAGTGAGAGCATTGGAAATAGTTACTGGGATGAAGAAGGGGATCATGATGTACCTTGTTTCAAACCCCACCAGCATTGTCAACTCACCCACCTGCAAATCCTGTGGGCGGTCTGAGCTCGGCTGGGGGTACTAGGGGGCGTTGCAGGGAAGATGCCAGGATGGGAGGGCTCAGAGCTATTTCAGACTCAAGGCTAACATTCACGGAGACCTTGAGTTACATCATGAAAACTGTCTGGACTTTAGGCCCCCTTATGCCAAATGCGGTTTCCAGATCCACTGCATATTTGGAAGCCCATCAACCAAAAGTTGTCTCGTCACTTTCGTGCATGAGATCTTTTCATTTGTGAAGAGTATATTATTTTGCTTAATTATGGGCTTAGAAGAGATGGCATAGAGCAGCGGAAAAAGCATGAGCTGGGAGTCAGAGCGACCTGGGTCTGAATCATGGCTCTGCCATCCGCGAGCTGTGGGGCCTTGGCTGGGTGGGCCTCAGTCTCCTTGACCATGAATGGGGAATAATCTGTAATAATGACCTATATTGTTGGGCAGTTGTTAGGACTCGATTGTTAATGCATTGTCAAGAACCTTGTCTTATTCTGCTATTCAGATATTTAATAATCAGTAACTAGTATTAATAAAATGTCTGACTTTTAACATGATAACATTTGGTAAATGAAATTTCATGTTCACTGCAGAAATATATATGTAGTGATATGTTATGTATAATCTTTTTTTGCAGGGAAATATACTGTTGATTTTAAATTTCCATTTCCCAGTGGAACTTGCTGCTATTCCATATCAAAACACCTCCCCAGGCTCATTTTCCTTCTTAGATGGAGCCTCACTGTACCCTACTGGTCCTGATTTTCAGCACCTTGACAAATGGTTTTTAAATACTTACAGTATATTTGTAATCATTTATGTCATGATTAATTATTCTTTTCTTAAGGAAAAGTGCATCCAGAAAAGAGATAGGATTTTCTCTATCAGTCACTCACTGCCTAAGACTTAAGTTATCATCTCCAGTATGGAGATAATATTTAACCCATGTATCTTACAAAGGTGTTTTTTTTCCCCCACTGGAAAAAAATCAGATAAGATCATAAGTGGGGAAGAATTTTCTACATTTTAAGTAGATATGTAAAGTCGAGTTGTGATGTAATTTTTGCTATAGATCCTTTTACAGCAGATAGGAAATTTCTTTGTGCTCTGGCCACCTGCCTGGGAGTTACCTTGAGGTTACTTAGAGACTTTCTCCACCACCGGATGTTAGGAGATTGGGCAACTTGCTTGAGTAATTTTCTCCTCTGACTCACGTTCCTTGCGGTCCCCATAGTGACCTGTGTACTACCCAGGGGCTATTAAGGAATAGCCCCAAACTTTCAGCTTAGTCTTTTTTTACACAACTTCTAGTACTACCTACCTCAGTGGCCACAGAACAAATCTGTGCAGCTGTTGGATTTGGGTTTGTTGAAATATGAGTACACACTGTTGGAAGGACATAGAGTCTCCACTCTAATGAAATTCTTTCTGTGGATACCAATCTCTCCTTAAGGCCCAGTTGGGGTAGAAGAGCATAGTTAATACATAGCATGAGATCAGAGATAGCATGAGATCACGTCATCCAGAGATAAATTTTAGGTATACTTGACCATCTTTCTTTCCTTACTTTCTCTGTGTCTGCTTTCTCTCTCTCTCCCTCTCCCTCTCCCTCTCCCCCTCTCTCTCCCTTCTTCCCTCTCTCCCTTCCTACTACACTACAACTTTTTAAATCCCTTCTGTTTCCTACTTCCTTTTTACTACACTCTTTCCCAGTCAGTAGACCCATCATGGCATTCCCAGGCATAAGTCATTACTTTTGTTAAATATCTTTTTTTTTTTATTTATGATAGTCACACACACACACACACAGAGAGAGAGAGAGAGAGGCAGAGACACAGGCAGAGGGAGAAGCAGGCTCCATGCACCGGGAGCCCGACGTGGGATTCGATCCCGGGTCTCCAGGATCGCGCCCTGGGCCAAAGGCAGGCGCCAAACCGCTGCGCCACCCAGGGATCCCCATTACTTTTGTTAGATGTACTCAGAGTGCAACAGTTGTAGAGATCTAGTCCAGGTCTGAGATTCTAATCCCTTGCTCTGTATTATAATTACCTGAAGGACTAAAAGATACTGATGTCTGGGTGTCAGTTAATATCTCAGGGAGGAGGAGGGGAGCTGGACCCTGAGGCTGAAGCTTTTAAAAAGCTTCCAGAAAGATTCTAACATGAATTCAGCCTACACTGGTTGAAGATATTTGGAGAATGAAGATATGACAAAATGATTCTAAAAATAAACTGAAATAAGATTTATGGCTCAAAGAGCTGCAATCATGTGGTTTGGCCACACTTGCTTGTTTTCTGTCCATCAAATAACAAGTATTTTTTGAGAACCACAGAAAGAGTGGTTGGTTATGTCCAGTCAGAGCTTTTAGATGAGTTTCAAAGATAAGGCATGTGCCTCACTAAACCCTTTTATATACATTATGTCATTCAACCTTCTCAGCAAAGCTAGGAGGCCTTTTTATTCCTCCCAGTTTACAAATGAAGAATCAGAAGAATCAAGGGATTGCTTAAATAGCTCAAGTTTTGATCACTAGTTAGAAGTGGAGCCAAGAGGTATGAATATAGGCATTCTGCAGTCTTCCTTTGAATTATCATGTGATATACCTCCTCTCTACATTGAGAGATAAGATGAAAACACAGACATTTACTGGAGCAGTGGTTCTCAACCTTGGGTGCACTTTAGAGTCAGTGGGAGAGCTTTGCAAAAATGTCCTTTGCTCAGGTCACACCATGGACCAATTTAACCCCCCACCAGTCTCAAGAATGGAACCAAGACATCAATATCTTTTAAAATGTCACATGTGACAAAATTGAAAACTACTGAACTATAGGAAAGAGAGAAAAACAAAGGAGAGTCATTAGGATAAGCTTCCTAGATAATACTTCACCTGAACTTAGTATGAGACAGAATAATGCCCTCCCCTTGCCAAAGATGTCTGTTTCCTAATCTCAGGGACTTCTGAATATGTTACCTTATATGACAAAAGGGAAGTAGGGGTGTGGATACATTAAGGTTGTTAATTAGCTGATGTTAAAATGGGGAGTTAGTTTGGATTATTCAGGTGGACCCCATGTACTCACATGGGTCCTTAACTGTGGAAAAAACAGGCAGAGGAAGGAGAACCAGAGAGGTGGTAACATGAAGACTTGGCCTGATTTAGAGGGCTTTGAAGATGGAGAACAGACTTAAGGAGTACAGGTGGCCTTGAACTGGAAAAGATAAGGAAACAGATGCTACACCAGAGCATCCAGGATGAACACAGCCTTGACAACATCTTGAGTTTAGTCTAATGAAACTCATTCTGGACTTCTGACCTCCAAAACTATAAGAAAATGAATTCATATTGTTTAAACCCTTGTTCGTGGGATCCCTGGGTGGCGCAGTGGTTTGGCGCCTGCCTTTGGCCCGGGGCGCGATCCTGGAGACCCGGGATCGAATCCCATGTCAGGCTCCCGGTGCATGGAGCCTGCTTCTCCCTCTGCCTGTGTCTCTGCCTCTCTCTCTCCCTGTGTGACTATCATAAATAAATAAAGAAAAAAATATTAAAAAAAAAACAAATAAACCCTTGTTCGTGGTAATTTGTTTCAGCATCAATAAGAAATTAGCATAGTGTCTTAAAAAGGAAGAGTTTACAGAAATGTGTGGTGAGTGTGAAAAATACCCATTTAACTGCAGATTTGATTTTCTGTATTTAAGTATCTATATACTGCACACCTCACATCTCTGCCCTATACAGTGCATCTACAATGGTAGGCATCTGTAGCCTGCAGTTGCATCATGATTCAAACCCAAACCTTTTGGACTCTAGAATCAGTGCTCATTCCAGTTACTTGTGTACTTTTCCTCAAGACTATTTGGCACAGTGATGGTTTTTCTGATCTCTGCTTTGAGCAAAAGGCAAGGAAACATAATGTCACAGGGGACCTTAGAGCACAGAGAAAACAGATCCTCATTCAAGATGCTTAAAGGAACAAATCACCTATAATTACTTGGATGTTTAAGGAAGATTGATCTGATAGTTGTGTGCAAGAAGTATTAAAGTAAATGAAGGTGGGATAGATCAGTTAAGAAGCTCCACAACAACTTGAGGGTTTGAATTCTGAATGGCTGTGGTAACGATGATAGGAGAACTTGAGGAGAGGATGAATCCAGGAAACCTGGAGAAGAAAATCACCCCAAGGAAAATCACGCTACTTGAGAAAGGCAAAGGAAAGACAGTCAAAGACAGCTCCAAATTCTCAGCTGTGGCAGACTTAAAGGGTGGTTGGTAGTGCCCCTGACAGAATTGAAGGTGCTAAAAAACAGAACAAATTTGGTCTAAGTGGGATGGGATAGAACAATGACATATAATAAAGAATTTGATTGGCCTTTGTTCGTGGAAGGGATACTCTAATCCTTGGACTATCCCAAGTAATAAATAATACTGTTTTTATGCTAATGAAATGGTTCAAGGTAGGCCCCTAGATAATTTTTAGAGTTGGGACTTTGAGCTATCTACATCTGTGGCATGGAGAAGGGCTGAAAATTGAGTTCAATCAATCATGCTCATGTAATGAAACCCCAATAAAAACTCCAGACAGTGGAGCTTTCTGGTTTGTAAACACATTATTGCTGTGCTGGGAGGGTGATGCACATCTGATTCTCCAGGGAGAGAGCACAGAAGCTCCATATCTGGGACCCTTCCAGATCTTAGCCCTAGGAGTATCCTTTATAAAAAGTATAATCATAAGTATAGTGTTTCCTGAGTTCTGAGAGTCATTCCAGCAAGTCATTGAATCTGGGGGCATGGGAACCCCCTTTTTTTTGTATCTAGTCTGTCAGAAGTTTTCATGGCCTGAAGAACCCTGATGCTTGTGGCTGTCTGGTGGCTAACTTCTGAAATGGAGGTAGTCTTGTGGAAGACTTTGCCCTTAACCTATGAGGTCTGTGCTACCTCTGGCTTGTTACTGTCAGAATTGAATTTCTGTTCACCTACTTGGGGTGGAAACAGAATAGGTGGATACTGCATGGCATAAATGTCTGTGGGCAAAACTCAAGAATTGTGTGAAACTAATTTCTCCTCAACACCAAGGCCAAAAGAAAATGCTGAGGACATTAAATACAGCATTAGAATACTCACATCTTGCTTCTTAATTGACCATTCTGACTTCCCTAATGTCTTTGAGCCAGTGTGATAGAATGTGATAGAATGAAATATTGGATTCTAAAAGACAAAATGGAGTTTCTGTTATTCACTTGCAATGAAATGGTGGGCATCTAACTTATTGTCTTTGGGCCATAGCCCTTTATCTTTAAAATGGGAATATTAAGGCCTAATTTGTAAAGCTGTTAAGAGAATGAACATAAAAAGGTAAGATCTTGGCACGACAGGTATTCAGTGAATGTTATTTTCAGCTGTCCTTTAAGATTATTTCCAATTGGAATGGTTCCTTCTGAGCGAGATTTTCTTTTATACAGTTCATCAAAAGGAAGTCAAAGTGATTGATGTGGCTTCACTGAACATTCAGTGAACTATCTGACTTTGGGGGTATATGCTGACTCAACCTCTCAAATGTCAGTGGCTGTTAGAGAGTTTCATCTTAAAGAGGGTCTTACTTTAATTGAAAAATTCACAATGTCTGCTGTGCATGTGAAGGGAAAACATCCCTACAATGCATCTACTGTCTCTATGATTTCTGCAATAGCTTGGTGCCACATTTGTCAAAACCCATCTTGCTGCAGGTGCACTGTGTCTATACTCTGAACAGCACCATTCCCATTGGAATACCATAAGTGGTATTCAGTGACTTGCCTAGGGAGGCCCAGCATGTCTGGGGCCCAGAATAAAACCCAGGCCTGTAAATGCCTTCTTGTCCCCTCAACTGCCTCCTCCTGACTTGCCCTCTCTTCCATTTTGTGGTGAAGTGGTTAGGGCTCTGAACCAAATGACCAGCATAGTTTCCTGGAGGAATGCCCATTTATCATTTCCCTCAAACGATCACACAAAATAGTTGGGTGTCATCCCTCGTGTGAATTTATGTCTTATGAAGGAATAAGTTTTTAAAAACACTTGTTTATTATGCCAAGTACTGTGACAGAAACTTACGTGGAATGACCAGATAAGCTTCTGAGGTTTTATTCTATCAATGGTGCAGACAGGAAGGCTGAGCCCGAAACCAATCACACCATTTAGGAGAAGAGACAGGATTTAAAATTAGGTGTGTCTCCTAATCCCTTTTTTCTTTTACTGAAGGTTTATTAACTCACATGGACCCACTTCTGAGAAAGACAGCTACTTATTTCTAGGTAGAATCTGCTCTTATTTTTCTTTTATTCCCAGACCCCATTTTCTTTTTTCTAGAAACTTCATTATGATATTCCCTATTCTTTAAATGTGGCTTAGTCAACAGCATATTTTCAAATAATTAGGGAAAGATATAGTGCCAGCTACACCCAAGTGCCAGTCTGTTGGCTTTAAGTCTTTTTTATACCCAGTCTTAACTCCATGGTTGGGTTTAAACAAAAATTTATTCTGGAGGCTTTAGCAAAGCTTACTTCTTTTGCCATCCTCTCTTAGTAAGCAAATCCTGGATGCTTTCCTTGCCACGAGTGCTTAATGGCAGAGTACATCTTGTCACCATCCAAGGCAGATCCTTTTGAGTGGCATATTCTCGTGGCTGGAGGGAAAAATCTGATCCAGATCCACAAAAAACAGATGGAGTTTTCCATGCAAAACCATTACTCTTGGATTCCTGGCTAGTGGATTTCTGTTTTTCAAATTGTGGGGTTTTTCTTCTTCTTCTTCTTCTTCTTCTTCTTCTTCTTCTTCTTCTTCTTCTTCTTCTTCTTCTTCTTCTTCTTCTTCACTCTTGCTCTCTATCTCAGGAGTGATGTTCGATACCTCAAGCTTAAATCTAAAGGTGCAATTGGGGTTGGTCATTGGAAGGATGTATAAGACTTGAGATAGCTGTGACTAGATCAGGCAAATATACCCAGTCCAAGCACAATATAATAATAGAAATCCCAAATGAAAGAATGGTGGATGTTAGGGGAAGTCAGCTGAAGGCTGTTGGCTTCTAGTAAAATGATGATGGTGATTTGATAACTGGGTTACTGGGATATAATGAGATAATGTCTGTAATAGTCTTAAGTGTGGGACTTTGTTCCTCACAAGTTCTCAATAAATGACATTTACTGTGAGTACCAAGGTCAATGTAGAAACAATGGCAAATCAGATGAATCAGTCACTTCCTAGCTTTTGCCCTTATAAAACATTGTTTTCTAACAACCTAAATGGACCCATATCTAACAGAAAATCATTTAATAAGTTATAGTGATTATTATTATTATTGCTGTTGATATCATTACCATAACATCAGCATGAAGGGAGACAGTTAAATTGTCAGGTGCTAAATGCAAGGATAGGCACATACATGATGGGATTAAACACACTCCAGAGAGAAAGCTGGTGGTTCCCCATCTTTGTTAGGAAAAGCATAAAGTAAAACAAGAGTCTTGATAGGACTGAGAAACTCCGAGTTCTGATAGTAGCTGTGCAACTTAATTTCTTGCAGCCTCATTTGGATTCTTAAGGATTAGATATAATGTTTTCCAAAATTGCCCAATAAGAATTCTGGCACCCGAGTCCTGACCCATGACTCAGAATCATTCTGGGAGGATGCTAGAGAATGTACATTTTGAATAAACATCCCAAGTGATGCTCATGATTAGGTCAAGTTTGGTAAACAGTAGGTTGAATTAAAGGCCACCTGCTCTAAAATTCCAAGAAAGTAAAAGTTTCCATTAAACAAACCATTTTGCCCAATCTCGATGTCAGAGTGAGAGCTATTGAGTGCAGAAATTGGGTTCTGGTGTCTGTGTGTGCTGTGTTCATGTGTATGCATGCATGTGTGCACATACATGTATGCTGTGTGTTCATATCTGTGCACATGTGTGCTGTGCTTGTGTGTGTATGTACGTGTGTGTATGTGTTTTAAGGGAATCACTGTAGCAATAAGATGCTTTAAAAATGCTTAAATACAAGGTTATCACTCTCCAGGATGGTTTAGGAATGGCTGGACCAAGGCAGGAGAGATGAACAGATGACCTCATGTCTTTCAGAAACCTATGATTGCATGCGAACGACACAGGTTTTATGCATGATCTGTCCTGTTTACCTCCTCTTGTCTGAAGTCAGTGAGTCATGAAAAACCAAAATTGCTATTGAAATGTCAATTTGGAATATGTCTTTGTTTTAGTTAGAAGGATTTTTGTGGAAATATGACTTAAGCTTTTGTGTCTCAAAAGATGAGGTGGATTTCCCTGGGAAAAGACTCAAGAAAACCCAAGGAAATAGGAGACTTATTTTGTATTAAATATTTGGAAAAGGACAGAATCTCAATCCATTAGTCATAACCAAATGCCCAGTGATGGTGCTCTTCCTCTGATGACTCTCCTGGAAAGATTAATGGTTTTTACTGTGATCTTTCCTTTCCACTCTGGGCTCCCACCTGCAGTCTGGGTTGCCTACTTACCTCATGGCTGAACTATTCTAATAGTCAAACTCATCTGGTTTAATAATCTCTAACCTATTCCCGCTCCAATCCATTTTATTCACTCCTGTCAGAATAATCTTCTTAAAATTCTACTTTTGCAGACATCAAAATCTTTCTTAAAACTTTAATGGTTCCTATTGTGTTTATAGGTGAATATTATCTAATTAAGTGTTCTCAGATGGATAGAACCTGGCAAGCATCACAGCTCCTCTAATCCACACACCTTTGTCTGACATTCAAGGACCTCTTACTTACTCTATATATTAGTCAGAGCTCCTGTTTATGAATTACAGAAACTAGCTTGGGGGAGAAGGGAAAGAAGGGAAAGCCAATGATTCACAAAACTAAATAGTAGGAAGAAAATATGTGGCTAGAACCAGGGACTTGAACATCATCAGGATTCCTTGCTTGTCTCTCTTCCTTGTTCTCTCTGATAGCTCCCATTCTTTGTGGCCTCTGGCAACTTTAGCCTCACACTTCTATAGATTTCCATTGGACAGAAAAAAATTTTCTTTAAGTAATTCCAAATGCACACATCATAAGGAAGGTCTCTTACTGAATGCCTTGGGGGTAGCGATAGGAAGAGTTGGGGGTACAGAAAGAGAGGCAGTTATTGTCAGGCTCCATTGGAACTATGTGGTTGAGTTGGGGGTGGGATGGGAGACAGCAGTTCCCTAAAGAAAGGAGGTGTTTACCAGACTAAACTGAAGAGTTCTGTGTAGATGAAGCAGTTAATTTTACAGCCCACTGGATGCTACCAATAAACTAATTTGAGCTTATTTTATAGTACACTTTGAATTTTTAGGTAAACTACATGAGTCTAGACAATGTTTCCTCAACATGTTATGTACATTTTAGCCTGTATGGCTTTTCTAATACAATTCCTTATGTCTACACCCCACTTCATTCTCTATGCCTAGATGTGCCTACAGGACTAAGTTGAAGTTATTGCTTCTTGGTCTGCCCTGGGCTTCAGAGATGACATTGATGAATGTGCCATGTTTATGCAATTCAATTGGTACTAAGTATATCCTGTCTGGTATTAGCAATTACTCTGTCATATATAGATCCTGTCTCTCCAACTCGATTCTAGCCATCTTCAGGACAGATGTATTTAAACTCAGTGGCAGAGATCATTGCTGCTGCTTAATATCACTGTTAAATCCCTGTTTTATAGTTTCCTAGATTTGAGGAGAGATAAATTTGGAAAATAACAGCAAGAAAGTCAAAGAATTAGAGCATATGGTTGTATTCAATATCAACAATTATAATTATATTTATTGAACTGATAGCAGCTGCTGTTTTGAACTTTGATCAAGAGAAGAGAATAGTAAAAGTTTATCCCTCAGGGATCCCTGGGTGGCGCAGTGGTTTGGCGCCTGCCTTTGGCCCAGGGCGCGATCCTGGAGACCCGGGATCGAATCCCACATCGGGCTCCCAGTGCATGGAGCCTGCTTCTCCCTCTGCCTGTGACTCTGCCTCTCTCTCTGTGACTATCATAAATTAAAAAAAAAAAAAAAGTTTATCCCTCAGATTGAGTTTGGACATCTGTTTAGGAAACATCTCCAAAGATGCTAAACATTTGAAAAGGAGCTACTCCTAGGGCTATTGGTCTCTGCATTGGCAAAATGCATAGAGTTCTCTGTTCTAGGGCTCTCCCTTTCCCTCACACCTATTTCTGCACCTGAGCACTGAGTATAAACACCACTGTATTTGACAGAGATAGTTTCACAAATAGTAAATTAGAACAACCCAAGACTATGCTCCTGGGAGTAATGATAGTTTGCCACTATATCTCTTGCTTAGAACTGGTATAAAGTGCACTGTACTGAGCACTACAATTTGGCACACAAAAATATTATTTTCAGTGGATTAACAAATTAGATTTTCAGTATATGAATAAAATACTAAAGATGGTCTATTGAATAAGAGGCTTAACAAAATAGGTAGAATAGAAAACCATGGTTAGTAAGTAAAAACTTCCTGGAATATTTTACATGACTGGTCTAGAATCAGGATTTCAAAACCATTTCTTGGTCTGTATTCTTTAGTCCATAATACCAACCCATCAAAAATACTTCACATCTGTGTAAGGTTCTGGATCAACAAGAGGACACAGTTGATATGGATTAAATGAGGATAGTTTGAACTCCCATCCGATCTTTCACATCAAGTTTTTAAACAGCAGAATTGACCAGGTTCTAACTTCTTCCTGGGAAGAATGCAGAGAGCTGGAATTGGTGATGTTCTCAATCTTACAAATAACCAAACTAAATTCAACTTTGTGACTTAAAAAAATCGATTGGACGTACAACACCAAGAGTGAACCCTAATGTAAACTGTGGACTTTGAGTGATAATGATGTGTCCAGGTAGGTTCATCAGTTATAACAAATGCACTGCTGTGGTAAATGATGTTGAGAGTAAAGGAAGCTATACATGTGCAAGGGCAGGGAAGTATGTGAGAAATCTCTGTACCTTCCTTTTAATTCTTCTGTGAACTTAAAACTTCTCTTAAAAAATAGTCTTAATTTAAAGCAAACAAACAAGCAAACACTCATTAGACCCCTGAGGTCACAGAACAAATAACTGGCCCAAAATCTGAAAAGAGAAAGTGATTCCAGGGAGAGAGGACATATGAATATGTGCTTACTTGGAGCAGATGCAGTGGGACACAAATAAGAAGAGCTCACTAGGATAGCTGAAAAGTTGATGAAGGCTATGTGTGGGCTGGTGGAATAGTGTAGAACTGGGTGCTGCAGAAACTGGAGGAGTCGGCACACTTTTTGTTGCTTTGCAATCTTGGCAGCTTCTCAGGTGAAATCTGAAATTGGTCCCCATATACAGAGGGCAAGGAAAGACTAAAGAAAGACCACTCTATGTGGTAGGTAGCAGGCTTAATAAGCAAGGGAATTATATACAAGGCTAGTCTTGGGCAGCTACAAGATGAGTAGATCTCTACACCTGCGCATCAAATTCTTAAAGTTTAGGAGACCTGACTGGGGTTCTGTTATGTATTCAGTCCGTATAGTCCCATTGACACATTGCTCTCTTGGGGCCACATCCTAGAAATGGCTCCCACTGTGGGAATGGTGGGAAGAATTTACATTTCAAGGAAAGGGATTAAGTGAGGAGCCTCTGATTGCCTTTGTCCAACTAACAGGTCAACCAGAGCAGGTCCACTTGATGACTTCCTCCAACACTTTTGCAGGCTCTTTCTCCATGAATCCCATTGAGTATTCACAGAATAGGTAAGAAAGAACCACAGGATCTTGGAGGGAGGGGCAGTAGCCCTATAGGGAGATGGGTAAGACCCCTCACCCATAAGAATAAAAATATTAATATAGCAGGGGAAAGGGAAAACCCACTAGCTCTAGAACATTGGTGAACACTCATTACAACTGAAGAAAAGGAACAGAAGGTGAGAAAAAAGTCTAGTCTTGGGACAAGAGGCAGGATTAAGTGCTGAACCCACAACTGGCAGACTTCAAATGACAGTAACAGCAAGATGCTACTGAGAAAGGAATGGGAAAGGAACAAGAATATGCAGATAGAAGCTTTTGAGGAACAGCTCATGGGGAAGATCTAAAACTCAAACAGGCATTGCTCTGATACACATCCACCACCCTAGAAACAAGCTATCTATAGGAATTTGAAACCCCTGATGTACTGAGTACATTGCAAAAAGAAAGGAAAAGAAGAAGAAAAGAAATTAATTGACAAGATAAGTGAATTACTAACTGGATTACTGCAAAACCTTCCTTTATAATTCTAGCAGAAGGAAAGGCATGCCCATATCCAGGTATATAAACTATTTTCCCCAGTTTCTACTGACCTACTCAACATATTTGACTTTTAACAAAAAAATTATAAGACATAGAAAAATGCAAGGAAGGCTAGTATACTCCCATGTAATAGAGTAATCATCAGAAATAATTTTCAGCTTTACTATAAAGTACAAGTAATTAAGACAGTATATTAGGTGAAAGGATAGATTTACAGATAAATGGAATAGAATAGAGAATCTGGAAGTGACTCACACAATATAATCATCTGATTTTTAACATAGATTCAAAGACATTTAAGTGGAAAAATGCTAGTCTTTTCAATAAATCATGTTGGAACAGAAGGAGGATCATATGTAAAGAAGGTGGCAGATGGGGGGCAGCTTCAATACATATCTCACATCTTATATAGAAATTAACTCAGCTAAAGGGCTAGTATCTAAGATCTATAAAGTACTTATCAAACCTAACACCCAGAAAATAAATAATCCAGTCAAGAAATAGGCAGAAGACATGAACACACATTTCTCTAAGGAAAACATAAAAATGGTCAACAGAAACATGAAAAATGCTCAACATCACTTGTCATCAGGGAAATACAAATCAAAACTACTATGAGATAACACTTTACACCAGTGAGAATGGCTAAAATTAATAAGTCAGAAAACAACAAATGTTGGTGAGGATGTGGAGAAAGTGGAACCCTCTTACACTGTCGGTGGGAATGCAAGCTGGTGCATCTGCTCTGGAAAACAGAGTGGAGTTTCCTCAAGAAGTTAAAAATAGACCTACCCTATGACCCAGCAATTGCACTAGTAGGTATTTACCACAAAGATACAAATGTAGTGATATGAAGGGGCACCTGCACTCTAATGTTTATAGCAGCAATGTCCACAATAGCCAAATTTTGGAAAGAACCCAGATGTTCATCAACAGATGAATGGATAAAGAATATATATGTGTACATCATGGAATATTATTCAGCCATCAAAGAGGATGAAATCTTACCATTTACATCAACATGGATGGAACTGGGGAGTAATAACGCTGAGCAAAATAAGTCAATCAGAGAAAGACAATTATATGTTTTCACTCATATAAGGAATATAAGAAATAGAGCAGAGGATAATAGGGGAAGGGAGGAAAAACTGAATGGGAGGAAATAAGAGAGGGAGACAAACGATGAAAGACTCTTGACTCTAGAAAACAAACAGGGTTGCTGGAGGGAAGGTGGATGAGGGGATGGGGTAACTGGGTGATGGGAATTAAGAAGGGCATGTGATATTGATGAGCTTTGAGTGTTATAAGCAACAGATGAATTACTGAACTCTACATCTGAAACTAATGACATACTATATGTTGGCTAATTGAATTTAAATTAAAAAATAATTCAGTTACAAAGGTTAATATCAACAGTAATTAGTCTTGCTGATATCACTGGCCCCTGATATGATATGATATATGAGAAGGGCCATTACCCACATGATATTCTCCAGATCCCTAACATCAGTCCATTCATGAGAAAACATCAGAAAGACTGAAATTGAGTCATATTTTACAATATAGCTCACTAGGGATACTTTACACTGTCTTTTCAGTGATTCTATAAATCTGATGTTGTTTTAAAATTAAGTTTTAGAAAAAGAGAAATGGATGTGAAGTCACCTGCCATATTCCCCTTGGAGGAGAAGGTTGAGGTAGAGTGAACCCAAAGCAACAACCAGGAAAGCCAAAGAAATTGGCATTTCAGTGATTTATACTTGATGCCATTAACTTTCAAATGTTTCTCAAGTCTACCCGGTGTGAGTAGGTCATTTAATTTTCTGTAAATAGGAACTCTGATGGAAGCACTAGAGCTTCTGAAGGAGAAACACAGGCTTCTTGTTAACTCTTGTTCAGCTGCTTATACCTTCAACACTTAATTCCTACAATTGTTTTCACTTCAAGTGATGTTGGGATTCTGATTCTCTGAGTTTGAGCCTCTTGACTTCATTTCTGCTTTTTATTTCCCCAGATTTATGCATTTCTCTGGTATTTACCTGGATCTGCCCTTCTGTCAAAGTGGTCATAACTGATGTGATTTTACAAAGGTAGGGCTGATCAGCAACAACATTATACTCTAAGTCATGGTCTTGACGTTTGTAACCCACAAAATGATGAGATGGAATCAACCATGCTCATAGTGACATCCCCTTTTTGGGAATTGCAACTGAAAAAGACAGACCTGCACTGGCCATTTCTTTACACCAGTCCCATTCTAGGACAACCAGAGTCTCTATCCCAGGAGTTTGATTTTGGGCCTACCAGGATGATTTCCTCATCTCAAGATCCTTAATTACATCTTATAAAGACCCTTTTTTTTCTTTTTTAAAATTTGATTTATTTATTCATGAGAGATAGAGAGAGAGAGGCAGAGGGAGAAGCAGGCTCCACACAGGGAGCCCGACATGGGCCTCGATTCCAGGACTCCAGGATCACGCCCTGGGCTGAAGGCAGGTGCTAAACTGCTGAGCCACCAGGGAATCCCCAGACCCTTTTTCTAAATAAAGTAACATTCAAAGGCTCTGGAGGTTATGATGTGAAGATATTTTTGGAGAGCACCATCATTCAACCCAATATCCCACCCTTCCAATTATTCTGTTAAACTAAGTAGTGCCAGTTTCCCTTACTTGCGATTAAGAAAACCTAGTTTGGTGTCTTAGTGCTAGTCGTGGCAGTTGTAAGTGGTTTGCACCACCTATATGCTATGCTTGACTTCAGAAATTCTCTAATTTCAATGTGGTAAGTTTCTTTGGAACTTATTGAAAATACAAGTTTCTGCCCTCTTCCCCAGCTTCTCAATAAATCAGTCCAGGAATCTGCATTTTTAACAATTTTCAGGTGGTCCTGATGATAAAAGAACAAGGAAAATTGTGAAAGCTCAGACCCATTAGTGTCCCATTCAAATAAAAGCAAGAGGAAAAGCAATGAAAAATAATTTGAAAACTTTAATGATGTTTAGATAGTAAAAACATAAAATCTTTTAAATAAAGTACATTCAATTTCTCAGAGCATCTAATATTCAGATAATTTATACTTCATACACTTTCCAACATTAAACAATTGACTATATAATGCATTTTCTATAAAATGATATTACAGCTTATACAGGTAAAAGTATATTACAAAAACACTCCACACAGGAAGGATGGCCGTACCTATTAAGAGATGCTATAAACTTTCCATTAAAAAATATATTTTATCTCTCATTTGTCATAATAATAAACAGAACATATATTTTTCTTTCTAAAATTGTCTTATACAATTTCCCTTTAGGATGATAATATGTACAAACCTTATATCTGAATGAATATAAATAGAAATACTGTAATAGTGTTACAGATATATTAGTAACTTTTACAGAAAAAAAATAGGGCTTTCTAATAAAAGCCTCTAGCACAGCTGAAATCTCAAAGCTATTTAAGTTAGACATTCCCATATTTAGTATGGCACAATGGAATCTAGTTTCTTATTTCCAGTTGAATTACTGCGAGCAGTAATAAAAGAAAATATAGTCAGTAGATATTGGACCAGATCTATCAGTTGGATAAACTTTTTGGGGAGACGTTAGTTCTTTCTCCACACCATTGTTTCCTTTTGTGCCCTGTGGCCAGATCTAGTCCTTGGCAATGAGAAAGAAATCACTGTACCCCCCGCCCCCAACAAGTGCCTGAGAAATAGTTTACTCATTCATTGGATCTGGTCTATTATGAGGACATAGCCCAGTGACCATTTCCAGTTATAAGCAGCTTATTTTTACTGATTGGACCTGGTTCCCTATCATTTCTAAAAATAGCTTCTGATATAATCTGTACATGGTGAAGCTGTGAAGGAACCTGATGGTCTTCTTCAGGCTCTGAGTGACAGTTTTGGGGAAGTGGTATGGCTTCAAGTGCTTCAGAGCATGCATTAAGCCCTTCAAGGTGTCTTGGTCACCATTTTTTATTCTCCACAGGCTGAGCAGCTTCAGAATCTGCTCACTTGATTTGCATGTCTTCATCGTCTTCTCAATGTCTTCTGTGGTGACTTTCTTCCCCGGTAAGCTTTCCATCAAGCTGCGGAGCTGCTCGAAGGTAAGGTTTGTGTATCCAATGTGCCGCTGTACGCTGTTCTCACACAGGTCAATGTCTGCATAAAGCAAAAGCCCAAAGAGATGTTCACATAACGTATATTCTAAAACCACCAGCACAAAACTATCATGAGGCTGAAGGAGGTTCTCGTAGAATTTCATAAATTTATTTTAAGGATAACCTTCTCTTTCCTTTTTTTTTTTTTTTTTTTTTTTGAGAGGGAAGGGAGGCCTAAGTGATGCTAGTTATTTGTGAGAACTGAGTTGAATATTATTTTGTGGTAAAGGGTAATATGCTTTATGTATTCTAGGCATCCAACAAAGCTTTGTAAAAAGCCCTAATTTTGGAAATGAATAATAGAAAACTATAGACACGTCACTCTCAGTTTTCTAAGAAAAATTGGGAATATTAAAACCATAACATTTCAGAAAAATAGAAATAAAGTATTCGAGTTAGCCATTTTTTAATATAAACTTGAACTAGTGGATATCTGGTATATACCCCATTTGAAGAGAAAAGGGCTAGTTAAAACCAAGATAATTTATAGCACGAGAGGATAATAACTACGGATATAGCACGAGAGGATAATAACTACGGAGGAGGAGATCTGAAAAACCCAATAAAATGAGGGCAAAGAATGGTAGGATCTATATAGCCTAGAGTATATTTCAGTAATGAGCTGCTACATAAATGTAAGGGAGAGTATCTAACATTTCCATTAATGGCATGAGTCATTTACTGTCTGTGAGCCCTAAGGCAAGTCAGTTCATCTTTTTGGGTTGAAATGTCCTCATTTTTAAAATAGAGAATTTGGCCCCTTAAAATTCTAACAGTCTCTGATTCTCTATTCCACCCCACCCCCCCCTTTTTACTTGCTTCAGGGCTAATTATACTTTCAAAGAATACATTTTGTTTGCCAAAATAGAAGAAAACTTTACTCTGCACAAGTGAAAGCATTCAGCTGTCAAAGATCTTAGTCTCCTAAAATAACAGGCCTCAGTTTCAGATGCTTGAGGCTTTTGGGGAAGTATAAAACTCCTCAGTCATCTAATTGCAGGTAAATTGCAGATGGGTTTCTCACTGACACTGTCTACACTATGAAAACCTTCCTCCTTCTTCTGGCAGGTGCTCCAAAGCTAACCGAAGTCCAGATTCTTTCCACTGTATATTCTGTGTATTCTAAAGCTTACAGTCCACACTGGATGAAACTTCCTTTTCCCCTTTGGATTCTTTCCCATCATAACACACACACACACACACACACACACACACACACACACACGCATACACACACGTTGTTTCTAAAGGAGGTTCTTTATAAAACCCTATAACATGAGCGTACTTGGTTTTAACTAACCCTTTTCTCTAAGAAGCTCAAACACTTTACGGACCTCATCTCATTAATCCTCACAACATATGCTATTAAAATGGTAATTTTAAAATAGGCTATGTTGTGAGGATTAATGAGAGGACATCTGTAAGACGCCTGGAGGCTCTCTGGAGAGAACTACCAAATGAATACAAATAAATACAACATAGTTTCTTGGTGGAAATGCAAGATAAGATCCAAAGTGTGTAAAGAACATCTAGGTAGGCCAGAGGGAATGCTAATAAAACTGCTAAGGGATCTAGAGGTGGAATTCCTGAGGTCCTGTATGTGAAATGGACCATCTCTTGGTTTAGAGTGTTCAATACACTTTAAAAAGCATTTGGGGGTATGGAGGAGGTGACACTACAACCGTGGATGACCGCTCTAGGGATAGCTTCTACACGATCATTTAGTGAAAATATTTTCATCCAATAATAATTCCCAAAGGGAAACATCATCCACACAACTAAACGGGTACCTAGTCTTCTTAATGATAAATGGGTATCTTTGATTTCTGTTTGATTTGTTTATTTCAGGTTACCATACCTTGGAAGATCTTCTTGACTATATCTTGATCTTTGTTTTGATGTTTCCATAACTTCAGTAGCTGGAAAGTCTGTTCTTGTGAGCTGTGTCGCCGTTTTATTCTCTCTACACTCTCTGCATTTACTCTGGTGCCAGGCAAATTGTCTACCAGGACGCTGAGCCAATTAGGAGTGAACTTTGTAGGGACAGCAAACCTGAAGAATGCCTCCTCACACAAGGTGACATCTAAAGGTAGGAAAACCAAGATTTACTTAGCAACTGGATTCTTGGAAGTCCAGTGGGCAAGACATAAATAAGCCATCACAATAGGGTTTTTCAAAATCTAACGTGTTAAAATGTGAAGTTCGAATAAAATCAGCCCTCTGTTGGCTGGGTCTTAGTGGCAGGTTGTCAACTCAACTGGGTTTATGTCCTTTCTAATGTCCTTTTAGGGCATTTGGGTGGGGGGAGATTTTAACAAATGTCTAATGAAAATATTGCTGTAAATTAATTGCAGCAAAAATTCTATGACTTGAAGTACGCATTAACTTATTTTCATGTAAATATTAAATATCCTGTTAGAGGGTTAGCTAGCATCCACAAGTTACGTCAAGATCTGTGTCAAAACAAATATAATTACTGTCTTTAGAGGAGTGTGAAAAGTAATCTAGAGTAGTATACCATTTTCTGCACACACATAAACACTTAGTTTACCTTTAAGAACAAGGATAGATATAGATGTAAAAACATACATTAAGTGGGAAAATAAACACAAAAAAATATGCCACTTAGATACAATGGCCTGAGTGTCTGGGTAGAATCTGTTTATCCCAGAGGTTAAGAGTTTGTCTTCGGATTCATCAGACCTGATGAATCTTCTCTGATTCTTCATCACCTATACTGAACTTGAGCAAACTTCACAGTGTTTTTGTAAAGATTAAAGTTCATATAGCAAAAGTACCTGGCACACAGTAAGTGCTCAATCAATGATAAAAATAAAATTAAAAATGAATTAAAGAGAATGATAAAGGTCAAAGTCGCTCCTCTTATCGCTCCTTCCCTCATTCCATTGTTTGAATAGGAAAGCAGAAAGGCTAAATGGCTGGTCTAAGATTCTGATGACATGGTGAAAAAATGTTGGAACTGGGTTTGAATCTTAAATATCTCAGCCCACAGTCCTATGTTTCATATTTTTCTATGTCATACAAAAAAATGCTTGGGGGGGGGGGTCAAGCTGGTTAAATGATAAAAGGCAGGTCATCTTCAGTGTGATGCATCCTTGATAGAATGTCTGAGATTAGTCAAGTTGTAGGAATGACACCAACACGGGATACATTCACATAATGAGCTTGGAGCAGTGACCCTTCCTGAATAGAGTTTAGGACAACAGAGGAACTGATCACTTCAGTGCCATAGAGGTAGTAATACCATAGGTAACAAGCCAGATTTGCATTTTCTGATTTGTTACCAGTCTATGTCATGGTGCTTCTTAGTTGCCGGTTTTTATTCTTAAAACTGATTAAAAATGCATAATTTATTTAAAAAAAAACCTCTAAAATGTTGACTGCTAATTTGAGTTTAGACATAATCTTTGCATCACCCTATTCCCCATGGGTAAGATTTGAGTCAAGTGTGAAAGGGACAAAGTCAAGTTTGGGAGCATGATCATGACAAGGTAAGACCTCTGGAGAGATTTTGACTTGTGGCATTAGCAGCAATACACAGAACAGTCTTAGCCTGTTAATGTTCAAGAATGAAAAAACATGAAGGTAGCCAGAGGGTCTTGTATTTAATTCAGAGGTAGTAGAAGGTAGAAATTTAAGAAGCTATAATTATTTAAGAAGAGGTAGAAATATAATTACCTATTCCACATTTTTGAGTCGATTCACTGTTTCCAGAGCATACATTGTCATGAGTTGCATTTCCTTTCTGTGTTAGAAGGAGACCAAATGCACTGCAGTTTGTGTGTTTTCTACAGGGTGCTTTAGATGACGTCTCGTTCGAGAAGAACCCATCTGGGCATCTTTTGCAAACTGTATTTCGCTCTGGGGTTCCTACAGAAAATACCAAGCAATTTAGCACCTTCTTCTCAAACACTTGCACAGCAGACATCCTCTTAAGACATTTTGGAAAGACTTCTAACTTGGTTTTTACTTCTACTATTATGTTGCACAAAACTTTAGGCATTTTTCACTTCGTTATTAGAGAACAAAACCTTTACAGTTAGTAACCCCTTAGGTGGTCTCCCTTCCCTGAAGTACAAACACAAATATGTTTTGCTGTGACCTACAAAACACGAAATGAGAGGGAAGGAAAGAGTAAGGGTGTTCATTTGTCCTGCCTGTGCTGAAGCATCCATGAGGCCTTGCTGCCAACCATATTCTTCTCACATTTCTTTCTGGAAAATCATGAAGATAACTGCTGTGTATATCTGCTGTAATATCATTCTTTGAAATTAGTACCCACTGAATGCTAGGTTGTTAAATTCCAGTCGGTGCCTCCTGAAGTTCTGTCTTTCCTGAATCCTAATTTTGAAGCAACTCATAAGTATGCTAACCTTGAGAAGTAAAAATTTACAACATTATAATAAACTTTTGAAGGTGGCAATAAAGTTGATCACTGACTTAAAAGCGTAAGCCTGCAGTTAAGCTACACAGTAAATGGGAGATGATATACCGTTTGCTTAAACTATTGAGTTTTAAAAGAGCACCATCAGTAAAATTTCAGGGAAGGGTGACTGCAAGGGCATTTTATTTCATGGTGGAAAGATACATGATAAGTTTGGAGAACTGGCTAGTTAGAAAAACTTGAACCAGTCAACAACTAAAGATAAATACCTTCAAACCCTTGACTCTATTATGCATGGCTAGATTATACATTACAGGGTATTTGCATATGAAAACACCTCCATCTAGTGTAAGCTAGTTGAACAGATTCAGACTTCAATATTCAAATGTACTTTTTCCAGGCCAATTCTGGTTCAGGTGAGATAACAAATACAAAAGGGACAAATGAAAGGAACAGCAAGTTAATAAACTTCATTTATTAAAAATTCAAACCTCCCATCTCATTGTATCAAAACCAGAGGTAAGAAAGAAGGAAAGAAAGAGCAAAACAATTTTGTTCTAGTTTCAGCTCCTACTTCTTCTAAAGGAATTGATGATGCGTTGACCAGTAAAAATGACAAAGGGCTGGCAGGAAAAAAAAAAAAAAAGAGGAAGGGGCAAACCACAGGCCTGAAATTTTCATGTGCCATTTCCAGCATTGCAGTGACATCATATTAGGGAAAACCTTCCATAGAGGTCTAAGTTTTGTTGTTGTTTAATACTTTCTTACTATACCTCTCACCTTAAGTGGGATCCAACTCAACACCAGTTCCTACACTATCATAAGCAGAGGTATTTGGCAAGGACTCCGTAGTATTCTTTCATTGCTAACATACTGGGAATCAGTGGACTTGGCCATCTGGATCTAAGTCTCCCTCGGCCAACTGCCACGTGTTCTGGAAAGCCAATTGCGTAAAGAAGACTCTTATCATTTTTCAGAAGAATTTTATCATTCTTCAGAAGAATCGTATCATTCTTTAGATATCATTCTTCAGAAGAGTCTTATCATTCTTCAGACCCATGGTTTGGGTCTTGCCACACATCCCAAGGACAATATCAAAGATACAAGACATTCTTTCAGGTAATGTAATTTGTTAAGTTCTTTAACAAACAGAATCCAAGAATAATGGAAGGAAAAGTTTCTTAAAATATTTGGGAAGCTTTATATAATGACCTTTCTGAAGAGGACTTCCCTCTTTTATCATTGTTAGAACTTTCTGTAAAAAAAAAAAAAAGGTTTATCCATCTAAGTAAATGATTTTGCCTTATTATTGTCAGTGGAAATAAAGGTAAAAGGTATAATCTGACAGGCAAAATGTGAGACACCATAATGGGGAGGGGAGGTCTGCTTTCCAATTGAGGATGTCATCATGCCAGCCGTAAGAAAGGACATAAGAATTACAGGACGCACACACAGAATGGCATAGGTAAAACATGGAAAAGAGATAATCTGACTTCAAAACAACAGCGGCAAGGAATGGTTAATACTTTTTGGAATAACACTACATAGACCTCCTTCTCTTTGGACTGGAAACCTCTTATTTTCCATGAGGAACTGCTCTGTGGGTTTTTAGGGAGGGAGAGGTAAATAAGCCCCACTGCGGTGCCACAAATAAAATGTGTCTTTTTGTCTAAGTCTTCTGGCTGCCTGCTTGCTTCATTCCACAAACAAATTTTCATGCTGATGTGAGAAAATGCCATTTCCATTATTTTCCAAATTTTTCTAGTTTCCAAGCTATAGAGCCCCTGCTTAATTAATTTTTCTGTATATACAACTTAACTGAATTGAATTAAATGGATTTGGTTTTGTTGGGTGAGTTTTACCCCCCTACAATTTGGTTTAGCTTTTGAATCCCCAAGCATCATGCAATAAAAGTTAGGAAGTCTCACCAATTTCTTCATACTCACGATGGAGACATTTTAAGGGACACTCATGCAATTTGCACCTCCTGTAATTATTTTTATGTGATTCACGACTTAGGCAACGAAATAGATTTCAACTTTTGAATGTTTCCTTTGTATGCCTTTAAACCTAAAGTATTTGTCATTGAATAATTTAGGCTATGTAGAAGTGGTAGAACACCACTTCTGAAAGTTAAAATAATTACAAATAATTAGCATCCTCTAAACCAGTAGATCTGAACCAGGGGTGATTTTTGGCATCCAGGGGACAACTGGCAATGTCTGGAGATATTTTTGGTCATCACAACTAGGGAAGGAATACTATTGGCATCTAGTGGCTAGAGACCAGGGATGCTGCTAAACATTCTACAATGCACAGGACAGCTGCACATAAAAAGAATTATTCAGCCCCAAATGTCAGTAGCCCTGGGGGTGAGATACACTGTTTCATACTGAGTAATCAGAATCTATACTGATTACTACTTCCTCCAGAAAAGTGGGAGAAAAAAGGAAAGGAGAGGAAGTGAATATTCTTAATTTTCCCAAGTCACGAGAGGATACAGACTGCATTGAAGCTTCATGAATGTGGTAGGAAAGAATGTGGGTTGCAGCTTTATAAGATTCAATGCACACTGGCCCTAACCTGTGCTGTTCAAAATGCAAAAAGAGAAAGTACTTTTGTTTGTAGACAAGTACTTACTCTTGGCTTGACAATCTGTTTTGTCTATGATAAAGAATAAGCTCATTTTAGAGATACTGCTGGTCTTTATCCTCATAGACACTCAACTCCCATGCCAAGGGAAGAACTAACTTCATTTTTATTTTTTTTTTATTTTTTTTTTCTAACTTCATTTTTAATAATGAAATGCATTTCCCCGAACCATTCTCATTTTTTACATAATTAATTATAACTGCTTATTGTTAGCACTCCAGAGCCTCATTAATATCAGCCTAATTACTCTCCTGGTATCAATTATCATTTCTGATGTTTGTCAAAAAGCACTGTAGTTTGAAGCTGTCCATGCTGAAGGGAAACACAGAGGTATGTATCAACTATAAACAGTGCGACTCAGAGCATATCCCTTTAAAAAGGAGCACTCCATCACGCATCTCATTAGAGAGCCATTTGCTGCATTTGAGATCTGTCACTAAATTGCCCAGTAGTGGCAAAGTATTCCTCTGAGGAATGGTTCTTTGGCAGCCAGCCAGACACACAGGACGTACCTAGCAGGTTCTATTACCTTTGCAATTTGCTATCCTATAATATCACCAGGACGCAAAGTGTTCCCTTAAACTTTCAGTACTACCTGACTTTGTATGATCTCATTAATTTTGTCACATGCTGAAAGCTGATGCGTACCAGCGTGGAGCACTCCAAAGCCAGGGGGACAGCTCCTATGCTTCAGGCAGAACTCAAGCTCCAGGTAGCGCCCTTCCTCACACTCGCACACACGGTTGTGGGTGCGGTTGCACTCCTGCTTGACATACTGGAGCTCCTTGCACACTGGCCTGCAGTATAGACACTCGTCACTGGTGTGCCACAGGTCTGTGTAGTAGTGGTTGGGACAAGGGACACACACAGTCTTCCGCCTTGCTGTGCAGTGCTGTTTCAGAGAAGTGCCAGGAGGACACTTGTCACACATCAGCTGGCGAGAGGTTTCTGGGTCATAATGAAGGTACTTTGGAGGAAAGGTTTCCTGGGTGGTCCATTTAATGGAGATGTCCAGGAACTAGGAGAGAGGGAAACAATGGCATGTTAGCATTGTTAGATAGGGTGGCTCTTCTGTGCAAAAGCATCATTAGACTCAGAAAGTCCCTGACTACCCTCCTGCCTACAGGGCTGCACCACAGAAAGTGAGTTCAGAAGCCGTCATTTTTGCCTCTCGTAGCTTAATCTCAAAGACCAAGATGGGGGTGCCAACACACATTGATTTAAGTAAACCCAGGCTCATAGATAATAGGATGTTTAATCTCCCTGGGTTTCAGGATAATATCTAGATGAATGAGTTGGATGAATTAGTAGGCCTCAGAATAAGCTATACCAGAAATCTCCTAGACTCCCTGATAAAAATGCGGACTCCTGGGATTCACAACCCTACCCATTCTGATTCCGCGGGTGTGGAGCTGGGATTAGAGATTAAAAAAAACTCCTGCAGTGACTCCAGTGCGTGGAGTCCATACTCAATAACTATTCTTTCATTTATTCACTTCACAAATAGCTACTGAGCCCTTAATATGTGCCAAGCTCTGTGCTGGACAATTAGAATGCAGCTGTTGAGTAAAACAGTCAAGAAACCCTCCCTGCTCTGGCAAAGTGTACAGTCCACTGGGGTAGTGGGTAAGAGAATAATTACAGATAAATTACATGTTAGAAGGTAAGTGTTGTACAAAAAATAAAATCAGCAAGTCAAAGAGATTGGAAGCATGGAGGGGAAGGTGGAGAGACTAACATTTAAATGGCGGGGGGATCACTGTAGCTATATTTAGGACTACGTATCTCTCTTTCAGTTTTCCCATTCTAAGACTTGATGTATAGTGAAATAAAGAGCTGGTGATGTGTGAAGACTGCATGATTACATCAACAGTCGTCCAGACCATCCATTCATTCATTCAATCATGCACCAGCCAGGCACTGAACACCTACCAAGAATGCACCAGGAATATGCTAACAGGTGAGACGTAACCCCTCCATGAGGATGGAGCCTGCAGTTCATGGAAAGATTCCTAGAATTTTAAGACTGATATTTCCTCCAGAACATGCTACGGCCCTATCTTGACTCTTACAGGTAAATGGTGACAAGAAAATTAAATGACCACCTCTTTTCACGTTGGTTGGGAAAAACCTCAGGGAACAGGCAGGGTTTCAAAAGTTTCTATACATAAAATCAGGAATAGGTCCAAGACAGCAGGTGAGAAAATCTCATGGGTGAGGGTGCTGCTTGGGAGGGCAGCTCCACCTGGGTGCTCTATCTCATATTCTAGATCTTCAAGGGAACATGGAAGTAGTTCTTCACACTAATTACCGAAAGCACACTCTCAGAAGACACAGTGTTGTTTGTGTGTAGGGGGTGGTTCATTTGGTTTTTATTGTTTGTTTATGGTACAGGGATCAACATAGACTATTTTCAAGCTTTGGGGAAGTGGCAGACCAAACACAGTAATTTTTTCCAAACTTTTCTTCTTTATAGAACCCAGGAAATTTCACAGGAGCCCCTTGACCTGGGAAAAGCATGCCCAGCTAGGGAAACAACACTCCCTTATGAATTTGGAGTGACAAAGGTAAAGAATGGCCCTTTTCATAAGCATTTGGGCATTTTCATCTAATTAACAACACATTCACTTCTTACTGGAACATGACAAGCATCAAAGCTGACTAGACCTAATATGAGCTGATAAGCCAAAAGAAAAAAAAAACCAAAATATCTCACACTGGGCCATGAACAATCTTCAGAGTCTTGTGAGATAAAGGACTCCTACCTAACAAAAAGTGGAATACAATGCAAAATCAGGGCTGCTCTGGGGGCCTTCTCAAGATACTTTCATGACCTGAGGGTTTCTAGGGAAAATAAGTCCTTGAATTTCCCCAGGGACTTTCTATTGGCTCAGACAAAGCTCATCAACACGAGAAAGAAGAAATGGACCAATAGTGGGTGGAAACTCTGGCTTGCTCTGAAGCTTTCAGAAATATGGAATCTATTTATTCATTCAACACACATCTGGTGAGCATCCACTGTGTACCAGGCATTGTAGAATGAACTTAGCATAGAGTGGTGCACAGAAGGCAAGATGGCTGTTGCCTTCAAGGAGTTCACAGTCTAGTGAGGGGGAAGACCGCAAAGAAGTGAAGAAATAAATAATTATAAATAGCAATCCATGTTTTGAGGGAAACAGAGCAAGATGGAAAAGCCTTGTAGCTACCTGGTCATTTGAGTGGATGATGCTACCTCTTTCAAGGCCCCTTGTGTGAATTTGGCTTAAATATTCCTAAAATCTTCAATGTTAGGGAATGAAGTTTTCCCAGTGCAACTTGCAGACACACGGAAGCAAGGAGAAATGCTTTTTTCTCTCGCTGTTCACCTTTGATTTTCTGAAAGACTATTTTTACAGATTATGTCACTTTTAAGAGCTTTGTCTCTGAGGTGCAAAGGAACACCTTTGTCCTGTGTGCTACAACTGAGTAAGCCCCATCTTGGTAGGACTAGAATTCCTAAGACTTTCTCCAGCCTGATTCCCCATCAATCCCCCTTTCTCATTTCAACATGGCTTAGTTGTGCCATTTACTTATCAGCTGGCTCTTTTCTCCCTTATCAAGAAATGATGAGAATGGGATGGATACCCCCCCCCCTCAGTGCTTGTGTTCCTCACTAGAAGGAGCCACATAAATTGAAGATCTGACCAAGAAAGCTGATGCAATTTATATTTTTCTAGGCAACTGGACATGACACTGTTGGTTTCCAGGAACCATGCATAAGAAATTAGTTGCCATTTCTTCAAAATACAGGGAAGTTGAGGTGAAAGGAATCCACAGAGACATAAATAAATAAGGTTGATTTAAGGATTAGAGGGCAATTATACTAGTGAAGGTAATTTCTCCAAGGCCACCACATCGGGATTATCATATATATTTTTGCAAATCAGAAGGCCTTGAGGAACTGCAAAATAACTTGTTTTTAGCAACTTCTGTTGGGCCTCTGTGTTTTATTTGAAAATTTTCCACTATGGTAAAAAGACAGAACTGTGTGGCCAAAACTGGACGGTGAGGTCTTAATCTCTGGTTAGCCCTAATTCCCACACAGAATTTCTGGAACCAGTTACTGGACAGAGGATGGGCAAGATCAATGGAGCTCTTCATGTCAGTCCTGTCCCTTACTTTCTTCAGCATTTCCTGGAAAAGCAATGAAAAAGATGCCATAGAAGGATACATCATCTTAACATTGGCTCCATCTCCTTTTTCTCTTTATTTTTTCTTTCTTCCTCCTCCCATTTCTTATGCATACACCCTTTGGGGTAGACCACTCTTGCTTGAGGGAATCTGGGACTCCTCCAATTTAGTGTTTCCATCTAGTTTTCCTGAAGCCCTGGTGCCTCTTTCCTTGAAAGGTCACTTAAAGTGCCATGTCTAATAGCTTCGTTCTTCTCCTTGCCCTTCCATTTTTCATGGTGGACAGAGGTTAAAGAATGTTCTATGTCAGCCCAATCATCTTTTCTCATCTATCAAATATTAGTGAGGGTGGTGGTGAGTGGGTTGAATCATTTGTTCTTTAAAGTCCTTTCTAGCTACCATTTTAATATTCTGTGGTTTGACAGCATTTAATTAGCTAATGGCCTTGGAAACAAATCTCTTGCTTTAACTCCCTACTTCTTGCTCCACTGTTTTATTTGTGAAACCACTTTGGATCTCAGAACCCCCCTTTCCAATCTCCACTTTTCACATTCACCCATGTCTACTACTCCTTTTTGTAGAACCAACAACTGATGTCCCAGTACCCTGACTTCTCAGCCATCCCTTGTCTTCTGACATGCCATCTTTCATCTGCTCTTACCATGAAGTTGGTACTTCACAAAAGCCAGTTGCATGTTTGTTGCTGAATCTGTTATCTAGTTTTATCTCTGTATCTGTACATGCTATGGTTGTAACTATCCTTAGGTAATTCAGTCAAATATTATGCAAATCAATCAACAGGGGTGTGAAAAAAAATTACTTTTCTAGGAAAAATGCTTTGGGAATGACTTGATAAAGATGAGCCACAAAGAAGCAAAAACAATCTATTATAGAATCTGGAGTAGCTGGGACACCTAGGTGGCTCCGGTTTAGCGCCTGCCTTTAGCTCAGGGCGTGTTCCTGGTATCCCAGATCCAGTCCCACATCAGGCTCCCTGCATGAAGCCTGCTTCTCCCTCTCCCTCTGCCTATGTCTCTCTGCCTCTCTCTGTGTGTCTCTCATGAACAAATAAATAAAATCTTAAAAAAACAAAAGAATTTGGAATAGCTGAGACAACTGTAAAAACAAAATGGGGTAAATGTCTAGAATATTCAGTTTGTTTCATAAAGGTCTTTAAGGGCCAAAATTGAAATGCATGGGCCATATATATTATAAAACAGGTTTTGTTTTTTTTTTAAAGAAAGATAGCATAGGACTTCAGTTAGCAAACCCAGATTCCAGGAAAAGCCTTGGCCAAATCTCAAATTACAGGTGAATGAATGTTTATTTAAATGTTTTAGTTTATAGTATATGTGTATACTTTTTAGCATTAATGTTTTAATTGATTTTCTTGTTAATCATCCAACTCTTAGTCCCAATCAAAATTTCTAATTAGAATTCTTAATATTTAGGAAGTAGAGTGGTATGGTAATGATATTTGCAGGTAACAAAAATGGGACAATATGAAGATGGAATTCTATTTTGCCTATCCCATTCTAACATACATGCATCAAATCTCTACTCTGTGATAGGCAGTAGAATTAAAAATAACCTTTATAATATTTTGATCTGTACCTACATTAGGATATTATTATTGTTGTTGTTGTTCTTCTACCAGCTACAAAAATGAGTCTTCGAATGAGTAACTAACTGTCCTAGTCACAGTCATTATTAGTGGAAGCAGAATTCAAACCCAGAGCATGTGCCATATAATACTGTTTTTTGGTCAAATCCTTTAACATTTACCAGATGCTCTCACTTATATATAGCCTTCATGCATAGTTTAAAAGTAAGACCTGATTTGCTTATTTTTCATTTAGACCCAAGAGCACAGAGTTAGGAGATCATGGAAGATCAACCAAAGCCTTCCTGAAGTCCAGATGAACTGACATTGACTCTTCTTTGTACTGAGACTAGCACTTACTGGTCCAAGCCACCGAGATAGAAATTTCTCAGATGGTGATTTGACTAGAACACTCTACTGGTCTATGTTTCATCCTAAAGGCCAAGTGAAGAATACACTTTCTCTAACAAGTTTATTTTTACATTATGCAATGCAGCAAATTCCATACTACTGGGCTTGCTCTCTGGTATACAGAACCATGAGTGACCCAGTGGGTTTCTGTTTATGGAAAATTCATTAAAAGGAGCCCACGCACGGCCTGAAATAACTACTTGGTTTGGGAGTTCCTTTTGTGATCTCTCGTCATGATCTTTGCCACAGAGAACTATTTGAGGACTATCCAGAGTTAGCTAAAGTTCTGGTCAGTTTAGAAACCATGCCATTTTGCAGTTCATTTTAGCCAAGAAGGGAGACATTCAGGACACATATGATGGTGAATTTCCTATAGATCTCTTGCAGGATTAACTATAAAGCTTATTTTTTTAAAAAAACTATTTTCCTATGAAGTTTAGTGTATTTGATTTTCTATAGTTTTACAGTGTAGTAGCCCATTCTCTTTTTCCTCCATTGCTTAAATAATTCATTTATTCAATCAACAAATGCTTCCTGAAACAATTACTATGCTGTAGAAATACCTCTAAATGATGGAGTTGAATAAGTTAATGTTCCTGTTTCATAGGAACATTCATCTAAAAGCCCAGCCTGATATAAAATACTCATAAATCACTGCAAATCAATTGGAAGCAGAAGAGAGAAGAAAAGACTCAGCAGAGAAACAGGTCAGAAATTATAAGGGACTGAAGTTAGGCACTGATAAGGGAGGGTAAGGAATAGATATGATATGTTGACTGATTGCATGGAGAAGACGCCCTAGAAAAAGCGATTGAAGAACATACCCATGAATTTGAACTATTAGGTATGTAGTATTGTCATTAATTACTGATGCCAGGAGAAGAAGACAGTTATGGAGAAAGAAAATGAATATACCTTGGGACATCTTCCATCTATGAGACTCAAAGTGATATCTACTAGATAACTGGATATATGTATTGGGAATTTAGGAGACAAAGGCAGCTAAAGACACAGGTTTCAGGGTTAAGAGCACAGAAATGGCTCTATGAGCAGAAAGGTCAGATGGCCTATGGATATTGCATATAAGCATAAAAGGACAAAAAGTTAACCCTGGAATTTATATGCCAGATGGGATGAAAAAAGAGAAGGTAAAAAATGAATTTCACAGTGTTTTGAAAAGAATGCTAAATGGATAACTTAACAAATTCTAAAAAGTATGTATCTTGGCCATTAGATCAATATTAAGAAGAGCACTTTTATTTTTAAAGATTTTATTTATTTATTCATGAGAGACAGAGAGAGGCAGAGACACAGGGAGAGGGAGAAGCAGGCTCCATACAGGGAGCCCAACATGGGACTCGATCCCGGGTCTCCAGGATCACACACCAGGCTGAAGGCGGCACTAAACCACTGAGCCACCCGGGCTGCCCAAGAAGAGCACATTTAGCTGGGAACTTACATTTAGACTATGAATACCAAGCTTCCAACTCAGTGTGACCACCAGGTTTAGTAACCTTGAGCCACTATCTCACCTCTAAAATGAGAATAAACCTTATTTTAACTATCCCTGTACAACTGTTGTATTTCAAATGAATAAAAGAAGGTACACAAATAAACTTGGTAAAGAATAAGCTCCCAGACAAGTAGGAGGCATTATTACATATACTAATTATACAGAAGGTGGGAAATGGGAGATATTTTGAACCAGACGTTTCAGAAGACATTTTGAAATTTCCTGTGCAGTAGGAAGTTAACACACCTATGATGTGTCGGAAGTTGACTACCCTATTCTTAATTATCTCTAGAAAAAGTGATTTTTTAAAAAATTAGTTTCAGTATCTTCCCAATTGGTATCATTTTCTTGGTCTATTTCAAATATTTTTAAGGCAATTTCATGGATTTGCTTAGGGGGACCAGATAGAAAAGAATTTGTTTCCATACTCCTTATATGCTTAACCATGGTATCTTACACATATCAAGTATTCAATATATCTCATTTAATTTTATTCAGTTCAATAGGCACATTGAATGCTTACTGTGTGTAATTAGGATTACTGGTGATGATGTGTGCACACAAATACCCAACATGTAAATTTGCAAGAACAAGCAAAAATCTGCAATTTTCTCATCTGTAAAATGATACTGATAACACAATGTGCCTCTAGGAAACATTTTTTTAAAGTACCTTTCATCTCCCATGGCATTTTGCAGGTACTGTCTATTTGCATTTAGCTTCCATTTTAAATGCGAATGTAGGAAAAAAGCGGGTAGTTCATTTGAGAGGTTTATCTGCTGCTGCCAGTTCCCCACCTAAGGGTCTCCCACTGCTTAATAATTTTCACAATAGCCAGTTGTTTGGCTGAGGATTATGTCTCTAAGTAAGAAGTAAGAGCAAATGAATTAAATCTGTTCATCTATACAGAACTGATTTGCTGCCAACAGCTAATACTAGGCAAACGGGAAAGGAAACACGAAGAATTATGATTTGTTAGATGAATCGCTGAGCCAGATTCTACACTCTTTTGCTTCCTTTGGGGCTGAAGAACTGTCTCAGGTAAACTTCAACTTTCAATGCAATTTTTTGTTCCCTTCAGAAGTTTCCTTTAGCTGTTTGAAACCTTTTAAGTTAATTAGCAGTAAATTGTTTATGTTTGGAATCAACCAGAATTATCAGGATAGATTTGCTTGTGATGCTTCTGGCACTTTGGAGGAGTTTTACAGACAGCTGAGTTTGATAGATTCACAAGTGAAAAGAAAAAATCTGAAGCAAAAGAACTAGCAATACAGGTACACTCAAGACTTTCCCAGAAAGATATGTAGAAATCTCACATGTTTGGCTTCTGTTAATCACCAGATTTGAGATTGAATATTAATTCTGAAAAGTTCAACTCAACCGCAGAGCTGGTTGCAATTTTCTCTATAATTATGTCCATTCAGGTCCATTTAATAAGCATTACTTAAGAGTATTTCACCTGCTGTCCTTGGCATTTGGGGCTGACAACTGGCAATACATTTTAGTATGTTGATCATTTTGAACACCAATTTTTAAAATTCCTTTTTATTTCTGTAGTGCTTTTCTTTGAAGATAATACATTACTCACATTTTATTAATCTCTTCTGTTTGTTAATGATCTGGATTGAGGTCCAATCAACATATAGTTAAGGGCAGTTGGTGAGAAAAAGTTAGGCTCGAGAAGCTGTAGTGATTATAAAATGGAACAGAAACTACAAATAGAAATGGAACAAAATAGGGTATGAGTTAAACATGGAGGGATTTACTGTGTGCCTCCAACACGTGAAATTCTAGGAGCCCCAGGTGATACAGGAATAATATTAGCTTAGTGCATTATATTATGATATAGCAGGCTCTATACTAAGCCCTTTCTTCACATGCTATTAACATTCATCCCCTTCGCCAGTCTCTGAGGAGATATGATGATCCCTATTTTATGGACAAAGAAATAGCCTCTCACAGAACTTTAATGATGTGTCAAAGGTCACAGGGCCAGTACACATGTGAGCTGGGATTCAGTCCAATCCTGTTTAAATCTAAGCCCTTTAACAAGTGGCTCTTGCCTCTGGGAACTTGCAGTCTACAAAGGAGACAGGCATAGAAGTAATCAACTACAACACAACATAAAGTTCAATAAGATCTACCTTGTACCTATGCATCTTATCTATGTATCCATCTTGTCTGTCTTTCTATCCAGCCAGCCATCTATCCTGCTGAATAAATTCTTCTCCTTCTCTTGTCCTAATATACGATAGTTTCCACAACCTCTCTGGACAATGGTGCTATGAAACGGAGACGTACTTTAATTTTTTATTTACTTGCCACAGAGAGAGAGAAAGAGAGCTCACACACAAGCACAGGGAGCAGGAAGCTTGATACAGGACTCGATCCCAAGACTCTGGGATCATGACCTGAGCCAGAGGCAGGCACTTAACTGACTGAGCCACCCCAGCACCTGAGAGGTACTTTATACTAAGCAGTAGCTTCTTGGTAATGTGCCCTCTTGAAGTGCTCTCCTTCCTTTTCCACCTTACTCTTCTTTTTTTTTAAATTTTTATTTATTAGATTTTATTTATTTATTCATGAGAGACACAGAGAGAGAGAGGCAGAGACACAGGCAGAGGGAGAAGCAGGCTCCACGCAGGGAGCCCGATGTGGGACTCGATCCCGGGTCTCCAGGATCATGCCCTGGACCGAAGGTGGCGCTAAACCGTTGAGCCACCCGGGCTGCCCAGCCACCTTACTCGCTCCCTAGGATTGTAGTTTCTAGTAAAGTACTAGAATGTGAGTTTGCCTCATGCTGTGTTTCCTAAGGCATCTGGGCTTTTAACTCGTGTCTAGTAAGGAGGCCAAGGCATTTAATTTTAAAAGAAAAAAACATGGTGACCCTCCCCACCCGTCCGAGCTGAAAAAGGATGGAAAATACATTGGAATCAGTTGTCCCAAAGATTTGACGCTCAGGGGCCTCAGCTGGGGTTCTTTTAACCTTAGCAGAGATCACTGGGTGTGAAGGTACCCATAGAAGCTTGGCTCTAACTTATAGATATTTTGTGTTCCACTGGACTCAGCTACTAGATGTAAGTTCTTATAGGACAAACAAACTCAGCTAGGTCGCCTTAGGGAAAATTACTTCACTTCTCTGGACCTCAAGTTTCTTTGTCTATGAAATAGATACTAATCTCCACATCAGAGCCTTTCTATGCAAATTAAGTGAAATCCTGTGTGTGACTTTCATATACAAAATATATTCTAAGTATCATTAGTGTCTTTCTATTTTAGGATTTCTTTCGTCAGCTCAGCTTCAATGGGTCATCCTGATGAAAGATGGCAGTGAACCTGTATGAAGGAAGGGTCAGTTGGAACCAATGAAGAGAAAAAACATGATCCTTGTTTTCTTACTCTCACATAATAGGGTGTCTGATTTAAAGTCTGTTAGGTATCTGTTGATCCTTCCATTTAGCCCAGCTAAGCTTTTACATAATTTTAGTTCCCTAAATTTTGAATTTTTAACATTAGAAGAAAGAAGAAGTCCTTCTCATGAACACCCCTAACAATATCTTCGATACAGAAGGAGTTTCAACTGATAATCTAAAATAGTAGGTTTAGGGGCAGCTGGGTGGGTGGTTTAGTGGTTGAGCATCTGCCTTTGGCTCAGGGCAAGATCCCAGGATCCTGAGATGGGAGTTCCACTTCGGGGTCCCTGCAGGAGCCTGCTTCTCCCTCTGCCTCGGTCTCTTCCTCTCTCTCTCTCTCTCTCTCTCTCTGTCTCTCATGAATAAATAAATAATTTTTTTAAAAAACCCTATAAAATCACAGGTTTAAACATTTGTGATTTTAAATGCTCCTTGAAGTTCCTGCCGCTCAATGAGCTGATATACTTGGGGTCTGGCTACTGTGTCCATCAGGACAGGCTGAGTTTTATGCTGTGCTAAGAAACAACTTCAAAATCTCAGTGGCTTAAATATAACAAAGGTTTATTTCTCACTCATGCTATATTCCTAGTGCATCCACTGAAACCTGTTAGCATTGTCCTTTGTCCAGGATCTAAGATGAGAAAGCCACCAATATCTAGAATATGGCTGGTTCACTGTGGAGGAGGGAAAGAAAAAAAAAATTGGAGAAGGGGGTCATAGGTCCTCAGTTAAGTATTCTTTTGTGGAGTGACATATCATTTTAATGCTCAAGTCGGTGGCTGGCACTGTTTCTGTTTGCATCCTCTCCCCACCCTCCACCCTCACCAGAAGACTGGAAAGCACAGTCTTATCATGCTTCGAGAAGGGAGGACTGAGAACAATTTACAAGCAGCCCTAACAACTACATCCTTGATCAAAAAACATCAGTCATACTTTCTCGAGGACCTTTATTTTAGCACAATCCAGTTGATTTTCTCTTCTTTTTACTCAATAATAAAAGAAGGGACTGGGGTCACCTGAATGGCTCGGTCCATAGAGCCTGTGACTCTTGATCTCAGGGTTGTGGGTTCGAGCCCCATGTTGGGTGTAGAGATTACTTAAAAATAAAATCTTAAAAAAAAAAAAAGAAAACAGAATGTATGGGAGCAGAGATTTATGTCTATTAGCCTGATGTAGTCCTCAAGGGAAATATTTAACCTATTACCATGCTTACTCTGCCCAAAGGTTTGACATTTATTCCAAAGAGCCATGCGTAGTTGTCAAGTACTTCCTTGTGAAGACAAATGCAAAGAAAATTCTGCAATGAGTCTAAGGAGATTGCTAGCAACCAAAATTATACCTCTTTAGTAAGTCCTGAGGGAATGTCTTGGATCTGGCTTCTGGCTAAATGGAATATGAAAAATACCCACATTAACGACTTCTCTGCATACTAGCTAACGACAAGAAAGACTTGTTTCCAAATGAGAAAATGTTTTATGGTTTAAAAGAATAATCTGTGATCTTAAAACAAATAAGTCTCACTACTTAAAAGGAGGTGACATTTCAAAAGCTGCTTCCTCTGGGATCTCACTGACTTAAACAGAATTTCTTATATGAGAAACCAGTTGGGCAGAAGAAAATGGCAACTGCAACAAAATAGATTTTTTCTTTTTACGATTTTATTTATTTATTCATGAGAGACATAGGCAGTGGGAGAAGAGTCATAGGCAGTGGGAGAAGCAGGCTCCGCATAGGGAGCCTGATGCGGAACTGGATCCTGGGACTCAGGGATCATGACCTGAGCCAAAGGTGGACACTCAACCACTGAACCACCAGGCGCCCCAACAAAATAGATTTTTTTTAAAAAACATTCCTTTACGATTATTTTTTTCATAAATAAGTCCTTTTGGTTTTTGCATGTTCGGTGTATTAGTGTATCTTCAATTTGTTATTTTAATAACAAAAGCTTAAAACTAAGGCAGACCTCCTGCATATCACCTGATCCATACCCCTATTATTTATTTATTTTATGATTATGGTTTTTAATTCTAGTATAATTAATATCCAGTGTTATATTCATTTGAGGTGTACAGTATAATGATCCAACAATTTTTAGAGATGGTAAAGTTAAAATCTCACATTGCTGGCATCACCAGCTGGACTGCAGACTAAGACAGAACTTTGCTTCCTGCCACTGGAGTGATCTTACTGTCACTATGTCCAGTTGAATTCCTAAATTACTTTGTTTCTTTTTTTTTTTGGTGGTGGTGTTATTGCAAATTGATGGTGGGAGGAACTTTTTAAAGAATAGGTTCCTGATAACCGTATTTTCTAAGAATAAAAGAAATCACTTTTTGAACAAGAAAGTACCATTACATGGGAAGGAAATTGAGGTTTTTTGAATCAAAGACCAGGGGAGAAAATTGAATTTACCACGGCAGTCAGAAAGTTTAGATGAATTATGGTCTTGTTTTAAATCTAAATCCATCTTGACACCCATTTTCCTATTTTACAGTTGATTATTTAAGAAGTCCTGATGGAAAATGCTTCCAAGATATGGATGAAATTGAAGTAAAATCCTAAGGCTCTTCTTTTTATTTTTATAGACGATGCTTCAACGAAATTAAACAATGTCTTCACAGTATTAAAACATCATTTTAGAGAGGCAAATATTTAAAAAATCAAAATAAGAAAGTAATAAATCAAGACCATTAGGAGCACATTACTTTTTTTTTTTTTTTTTTTTTTTTTTTTAGAAGGGCTTTAGGAAGGACATTTCATTTCCTCCTGCATCGCCTACCCATACGGTCTGGCTGATATAGGTGTTTCTCAGAAATTGGGGTGAAAACAACGTGCCCAGGCCATACCTGGGAAGTTATGCCACCTTTAGTTGGGAGAAACCATTTCGGTGTGTCTGCATACTGTTCTGGCCTTCGGGGCATTAATTTAGAGAGTCCAGGTAAATGTGAGACGGAGTGGGGACCACAGAGCTTCGTACCTAATGTGTTGTAATACTATTCTTATCCCTTACAACTGTCTAAAAGAATTCTTTTTTTAGACTTTCTATGCTAGTCACCCCAAAATATTCTGTGGTAGTGAGTTCCAAAAACTAATTACATGTCACATAAAAATACTGTCCTTGTATCTATTTCAAGTTGGCCATACCTCAGTCTTTCTTCTTGCACAGATAGTTTACAGATGTTGCTAGGATTTCCGATTCACTAGTTCCTGCTATTATGGGTTGCTCAGTTTTATTTTGATTTTTGTTTTCTTTTCTAAACATGGCTGCTATTACTGCTCATATTTGCATTTTGTTTACCGGACTATCAGTATCACAAATGTGCTCTGGGGCTGCTTGCCTCTCTCCTCTCTCACCATGTGCAATCACCTTTCCCTACTGCTTTAAAAACCTACTGTATAATGATGACCAGATTTTTATCTTCAGCCCGGGCTTCTCCTATACTCTGAAAACTTGAATCCAAATGTCTATTTGACTTCTCCATTGGCGTGTTTTACAAACATGTAAACTTGATCCAACCAAAAATGAATACCTGATGCCCAAACCAACCAAATGGGTAATGAGAAAGTGGGTTCAGCTGAGCTTAGGTAGGACCTCCACGAGTCACTCTATGAATCTAGTTCATCTCTGTTGCTCACTTAAGAATGGGTCTTCATGAAGATATTGATAGGAACCTTCACAGTAGAAATGTACAAATATTGGCACCTGGCCTAAAATATTGGTCAGGCGGATAGGGTGTCATACTCAATATTTTGAAAGATATGAAAGCCAACATTAGAATGTTAAATCTCTGGCAGTAAGGAGAACTTTAGCAAGGTTTGTTTGCCATTTCAGAAAAGCACAACACGGTAGCCAACACTGATCATGGTTCTGAACCCCAGCACATCACATGGGTTCTGGCCTTTGTTCCTAGTGGTCTGTTCATGGAAATTTCACATAAAGACGCTAACATGTCACTGCCTCATGATGTCTTACAGTGGAGCTTATTTTATTATTAGCTACTTTCTTTTTATTTCTCCTTTATAGTATAGTTATGCTAGTATATTGACTTTAAAAATTATGTATGTAGGTAAAATATATGCACTCTAAATTTTGTTTCAGGAGAGCAAGAGAGTTGTTACAAAGGATTTATTTTCAACGTGCATGAAAAAAGTGATATGATTGAGAATTACTGCCCTACAGGGCAAAACGTACAGATATGCTGATAATTTTGGCATTTTTGCTCCATGGTAGCAACATAAGGGGCAGCCAGGCATCATTAGTCAAGGCTTTGAATAATGCAAACATAAATTTTTATAAAATTACTCTTTCTCTGCAATCTATTTCCCAGTTCCCTCTTTTTGACTACAAAGGAGAAACTCGGGCTTAAAAAAATGCTAGTGGTTAATGAGATGCTGAAGGAAATAATACTTTTCAGAAAAAAACTTTCAGAATAGGGAACATGCAGGCAGGGGGGCTGAGGGTTCCTCAGGACAAAACCCAGCAGGCAGGTAAGTGGATAGGAGAGCTAGACTAGTTGAGTGTGTGTTTAGTGCCCCTTTGATAGACACTGCCATAGCTCTCCTTCTAGAACCAAGTGGATAAAACATCTGGCACAGAGGGACACCTGGGTGGCTCAGTGGTTGAGCATCTACCTTTGGTTCAGGTGATCCCAGGGTCCTGGGATAGAGTCTCGCATGGGGCTCCCTGCAGGGAGCTTGCTTCTCCTTCTGCCTATGTCTCTGCCTCTCTCTCATGAATAAATAAATAAAATCTTAAAAAAAAATCTGGCACAGAATGCTTTCTTCCCCAGTCGATGGAATTTGACAACTGTGGTTTAAGACTAAGAAATAAAATTAAAGATCAGATTGAAATTGGGAGACTGGGGGATCCCTGGGTGGTGCAGTGGTTTGGCGCCTGCCTTTGGCCCAGGGCGCAATCCTGGAGACCCGGGATCGAATCCCACATCGGGCTCCCGGTGCATGGAGCCTGCTTCTCTCTCTGCCTCTCTCTCTCTCTTTCTCTCTCTCTCTCTGTGACTATCATAAATAAATAATTAATTAAAAAAATTAAAAAAAAAGAAATTGGGAGACTGTGCTGATGGGTGCTAGGGGCAGGGATCAGGACTGTTTGGGACTCTCCTACAACCTTCAGAGTGATTTTTCTCTTAAAATAAGTAAAGAAGCCAATAAATAAAAAGGAGACAAATACTCTCAATCATTGGGTGAGGGGGAAGGAAACCAAAATAAACAACAAAACAAACCAGGAAAGGCATTATTCTGATGGACGGACAGATCAGGCAATAGTCCTGAGAAAAACATCATCTACCTCCCCACAACCCCTTCAGCCCCACGCTCCACCCCAAGTCTTATCACCCTGACATGAATTGGGAGCTTAACTCTGAGAAGGCCATTGGATGGTTCAGGGCACTACACAGTGGGAAGTTTCACTCACCAGTTAAAATCTAGGCCTAGGCCAGGATGCTTCCAGAGTACCTGAGCACCCATGAATGGAATGGCCTCTGCTTGACACATTAGTGAGCATTCCGGAGAGCCCCGTGACTGTGACTGTGGCAGGAGTGTTGGTGGCCATGCCCCTGCACTGTTTGCCTAAGGGCATATCCTCTGATCTCCTAGAAACAATCTAGAATTCTACTTTGCCACATGATTTTACTTCCTCCCACTTCTTAGGTTCAGGACACCTGGATTTTATCTGCAACAATAGAAACATTCTAGTCCTCCTTCAAGGTAATAGGTACTGGCCTCCTCTCCCTCCTCTGAGCATCATCAGCTTTCCATTTACAAAATTCACTTGGGTCTAGATTTACCTACAGTGATCTGTGAGCAGACTGCTAGAAGTTACTGGTAATAGGCAGCAGATTTATGTAGTTATCTTGCATGTGTGCATAACAATCCCTCTATTTTACAGAAAACAAAAACACAAGAAAGATGTAACTTGCCCACGGTCACTTGTCACGTAGATGGTACTGCTGGACTTGAATTCTGGCCCAACTGCACTGCAGCTTCCTTTATAAGGACCTGGAGGGCGAATTTTTTATACACCCAGGACACCCAGCTCTTGCCCTTTTGTTATTCTCATTAGACAGAAAGTTGATATTCCAATGTCTACCTCCTCCATTTGACTGTGAGGCTCATGGAAGTAGGCATGGTGTCCATCCTGTTTTCCACTCTGTCCCTAGTCTCTGGGCCTGCCTGCCTCAAAGGACAAATTCCTCTAATGCTTCTACTTCTTACAGTTGCACCAAGGTGCTTATGAAAGGGCATCTGGACTCCTTGCGCATAAGTACAAAGTGTCTGTCTCCAATCATTTATCAAATAAAGTCAATCTCAGAAACTGCAGAAAGGGAAAGGGAAGTCTTCTTCATTGAAAGATTTCACTAGGTTCAAAGCACATAGAAAGTCTTCTCCTTTGATAATGTTGTATCATCCACAATTAGTTTTATCTGCATACGCATCTATCTCCCTAGATAGACTACATTATCAGAACGTTCATTTACTTCTTGCTTAGGAACACTTATGATTAGGTACATACATTATTTAAGGGAAATTCTGAGATTTAGAAGTCCTTGGTCATACGTTTATTATTAATTAAATCTGACAATACAAAGGACAAGAAAGACTAATGTCCCCATATTAACAGCAGAGTCATGTAAACTAGCAAAACACTAGAATGGTCACATTAATTATGGTACATCCATACAATGGAATGCCATACAATGAAAATGAATGAACTATTGTACAACCAATGGCAAAAAATGATCGCATAAATGGAACTTAAGTGAAAGTAGCCAGACATAGAAAAGTGACGAAGCCATTATGTAAAGTCCAAATACAAAGAAAGCTTATCTATGATGTTAGAAGTCAGAATATTGATTACTCCGGTTACAGACATAGTAGTGACCCAGATAAAGCCCAGGTTGCTTCTGGGGTGCTGGTAGTGCTGTATTTCTTGATCTGGGTGCTAGCTCACAAGCGTTCACTTTGAGAAATTTTATTAGGCACTTATGAGTTGTGCAATTCTCTGTGTATGTTATGCTTTAATAAAGGTTTACTTTTTAAAAAGTTCTACTTAGTATCTGTACTGGTGGAGTTATTTTATATATCTTACATACGTAAGATCTTAGCGGTAGCTAAGATCCTCATTTGTGCACTCCTGTCTAACCTACATTTTCTTTAGTGACTTTGCTATTTCCTTATTTATGCTTGTGTATCCTGGGAACTAACTGGAAGACTTCCTTGCCTACTACTCACTATTTGTGGGCTGGATGTTGAAACTCAAGCATTTACTCCAACATGTTCAAAACACATATGTGGCTTAAATACGGGTTTTCCTATCCTCTTGTGAATGTCTCATTCACATCTTACTGTATTCAACACTCTAGTGACATCTAGAATAATCTACAAACAAATCTTATTAGCTTGATTGGCCAAAACTCTAAATTCAAAAAAAAAAAAAAAAGTAAGCTAAGTCACAAAGGCTCCTCTCTTTCTTTCCAAACAGCACTTTAAAAACGTCTTGTAGCCCTATTCAGTGCTGAACTTCAATTATTTAAATCTATTTTGGAACATAATCGGCATCAGCCCACCAGTATCTTCCACATTATATTGAAGTTGAGAACTGGAATAAACCACTTCAATAATAAAACTGTATTAGAATGTTAAATTGCACAGCCATGAGATCTATATATGCATGTGTCGGCAGGCATTTGTGTGCATGATCTTTTTCTCTGGTGCCACTTATGCAAAATTTCCCCTTACGTTTGCTTAAGTGGGGTTGGGGCGGGGGAGGCGGGTGATGAGCCTAAGGGTGCATCACATCATGTTCACTCTATCCAAACTTTATCCTAGCTGTCATAGTGTTCAAAGGCCTGGCATCTGCTTCTACGCGACCCCTTTATCTACCTACATGTTTAAAACGATAACTAGATCCTCGTGGTGGTAGTACTAGTAATAATATGCAACTAACTAAGCAAAAACTCCTTGAGGGCGGCGGATCATCTGCAAAGAAGAAAGTAAGTAAGGAACGTGGATGCATATCATATTCCAACGGAGTCGGTCTAGCTAGAGCCCCCCCCGGATTGCACAGCCCAGCAGAAGTCCCCCGGGCAAAGGGCCCCCGAGAGGCGCGCGAGGAGCTCCGCGAGGGGGCCCCGGTTGCATCCTGCCCGCGCCGCGCCCCGCGCGCTCCGGGGAGCGGGTCCCGGCGGCGGGGCCGGGAGGCGGCGGGCGGGGACTTACCAGGAGCGCGCAGCACAGCAGCGGCTTCATCGCGGCCGCGGGGCACGGCGCGGGGCGCGGGGCGCGGGGCGGCGGCGGCGGCGGCGGCGGCGGCGGCGGCGGCGGGGCGAGCGCTCCGGGGCGTCTCCGCAGCCCGCGCGCTCATCACCTTATATACAGCGTCCGGGCGGCAGGAAGTACCGGCGGGGCTTTGATCGCTCATCCTCTATCTGCACCAAACTTTGCACCTTTCTTTTTTAGGAACTCGGGCGGGGTGCAGAGGCGCGGGGTTAACGCTTTCGGGGCCGGCGCGGTGGGGGCTGGGCGCGGGGCGGGGCTGGCGGGCTCCGCGGGGGGGGGGGGGCGGGGCGGGGCGGGGCCGGGGCCGGGGCGGGGGCCGCGGGGCTGCGCAACAAGGAGGCCGCTGTCTCCGCGCGGTGCTGGGGTTTCCGGGCCGCGTCCCGCCCGCGGGCGGCTCCTGGCGGCGCTGGGAGGGCCGGGCGCGCGCCGCGGGGCTGCGGGGCCGCTGCGGCCAGGACCGGGGTGGGGGGTGGGGGGGTGGGGGGGTGTCCCCGGGGTCCCCCCACACCCCTGCAGCCCCCCGCGCGCCCCGAGAGCTCCAGCAGCCAGGGAGGCCCCGCGCTGTCGCAGAGCTGTTGGGAGCCCTCCCGAAGCCCGGGGCCCCGAGGTCGCGCAGCAGGAGCTCCCCTCCCTCCTGTCGGGTCCGAGAGCCGGGGTCCCCCCCCCCCCATTCGCTTCTCCTTGTCCGGGGCCGTCAGAGCCCGAGATTGAGCCGGGCAGCAGCTTGCTGCCCAGGGCAGGGCAGGGACAGCTTGCGGGCTGCGGGCTCTCTGGGCCTCGGTTTTCCCCATCGACACCCCCATCAGCAAAGGGGTCCCGGGCCGCTGGGGCCCTACCTACGGCCCTTCCACGGCCGCCAAGCTGTCGACCTAAGTCTGGGGCTTGATAAAGAGGTCTCGTCCTCCTCACCCGCTCCTGCGAGCTACTCCTCTGGCAGGGAGGCCCGGTGACTTCTGGAACCCTTGGTCCCCCGTCCTGAGAGGTCCGAAACTTCTCCCGTGAGTTCTCCCGGGTTTTCACCCCAGGCCGAAAACACGACTGCGGAGCCGGCTTCCCCGTCGGGGCCAAGGGCTCACTTACAGGCCTCTCCTAAAGGGCAAGTTCTACTCTTCATCAGAGTTTAAGGATGGAAGGTATGGAAGGTGATAATCCAGAAGAGGGCCCCCCCCTGAAGGCAGGTATTGCTCACAGGGATCAGGGCATATGCCCCTTCTTCTTCTTCTTCTTCTTTTTTTTTTTTTCTTCAAGATTTTATTTATTTTTTATTTGAGGGAGAAAGAGAGAGACAGAGTGAGAGGGAAGGGAGGGGCAGAGGGAGAGGGAGAAGCAGAATTCCCGCTGACCAGGGAGCCCTATAATGAGGGCTTGATCCTGGGACCCCGGGATCATGACTTGAGCCCAAGGCAGACGCTCAACTGACTGAGCCGCCCAGGCCCCACCATCTGCCCCTTCAAATGGACATGCTTCTAACCAGGAGTTCAACCTGGGTCCACAGAGTAGAATGTATTTAGAGGATAAGAATGTCCGCCCTTGGATCCCTGGGTGGCGCAGCGGTTTGGTGCCTGCCTTTGGCCCAGGGCACGATCCTGGAGACCCGGGATCGAGTCCCACATCGGGCTCCCAATGCATGGAGCCTGCTTCTCCCTCTGCCTATGTCTCTGCCTCTCTCTCTCTCTGTGTGTGTGTGACTATCATAAATAAATAAAAAATTTAAAAAAGATACATTTAAAAAAAAAAGAATGTCCGCTCTTCTGTGAATTACAAAAGATAGAAGGGTTCCCTTTTTTTTTTTTCAAGATTTTATTTATTTATTCATGAGAGACACACACACAAACAGAGAGAGAGAGAAACAGAGATACAGGCAGAGGGAGAAGCAGGCCCAATGAGGGGAGCCCACCGTGGGACTCGGTCCCGGGACCATGACCTGGGATCATGACCTGAGCCAAAGGCAGCCGCTCATCTGCTGAGCCACCCAGGTGCTCCCACAGAGGGCCTCCTGCAGTTTTGCCTCCTCCCAGGCTGGAGCTAACAGCGAACTATGAATGAATGAATGAATGAATGAATGAAGACCAGTGAGTGAGGCCAAAGTTGTACGACTCCAGACCAGCCCCTCAACTTTCGAACCTCAGTTTTAACATCTACAGCCTGAGCTACTAACATAGACTTACTGCCGGACTCAAGTAAATTCAGATGTTAGAAGTAAGGCACTAGATAAGTGACAATATTATTGTGTTTTTTTTTTTTTAATCAGGGTGTTGTTGGTCTAGTATATTATTTGAAGGCATTTTTGTTGACATATAATCTAATGCCAACATGCAGGAGCCAAAGCCTTGGAGAAAACAAGCAGGAAGTCCCACAGTGTTCACCCTGGGGAAGTTTCATATCTCCCCTAAGCCTCAGTTCATTCATCTGTAAGTGAAAAAAGAATACTGATATTATGGAAATTTTAGAGGGAACAAATGAGAGCATTTTAAAAATATTCCATAAATAAAGCTAATCACTAGTGGTGAGCATTGCATAGAGGAGTACACGTAAGATCACTTAGCAAAATGCCTGGCTTATAGGAAATATTTACTAAATTGTGTCTATGATTGTTCTAGAGATGCCTAAGATACTGGTCCTTGGAGGCAGACACCTAGCTTTGAACCCCAGGTCTACTACATCCCAGCTCGGTGACCTCAGGTAAGTTTTCCCCAACCTATTTGCCTTTCTGTGTTGTTTCTTTACCTATCTTAATGAGGATAAAAGTCACGCTGACCTCAGTGGATTCATAAAGGTTATTAATGAGGATTAAATTGGATAAAACATGTAGGGCACTCAAAATGGTGTCTAGCACATAGAAAGCGCTCATTACCTGCTAGCTACTATATTATTCTTATCTGAGGTTCTCAGAGGGACATTTATATGAGCATAAGGTGAGCTGAGATTAGAAACTCCCAAGGGCAGAAATCCTATATCTTCCTGTGGTATTCCTTGAAGCTTTTAGCTTAGTGTCTGGCTCCCTGTAACTGTTGGGAGCTACTACAGATAATAGCAACAGTGGTTAGTGGTGGTTGGTTGTGTGCTTAAGGAGGTGTGTGTAATTACCTGTAATACTGAGAAAAGCCGGGGCACCATTTATCTAGAATTACAAAATCGACTGTGTATTGACTGTGTGTTTCAGGGCCTGGCTATGGGTCATTTTTAAATCACTGACTGACAGGAAACAGACACTGTGAGTTATTGGTCATTTCATTTGTTATATTCCTGAGGCAATCTGGCTGATGCCCCTGGGTCCTTTCATGTGCTCCACTCCCCCCACCCCCCCACTATGGGCAGCAGGCCCAGCACTCTCTGTAGGCAGAGTTCCTCTGAAGCTGGCATTGGAATGGACCCAAGGATTTGGGACCGAACCCAAAGGGGGCTATTTGACACCAAGTTAGCAGACCACATTCATCTTCCTGTGACAGATCCCTCATTGGCAGAGACCACTTGTGACATTAAATGGATTGCCCCATAAATTTAACCTTCTGTTCCTGGTCACCAGATATGTGTGATGCTGACTTTCTAGGCATCACCTCATCAGATAGCTCTCATCTTCTCTTGCCTGAACCCTTTCAACTTCGGCCCCATGTTGAACATATTTTCACTGCCTGCATTTCTGATCATCCCAGCCTCCATTCCTGCCACTCTTAAGGCTTAGAGAAACTGCCCGAATAGCGGGAGCTTCCATGAGGAAAGCACTTCATCTCTTTAGCACAGTAGCAGAGCACCTGAGACAGAAGGCCACTTTAATCATCATCGTAATGGAAATGCCTGAAACTCAGAACAGGAATTGATTTAGGTCATTTGGGAGACAGGGCATGCCAGGGGCTCTGAAGTGACTGATCAAGTATCTAGATCATCTTGCACCTAAGTCCCCTCGCCTGAAAATTGGAAATACTGGTTCTGAGATTATGTAAATCAAAGATTGTTAACTTGAAGAACAAAAACATACTCCTTGTTATTTCGTTGTTAAAATGAAAGCTTTTCTGGTTTCATAGGAGAAAGAACAGACGGAGGAGACATACTAGGCTATTGATTTTCTTTTATTAATGTTTGCCAATTTCTTCTCTAATGAACATGATTCTAATATCAATGATTTTAGACAAAAGCTATCTGACTCTTAAGGTGTTACAGACTATGCAGAGGTAGATGTGTACCTGCTTTACGACAATAATGAAAGCTGAAGCACTTTCTGATTAAGTCATCAGTGACTTAAGGATTTCTTGCAAATATCAGACCAGATATCAATAGGCACTACTTATCCCCCACTCAGTGGTGGTGCGACACCAGCATTGTCACTCATTCCATTATAACTGTTTCTTTCTTTTTATTTTTAAAGATTTTATTTATTTATTCATGAGAGACACACAGAGAGAGGCACAGAGACACAGGCAGAGGGAGAAGCAGGCTCCATGCAGGGAAACCTGACGTGGGACTCGATCCCAGGTCTCCAGGATCATGCTCTGGACTGAAGGCAGGTGCCAAACCACTGAGCCACCTAGGGATCCCTAATAACTGTTTCATGGAAAGCTGGTAATCCAGCAATCACACAAATACATCATAAATAGGACAGTGAGCTGCCTGGAAAGAAATGTTAAGGTAGGAGCATCTGACCCTACGATGTTAGACAGTAAAAGGAGTATTAACTAGTGGTGAGAAAGTAGTGTTGGAGGGAGAACATGTGAGCAGGGAGGACAGGGAGGAAGCTGGTGTGATTGGAAGGAACCTGAAGTGGCTGAGGATGGCTGGTGCATGGAGAGCAAGGCACTGCACGGACTGGAAGATGCTGGAAAGGGGCGTGGACAGAGGTCAGGCTGCAAAGTGCCATCGATTCTTATCTTTTTCCAAAGGACTTTAGGAAGCACTGGAGGGTTTTAAGCATGAAAGTGACTCAATCACTCTAGTTGCCCTTGGTGGAATTCTTTGAACTTCACCCTGCCAACTTCCTGGGGTTCCAGGTCCAAACACAGACATGCAAGGAAAAGCCCTCTGAAACTAAAAATCACAGCGCAAATGTAAAAGTATTTGTATGTGTTTAACTAGGTTTCGACTCTTTAAATCCTTGCATATGGTAAAATTCAGATAGTATGGACACATAGAGAATGGAGGGCAAATCTCCATGTCACTTAAGAACTCCCCACCCCTTTACAAAAACTGCTTTTGAAAGGAGCTGCTAAATTGTTATATTAACAATTACTACTACCAAATATGTTATTATTCTTAATATTAATCATACCATTGTGGTAGGTGAGGAATCAGTAAAACCATCTCATGTTATTCCCCGTAACCCCTGTCCATGGCACTGCAAGGAGCCCTGCACATTTTAGTGGGAAGCCTAGTCTTTTGAAATGCGATCTATAAGAAGAGCTGCCTCATTTACAATCCAGTGCTCAGCAACCCCTATCAGTGCATCAAGTGGAGGGTAGAAATACGTCTTGGCCTGCTCCTGCAGCTATATCGGAACACCATAGACTGGGTGGCTTAAACGATAGACATTTATTTTCTTTTCTGGAGGCTGAAAGTCCAAGATCAGGGTGCCAGCTTCTGTTGAGTCCTCGCTTCCTAGCCTGTGTGTGGTCACCATTCGCTGTGTGCTCTCGTATCACCTCTTCTTTGCCTGTTGGGAGAGAAATTCCTGTCTTCCTCTTCTTAAAAGGCCACCCATCGTATTGGACTAGGGCTGCACCTTCATAACCTCACTTATTCTTAATTAACTGCTAGAAAAGCCCTTTCTCCAAATTCAGGCACATTGATGGTTAGGATTTCAACCTATGAATTATGTCAGGGAGCCAGGGGAAGGGGGGTGAAATTCAATCCTTAGCGGCATAGTTCTTTTTTAAAAATTTAAAATCAATTAATTAACATATAATGTATTATTGGTTTCAGAGGTAGAGGTCAGTGATTTATCAGTCGTATATAATACCCAGGGCTCATTACATCACGGACCCTCCTTCATGCCCATCACCCAGGTACCCTATCCCTTCACCCACTCTCCTCCAATGACTGTCAGTTTGTTTTCCTGTGATTAAGAGTCTCTTATGGTTTGTCTCCCTCTCTGATTCCACCTTGTTTATTTTTTCCTTTCTTCTCCTATGACCCTCCATTCTTTTTCTTAAATTCCACATGAGTGAGGTCATATACTATTTGTCTTTCTCTAATTTATTTCATTTAGCATAATACCCTCTAGTTCCATCCATGTCATTGCAAATAGCAAGATTTCTTTGTTTTTGATAGTTGAGTAATATTTTATTATATATATAATATTCTTCTTTATACATCCATTCACTTGTCAATGGACATCTGGGCTCTTTCCATAGTCTGGCTATTGTGGACATTGCTGCTATGATCAGTGGGATGCAGGGGCCCCTTGGGATCACCTCATTTGTATCTTTGGGGTAAATACCCAGTAGTGCAGTTGCTGGGTTGTAGGGTAGCTCTATTTTTAGTTTTTTTGAGGAAAGTCCACACGGTTTTCCAGAGGGGCTGCACCAGCTTGCATTCCCACCAGCACTGTATGAGGGGTCCCCTTTTTCCCTTAGTAGCATAGTTGTACTCTCCTCTTTCTGGACTCATAATCTCATGCTTAAGTTTCCAGGGAAGATCAGCTTTTGCCACATTAGTGCTCAATACATGCTATAGATACAGAACTGTAAAGTCAGTCTTTTTTCTCCCTCAAATTTCCTTTTTCTTCCTCTTCTGAACTTTCTTCCCCTCTCTCCCATCTAATGAACTAGCCTCTATGGTTCTGGCAGTTCTGATTTATGCCTACATCACTTTCTAGAATGCATCACCCACTTATGGATTCTGGTTTCTCTGACTGAGGTTAGGAGGCTACTGGCTGGGAGGAAATTTTGTGCATTCTCTGATAAAGGTTTTCAGTAGAAGGAATCTGTATGGCAAGACTTTCTGCACATACAACACACACCACAGTTTCCTTTTTGAAATTTGTGTCAAAGTTGGTGACAAATTCCTGATACCTCTGGGTGGGGAAGTTGGGGAAAAGGCACAAAAATCTCGACAGACCATAACAGACTATCTGTTCTTCTTAGCAGCCTGAGGAGGGGACATAGTCCCCTGCTTATAAGCATTTTGGCTTTGTCTGCCAATCGCTCTAGTCACTTCAACGAAGGTTTCCTGAAACTCAGATATCCATATAGTGCCTACTCATTCCTGAGAAATTGGTTCCTTAATTAAACAAGGATGCACATCCCAAATCACTACTCACCTGGAGGTTTCTGAACACATAAATGTTTACATCTGAGAAGTGTTAGAGAATACTGCATATACACTCAGAGTTCTTCAAAAATCCTTCAGGAAATTTGGTCATCTCTAGTGTTGATGAGAAGATTTTCCCCTTCCCCAAACCTCCTGTAATTTGTCTGTACCTGGCTCATACAAATATGATAAATAAGAACCCTTACAACTATTCTCTTGATGTCAAGTTGGTACTTCTAACTGGGAAACTCCCCTCTTTTAACTAAAACAAACCTTTAGAAACAAAGCTTTTGATGAGATGGTCTTCAGAGAAACTAGCCCACAAGAGAGAATTGCTTCCTGAAACAGGAGTTTGCAGATAAAAGACAGCCCAGGGCAGCCCAGGTGGCTCAGCAGTTTAGCGCTGCCTCCAGCCCAGGGCCTGATCCTGAAGACCTGGAATCGAGTCCCACGTTAGGCTCCCTGCATGGAGCCTGCTTCTCCCTCTGCCTGTGTCTCTCTGTCTGTCTGTCTCTCTCTCTTATGAATAAATAAAATAAAAATCTTTAAAAAAATAAAAGCCCAAAGGACCCTCCTTAGGTGAAGATAAGTGAAGATAAGCTAAAGAGGGAAATACAGTTATTTAACATTCAGCAGAAGGGACACCATTAACAAAACCAGAAAAGTCTGTTTCAGTACAAATAAAGTAACATCAATCATTTATTCAACAAATATTTACTTAGTACATAGTAGCTGCCAGCCATTATGCCCCTGATATAGGCAGAAATAGTTCCCACACATTTGAAGCTTCCAGTCAGGTTAGAGCAAGAGAGTAATGAAGTAAACCTAGAAATAAACTCTTCAGAAGGTGGATAAGCCAATTTCAGAGAGTGGTAAGAGAGTTAAAGTCCATAATAATATAATGGTGTGTAGTTAAGAAGGGGATACTTCAGCTGAGCTTCTTAGGGAAGAACTCTGAAAAAGCAACTTCTGATCGGACAGTAGAATGAAGAGGCCTATTCTAGGAGGTGGGGTCAAAGTCTTCCAGATAAAGCCAAGAATAAGTGGGCTACCCCAAATGAGAGGTGTCGGTTGGCTAGAGCTAAGGGAATGAGAGATTTGACCTATTTGTGGCCAGAGAGGTAGGCAAGGCCAAACCATATAGTGACAAGAGGATTAGAATAAAGATTGAGCACTTTAGTTGAAAGACAGGGAAGCCACTGGCCTATCTTAAGATGTGAGTAAAGTGATTTGACTCACATGCAAAAGGATCATGTTTTGGTGGGTAATGCAGCTAGAGCAGAGATAGGAAGACCACAGAAAGTAGGAGGGTAGTTGTCACCAGCATAATCATCATAAAACCCTTACGCCCTAAGATGTACATTCTTTGATAAAGGCTTTTAATAAAAGAGCTCAATTACATGAAATGGTATACCCTGCCCACTTGAGCAAAGGAAAACATATGTCAAGCCTTTCTGTACATGCAGCACACATCACAATTTCCTCTTTGCAATGTCTGTCGAAGGTTGTGCCAAATTCCTGATATTTCTGAGTGAGGAAGCTGGGGAAAAAGGAATCTCAACAGACCATAACAGAGTCCATCATTTGTATCCAAGTGTCTTTGGATTTCTTTGAGTCTTTGATTTTATTGTCTGTAAAGTTAATATTCCAGTTACCTGATAAAGCTGTACATACTTCCTAAGGATATCAGGAGAATCAGATGATGTATGTAAAAGAGCTCATTAGTCCTAAAGTGCTATGTAAATTTCCAATACTACTAATAAAGAATCTTATTTTAGATCCTAGTTTTGGAGTAGGTGACTAACCTATCAGAAGGATACAAGAGAGCTAAATGGCAAAATAAGTAAATATGCAAAAAAAAAGCATTTATGCAAAGAGTACATAAATTTTTACTTTTTTTGTTTGTTTCTACATATTTTTCTAGATACTTGAGGTTTAATTGTTCCTCAAAGTAATGGTAATATAATTGATTAATCATCATAATAATGACATTTTTGAATACCTACAATTTCTAACAATTTCTATAATTTCTTTATCATATTTATTAACTTCCATGATATAGAAACTATTCTTCCCATTTTACTAAAAAGAGGACTGAAGCTCTGAAAAGTTAAGTAACTTACACGAGATCAATGAATGGATTTGGGCCCAGAGAGTCTCATTCCAGAGCCATAACTACTAACTCTGGGGCTTATAATAAATTTGAGGATTTTCTAAAGCTAGAAGTAAATTCTGTTCTGCAAAATAATTAGGTATTTAGTATATGTTGGTAACAGCCAACAGTTAAAAGTAGGTGGGGTTTAGCTTCTCTTCTTAGATCAAAATCTGCTATATGTATGATGCTTATTAGCAAGAAGACCCCCAGTGGCCACACACTATGAATTTATACTTAGATAAAGTCTCAAATTTGTGGTCTTCTATACACAATTTGTGTTACAGGTTGACCTGAAGCAATTGTGACAATATTCAGTGGGAGGATGCAGCCACAAGAATACAGCACAGTTCAGGGATCAAACCTAGGGCACAGATCCCAAAAATATTTTATTCCTAAATATTTTATTGTTTTGGATGCTATGGAAAAGGAGGTTGCTTTCAAGATTTCACTTACAGATAGTTCATTGTTGGTGATAGAAATACAATTGATTTTTGTATGTTTATTTTGTACCTTGCAACTTTAGTGAGTTTGTTAGTTCTAACAGATTTTTAGTGAACTCTTTAAGGTTTTCTGTATATACAATCATATCGTCTGTAAACAGAGATCATTTTATTTCTTCCTTTCCAATTTAGACCCAACTTTTTTCTTTTTCTTAATTGTTGTAGCTAGAACTTCCAGTACTGGGGTGGTGGAAGGGGAGGAGGGCTGGGGGTGGGGGTGAATGGGTGACGGGCACTGAGGGGGACACTTGACGGGATGAGCACTGGGTGTTATTCTGTATGTTGGCAAATTGAAAACCAATAAAAATAAATTTATTATTAAAAAAATAGAACTTCCAGTACTGTGTCTAATAGAAGTAGGGAGACTTTGTCTTGTCTTGTTCCTGATCCTAAAGAAAAGTCGAACCATTGAGTATGACAGCTGGTACCAAAGGAATATAAAGAATCATCAGAGTCTACATACCAACAAACTGGACAACCTAGAAGAAATGGAAACATTCCTAGAAACATACAACTTGCTAAGACTGAATCAGGAAGAAATGGAAAGTCTCAACAGATTGATTAATTGCTAATAAGGAGATTGAATCAGTAATAAAAAAAATCTCCCAATACATAAGCCCAGGACCAGATGGCTTCACAGGTGAATTACACCAAACGTTAAAAGAAGAATTAATACCAATCCTTCTTAAAGTCTTACAATAAAGTTGAAGAGGAAGGAACACTTCAAAACTCGTGATATGAGGCCAACATTATCCTGATACCAAAGCCAAACAAGGAGCTACAAGAAAAGTAAAGGCCAATATCCCTAATAAAAATTGATGCAAAAATCCTCAACAAAATATTAGGAAACTGAATTCAACAGCATATTAAAAGGATCCTACGGCTGATCAAGTAGGATTTATCCCTGGCAAGCCAGAATGTCTCAACTTAGGCAAATCAAAGACCACATTAACAGAGAGGAGAATAAAAACCATTTGATTATTCAATAGATGCAGAAAAAGCATTTGACAACATTCAGCATCTTTTCATGATAAAAAAACTCTCAACAAATTAGGTATAGAAGGAAAAGATCTCAACACAAGACAGGCCATATATGGACAAGCCCATAGCTATCATCATACTCACCAACTCTAAAAAGAAAGTGCAAAAAACTGCTATATTCTGTATTCCTACAAGGATATAGAGGGTGTTAAAATACTTTAGCCCAGCATTACCCCACTTATCTTTTCATTGTTACCCCTCAAAGGAGAATAATTTAATTTAAAGGGAGAAATTAGATATTGAAGCATATGATTTTTTTCAAGTAGGATTGTGCTTTTGAGAAACATAAAACCCTTGCAGTATCTCAGACTTTTTTCACTTTACACCCCATAACAAATTTTGCCCACTTGTAGAATATGTTCCTCCCACAAGGAGTGCATGCTTTACCAACCCAGTACCTTGAATATTCATAATTTCACCAAATAAGAGCCCATTATACCACCATCAAGTTAAGTAATAGAGTCTGGTGGCTCCAGGAGATGGGTAGGCATGATTCCCTGGAATGCGGGCCTTCTCATGACATGCTAATTTATCTCCTGGAAAGTAGGAATCCTGGTTAAGTCAACTGTTTACTTGTAGAGAGTAGATTCACCTGACTAATGTGTATATAACATCATACTGGGCTGATATATTGTAAAATAAATTACAGACATCATAACAAGAACCCACAGCAAGGGAGTGGACAGAGGGGAGAGTCTGTGTGCAGGGAGTAGCTCAGAATACAGGAGAGAAAGGATAGAATTTGGCCTGGAGGAATATAAACAATTTGTGAATGAGAACCAGCCCAAGTCCTGTCACAACCATTTGTCCTCAGGAACATGAAATGGCCTTTGAAGGCTCCTATTTCTGTAGGCGCCACATGGCAGTCAGAATTAGGCAGGTGGGAACAGTGGAGCCCGCGAACAGTTAAGGTCACCCTCTGGGTCCCAGTAGGAAGGACATCATTATCTGTGCTAGGATTTCTTCTCTCAAGGGGCATATTGCTTCTGCTGGGAGGAGTTCCAGTAGAGGCAAAGGCACCCTTGCACTTCAAAACCAGTCCAACTGGGACGACTTTGCACAGTGGGACCAAGGGCCAAATGTAGAAATGATGACTTGTGGCTTCATCTCCGGTCAGGGGGCAGCAGGGATGCTGTCTCGCCAAGAACAAGCCTCAGGGCTGGGGCTTTCAAATTCATGAAAGCTGTTTTCAGGACTTCCAGCCAAAAAAGTGTACATAGGCTCACATAAATTTTGCACTGAATTGTAAAAGCTTCCTGGCCTCTGACTCCAGGAGGGAGATTGATTTGGAATATGATGAAACTCTTTTCTGTTCGGTTTTAAAGAAATGTTTGTACCTTGGTTAATCATAATATAGTCATATTATCATTTGTCATATTTCAATATTTATATTTCCTGGGTTCTTGTGTAAGATACCTAGCCTGAATTTTCAATGTTAAATAAATGAGGGTTGTTTTCTTCTCCCGAGTGGATCATTTAACTGACCTGGACTCTAAATGGGCTCGACCTTTCAAATTGTGTACACTCAGAATGGCTCGGATCTCAGGGCAGCTGATCCTGCTTGGCAGGTGTGGGATGTGTGGTTGAGTCATCCTAGAATCTCAAAGAGATATTTGTTGGAGGGAGCAGCAAACAGTGACTGATTCAGTAGCCTCTTGGTTTCCCAACAACCTGGTACTTACCACAGTTTACATTTGAAGGAAACTCTGCTGTTCCTTTCATGGTTGTTAGATGTAGGGGAGAAGAAAGGAACACGAAAGCAGAAGTCCCAAGGGGCAGGGACAGTGAGAAGTGTGGAAGAGGGGGTTTTGGTTACCTTAAAGAAAAACATGTAAGATAAGGTTCAGATATCATAGGACGAAGATCTGGCAGGTTAGTGGTCAAGTCATTTGGGGCCCTTTTAGATGAAAAGCAATATAACCCGAGTGGTCGCCCTGACTCTGAAGCTGGACCGCTTATATTTGAAAACTTGCTGCCTTGCACTATGTGCTTTCATTTCTCTGTATCTCGGTTTCTCTATCTATATGATGGGAAGCTAAAAATATTACTTCTTAGAATTGTTCTGAATATTAAATGGGCAAAGATACGCAAGGCACTTAGAACAATGCCTGGCAAGCAGTAAGCTCTACACAAATTCATTGATGGGTTGCTATAGAATGGTTGTACTTAGGCTGGGTATCATGGCTGAGAAGGACATTGAATGGAGAGACTTTATAATTTCAAAGACTATTCATGCTACCTGTTTAAAAGTATAGATACTCAAAATAGAAAATCTTGTGGCAACCATGGTGGTGGAATCAGCTGGAACATGTGTCCAGGAGTGCCTACAGTGTGTTCAGCCCGGCACCAAGCACTGTGGAAACCGACCATGGGCAGATGTCCACATGTCTTCCTTGTCTTCTGGGAGTTTATTACTTGGTCTCTCAATCAGAGGTTGGTCCGTGCATTTTTAAAAGTTATAGGAAGGAAGTGGTGCAGGAAGTTAGAAGCCATAGTGATAAAAACATGATGTGAATTATTTAGGCATTTAGGGGGTGTGCATTTGAAATGGGATTGAGTGTGCATAGAGGGGTGTCTGGAAAGGCTTCCTGAAAGAGAGGGCCTTTGAAAGATTAGCAGGCCTTTGAGAGACAGATATGGGAAGGAAGTAGATTCCAGGCAAGAAACCCAAGGCTATTGAAGACCTTGTAGTGGTGGTGGATGAACCAGTGCTGCGGGGTGTGTGGTCCCAGCAGAGGGAAGGCGAGCAAGCACAGATGGGAGAGGACCTAGTCATTGGTGCTGAGGGAAAAATGTGGATGATTTTGAATCACCAGGTACTACTCTTGCTATATGAGAAGTAGAGGTTCAGATTTATGAGATACCACTGAAGACACCATTTGTAAAGCACTTTATTCTTTTCAAAGAACTTTACATGCTTTATTTCATTTAGTACTTAAAGCAAGACAGTGCATTATATAAGGGAGCCATTATATGCCTCATATCTGCCTAGCCAAGCCACACACATTGCAAATAAAGCAAATCAAGAGATTGTCCTGTTCATGCTCAGATAAAGATGAGGAGAAAGGCGCCAGGATGATGTGGACCACGCATGGACCACTCTGCAAAGTTGCTTGTTTCGAAACAGTCTGCTTTTGTTTCAAACTGTGTCAAAAGTTTAAATAGAAATGATGTTCTTAGTCATAAAGTATTCATAAAGTGTATCTATATTGTCACAGTACCTTTCAATATACCCTATCATTTTATCACTTAAGGCATAAGACCACATCCAACGTGTGGACAGTGTTTTTAAGTCAACAAAATGTCAGCAGATCATTTAATCTTCTCAATAACTGACAGGTAGATTGGTTAAAATATGATTCGTATTTCTATGATAAGGAAAGTAGCACTGAGATCCCCGTGACCAGTCCAAGGTGGCACAGTTAGCAAGAAATGGGCTAAAATTTAAATCAAGAGCTTGAACTGTAGGGGTGCCTGGGTGGCTCAGTTGGTTAAGCGGCTGCCTTCTACTCAAGTCATAATCTCAAGATCCTGGCATTGGACCCCCAGGTCAGGTTGGGCTCCCTTCTCAGTGGGGAGCCTGCTTCTCCCTCTCCCTCTGCTCCATCCCCTGCTTGTGCTCTCTCACTCACGCTTTTTTTTCTCTCAAATAAATAAATAAATAAAAATCTTGTTTAAAAAAGAGTTTGAACTCTAGATTATTTCAGAACTGTCTTACTCCATCATATTTTTATTACTTTTTTATTGAAGAATAATTGACATACAATACTGTATTTGTTTCGAGTATACAACATAATAATTTGATATTTATGTACATTACATTCTTTTTTTGTTTTTATGTTCTTTTTTAAAAAATATTTTATTTATTTATTTGAGAGAGAGCACAAACAGGGTGGGGAGCAGTGGGCAGAGGGAGAGGGAGAAAGCAGACTCCCTACTGAATAGGGAGCCTGATGCGGGGCTTCATCCCAGGATCCTGAGACCATGACCTGAACTTAAGGCAGGATGCTTAACTGGCTGAGCCACCCAAGCACCCCTACATTACATTCTTTTGCTAGGTGTTTCTTTGTTTAACTCAATTCCATCATTTTACAGTAAGCTTTTGTAGACTAAAGGTGATTTTCAAATGTTATTAGAATTCTCTTTTTCCTATTTTTTGAGGCCTGTGGGCAGGTGCCAAAATGGAAGACTACAACTGGCTCATCTGATGCAGGGGCTGGCTCTCTGCATGTTGCAAAAACTGGTTAATATCATTTAGGACTCTGCCTGCTAACTTGACCATGAGACATGTTGCACTTTGTTGATTCTTTGGCCCACATTCCTCTCCTCCCATCTTCCACTCCCTTCACTCCCAGGCTGGAGAAGCAGAGAGTCTGACGCTGGAACTCTACCTTTTCTGGCTAAATCCCCATCTGCGTCAAAGTGGTGTTGGCTTTGGCGCCTGGGTGGCTGGACTCGAGACCATCCATCCAGGCAGCTGAGATGATTTCTTTCTAATGGTTTCTTGACCTGCAAAGCCAGAAGAAGGTTATTTTTGCTTAAAGACCTCAAAATTTCAATGGGGATTTTGGTTTTAAACATTTTCTAATGCCCTACTCAGTTCTTAAGAAGTGAAAAAAACTAAATCATTTTCAAAGAAGTACACTTGCGGGTTGGCATGCCGGCTTATGGGCCTACAGCTCAGCTCATGCTATCCAGGTCATACTTGTCTAAATGACATAGGGAAACCAATCATCCCCCTGATGTTTTGCATCACCTAGAAGGCAAGCCTCCCACAGAGCAGTGGTGGATATCAATTCTGGCACCCATACAAAAATGTTGAGAAACATTTGTAATCTCTTTAGAACCTTATAAAGTTAACAGTTTACCATGGGAAGGAACTATTGGAATGGCTCATCCAAATCAAACTCAAAGGAGTAACTGCCTTTGGAAGACATTAACTGGTGTGATGGGGAAAGCCCTAGATGAGGACTGACCTATATATTCTATGGGATATTCCCATGTAGTCCAAGGAGTAGCATTCTCCTTTGAAACTATTGCTAGTTAGCACTCAAAAGTTGTCTTGTTGAGTGATGGATGGATACCCACTGCATTCATCACCAGGGCTTTATCGAAAACTTTCCCTTTGCTCTTTGGGGAGTGGGAAGGCCCATTACCCAACACATTTGTTTTTACATTCAGTCAAGAAATACTATAAGAACCTTCTAGGAGCCAAGCACTATATTCTAGATAACACAGGTACGAACAAGTCAGGGTTCACATGTTCAAGGAATTTATAATCTAGTAGAGAAGACAGATAAGGGACACGTTGAAACAAGATGTAAAGACAAAGTGTTAATTGAAGAAGGAAAGTCCAGCACTGCAAGTCAAAGCAAGGGTCCAAGAGTTCAAACAAACAAACAAACAAACAATAAAGAGATAGGAAATCAACTGAAATTCAGTTCAGGAGTTACTGACAAAAGTATTAAAAACTATCATCTGTTAGTATTTATGGAGTTCAAGTTCTTTTACACACACTATCTCAAATATCACATTTTATAAAACCCATTTTCCAAATTAGGAAACCAGGACTCAAAAACTTGCTCAAGCCCACACAACAAATGATTGCAGGGCTGGGTTTAAGATATATCTGCCACTGAAATTACTACCTACCATATAAATACAAGGTTGATTCTTAATTAATGCATCAATTCTTTATGACTACCTGTTCCTCTGATCTCCCACTGTCCTCGTATCTAATTCCAACCTAATTCATGCATCACTTTGAGGCACTCTCTTGACACATCCCGCATGCCTTTATTTTTTGCTGCAACCCTTCTCATCATCTAACATACAATATATTATATTTTATCATTTCTAAGGCTGTCCTTCATTCATATTTTTAGATCTCTGAAGTTATTACGCATCGACACATCAAGAGCAAAGTTTGTGATGTCCTTTTCTTTGTTTAGACATAAAACTGTACATCTTCACATTGGTGACATCTGAAATTTCTTAAATGTACAGTATTGTGCTTATGTTATACTGCTTATTTTCTGTCTTCCTCCAGTAGAATATAATCTGTGAGAGGGTGGAAACTTTTGTCTGCCTTTTTCATCTTTGTACTCCCATCTCCTGGAATGCTGTTGAATAAGTTCATGACCGATTAGATATTGAATGTTTATTATGTATCCGTAGCTGTGTGAGGTGCTGGATATAGACTGGGGAATAAAGTAGACATGGCCCTTACTCTCCTGGAGGAGATGCAAATGAAACAAACAAACAAACAAAGGCATAGATAAATGTGCAATGTGAAGTGGGAAGTCAAGAGAAGTGAAAATGTTGAAAGCGCTTAGAGAGAAAAAATAGGGTGCTTTCCAAGTTTAGATTGAGAAGTCAGAGAGGCCTTCTCCAAGCTGATGTCAGAAGAGTGAAGGCAATAAAGTCAAGAATCCAGACTATTGTACTACCTGACATAGATCATAGCAAATCTTGACCATTCCAGGCCAAAATATTCTCTCCCCTCTTGCAACAATGGATGCCACTTACTGTAGCTGCATGCACTGGTAGTTATAAATTTGCAGGTTATCCTTTCTGTTCACCTAGATTACAAATGTATTCATCCCTTGGTAGAAAGAAAGTGCACTGGACTAAGAGACAGTAATCCTAGGTAGTAGTTCTAGCTTTGCTCCTACTACTTTGCATATCTGAGAATTTATGTAAACTCTTCAGAATTTTTACTTGTAAGAGTTTACATTAGAGGGTCTCTAAAGTGTTATTGAGCTTTAACATTTAAATTCTGTAATTATCAGCCCATTTTCACAGTTATTGAGGAGCTACTATGCTAGTCTGCTAAACTCTCTGCAGGGCACTGGGGGGATTGAAATGAAAGAAAGGGAAAAGGTACAATCTGTTCATTTTAGATGTTTATGAGCTTGAGGAAGAGACTGGTATATTGATGACTTAAGTATAATGCAGCATAGACTTTCCTCTGTTTCTGAACTTTAAACTACTATCATTGCCTTTTCAGGTGTGAACATAGTCCCCCTCTTGGTAAAGATACTTAACTTGTCTGCCACCAACCCATGTGCAGGTGGTCACACCAATTACACTGTTGCATTGGATTTGAGAGCTATTAGTGAGAGGGAGCTTTGGTAACCTAAGTTGTTTGTAGGGAAATAAGTGGCTGTATGCCAGGGTAACATGGGAATTGAAAATAAAGGTTGCTTTGTTCCACCTGGCAGAGGATGAGAGCGAGAGTGTTGGTTGGGGGTTGTCAAAAGATGCTATTGAGGGAAGTTTTGGAGGGCATTAATATCTCAGCTTTTTGAAGAAAGAATAATAATTAAGGAAGTATATTAGCTGGCTAATTACCTTATATATTAGCCTTCAGTTGCAAAATAGACTGCCCACTTAAAGATGAATTTGATAAGAAGTGCAATCATTATTCCACATTTATAAAATACAGGGGCAGGGAAATTCCAGGTTTCATTCAATGGTTCAAAATGCCATTGAAGACTCAAGCTCTCCTAACTTCCACTCTGTCTTCCTCAGAATGTTGGTTTTTGTTCCAAAGCTTTTCCGCCCTCATGATTGCAAGGTAGCTGCCAAATAACTTGGCAAATTATTTGGAACAACTGTATAAAAAAGGCTGAGAGGGACAACTGTACTCTAAATCCTTTTTATTAAAGAGAAGAACTGTATTCTTCTTGCCCAGTTTCTCACCCCAGTCTCAGTAGAGTTCCTTTTAGGTTCCAGTGGCCATGGTGGGCCACATGGCCATGCTCCAAATGTAAGGGAAGCTGGGAAGTGTGTACCTGGCATTTGTAGTCTCCATATTGGATGCCAGATTCTGTCTGTTAGGAGGAGGTGCATGCATGAAGTGGGGAAGTGATCAATGGTATTGGGCCAGCCTCTCACACCATCTTCAAAACAGGAAAAGAAGGAATGGAGAGTAGTTAATGGATCTCATGCTCAGGCCCTCGCACAGTCCTTTGCTTCTTGAACTGTAGGCATTCAATTGATATTTGTTGATTGTGGGATCATTGTCATGGGAATGGAAAATCAAGATGAGGTCAGGCAAGTGAGGAGTAAAATCAGTTATTCTTTCCAGTCTGTGGCTAGATGACAAATTTTAATTTTGTCACTTAAATGGGTGACTGTTGATATTTCTTCTGGGTGGATAAACTAAAATATTAATTTGACAGCGAGAGGTAGTGGTGGTTTTATAAAACCATGTCTAATTTGGCAACAGTTACATAATCTAAAAGCAAATCAGGGAAAAACCAGAGTTAAATGGAAAAAGACCAGGTCCTAGGAAATAAAAGTTTACTGAAAACACCATGTGTGAAGTCCTAATGAAAAAAACAGACTGTAAGATGGCCCCAGGGCTATGGAAAAAAATTCAGTACTAACCTAATAAAGTACTTAGTGTCTGTTGATTACCCATGGAAACTCACAACAAGGAAAAAGAGGGCACAAACTTAGTTCATTTAAAAAAATCGACTACCTAAACAAGCAGATATTAACGTGTTTTAAAAACTTTGCCTTTCTCACAAATACAAACAAAGCAGAAAGTCAAAAAGTTGTCTTTGGACTATAGTAACGACAACAAGAAGGATACTATGTAGAGACCGGAAGAAGACATGAGTCATTTTGTTAAAGAAGTGTGAATTATTTTAAATAATTCATATGACGAAATACAGAGAGACTTCCAAATTAGTATGAGCACGTCACAGCACACTGATCCTTTGAAATGACTTCTTGCATTTCTTTTTAAGTTCGTTAAACCCTTTTGCAGAACAGAGCTTGCCTGGAGACTGGAAAGCATTAGAAATGAATAAAAGGTATGGGGTTACTTCCCATTGCTCTTTCTTGTAAGAGATTGCTCCATTTTTAAGTGATTGAAGCTAGTTAACTCTAACCACAATATATTTTCAGTGTTTTTCTCGTCTGGAGTTCTATTCTTTTGCTTCATTCCACTCTAGCCTCTCACAAATGCAAAGGCATGCCCCAACACAGGGAAAGGGGCCACACAGGACCACAGGTAGTTCGTTGACTCATCTATAAGTGTTTCTAATTTCTTAGTGTTTGTTATATATCAAGTCAGGTACTGCATTTCTGCTGTAAACTTTTCTTCCCACCTAGACCGAATTCACAATCTTTGTGGAGTTGTGGTATGCTTTTGGTGGATCAGTTTTCTGACATCACTTGGATTTCCCAGTTTCCTCCAAGTCCTTGAAGGTAAGATGCAATCTCTGCACTTCCTTCGGCATCTGAAAACCCTGATGCAGTGGTTCAGCCTCAGGAGTCCATGTAGAGTTACACAGGGAACTTTTACCTTACACACAGGTGTCTACTTGCCCCAGCACACTGAATCAGAGTCTCTCCTGTTGGGCCTGGAGAATATCTCTAGAAACACTTCTTTGAGTTATTCAGATGTAAAGGTCTGTTTCAAACCATTAGTGCGTTCAGATCATAACTTTACCCTCCAAAAATGAAAGGAAAAGAAATGAAAAGAAAAAAAATAGGGAAGAAATAGAAAGAAAGATGAAGCTTACATAGCCAGCTCTTGCATCTGATTTCTATGACACCCAACCACGATGGCAGTCCTGGGAATTGGCGTAGGACATGGCTAAGAGACCAATTCCCTGGATTCAAATCTCTGCTCTGCTGTATGACTTGCATCAAATCAAGTAGTCACTCTATGCCTTAGTTTACTCATCTTACAATGAGTATAATAATGATACTGGCTGTAATTTTGAGTTTAAATTATGTATTACATATACGATGAAAACTGATTAAGTATTTGCTGATAGACTGGCATAAAGTATTTGTTCAATGTCAATTGATATTATTTCAGGCTGCTTAGAGGCTCAGACTGAAAGTTAAATACTATGTCTGATCTAAAAAAATGAAAATATGAATGATTATAAATAAAAGGTTTTTTTTAACAGAACATAAAAACTGAGATTCAAAGTGAGATTTTGTTTTAGGTCTAAGGTGTTATCAATGTTGGGCCCATATTTTAATTAAGTAATTATATTAGCATTGAGAATGCCAGAGTCTGTTTTAATGGCATGAATAAAACCCTAAGGCACCATAAAATGACAGCCAGAAATTACTGGCATGGATAATTAAGGATGGTGTTATTTCCTGCAGGCCCAGAGAGCTTGGTCATTCATTTTTTCACTGATTCAACAACAATTTGTTGAGCTGGTAACATCTGCCAGATACTATTAACAGGAAGCATATAATCCATGCTATGCCTTTCAGAAACTTTTTCCAGGACCCTGGGAATTAGAATGGGCAATGCAGAGACCAACCCCCAGAAGAAAGATGTATGAAGCTGATGAATTCTGATGGTGGTTCACCTGATCCCCAGAGCTGTGCTATTTCCATTACCTTCCAGAGGTTTGGTAGTTTGCTTTTGTTTTGATTTTTTGAACCACCCAGGTCCTTATGATAAATTCCTTTATTTATATAAGTTGGGGAAAGTGTTCCTGTGGCTATTTGGCCCACTCCAGTAAATTATCTAAATAATAGTCAATCGATAGCATCTTCTGATCACATCCAAGTTTTGTGAAGGTATTTTAGACCAACAATTTATTTTTAGCAAGCTCATTTTACTCCACAGAAATAGTCTGCAGGTCATTAGCCAAGTGATATTTTGTCCCCAACAAGCTAAGTCTACATCCTAATCTCAGCATTTGGAAAATATTTTTTCCTGTCTACATGGAAAGAAAAATGTGAGCCACAGACTGAATTTGCAATCTTCTGATGTCTGAACTACTAAAATTTGTTATGGAAAGAATAGTTTTGTTATAAATATGAATTACATAATAATTTCCATGAGTATTACCTACCATCTACAAAAAAGGAAATTTGCCTTTGTTGGTTAGCTTTTATTTTTATTTATTATTTATTTTTTAAAGATTTTATTTACTTATTCATGAGAGACACAGAGGAAGGCAGAGACACAGGCAGAAGGAGAAGCAGGCTCCACGCAGGGAGCCCGATGAGGGACCCGATCCCAGGACTCTAGGACCACGCCCTGAGCCAAAGGCAAAGGCCCAACCGCTGAGCCACCCAGGCATCCCTGTTGGTTAGCTTTTAAAATTGGCTATGGATGGAATGATGACAGATGTATGATGCCTTATATAAGGAGCTATCACCCTGCTCAAGGAATAGCAAGTTCTTCCAGTAAAGAGAAAGGATAAATTGAAGAGCAGAAGCACTGCCTGCATGGGCTTAGGTCTATGAGGTTTGCATAATGATTTCAAGCACAGAATCTGGTCCTAGACACCCTTGTGACTTCATTGTATCTCCCCTAACAGAATTTTCCAGACTCTAATAATAGCAACATTCAACAGACTGGTGAAGTAACTCAAGCTAAGTTCAGGCTTCATTGTCTGATTCCCTTGATCAACTCAATTAATAACACTAAGCCTCAAGATCCTTGGTGGGATCCCTAAAGTGGGACCAATGATAGCGTCTACAGACTAGCTGAATAAAGCTTAAATGAACAAACACGTGGATAAGGATCATAGAGACATTCAAAATATTGTCATTCTCTTCTCCTTTTGGTAGGTTTAAAATTCCTCACCCCTTTTGGAGTGAAATGACTGACTTCGGCCAATGAAATATGAACACATGTTGATTCTGGGAGGAAGCTTTTAAAGAGCTATTGTTATATTTACCATTTCACTGCTTGTTTCAGTAACATCAGTATTCCAGATGGTAGTCTCTCCACCGACCAGGGTCCAAAAGAGAGGGTGGTATGGTGCTGAGCCCCCCCAGCTCATCTGAAATAAACCTTTGTTGTTTTAAACCACTGATATGTTTGGGGGCTATTTATGTAGATACCGCATAAGCTGGTCTGGAACTGAATGTAAAGCACTTAACACATAGTAACCTGTCAGTTTGGATGAGAGGTGAAACCATAGGGGTGATTAGTTTACTCATTTAACAGAAGTTTACTGATTGCATTCTAGATGCCATACACGGTGAATTCCATGGGAAGGACAGATAGATCTATGAACTTCTCAGTTGCACTGACCCTACTACCATTCTAAAACTGAGGAAAGCAATCAGAAAACTTCACATCCCTGTGGGAGAGGAAAAGTCACGAAATTGGGCTAGTCAAAACTCTTCATACAAAGACATAGGAGCAAATAATAGTCATCCCTGACTAAGATCTGATGTGTACAATGGAGGTAACCTGGTCAGTATTGGCTCTGGGCATGACTAAAGGTGCCATCCTGCCTAGCCATGGCATCATTATTGATGCTTCTGCTCTGAGTTCCCTGACCCAACATGCCACTACTGCACTTAGCAAGATGGCCCTCCTTTAGAGAACTCCTGCCTAGTTCATCCATAAATTCACATTCTGCCTTAGTCCCTGCTACCCCACCAGATGAAAATAAAACCAAATGTTTGCCATCCTGATCTACCATCCCTCCACTCTGGGTATGCTAGACTCTCCATTGCTAGAGTCTTAGGATAGTTTTCTGGAGAAGTTGAGAAGCAACAAATCAAAGGGCTATTTACTCTACTCTCTTTCTGGAAACAAATGGCATTTGGTGAAGTCTGGTGATAATCCTAATGGGCTCCTGGCAGGGGACCTAAGCTCTGTGGTGTGGAGCTTCCTTGCATTGAGACAGTAAGGCAGAGATCCTTGCTGGACTGTTGCCTGCTCTCACATAAGAAGGAGTGTTGGTGGTATTGGACTTTGAAGCTCAACGCAGAACACCCTATCGTTTTGAGTCCAGCAGTAAGAAACTTGGGCCAGGCAGAGATGCCACAGCCCCCACTGGTACCTAGCACAGTGCCCTGGGACTTCTAGGGTTTCTTCCTGGCACCTAATAGAGAAGGAGAGGCTGATGTTGATCAGCTTCTTCACACCCAGGTGAACTCTGAAACAAGGTATACAAGTTTTCTATATTCTGGTGTAGTTTTAGGTAGGGTTAATGATATGGAGGAAAAAAAACCAAACACGATACATTTGATTGAAATTCACATTGCTTCAGTATGAATTCTGGCTTGATGCTTATAAAAATGGATCTAGCATGAATTATTTGCTGTCTCTGAGCCTCAGTTTTCTTACCTATAAAATAGTAATATTTTTTGTTTTTTTTAATTAAAATTTTTTTAAAAATAATAATATTAACATTAATTTTATAGCTGGTGTTCAAAGATTAAGCATTGAATAATGTCTGAGGCATAGTAGACTATCAATGTATGTTTGTGCCTTTTCCTTTTTCCCTCTAAAACAGATATAACTAAGTGCTTTTGATCTTATGTCTCTCAGAGCTTATCAGAAATCATTATGGCTCTCAGCATATTATAATGTTCTTTCACATAGATTTTTTTTCATTCTCCCAATAATTTTATAAGTAAGGACCATAATTATGCTAATTTTATACATAAAGAAATTGAAGCTCAAAGAGATTAAGCAATTTGATCAGTGATCAAAAAGATAATATTTGTCACAAGTATGACCTACACTGGAATCATTGGACCCAGTGCCCCTTTTCTTTATAGTCCTTACTACTTTTTTTTTTAAATTTTTATTTATTTATGATAGTCACAGAGAGAGAGAGAGAAAGAGAGAGAGAGAGAGAGAGAGGCAGAGACACAGGCAGAGGGAGAAGCAGGCTCCATGCACCAGGAGCCTGACGTGGGATTCGATCCCAGGTCTCCAGGATTGCGCCCTGGGCCAAAGGCAGGTGCCAAACCGCTGTGCCACCCAGGGATCCCCGTCCTTACTACTTCTTTGACATTTGCATGGAGCCTGACTTTGTAGTGACCAAAGATCAAGCCCGGTTAGCACTGTCTCTGCCTACTGCTCTTCCTATTTCCACTGCCATTAGAAATAACCTTGATCTAAGGTCAACTTTAGACATGTTGAGCCTTCACTTGGAAGGGGAAGTTGTATAATCGATAGGTTGAGTGTGGCCCCTTTATTCTGTAGACCAGGACACACATTTTAATCTTGGTAGGACCACAGATAGGTACTCTAAAGGGAAAAAAAAAAAAAAAAAAGATGTGCCTACTATCTTTCCATCTCTCATCCTCAAACTCCACCCCAATCCTAGGGATGCTGATCTGCAGGGAATGCACCCCTCTTTAGAGATCCCCCTCTGGATGGTTGGATTTCTCTACTGAAGGTCATACTGAAGGTCATAGCTTGTCTGAAGGTATGACTCTCTTCTTCTGAGTTCCACTAATCTTGCCATCTCCTCATTTTAGGGGACCTAGGAGTTTAGTGGTAAAAATCTCGGGGTGCTGAACATTAGAGTAAATAATGCCGTACTAAACCTTCCTCAATTAGACTAATTTCCTGATAGGAACTTGAATAACACAATAGAGAGCTCCAAATAGTATTAGGAAAATGCAGCCTAGGTAGATAATGACTATCAGTTTCTTTACCTATCACCAAACCAAAGTCCTCAATTGTACAGTGTTCTATGGTATGGTTTTTCTCTTTTAAGGGTATTCTAAGTAGTATTTTTAATTTGGTCTTCCCTGTATATAAAAAAGTATTGGAATCTGGTGATGTGGACACAGTAATTTTTAATAGAGCTTAATCTCACAAGACTGCCCAGCTGAACTTCAGAAGTAGTAGAATATAATTATTTTAGTCTACTTAGGCTGCCTTCACAAAATACCATAGACTGGGTGGCTTAAACAACAGGAATTTATTTCACACAGTTCTGGACACTGGAAATCCAAAATGGTGCCATCAAGTTTGAATTCTGGTGAGGGCTCCCTTCCTGGATTACAGATGGTCACTTTCTTCCTGTGGCTCTCATGGCAGAAAGAATAAGCTCTGGGGTCTCTTCCTCTTCTTATAAGGGCATTAATCTCATCATAGAAGGTCCATCTTCATGACTTCATGACAAGCCCAATTACCTCTCAAAGGCTTTATCTCCTAACACTATGACATTTGGGGTTAAGGCTTCAACATAAGAATTTGGGGGTGGGGAAGACACAAATATTCAGTCTATTAAAATAATGTAGTGAGAGCAATGGAGTGAGATCTCCTGGGTTAAACATTGCAGTAGTACAACTTACTGTTTGATTCCAGTTTACTTAACTCTTTGTACCTCAATTTCATCTATTAAAAAATAGATCTTGCTTAGTGGAGTTATTATAAGAATTAAATGAACTAATATATGCCCACTAGATACTACTGAAGATGATTATGAGGTGCCTCAGGAATACACGTGAAAGTAAACAAAAACATTGTAATGCTCTGAGTGATTGAAAGGACCCTATAACACTCCTTTAAAATGACATAGAAACTGTAAACGCTTTGATAATATGCTAATAATCGTGCATATTGCTTCACAAAACAGAGAACACATTCCATAATTGTCCTGAAATTATTTCAAATGTATGCATCTTCATCTTATCTCCTAGTGACTTCTACAGAGAAATGTAACACTCCCCAGGGAAGCTCTCCGTGCCTTATTCAGTAATGTTAGAGTGTCACCCACATGTTACGATAAAAACTCCCAGAAGGGATCGTATCAAGAGCTTTCAGATACTTCCGCCTTACACTGCTACCTGAAAACAGCCTCTGTTACATTAGAATGAATTCCTACTTTACTGCCTCCCACCCCCACTCACTGCTCATCCTCTTATTAACTCAAGAACTAGTCAATTAAATGTATGAATCTTCCTTGACCTATGATGGGGTTATGTCCCCATCAGTGAGTAAAATATCCCCATAGTAAGTTGAAAATATCCTTAAGTTGAAAATGGTTTGTTCTTTTTTTTTTTTTTTTTTTTTTTTGTTTTGTTTTTTTAAGTAAGCTTGACAACCAATGTGGGATTTGAACTTATGGCCCTGAGAACAAGAGTCTCATGTTCTACTGACTCAGCCAGCCAGGCACCCCTTGAACATGCATTTAATATACCTAACTTACGGAACTTCATAACTTAGGCTTGCCAACCTTACACATGCTCTTAATACTTACATTATCCTACAGTTGAGCAAAATCATCTAGCAGGAAGCCTATTTTTATAATAAAATGTTGAACATCTCATATAATTTATTAAATACTACACTGAAAGTGAGAAGGCCTAATGGTTGTATGGGTGCAGATAGGTCGTCCATATATGAGTTGCTTACCCTCATGATCAAGTGACTGACTGAGAGCTGCACTCCACTGTTGCTGCCCAGCATCACGAACGAGGCTCATACACCATATTGGTAGCCCAGGAAAAGATTCCATTTCAGAATTTAAAGTATGGTTTCTACTGAATGCATATCATTTTTGCACCATAGGAAGGTTGAAAGATTGCAAGCTGACCCATAGTAACTCAGAAACCACTTGCATTTGTTGATACCATTTATTTGTCTCTCACAAAGTGGCACCTGATTGGTGGTTTGAAACTTTTTATTTATCACTTGGTGACCATATTTTCTTGAGTAGAAAAAGTATGTTGGGCTTGTAACCAAATTTTTTACTTTGCCATTCATTTATTTGTTTATTTTCATTTCTTCCCCAGCTCACCTACAAACTAATAGAAACCAGAGACTCTCAATAATGGAATCTGAGGCTTCTCTGTAACTTCTCCCAGTTTTACTCAATTCTTGACCCTCAAGGAATTAAATAAAGAACTATTTTCATGCTCTACTTTCTTCTTTCCTCTCTAGGGCTTGGTTTCTTTACTGTCTTCCCAAGGGTAATGTGAGGATGAGTTGCATGACTTCCAAATTTGCATACCTAAGTTGGGCCTTCCCCTTGACTCCAGAACTTAACATCTACTCAGAAGTGTCTAAGAGACATCCTAAACTTGGCACATCTAAGCTAAAACTTTTATTTTCAACATCTGCCTCTTCACCTTCCAAAAAAAGGTCAAATATAAGACAAACTTTAAAAAAAACCCAAAACTTTCCTTCTAGTTTTCCTTAGGTGGTAAACAGTAACTTGAATTGATCTGGCTAAAAAGCTTGGCATTGACCTTGACTCCTCTTTTTCTCTGATAGTTCACATTTGAAATATCACAAAACTCATAGTTTTGCCTTCTGAACAAAAGTTTTTGTTTTCTGCCTTCTGCCTTGTTTTCTCCTTCCCAGCATAGCCACTATGGTAGCCCTACTCCAGGTCACTGATGCCTCTCACCTAACTGTTCTCCCAGCTTCTATCTTTATCTCCTGTATTAGTTATCTGTTGATGGATAAGAAATCAGCACAGTATTCCTGGCTTGAAACCACCTAAATTTGTTATCTAATAGTTTCTGTGGATCAGGTGTCTGGGCACAGTTTATCTGGGTCCTCTGCTTCAGGGAAACCAATAAAGCTATAGTCAAGGTGTGATCCAGGGCAAAGGTCTCATCTGAAGATAGGACTAGGAATAGGTCACATGATTATAGGCAAGTTTTATTTCCTTAGGAGCTGTTGGACTGCGGGTCTCAGTCCTTGGTTGTTGCTAGCCAGAGGCCACACTCATCCACCCTCCTTTGCCACATGGACTTCTCCAGCATGGTTTCTTGCTTCATCACAGTGTGTAAGTCAAGAAGGTAA